>NC_042616.1:35403830-36003830 GCF_901001135.1 Rhinatrema bivittatum | reverse complement strand
GAGGTTCTAGGGCGAGAACAAAAAGGAGAGGGGATAATGGGCAGCCCTGATGGACCCCACAGTGCAGAGAAAAAAAGGAGCAGACAGGGACCCATTGATCAAAAGCCTGGCACTCGGGTTACTATACAAAACTGTTAACCAAGTGACAAAGTGGCCAGATAACCCGCAGCCCTGCAATACCCAAAAAAGATAATCCCAGGACAGGGAGTCGAAAGCTTTTTCCACGTCCAGGCTGAGGATGAGAGCCTCTGTGGGTGATAGCTCAAAGCCGCTATCAGCTGGCACACATTCTTTACCCCCCTGACGCCCCTCGACAAAGTAGGCAAAATAGTACTAAGGCGAGCCGCCAGGACAGCCGACAGTATCTTTATATCAACATTAATGAGGGATATGGGACGGTAGGAGCCCACCTCCTGAAGGTCTTTACCATTTTTTGGGGAGAAGAACTCTGGTAGACCTGTTTTCTAGGGGATTTATAAAAGTCTCATCACAGAATTAAAATATGACGCCAGGGTTGGCAGCAAGGGGAATCGCAGTATCTTATAGAATTCGGAACTGATACCATCGGGCCCCACTGCCTTCCCAAGATTTAAGCCCTGAATAATAGCATAGATTTCACTATCTTTTATAGGGGAATTCAGAGCCTCTAAGCGGTCCGCAGAAATTGATGGCCAGGGGAGGTCCTGAAAAAATTGTGAAGCAAGTGCAGGGTCACCTTGGTTTACTACTATACAATGTTCGATAGTACTCAAGAAAATTCTCAGTAACCTCGTCCCAGGAAGACTGACACACTCCCCCCCCCCCCCCAAATGTTCGTTATAACAGATTTAGGATCATGGGCCCGCACTAGATTAGCCAACAGCTTACTCGGTCGGGAACCAAATCTATATAGTTTATATTTATAGTATCGTAACGATTTAGACGCCCTTTGATGTTAAGAGCAGATTCAAGGTCTCCCTAATTCTATTCACCTCGCTTTTAGCGGAGTCTGACATGTTCTGTATGTGGCGTGATTGGGCAGCTCTCAACTCGGCAGTAAGGCGCAGTATCTCCGCATTACGCTGTCGATTATGCTTAGCAACATACGCAATAATATCTCCCCTCAGCACCACCTTCCCGGCCTCCCATAAAATCCGTGGGGTGACATCTGATGTGGAATTAAAATGGATATAGTCATCCCAGCGTCCTTTTAAGTATGTTTGAAAAGTCTTGTCGCGCATAAGATCAGGTGGCATGCGCCACGAGGCCGCGGCCGAAGGACATCTTCCTAGTTCGATAGTAATCGAAACTGGGGCATGGTCAGATATGGAAATGGTGCCAATAGTGGCTGTTTTAACCCGATGAAATACAGAATCGGGGATTAGGAGATAATCCAAGCTTGAATAGCCGTGTGGGTTAGAGAAAAACGTATAATCTTTTTCCCCAGGATGCAAGGCACGCCACATATCTAGTAAGTGCAATTCCTGACAGATAAAGTTTACACCCTTTGCTGGTCCCTGGGCTCTGTCATCTTTGGGGATTGACAATCTTCCTGTCTATTCATAACAGTGTTAAAATCCCCTCCCACTACTAATGTGCATTCATTCAAATCCAGTAACTTACCCACCAGCGTGGTAAAGAAACAATGCTGATAATCATTAGGGGCATATATGTTGCAGAATGCGAACTTTTGCTGGTGCACTGCCCTAAGGCAATAACATAACGTCCATCCACATCCAGCCAGAGCAGTTCCAACTGAAATCGCAACTGCTTATGGAATAATATTGCCAACCCCCACCTCCTAGTCGAATAAGAAGAAGACCAACCCAGTCCCTTTTTTTTTTTTTTAATGTATCATGTTTATTCGAGAGAATCAGCTAACAATCAAATTTGAACAAAACCAGGTTAATGTAACAGATACAACCACCACAGAATAGATATTAAGAAGTTAGGTATACAGCATCAGCCCCTACAGTCCTTACTAACATTAAGAGGGGTAGGAAAAGAAAACTGCTCTCTGAACAGCCATCTTGCACAGGAAGGTTGCTAATGGTGGGGAGGTGTACCCTGCCTCACTCTGGGCCGTTGGGATGAGCTGCCCTAAGCTGTGCATATGTACAGGGCTGCGGCCTAAGAGGCTCTCGTAGACCCTCTGAATACCAGTAGGGGTTTTATATATGAAACCCATACCCCCTTCCTCCCCCGCCCCTCTTCCCCCCCCCCCCCCCCCTCACCCTCTAGGAAATGGCATATTGGTTCTAGGTGAAGAGATAGGAATAAAAATAGAAACCCATATCACTGGGTTATCTCCAGACGCAGGCAGGATCAAGGACGTAGGTTAATGAAGACAGCTGCACAGTCCGTCCCTTGCATACGGTGTGTAACGCATTAACTTGTCGAAATTGAGATATTGTTCAGGTCCTCCTGGATTATGGGGGACAAGTAGTCAGCCACTGGAGAACAGACTTTCATTAAAAGACTGAGATGCTTCGGGGTGTGTTGCGTAGCAGCTAAATATTCAAGTGTGAAGAGTCTAGTCAGCTTTTGAAACAATATTCCTGGCCGTGGAGTATTGGCATTTATCCATGTCAAGAGTATTGCCTTCTTGCCCAGTAGACCCATTATTGCAACCAGGAGTTTCTTATAAGTCTTTGTCACTGTCACATCTGGGGGTTTTCGTCCAAATAGCCAAATGTTCGGGTCAAATGGCAGTCAGTGTCCGAGAATGCTTTGGGCTTTGTTGTGAACCCCATGCCAGTATGTTTGAATATGGGTACAAGTCCAGAACATATGTATGTAATCACCCGTTTCTTCATTGCATTTAGGGCATTTGGCTATCTGTGTTTGGGATGATCTAAAGGCTCGGTCCAGAGTCCAGTAGATTCGCCAAAGGAATTTTAGCTGGGTTTCTCTCAGAACCATATTTAACTTGGGTATGTCTGCAAAGCATTTTTGGAAAGCTGAGAGGGAGTCGGAACTCTGCCCAAGCTGTCCATTTTTGGTGGAGTTTGGAAAGGTCTGTGTCTTGTATAGCTTGCATTAATTTTTTCCGAAAGCACGCTGTCAAAGGTTTCTTTCCGTGTGGAGGGAGTGCACTGAGTATGGTTCAGAGAGTTCTGGAAGACTGGGGTGCAGTCAATGTTATCCTTGATGACTCAACGTAGTGTCGCACCTGTAAATATCCTTTATTTACACCGGGTCTGGGACAAACACCGTTTGTCCCAGACCCGGTGTAAATAAAGGATTGTGACCTAATGGTAAAAGCGTATACATATGCGTGGGGTGCTTCACTAATTGGCAGAGATATCTCCATGCCTGTCTGCAGGAGGGAAGGAGCTCCTGTTTCCTTAAATGTGATGGTACCATGCTTGGCTTCTCCAGTAACAAGGCATTCAGGGAAGACGTCCGGTACCAACTGCGTAAGTGTGTTGCAGGGAGGTATGTGGATGATTCCCAAACGAAGTCTCTGATCCATTTTAATATAGAGGCCAAATTATACAGCTTCAAGTCGGGGCAGCCAATTCCCCCTTCTGCCAGAGGTTTCCGCAGTGTCTGCAGGGATATCTGAGATCGCTTCCCCGACCATAGAAAAAGGTTGAATAATTTGTCAATTTCATTGTGGTCTTGCTTGGAAAGCCAGATCGGAGCCATCTGCAGTATATACAGCCATTTGGGGATGATCGTCATTTGGGAGCTGTACTTTCCCCCAGAGAGAGATTGGGAGCCCTCTCCATTGATTGAGTAGGGCTTCGGTGGCTTTTATAAGAGGTTGTATATTTGCTTCATGAAGTTGGGTTATATCCACAGGGATGCGCACCCCTAGATATTTCATTTCTGTCTTTACCCATTTTAGGGGGAACATGCCTGGCCATGTGTTCTGAACTATGCCTCCCACATCTAAGGCTTCAGATTTGTTTTTGTTGATTTTAAGCCCTGCAAATGTACCAAAGCGTTCTTGGATCGTCAGAAGGGGAGGAAAAGACTTTACAGGGTCTAATAGGAAGATGAGCACGTCATCTGCAAATACTTCCACTTTAAGGGTCACTGGATCACAGGAGAAGCCCTTTAAATCTGTCTCAGTAGAGATTTTCCACAGTAACGGGTCGATGAACAATATATACAACAGGGGTGAAAGAGGACATCCCTGCCTTACACCTCTTTTGATGACTACTGCCTCCGATCGCTCCCCATTAGCCAAAAAATGGGAAACCGGGGAATGGTATAGTAGGGAGATATATTGCGCTGTGTTACCCTGTAGCCCATATCTTCTCGGTACAGAAAATAAGTAGCGCCATTCAAAGCTGTCAAACACCTTCTCGGAGTCAAATCCTATCACCAAGGCCGGTGTCTGATCTAGTTGACATAAGAACATAAGAAGAACATGCCATACTGGGTCAGACCAAGGGTCCATCAAGCCCAGCATCCTGTTTCCAACAGTGGCCAATCTAGGCCATAAGAACCTGGCAAGTACCCAAAAACCAAGTCTATTCCATGTTACTGTTGCTCGGCTATTATGGACTTCTCCTCCAAAAACTTATCCAATCCTTTTTTAAACACAGCTACACTAACTGCACTAACCACATCCTCTGGCAACAAATTCCAGAGTTTAATTGTGCATTGAGTAAAAAAGAACTTTCTCCGATTGGTTTTAAATGTGCCCAATGCTAACTTCATGGAGTGCCTCCTAGTCTTTCTATTATCTGAAAGAGTAAATAACCGATTCACATCTTCCTGTTCTAGACCTCATGATTTTAAACACCTCTATCATATCCCCCCTCAGCCGTCTCTTTTCCAAGCTGAAAAGTCCTAACCCCTTTAGTCTTTCCTCAAAAAAAGTCCTAACCCCTTTAGTCCTAACCCCTTTAGTCTTTCCTCAAAAAAAAAAAAAAAAAAAAAAACCATCCAACACTCAACAACCTGACAACCCCTGCCACCACTCAAAACCCACACAATGGCCTCAGACCAATACATCCCCAAACTAATCCATCGCCACAACCACCACCACGCTCCTAAAGCCACACCCACCACTAGACGCCTCACCAAAATTCACACCAACCCTAACATACCCTATACCACAATCACTCTCATCACCCTCCTCCTCATTAATGCACAGTCGATCACCAAAAAAATCCCAGTCATCCATGACATACTCACAGATGACCAACCAGACATATTCTGTATAACCGAATCCTGGCTGAAACATTCTGATACAGTCCTACTCAATCAACTGCCCAGAAACACATACAATATTTTCTCCATTCCCAGAAGCAAAAGAAAGGGAGGTGGCCTACTATTCCTAGCACACAAAAAACTTAAATTCTCTTCCCACTCCCTTAACTTACCACCTCCTATCGAGACCAACCTATTCAAATCAAAACATCTCCAAATACTCCTCCTATATGCCCCACCTGGTTGCCTACAACATAACCTTTCCCCCCTGATTGAATCCATCACAACCCACATAAACTTACAAGAGCCAGCCATCATACTAGGAGACTTCAATCTCCATATCGACACCCACCCTCCCTCCCCCACAAGCGAACTACTCCTTTCCACCATGTCTGCCATTGGATTCACCCAAATCATCAACACGCCCACTCAAAAATCGGGCCATACCCTGGACTTAATATTCATAAACAACAAAATATCTGCAACTGGACCACCCTCTACAACCCCCACCCCATGGTCCGACCACAGCCTCATCCAAGCCAAGCTTCAAATCCAATCCAACCCAATACAAACAAACAACCGAATCATCGAATTCACCAAACCATGCTCCAGTGAAGACATCGCCGAAGTGCTACCTGAGGCACTAAAAACAATCAACTTAAATGATGCCAACTCAGCCACAAACTCCTGGATAACCATCAACACAGACATAGCCAATACATTATGTCCCACGATAAGGAAGGAAATCAAGCAATCTACAAAGCAAAGAGCTCCATGGTACACCCCAGAACTGAAAACCTCAAAGCGAACACTGAGACAAACTGAAAAACAATGGAGACGAACCCCCACCTCAAACCTGAAAGACAAATTCAGAACACTACTACACAACTATACAACAGACCTCAACACAGCAAAGCGCAATTTCTACACATCAAGAATTCATGATTACCAGTATAACCCGAGGACCCTCTTCGCCTATGTCAAAGACCTAACCAACCCCATCCAAAATGACAATAAGCCAAACTCCAGCAACATCTCAAGTGAAAAACTAGCACAATTCTTCAAGGACAAAGTTAACAACATCATCGCCAAAATTCCCCAAAACTACAACGACCCAGTTGACATCCCCCCTCCCATCCACACATGGTCACAATTCACACCCGTTGCTTCCACAGAAATCGAACCTATCATCAGAAAAACCAACCCTGCATCACACCCTCTAGACCCCATCCCCATCAAAACCCTAAAACTCATCAGAGAGATTATTGTCAAACCAATAACCTACATCATCAACTTATCCCTAGAACAAGGAATCTTCCCAGAAAAACTCAAAAACGCCATCATCAAACCAATCATCAAAAAACCTCAACTCGACAAATCCGACCCAGCAAATTACAGACCAGTCTCCAACCTCCCATTCCTAGCAAAAATCATCGAAAAAACAGTCAACAATCAACTCACAGAACACCTTGAAACCTATAATGTTCTACAGCCCGCACAACATGGTTTCAGAAAATTCTTCAGCACTGAAACCCTCCTCCTCTCTCTCACTGATACCATCCTTAGAGGACGCGACAAAGGCAAATCTTTCCTCCTGATACTTCTTGATATATCCGCCGCCTTTGACACCATCAATCACAGAACTCTCCTCACTAGACTTAAAGAAATTGGTCTCCAAGACACCACAATCAAATGGTTCAACTCCTACCTCTCAAACAGATCCTACATCGTCAAGACAAACTCATCTGAATCCTCTCAAGTGCCCCTCACTCATGGAGTCCCTCAAGGTTCTTCCCTATCCTCAACCCTATTTAACATTTACCTCATCCCACTATGCAAATACCTTTCAGAGGCAAACCTCACCTACTTCATCTATGCAGACGACATACAAATATTACTCCCCATAAACAAGTCCATTCAACTAACCATGGAAAAATGGAACAAACTCAGCTCAAATCTATCCCACTTGCTATCTCAATTATCTCTATGCCTCAACCAAGCCAAAACAGAAATCATTCACATCCACGATGACCGACCCTCTCTTCCACTCAAGTGCACCCCCTCCGACCACCCAGGAAGCACAACCAACCCGGGAGTGCCCCAAATCTCACCCACGCCGTCCACAAGAAACCTAGGCGTAACAATCGACAGCCATCTCAACTTTAAACGACACATCTCCAATACAATCAAGGATGGATTCTTCAAACTCCAGACTCTAAAAAAACTCAAACCCCTTCTCCAAGAGCACGATTTCCGAACAGTCCTTCAATCAATTATCTTCGCAAAACTTGATTACTGCAACTCCCTCCTCCTTGGCCTACCAGAAATTCACATCAAACCCCTCCAAGTGCTACAGAACGCTGCCGCCAGAATCATCACTAACAACAAAAAATCCTCACACATCACACCCACTCTCAAAGAACTCCACTGGCTACCCATTACCCAAAGAATCCAGTATAAAACCCTCACCCTCTTGCACAAAAAAATAAACAACAACAACATGAACTGGCTAAACAACGGAATACAACCTTACCCTACTCAAAGAACTCTCAGATCCACCAACACTGGCCTCCTAGCCGTACCCAATCTCAAATCTGCACACCTCAACGTCACCCGCAAACGAGCCATAACAATTGCGGGCCCCTCCTTATGGAACTCCCTCCCCACCTGTCTCAGAAATGAACCTTCATTGCAAGTCTTCAAAAAACACCTCAAAACATGGCTGTTCCTAAAAGCATTCCCACCTGACACGTAACCTACCCAAATTCAACTGCAACACACCACGCCCCCCCTACACAAGCATCTCGCATCACCATCTTCCCTCCCTTGCACCACCTTCCCCCCTCCTATCCCCCCCATTCCCCCCTTCAACCCTCCCTGCCAACCTAACCTTAATATATCCTCATCAACAAGTCATTTATGTACATATGTTATATACTACATCAAATGTTCAACGTAATCCTGTTATTCCTGTTATAATTTGTATAATTTGTTATATTTATTACAATGTTACAATTTATTATTTTTATTACAATGTTATAATGTAAAATAGGGCTGTTACTACCCTATTCTTTGAGTTATCTGGAAACCGATGTGATATCTCGATCGAACGTCGGTATATAAAAGAAATAAATAAATAAATAAATAAATATGGGAGCTGTTCCATTCCCTTATCATTTTGGTCGCCCTTCTCTGTACCTTCTCCATCGCAACTTTATCTTTTTTGAGATGCGACGACCAGAATTGTACACAGTATTCAAGGTGCGGTCTCACCATGGAGCGATACAGAGGCATTATGACATTTTCTGTTTTATTCACCATTCCCTTTCTAATACTTCCCAACATTCTGTTTGCTTTTTTGACTGCTGCAGCACACTGAACTGACAATTTCAATGTGTTATCCTATATGACACCAAGATATCTTTCTTGGGTGGAGGCACCTAATATGGAACCTAATATTGTGTAACTATATCATGGGTTATTTTTCCCTATATGTATCACCTTGCACTTATCCACATTAAATTTCATCTGCCATTTCGGTGCCCAATTTTCCAGTCTCACAAGGTCTTCCTGCAATTTATCACAATCTGCTTGTGATTTAACTACTCTGAACAATTTTGTATCATCTGCAAATTTGATTAACTCACTAGTCATATTTCTTTCCGGATCATTTATAAATATATTGAAAAGTAAGTGTCCCAATACAGATCCCTGAGTCACGCCACTGCCCACTCCCTTCCACTGAGAAAATTGTCCATTTAATCCTACTCTCTGTTTCCTGTCTTTTAGCCAGTTTGTAATCCACAAAAGGACATCACCACCTACCCCATGACTATTTACTTTTCCTAGAAGCCTCTCATGAGAAACTTTGTCAAATGCCTTCTGAAAATATAAGTACACTACATCTACCAGTTCACCTTTATCCACATGTTTATTAACTCCTTCAAAAAAGTGAAGCAGATTTGTGAGGCAAGACCTGCCTTGGATAAAGCCATGCTGACTTTGTTCCATTAAACCATGTCTTTCTATATGTTCTGTGATTTTGATATTTAGATCACTTTCCACTATTTTTCCTGGCACTGAAGTCAGGCTAACCGGTCTGTAGTTTCCCGGATCGCCCCTGGAGCCCTTTTTAAATATTGGGGTTACATTAGCTATCCTCCAGTCTTCAGGTACAATGGATGATTTTAATGATAGATTACATATTTTTACTAATAGGTCTGAAATTTCATTTTTGAGTTCCTTCAGAACCCTGGGGTGTATACCATCCGGTCCAGGTGATTTACTACTCTTCAGTTTCTCAATCAGGTCTACCACATCTTCTAGGTTCACCGTGATTTGGTTCAGTCCATCAGAATCATTACCCATGAAAACCACCTCCGTGGGTAACTCCCCAACATCCTCTTCAGTAAACACCGAAGCAAAGAAATCATCTAATCTTTCCATGATGGCCTTATCTTCTCTAAGTGCCCCTTTAACCCCTCGATCATCTAACGGTCCAGCTGACTCCCTCACAGGCTTTCTGCTTTGGATATATTTTAAAAAGTTTTTACTGTGAGTTTTTGCCTCTACAGCCAACTTCTTTTCAAATTCTCTCTTAGCCTGTCTTATCAGTGTCTTACATTTAACTTGCCAACGCTTATGCCTTATCCTATTTTCTTCTGTTGGATCCTTCTTCCAATTTTTGAATGAAGATCTTTTGGCTAAAATAGCTTCTTTCACCTCCCCTTTTAACCATGCCAGTAATCGTTTTGCCTTCTTTCCACCTTTCTTAATGCGTGGAATACATCTGGACTGTGCTTCTCGGATGGTATTTTTTAACAATGACCACGCCTCTTGCACACTTTTTACCTTTGTAGCTGCTCCTTTCAGTTTTTTTCTAACTATTTTTCTCATTTTCTCAAAGTTTCCTTTTTGAAAATTTAGCACGAGAGCCATGAATTTGATTACTGTCCCCCTTCCAGTCATTAATTCAAATTTGATCATATTATGATCTCTATTGCCAATCAGCCCCACCACCGTTACTCTCTCACCAAATCCTGTGCTCCACTAAGAATTAGATCTAAAATTGCTCCCTCTCATGTCGGTTCCTGAACCAATTGCTCCATAAAACTGTAATTTATTCCATCCAGGAACTTTATCTCTCTAGCATGTCCCGATGATACATTTACCCAGTCAATATTGGGTAATTGAAATCTCCCATTATTACCGCACTACCAATTTGGTTAGCTTCCCTATTTCCTCTTAGCATTTCACTGTCTGTCTCACCATCTTGACCAGGTGGACAGTAGTATACTCCTATCACTATAGTCTTCCCCAACACACAAGGGATTTCTACCCATAAAGATTCAATTGTGTATTTAGTTTCATGCAGGATGCATATCCTGTTGGATTCTATTCCATCCTGGACGTAAAGTGCTACACCACTTCTCGGGTGCTCCTCTCTGTCATTGCAATATAATTTGTACCCTGGAATAGCACTGTCCCATTGGTTGTCCTCCTTACACCATGTGTCTGAGATACCAATTAAGTCTATGTCATCATTCACTGCTATACATTATTTTGCTTGTTGACCTCTATAAAAATGTACTTTCCTTTGTTATCTAACTATCCTGCTATCATCGTTCATTGTAATTTCCTTTCACCGTTACCTGTAAACCGACATGATGTGTCCTACGAATGCCGGTATATAAAAAGTTTTAAATAAATAAATAAATAAATAAATAATTCTCCCATCTTACTTCTGTCATTAGCATACAAACATTTCAAAGTTTGTTTTTTGTTTGTATTTTCATTCTGCTTTTTAATTGATAGGGATAAGTTAGAATTTTTTTTTTATTTATTCTTTATTAATTTTTAAATGATTACATCATATAAATAATAACAAATATGTATTACAGTACAATTACTACAATACACATTACATAATAGGGGGAGAATATCCTACATTATCCAAGGAAATTGTGTCTAATTAGAGTCCCCTATAAACAAAAAGAGGCTCTCTTTAGTCAGCACTACCATAAATGAAGACAGGAGTAAATTATTTTTATCAAGGTCCTTTTACCCTTAATTTCCAATTTCACTTACTGATTTATCCAATAAAAATGTCTCTAAGTGAACTGGATCAGAGAATCCATATTTTTTCCCTTTATAATTAATATAACACAAACATGGGATTTTTAAGAAGAAAGATGCACCCAGAGCCACTACTCGATGTTTTAACGCCAGAAAGGTTTTCCTTCTGGCCTGGGTGGCTCTGGCTATGTCCGGGAATATTTGAACCTTAGATCCACAAAAAGAGACATCTTTATATACAAAGAACTTTCTGAACAGTTTGTCTTTATCTTGTTCAGATAGAAAAGTAATAAAAAGGGTTGCCCTATTCTCGATTAAATCTAGAGACTCCTCCAAGAAGGTTGATATACCAATACTTGGGGGTGATTCTGGGCTGTCACCGGGTATATTCTTTTCCCTTTTTTTCTTTAAATAATACATTTTTTGACAAACTGGGAATTTCTTCATCTTTATACATTAACACTTCCTTCACAAATTTTTTAAACATCTAATGGGGACAAAAGACGAATAAGAGGAAAATTTACCACTCTCAAATTTCTTATCCTCAACTGGTTTTCCAATCTTTCTTGTTCTTTATGGATATTTAAACTATCAGACATAAAAGTATTTTGAGATAACTGAACTAAGTTCAATTTCTCTTTAACCTCAAATATATCTTTCTCAAATTTCAAAACTTTTATCCCTTGTTCATTAATTTTTTCAGAATTTACATTTATAATAGAAGACAAAGATCTGTTCATAAGTGCAATATTATTATCCATTTTTTAAATAGCTTTCCATAAATCTGATAATGTAACATTGTCTGGATCTACATCCTGAACAACGCCACTACTAAGAACTAAAGTAGGTTGTGTATTTATAACTTCAAGTAAAGATTTCTCAGACCCTTGGTTTTCTGCTTGTGAAACCAAGCTTACTTCCAATGGATTAAGTCCCACTAGTTCTGTAGCCAATTCAGTAGATGAAGACTTACTTGGCTGAGGCGGTAAAACTGGACCTCCTTCTGGACTAAGGGAAGCAAAGGATAAGCTTCCCAATCCATCCTCATTTGGATCAAACCTCTGTCTTACAACATGTTGATCTATGGGGCCGGTGCGAAATTGAGGCACTGGTGATGATGTAGTTGCCTTGGCTTTTCTCTTTTTCCCCATCTATGAAAAAGAGATTACCCAAAACAATCTCCTGGCCAAACTCCCAAACTCTCCCGGACTAAGCCGTGCGCCCCTTTGGCATGCGCGGCTTAGGCGACACGCCGCATCACTGGTCGATTTCAAGCCGTAGCCCCGCCCCTTGACGTAAGCGGGGACGTCCTCAGCTGTAGGTGGTAATCGGATCAGGGGCTTCCCTCGGCTCAAGTCCACAACTCTCACCGGCTGGAAATAGGTAAAGCGCCTTCCTCCTGCGCAAGGTCACAGGGAGAGGTGGCCAGCGGCCCCCTCCGTCTCCTTCTCTCTCCCCAGTAATCCGCGGGTCACCAGCCAATTTCAAGCCGTAGCCCCGCCCCTTGACGTAAGCGGGGACGTCCTCAGCTGTAGGTGGTAATCAGATCAGGGGCTTCCCTTGGCTCAAGTCTACAACTCTCACCGGCTGGAAATAGGTAAAGCGCCTTCCTCCTGCGCAAGGTCCCAGGGAGAGGTGGCCAGCGGCCCCCTCCATCTCCTTCTCTCTCCCCGGTAATCCGCGGGTCACCGGCCAATTTCAAGCCGTGTCCCCGCCCCTTGACATAAGCGGGGACATCCTCAGCTGTAGGTGGTAATCGGATCAGAGGCTTCCCTCGGCTCAGGTCCACAACTCTCACCGGCTGGAAATAGGTAAAGCGCCTTCCTCCTGCGCAAGGTCCCAGGGAGAGGTGGCCAGCGGCCCCCTCCGTCTCCTTCTCTCTCCCCCAAGTTAGAATTTTTTTAGCTCAGGTGAGTTTTTAGTTACAGGCACTTGGACTACTTTTCTTATTATTGGAACCTCACTGTCGGGATGCCCTAATTCTAATGCATCATTAGTATCCTTTGAAGATACCTCTCTCCGAACCATGCGCTGCTGAGCGAGTGTCGGCTTTCCCCTTTGTTCTAGTTTAAAAGCTGTTCTATCTCCTTTTTAAAGGTTAGTGCCAGCAGTTTGGTTCCACCCTGGTTAAGGTGGAACCCATCCCTTCGGAAGAGACTCCCCCCTTCCCCAAAAGGTTCCCCAATTCCTAACAAAACTGAATCCCTCTTCCTTGCACCATCGTCTCATCCACGCATTGAGACTCCAGAGCTCTGCCTGCGTCTGGGGACCTGCGCGTGGAACAGGGAGCATTTCAGAGAATGCTACCCTGGAGGTTCAGAATTTCAGCTTTCTACCTAAGAGCCTAAATTTGGCTTCCAGAACCTCCCTCCCATATTTTCCTATGTCGGTGTCCACATGAACCACGACAGCCGGCTCCTCCCCAGCACTGTCTAAAATCCTATCTAGGTGACGCATGAGGTCTGCCACCTTTGCACCAGGTAGGCATGTTACCAGGCGATCCTCATGCCAACCAGCCACCCAGCTGTCTACAGTCCTAATAATCAAATCACCAACTATGACGGCCGACCTAACCCTTCCCTCCTGGGCAGTAGGCCTTGAATAGATATCCTCAGTGTGAAAGAACAATGCACCACCTGGAGAGCAGGTCCTTGCTACAGGATCCTTTCCTGCTGCACCAGGTTGATGCACTCCGATCATGAGACCTTCTTCCTCCAAGGCAGCACCAGGGCTGACATATGGTCAATGCAAAGAGAAGTTTTATTATATTGGAGCTTACCATTCGCCCTTTAACAAAATTTGCTTGGTGCATTGAGATCAAGGATGGGAGGATGATATTCAGTCTATTCGCCAGTATTCTGGCTAGGATTTTACAATCACAGTTCAGGAGGGAAATTGGTCTATAAGAGGCTGAACGCATGAGGTCTTTCCCTGGTTTAGGGAGAACAGTGATATGAGCTATGTTGAAGTCCGTTGGGAATTTATTGTCTTCTAATGCTCTGATGAAAAACTGGGTTAATAAGGGTGTGAGAATAATATTTAAAATTTTATAGAAATCATATGAAAGGCCATCTGGGCCGGGTGACTTGCCCACTGCCATGTTCCCAATAACCTGGGTCACCTCTTGCATTTGGATAGGCTTATTTAAGTAGGTTAGTTGGGCGTTTGAAATTTGGGGCTAGGAAATGTCTGCAAAGAAGTCATTCTCCTCGCAGTGCCCACCTAGGGCATCATTGGTTAAAAGGGTTTTATAAAATTCTTGAAATACCACACAGATATCCGCCTTGGAGTGTAATTCTTTCTAAGATGAAGTCTTCATGACAGTGATAAGGGCCTTGCTTCTGGCGGTTCACACCGCATTGGCCAAAAATTTCCTGGCTTTGTTTCCGTGCTTGTGAAAATTCAGTTCCAGTACTTGCAAGGATTGCTGGGCTCTATAAAGAAGCAGGGAGTTGAGGCTTTCCAAAGCCGTGAAGTATACGGTCTTGTTGTCTGGAGTTGGTGTCTGTATGAACTGGCGTTTTGTTATCTTTACCCTGTCTTCTAGTTGTAAGATCATGCAATTGGTACGCTTTCTTCTCTTACTCAAAAAGGCTATTATTTCTCTCCGCATGACCACTTTTGCTGTTTCCCACAGAAGAGATGGCGTGTCTTCGTGTTCTTTGTTGTGGAGCATAAATTCTTTCCATTTCTCTTTCAACACTTTTTGGAACTCAGGGTCTGTGCATAAAAAAACTCGGGAATCGCCAAGAGTAGGGTCTGTGCTGGTCTGCAAATGGGAAGAGGTCAATAGGGGCATGGTCTGAAATCACTTGATGACCTATATTTGCCGTTTTGATTGTGAAAAAGGATGATTTTGAAACTAATATGTAGTCAATTCTCGAGAGGGTAGCATGGGCCTTTGACACATGGGTGTAATCACGCTTGTCAGGGTATAATGTTCTCCAAATATCTAAAAGATCTAGTTTGTGGCATAGATAGTTTGGGCCTTTAAGTCTATGAGAATGCCCTCTGTTGTCCGCAGGACATTTGTCTATCGAGGGATCAGCAACCCAATTGAAATCGCCCAACACAAACAGGTGCTCTTGCGCTTGCTGTACCAATAAATTGAATATTTGGAGGTAGAAGGACTGGGAATATTCGTTAGGAGCACAGACGTTACATATGGATATGACCTTGTTTTGTAACATCCCTCTAACAAAGACAAACTGGCCTTCCGAGTCAGCAGTCATGTGGGTAGTAGTAAAATTCAAATTTTTATGAATAAGAATTGCAACTCCCACTCGCCTCCCTACAGCTGGTGCATAGGAACAGGCACCCACCCAATCTTGCCGGAGCTTCTCACTCTCTATGGCGGTTAAATGCGTTTCCTGGAGACAGGCAATGGAGGCCCTTTGTTTCTTTAGGTGCGTAAGTATCTTTTTCCTTTTATTAGGAGAATTTAGCCCGTTGACATTCCACGAAAATATCTTAGTGGCCATTAACTCTTTATGGGGGTTTGAGCAGAGGCTTTATTACAGTGAACATTTGGTCATGGGCTGTAGGGCTCCCAGCCAGATCCCATCTCGCCCAAGCTGTCCCACTTTGTCTTTTGGGCCAAATGTATGTGGGTGTACCGCTGTCCACTGTACCCTAATCTCATCTTGATGTCTCTTCCTCACTCTGCATGCCGACTGCCTTTTAAGTCCCGCACCTTCAACAAATGCTATCTCCCATTTCCCCTCTCCTCCCGCTTAACCCCTCCCCCCTACCCTCTATGTCCCCACCCCTTAAATCAAAAGACCCCTGATGAAATATGGGGTAGTGGGTCATGTGTGCTGTGCGATTGGAAGCCACGCCACCCCATAATTAACTTTAACGTACAAAAATGAACAAATAACGTTCAAAAATTTGTAAACAGTAAACAGTATTCTCTCCAGGCAACCACCAAACTGTACAGTTCCCGTCACTGGTGTTTCAGATGCAGTCAAGCCCCGAAAGTCCTTGTTTCCTCCGAAGGTAAAACATGAGGACTAGGAACCAAGAGTTAATCATAGAAGTACTGCTGCTTTCACACCCGAGCCCTCGGTTTAGTGAAAACGTCCAGAGTGCTGGCTAAACCTGGGCTAAGACAAAGGCCTGCTTTACCAGGGCCATATTTTGCATGTCTGTCCTCGGGTTCTCAGTCTCCATAGAGAAGTGTCCTTATTAGACATATGGGGGTCATTACGTCTTGTAAGCCTGGTAAGGCCTGTCCAGGTACCATAGTCCTTGAGTAAGCAGCTTGGTGGTAAACGTTCCTCCGGTCGTCGGTCTGTGGTTGGTTCGCCGGCACGGGTCCCACGTCCCCCAGTGAGGAGAGAATGAGGAATGTATCAGGATCTGATAAATATCTCAGTCCTTTCTGCACCTATCAGGATGTTGAAATCTGTATCTGAGGCGCAAGGAAAGATTCCCTTCGCCAAATGTCGCTTCAGTGTATTCTTGTGCTGCCTTGGGATTGTCAAACACCTTCACCTGCCTTTCGTGCCAAATTCTGAGCTTTGCAGGGAATCCCAGAGCGAACTTAACCCGCTTTTGGAACAGAAGGGAGCATACCTGCGAAAAAAAAGTCTTCCGGTGGGCTGCGACAGTCGCTGAGTAATCCTGCATTATTCGGATTTTGTGATTTTGAAAGCAGAGCTCTGGGTGTTTCCGAACCGCTTGCGTTATCCTGGCTTTATGAGCAAAATTTAGAATTTTTGCAATCGCTATCCATGGCCGGTCTTCTGCACCGTGTTTCGGGCCTAGGCGATGCACCCTTTCAATGGTGAGTTTGTCTTTAATGTCAGGTAACTGCCAGGCCTCCGGCAGCCAGTCCTCCAGAATGCTCCCCAGTTGTGCTTCCTCGATGGATTCTGGGAACCCCCAGAAAGCACAGGTTCGAGCGGCGGTTTCTGTTTTCAAGATCATCGATCTTCGCAGCTTGCTCATTGATAGTTTTTTTTTTCAATTCTTGTAGCTGTGTTTCCTGGCTCCATGAGTCGTCCTCCAGTAAGGATTATCTGCCCTTCAGCTGGTCCATCCGCGGGCCGAGATCTGCTAGCGCCGTTTTGACATCTTCCAGCTGGGTGCCGATGCCCGCTAATTTTTCATCGAGTGCTGAGTGGACTTATCTCTTTTATTTCCAGGAGGAGCTGCTCATTCCGGGCCTGGTCCGTCTGGGTCTCTTTGCCAATGAGGGACCCGGTCGCCATTTTGTCCTCGGTGGCCCGGCTTCTTTCTTTTTCTTTCCTGCTTCCCCGTATCGTCTTCGCCAGAGGCGTTTTGTTCATAGTCACGATAGACATTAGCTAGTTGCAGTAGGGTCGAGCACAAGTAGATTTTCAAGTTTTTAAGTTGGTTTGTGGTGCTAAAAGGCGGCGTGGCGTCCAGAGCTGCCCTGGAAGCGTCCTGCTCAGCTCATTCGCATCACGTGACACACCCCCCCCCCAGTCCCTTTTTAATTTTGCATGTTCTGTAGCAGACAAATGTGTTTCAGCCATAACCAGCCCGGATCACATTCTGGGCAGTGACATGAAGATGTGCTCCCTCCCTCCCTCAGTTCTCAGACAGAACATTTTCTAGTTCCAGACCCTACAACACTGCAATATGTTTTGTCTAGTAGCAAAGTGAAATGCCAGAGATTGATTAGATAAACCTTCTTGCAACCTTTCTGGGCCAGGTGTTTTTTCTTCTCCATCATATCTGCCTCCTCTTTATCCATCTTAGCTTTCCTTTTATTCAGTCTTTATTTTCTTGAAACTCCTCTTTCTTCTTGTTTAACTATTAACTATCACCTCTCCCTCTCTAAACCAACTTCTCTTCCTTATATTTTCTCTGTCCTCCCATCCCTTTATAATCCCTTAGGGGGTCTGTGTAATATCTCATGTTATAATAGGTGAATGTGCATTGCCTACTGGCTCTAATGTGGTATGTAAGTCTGGCTTTACCCACCAATATGCGCGATGAGGAGATGCACACTCTGGCAGCATCAACGTGGCCATATCAGATATAGCACAGCCATGTTAACACTGACTGTTTGGCATCTCAGTTTCCCTCATGCTAACCTGCCAAAGTGCAACGGATACTTAGTGTAAGCAGCGGTTCTCAACCGATGTGTCGCGGCACACTAGTGTGTTGCAAAGCACCGGCAGGTGTGTCGCGCACCCTCTGCTCTCCCCCTCCCGTCTTTTCTCCTGAGCGAGACGAACACTGCTGCCGTTCCTGCCCCGGGGGGAACGGTAGCAGTGTTTTGTGGAAGCCGGCAACAGGAACGGGGCCTTTTCTTCTTACCGTCCCTGTGGCCCGGAAGAGGAAGTGATGTTTACCGGGCACGCGGGAAGAAGAAAAGGTCCATGCATGCACGCTGCCGCTGCAGAAATCGCATCCGATGCTGGCTGGCCACTTTGCCAGGGCTTGCAGGAGTACGGCGTCGCTGCCCCCCCCCCTCCCCCCTCCCTCCGGATCTGACCTCCCCTTCTCTCACCAGTGCGACACCAGCAATAAAATATAAAATTAATAATCAAATGCAAAAAAAAAAAAAGGCTGGGGTGGGATGAAAAGCATAGAATTATATTCTCAGCTGATTGCTCTGTGCTGCGATCGATCGCAGCACAAGCAAACAGCTGAGTGCTGCCTTCTTACTGCTGTGGGGCTGGGGAGCTCGCTCCTGCTGCAGTTTCCACCCTGTCAGGTCACTGCTTTTAATAGCAGCATACCGGCTACCTTGTGCTGTAGCTGCTATGTGGGCTGTGGGTGGGGGTGAGTGAGACAGAGAGTGAGCCAGCATGTGTGTAAGTGTATGAGAGAATGTGTGTGTGAGTAAGAGAAATGTGTGAGAGCAAGAGACTGCTCAGGAAAGTCATTGGTGTGTGTGAGAGAAAGAGATTGGTCAGGCAGGCGACTGGTGTGTGTGTGTGAGAGAAAGAGATTGGTCAGGCAGGCGACTGGTGTGTGTGTGTGAGGTAGACTAGTCATGGGCCCTAAGGAAGAAGAGTGTAAGGACAGAGCTTCAGCAGCCCTTGCTACTTCTGGTATGTGCTATTGGCTTACAAGGGAAAGGAGTAGCGGGCCAATACAGTACAGTGCGCTCCGTTTTCGACGCGCTAGCTTTACCCCTTATTCAGTAAGGGGTAACAGCGCATCCAAAACGCGCATCCAATCCCCCCACCCCGAGACTAATAGCGCCCGCAACATGCAAATGCATGTTGATGGCCCTATTAGTTATTCCTGCGCGATTCAGTAAGTAAAATGTGCAGCCAAGCCACACATTTTACTTTCAGAAATTTGCGCCTACCCAAAGGTAGGCGCAAATTTCTGCTGGCACCGGGAAAGTGCACAGAAAAGCAGTAAAAACTGCTTTTCTGTGCACCCTCCGACTTAATATCATGGCGATATTAAGTCGGAGGTCCCAAAAGTTAAAAATAATTAAAAATAAAAAAATTTAAAATCGGCCCACAGCTCGCGGGTTGAAAACCGGACGCTCAATTTTGCCGGCTTCTGGTTTCCGAACCTGTGGCTGTCAGCGGGTTTGAGAACCGACACCGGCAAAATTGAGCGGCGGCTGTCAAACTCGCAGACAGCCGCCGCTCCTGTCAAAAAAGAGGAGCTAGGGACGCTCTAGTGTCCCCAGCGCCTCTTTTTACCGTGGGCCCTAATTTACATAGGCCACCCCCTGAATCGCGCGCCCAGGAGAGTGGCCTGTGCGCGTGCCGGGAGAGCGGGCGCTCGCCTGCTCTCCCGCAACTTTTACTGTATCAGCCTGTAGGAGACTTACTGGAGAGGGTAAGTAAAGGTGGCTTTTTAAGCTTATCTTTCTTGATTGCCTGCCATTTTAATTATTGGGTATTATGTGACGTGTCTGCTGTTAGAAATATTTTATCGGTGTTTGGAGAATTTTTAATAATTTTGAAAATTTTTAATGATTGGATGTTATTCCATTTATCAGTTTTTTAAAAACATTTATATTCTAGTTTTAGAATTATTTTATATTTCTCGAGGAATGTATAAACAGAAATGTGTAGACAAAAAGTGAACTGGAAACAGCAAGAAGCCAAACTCTGTAATCAGTAAAACAACACAAAAACAAAAACATTAGCTTTATGCTCACTTTATTTTGTATTTGGTGAGGGTCTGTCTGTGTTCTGCGTGTGTGACCCAGCTAAGGGTGTTCTGCGAGCTTGTAGTTTCTTGGTAGGGATCTGCAGCAGTTTGGCTTGTCTGGTTTTCCTAATAGGAGGTGTATTGGTGTTTAGGGCCTAGTGTAATTTTTGTAGTGCTGCCTTTTCATAGGTAGGGTTGTTACTGTTTGAGTTCCATAATGCAGGTGTAACTTTGTGCACATTAGTTTGTGTACATTATTGCAGATCCTGGAAGTCTGATAGGTGCTATATTTCTGTTTTGCACAGAATGCACAGAGTGCTTGTTTACATTTAGCCCCGTGATGGTCGCATGTTCAGTGTGTCACGCATGTGAGAACCATCTGTCAGGTGTGTCCCGACAGAAAAAAAAAGGTTGAGAACCACTGGTGTAAGGAACAAACCTCAGTGCCTTCCTCTGAAGTGAAACAAAAAGGGTTGCTGAGCCCTCCCTGTCTCCCCAATGCAGATTTTCTTTCTATTGCAGCCCAGGATGAGGCACCCCCTGGATCTCCACCAATCCGTGAGCTTCTTTCAGTGCTGGGTTGGCGCCAGCAGCAGCAGGACTAATGCTGCCTTCATAATCTGGCACCATAGACAGTTGCCCATGTGAAAGGCTCACTTTGAGGCCGATGTAATAAGCTGCGCTAATCATGGGTATTTACTCATGTTTTAGCGCGGGTGTTTCAGTGCTAAACTTACTCAGGTAAGTAAAATAGGTTTCAGCACTGGTGCGCTTAGAGTGGGTGCATGGTAATCCCATGTTTAAGAAAGCATTAGCTGTGCCCCAGCAATGCAGGAAAGTGAGTTAATGGGCAGACAGCTTAAGACATATTTTCTGAATGCTGGAAATTTAAGTCCTAAATCAGAGCAGCAGTAAAACTATACTCACATTTGTAGTGGCCTTGTTATACTGTTGCTGTGCCCACTATGGTAGTGTCTAGCTGCTTCTACCACACTGGGCACAGCAATAGAATAACTGTGGCCACCAGAAATGTGAGTTTACACCACATCAGACCCAGGAGTTTAATTTCCAGTGAGCTCTCATGGCAGGCACTTACAGCTGAAGAGTAACCCGGCGCAGTGCATCCAAACTTTAGTGAACAGTTTAACTGTAGATTCCCAGTCCAGGGAGCAGCTGCTTCCTCATTGCTCAGCTTCCTGTAAGTGCTCACTCCAGGGAGAAAATTCTTGTATCTAAGCCCGTTTTCAAGAATGGCAAGTAAAATCAAAGCGTAAGCTCTCTGGGGAAGGCACCAACAGGTAGCTTAGCAAAGCATAAAACTGTGGGGGGGCTCTAAAGGTGAGTAGGATGCCAAAGTTAGATGCACAGTACCAAAGTGCATACTCTGTAGCTGAAGGGGCCTGCCCCAGAGAGCTTATGTTTTAATTGTATTTGCCATTCCTTGTGTAACCATTAGTGGGGTGTTTTAAGTCCTAGGGTGTACAAACTCATTTATTATATTTTGGGGCTTCTCCAGCTAGCACTCTTCCCATTTCTTGAGCTCTCTGTCCCAGAGGTGCATTTTTTTTTTTTTTTATGGGGGAGACTCTCGTGTGTATTTTTCTGGGTATAGTATTGGTAGCTGTGGCATCCCCTGGAGGGGAGGTGCTGTGACAAAAAACAGGCAGGCCCAGGCACCGGGTGCTAAAATTCAAATTAAAGTCCATCTTTAAATGAGTGTGCAGTTACAGTTGAATTTATTATATAGTTCAGGTGTCCTGTTCTTCAGCAAATTGGTTGAGCTTCCCAATTGGTGGTGTAAAGTGTGCAATGAAGCTCTCCCGAGATTCCTATGAAAGGGGTCCCCACCTAGAATAGCAAAAACCACCCTACCTCAAGTCTCCAGATCCTCGCCGATCACCTGGCCCTGGGTCCTGGTACCTTGTAGGTGGAGATCACGATGGGGTCTCCTTGATCTTACTTGACTCCTTTATTTACTCTGAATGGTGACTCCTCGGGTTGAAGACTCTTGTGGTTCAGGAACCTGCTAATCCAGCCTGGCTCCCAGTGAGGGGAGATGGCTTAAAACCAAAAAAAATCTCCTCACAATGAAAGAGACTACCTTCCTAATCGAAAATCTTCCTAGCACTGATGTTCTGCTGCCACAGGTGCTTGCCACATTCTTGGATTCAATGGGCTCACTGGTCTTCAGTCCCTGCCCTCTGAGTCCAGCCAGCGAGGATGACCTTCTTCAAAGGAACAGGGTTAAACATTATCCCTGCCAAGAATCAGATTCTTCTAGCCTTCAAGCGCTTCAGACAGCCAAGCCTGTCACAGGTGCTTGCCTCATCCAGAGAGTGACTGGGGCTCACTGGTCTTCAGTCCTGGAGTCCTGGTCTTCAGTCCTGGAGTAATAGCCACTGCTATTACTAGCAATGGTAACATGGAATAGACTTAGTTTTTGGGTACTTGCCAGGTTCTTATGGCTTGGATTGGCCACTGTTGGAAACAGGAGGCTGGGCTTGATGGACCCTTGGTCTGACCCAGTATGGCATGTTCTTATGTTTTTATGGAAGTCCCGCAGGGGGTCCAGCACTAAGAGCTCCTGATTGTAACTAAACTTCAAGAGACCCTCTGGCAGGGTGTGAACAGAGAAGACCCCTCAAAAAGCAAAAAGCCTGATGAGGCAGGGAGGCCTTACCAGTGAGGGAAAAACAGGCATCTTTACTCCACAGTGTCTGACCTGAACCGATTTTAGCCACACCTACACTTACAAAATGGCGGGTTATAAAGCAAGGAGCAACCAATGCCAGCTCTCCTGGGTGGGAGGAGGGCAAGAGAGGATGGAAAGCTCAAAAGTTGTTTCATCTCTAGAAATGGAACTAAGGGCATATTCTGGCAAAGACGATGACAGAAGAGCTTGTATGTGAGATTGGTGTTGATTTAATGACTGGAAGAGGAACAGTGTGCAAATCAACGGCTCTCATGCTAAACTTTCAAAAGGGAAACTTTGATAAAATGAGAAAAATTGTTAGAAAAAACACTGAAAGGAGCAGCTACAAAAGTAAAAAATGTGCAAGAGGCATGGTCATTGTTAAAAAATACCATTCTAGAAGCACAGGCCAGATGTATTCCACACATTAAGAAAGGTGGAAAGAAGGCAAAACGATTACCAGCATGGTTAAAAGGGGAGGTGAAAGAAGCTATTTTAGCCAAAAGATCTTCATTCAAAAATTGGAAGAAAGATCCAACAGAAGAAAATAGGATAAAGCATAAACGTTGGCAAGTTAAATGTAAGACATTGATAAGACAGGCTAAGAGAGAATTTGAAAAGAAGTTGGCCGTAGAGGCAAAAACTCACAGTAAAAACTTTTTAAAATATATCCGAAGCAGAAAGCCTGTGAGGGAGTCAGTTGGACCATTAGATGATCGAGGGGTTAAAGGGGCACTTAGAGAAGATAAGGCCATCGCGGAAAGATTAAATGATTTCTTTGCTTCGGTGTTTACTGAAGAGGATGTTGTGGAGGTACCCGTAATGGAGAAGGTTTTCATGGGTAATAATTCAGATGGACTGAATCAAATCACGGTGAACCTAGAAGATATGGTAGACCTGATTGACAAACTGAAGAGTAGTAAATCACCTGGACCGGATGGTATACACCCAAGAGTTCTGAAGGAACTAAAAAATGAAATTTCAGACCTATTAGTAAAAATTTGTAACCTATCATTAAAATCATCCATTGTACCTGAAGACTGGAGGATAGCAAATGTAACCCCAATATTTAAAAAGGGCTCCAGGGGCGATCCGGGAAACTACAGACCGGTTAGCCTGACTTCAGTGCCAGGAAAAATAATGGAAAGTGTTCTAAACATCAAAATCACAGAACATATAGAAAGACATGGTTTAATGGAACAAAGTCAGCATGGCTTTACCCAAGGCAAGTCTTGCCTCACAAATCTGCTTCACTTTTTTGAAGGAGTTAATAAGCATGTGGATAAAGGTGAACCAGTAGATGTAGTAAACTTGGATTTTCAGAAGGCATTTGACAAAGTTCCTCATGAGAGGCTTCTAGGAAAAGTAAAAAGTCAAGGGATAGGTGGAGATGTCCTTTCGTGGATTGCAAACTGGCTAAAAGACAGGAAACAGAGAGTAGGATTAAATGGACAATTTTCTCAGTGGAAGAGAGTGGACAGTGGAGTGCCTCAGGGATCTGTATTGGGACCCTTTCTTTTTAATATATTTAGAAATGATCTGGAAATAAATACGAGTGAGATAATCAAATTTGCAGATGACACAAAATTGTTCAGAGTAGTTAAATCACAAACAGATTGTGATAAATTGCAGGAAGACCTTGTGAGACTGGAAAATTGGGCATCCAAATGGCAGATGAAATTTAATGTGGATAAGTGCAAGGTGATGCATATAGGGAAAAATAACCCATGCTATAATTACACAATATTGGGTTCCATATTAGGTGCTACAACTCAAGAAAGGGATCTAGGCGTCATAGTGGATAACACATTGAAGTCGTCGGTTCAGTGTGCTGCAGCAGTCAAAAAAGCAAACAGAATGTTGGGAATTATTAGAAAGGGAATGATGAATAAAACGGAAAATGTCATAATGCCTCTGTATCGCTCCATGGTGAGACCGCACCTTGAATACTGTGTACAATTCTGGTCGCCGCATCTCAAAAAATATATAATTGCGATGGAGAAGGTACAGAGAAGGGCTACCAAAATGATAAGGGGAATGGAACAGCTCCCCTATGAGGAAAGACTAAAGAGGTTAGGACTTGTCAGCTTGGAGAAGAGACGGCTGAGGGGGGATATGATAGAGGTGTTTAAAATCATGAGAGGTCTAGAACGGGTAGATGTGAATCGGTTATTTACTCTTTTGGATAATAGAAAGACTAGGGGGCACTCCATGAAGTTAGCAGGTGGCACATTTAAAACTAATCGGAGAAAGTTCTTTTTTACTCAACGCACAATTAAACTCTGGAATTTGTTGCCAGAGGATGTGGTTACTGCAGTTAGTATAGCTGTGTTCAAAAAAAGGATTGGATAAGTTCTTGGAGGAGAAGTCCATTACCTGCTATTAAGTTCACACAGGGGTAGATCTTTAAAAAATACGCGATCGCCTATGTGTACGAGACGGTGAGTGTATAGAAGAGTGTGTGTGGGTGCGAATGTGTGAGAGGGTGCCTTTGTGCGGGAGTGAGTGAGAGGAAGCATGTGTGTGTGGGTGAGACAGGAATTGTATTGAGAGATAAAGAGGAAGAGTGTATAGGTGAGAGAGAGACGGGGAAACTTGTGTGTCTATTTCATACACACACACACACTCAAGCTCCCTCTGTCTCTCACCAAGCTTGTATTTTGTTTGTGTCTCTGTGTGTGTGTGTACCCCCAGTTCATGACAATCTCAGGGTGACAGATATAGAGAGTGGGAGATTTTTAAAATCCTTATTAATTTTAATTTCTAGGTGTTGTTTGATGTCTGCTGTTTGAAATATTTTATCGATGTTTAGGACATTCTAAAAAATTTGTACAGGAGCTTCTAATAATTGAATATTATTCTATTCATCAGCTGTTTTGAAATGTATATTTTTTAGTATGGTTTTACTATTCTGAGTGATTTATATTTCTTGATTGTGCTTTTCCATTGTTGCACTGCATACAGAATCTGGCTTGTGGTTTCCAGTTCAGTTTTTGTCTGCATGTGTGCATGTGAGAGAGAGAGTGAGGAAGTGTGTGTGTGTGTTCTTAGCATGTGAGAGAGACACAGAGGAAGCACTTGTGTGTGAGAGAGGTACAGAGAGTGTGTTTGTGTGTGTTTTACACACATGCTTCCTCTGTCTTTCACCAAGCATGTATGTGTGTGTATGAGAGAGGGAGCATATTGTGATTGTGTATGTGTGTCTGTGTGTGTGTACATGCATGACCCCAGTCTACAACAATCTTAGGACGACAGATATGGAGAGCAGGAGATTTTTTAAATCCTTATTAGTTTTAATTATTGGGTGTTATTTGATATCTGCTGTTTTGAAATATTTTATCAATGTTTAGAACATTTTTAAAAATGTGTACAGGAGCTTCTAATTATTCAATATTATTCTGTTCATCAGCTGTTTTGAAATGTATATTTTTAAGTATGGTTTTACTACTCTGATTGATTTATATTTCTTGATTGTATTGTTTTGAGGAATAGTGATTTTCTGCTTTTCCATTGCTGCACTGCATATAGAATCTGACTTGTGGTTTCCAGTTCAGTTTTTGTCTGCATGTGTGTGAGAGAGAGAGAAAGAGATAGAGGAAGTGTGTGGGTGTGTTAGCATGTGAGAGAGACACAGAGGAAGCGTGTGTATGTGTGAGAGAGAGATGGAGCGAGGTACAGAAAAAGTGTCAGTGTGTGTGTCTGTCACACACACATGCTTCCTCTTTCTCTCACCAAGTGTGTGTGTATGAGAGAGAGGGAGCATATTGTGTGTTTGTGCGTTTGTGTGTGCATGCGTGCCCCCAGTCTACAACAATCTTAGGATGACAGATTTGGAGAGTGGGAGGTTTTTAAAATCCTTATTAGTTTTAATTATTGGGTGTTATTTGATGGGTCTGCTGTTTTGAAATATTTTATCAATGTTTAGGAAATTTTAAAAAATGTATTCAGGAGCTTCTAATTATTGAATATTATTCTATTCATCAGCTGTTTTTAAAGGTATATTTTTTAGTATATTTTTACTATTCTGATTGATTTATATTTCTTGATCGTATTGTTTTGAGGAATAGTGATTTTCTGCTTTTCCATTGTTGCAATGCATACAGAATTTGGCCTGTGGTTTCCAGTTCAGTTTTTGTCTGCATGTGTGCGTGTGAGAGAGAGAGAGAGAAGAAGCGTGTGTGTGTGTGTGTGTGTAAGAGAGAGATGAAAGAAGCATGTCTGTGCTTGAGAGAGATACAGAAGTGTGTGTATGAGAGAGAGGGAGCATATTGTGTGTGTGTGTGTGTGCGTGTGTGCACGTGCATGCGTGCCCCCAATCTATAACAATCTTTGGATGACAGATATGGAGAGCGGGAGATTTTTAAAATCCTTATTAGTTTTAATTATTGGGTGTTATTTGATAGATCTGCTGTTTTGAAATATTTTATCAATGTTTCAGACATTTTAAAATTATATATTGGGGGGAAAGGAGATGCCAAAGAATTATCCGCCCCAGGTGCCAAATACTCTAGGTACGCTTCTGTTGATGGAACCATGAATTCTGCTTTATATCAGAAAATTCCAGAGAAGAATATCAGGCCATATGTCCATGAGCTGAAGCTGAGCCATAAGTGGGTCATGCATCAAATCTACTGCAGAATGGCTGGAGAAGAGGAGATTTTGTGTTTTGGGTGGACCAAGGCAAAGTCCTCATCAAAACTCTACTGAAATGTTGCGGCAAGACCTGAAGCGAGCAGCTCATGCACGGAAGACCTCCATCGTCACAGAGTTGAAACAGTCCCGTGTGAAAAAACGGGCCAAAATTCCTCAAGGGCAATGTGAGAAACTGATCAACAGTTACAGGAAATGTTTAAGTGAAAGTTAAAAAAATTTGCCACCAGCTACTGAGTGAAGGGTTCACCTACTTTGACACAAAAAGATACAAGTTGAATATGTTTGTGAATATATGCATGTATATTTTTGGATATTGAATAAATCATCAAAATATATCCTTTCTGTCTGAGTTATTTATTCAGTAGAGTTATCTTTTTCTATTAGCATTTTTTAGATTAGGATCTAATGTTTTGAGAATAAATTGTGGTAAAATAGAGACCATACTAGGGGGTTCACAAACATTTCCTCAGCACTGTATTTATACTATAGAAGAGAGGCGGAAATATGATAGAGACACAATACTTTATATGAGGGCCAGTACAAGGGAATTAGGCACACCTTGGTGAACTTTCAGCCTTCCAAGCCACCCCCCCCCCTTTCACCAATTAACTTTCAGGTCCATGGATCACTGCCCCCTCCCCTACGTTTTGATAATTGGACTCAACAATCATGACAACTCCACTACCACTCCTCCCATAATGATCCTGTAAAAAAACACAAAATTGAATAGCATACTTATAAATATTAAACTTTGTTTTATACACGTATCAGTGGCATAGCCACAGCTGGGCTTCAGGAGCCAGTGCCCCTCACTTTAGCTGGGTAACTTGTCCACTAAACGGCCTATTGAATATGGCCTCAGTATAAATATGTTTCAGAAATCATATCACAGGGCCTGGTGAATGTTTCATCTGAGATTTTTGGCGATAGACTGCATAAAAGAAAATCAATAAATACATAAATTATATATTGAAAGAAATTCATTCCACGTTGGCTAAAGGTAGCAGGGCTGAACTTGGATATTTCTCCTTACTGCTCACCAGTATACTGTTCTGCTGTAGGTGCCCCTCTTCCCAGAGAGTTTATGCATTGTTAAGCTGCAGGTTCCGGCCCCAGAGAATATACATTGGAAATTTCTTAGCATTCAGACAGGTTAATTCGCACCAGTGGGTTATGCACCTCTACCAGCAGATGGAGATGGAGCAAAGCTGACGTCTCGGTATATACACCCCTGCACTGACATCAGCTCGCCAGTATTCTCCATCTCCAAGAGATGGTGGATGTGCATCTCCCTACTGGGGATTGCTTTAAAAAAACAGAAAATGAAAGGAGAAAAGACGGAAATTAATTTGCCCCATTCTCCTGTGGTGATACCTTATGGTCCCTCCCTCAGTCGAGTTTTCCTGCGGTGATATCTGCAGATCCCTCCCTCAGTAGAGTTTTCTGGTATGGACTGTAGAGAGATAAACAACTGAGAGTCTAGCGGGTGCAGGAAGATGAGCGCGGTGGTGAAGGCCTTTGCCCTCTCCCCTGCAGTCGGAGATCAACTCTATACTTGGCCGGGACAGGCTGAGCTCACGTAAAAAGTGGAAAAAAAATAATGCACAAGAATCAAACCATTTCCAATTTTAAAAACTGTAGAAGTAGGGATCGTGATTTGAGACTCCGAGGGGGCAGACGGAGGAGCAACATCAGGAAGTATTTCATCACAGAAAGGGTGGTGGATGCATGGCATACCCTCCTGGAAGAGGTGCTAAAAACAAGAATGGTAAAGGAATTCAAAAGTGCAGGGGACAAACTCAGAGGATTCCTAGTGGCTGGAGGAAGGAAGATAAGGGGTTGAAATGTTGATGTAACATTTCTGCATGGTGGTAACTTGCACAGAGCAGCAGTTACAAACTAAACGCCTTGCTGAGCAGCCTGAATGGACCATTTGGGTCTTTATCTGCCATCATTTACTATATTACTGTACTATGGGGTACCGTCTCCTCTGTGGTCTCTCCCTCCACTGATGCTGATATCACCTGATCCATGTAAGTATGGCAGTCACTGCTACCGTTCTCACCTCCATCAGTAATAGCAGGTGCACAACAGTGGCAGCCATGGGTAGGCCTGGGTGGGCTGAGGTCCACCCACTTGGGGCTCAGGTCCACACAATCAGGACTGTCTGACACCAAATGAGACATGAAGAATGGCCACCACTGACTCTATCATCATGATGGCTGAAGAAGGAGAGATCCTGCTGAAGCAAGGCCACCACAGAAGCCCATCCCTGCAGTGGTGGAAGGAGTTTGGCGTTGAGGCCCGGTGCATGGGTGTGAGAATAGGAGCTTGAGTTTAGGTGTTTGTACGTGAGAATGTGAGCCTACCTGTGTGTATGTGTGTGTGTGTGTGAGATTGGGAGCCTGACTGTGGGTGATTGTGTGTGAAAGAATGGGAACCTGAGTGTGGGTGTTTGTGTGTGAAAGAATGGGAGCCTGAATGTGGGTGTTTGTAAGAATGGGAGCCTGGGTGTTTTGTGTGTGTGAGAATTGGAGCCTGGGTGTTTGTATGTGAGAATGGGAGCCTGTGATTGTATGTGAGAATGGGAGCCTGAGTGTGTGAGTGAGAGCTTGTGTGTGTAGCAGAACATGTGATAGTGAGGGCTTGTGGGTATAAGGGAGTCTGTGAGAGAAAACATGGGAAGAGTGACCCTGGAGAAAGAAATAGGAAAAGACTTATAAGGGAAAGTGGGAAAAAAAAAGATCTGGACCAACTGATTAGAAAAATAAAAAGATTATACAACAAAAGTAAAATAAAATAATTATTATTTTGAGATTTTAGCAATTGGAATATGTCATCTTTGGATATGTGCATTTCTTATAATTTTGTATTTTGTTCTTTAGCGTTCCACTGTTCAGAGTCCGGTTTCTCAGGCTTTCTATTTCAGTTTTGTTTCCATGTTTCTGTTTCTAAATTGTAGTCCCTTATTTCTGTATTAGGTCAGGGTCGGTCTGTGTTCTGCCTGAGTGTGACTGAGGTGCAGTACTGCTGCTAGCCTGTAGTTTCTCTGTAGGGATTTGTAGCAGTCTGGCTTGTTCTGTTATCCCAGTAGGTGGTGTATTAATGTTCTAGGGCCTGGTGCAGTATTTGCATTTGCTTCTTTTTCATAAGGTTGCTGTTATTTGAGTCCTGAGAGTCAGTGCTGTTAGAATAAGGTAAGGCGAGGTTCTAGTTGCCTTTTGGTTTGTTTGGTTTTTTGTTTTTGCAGGGGTCTGTGTTACTTCACAAAATGTTTAGCAGTAGAGGAAGTCTTTTTTTCTTTATTTTTGCTGAAATGACTCCAGAATTTGAATATAGCTTTTTTTTCATGTTGGGTTGTAATGTGAACTGTCGTAGTTTTGCTCTGCGCCAGTTCTCATGATTATTGCTGTTTTATTGTAGTTATGGTGATCTCTGCCTTTCTGGAAAATGGATTTGAAAAAGAATACATTCATTGATTGATTGATTGATTGATTGATTGATTGATTTATTTATTTAAGAGTTTTTTATATACCGGGGCACGTTAAAAACATCACCCCGGTTCACAGTGTAACGTAGCAACGGGCTTTACAATAATTTAGAGTAGAAAAACATAGGTAACGTAGCAACAGGCTTTACAATAATTTAGAGTAGATAAACATAGGTAAACATTATTTAGATTTACAGCTATTCACAAGGTGTCAGGTCTTTAACTATTCACAAAGGTGTCAGGTATATGGTATTGGAGGGGAGAAGGAGGATGGGGGTGTTGGGTTGGGAGGAGGAGGAGGGTGGGAGGGGGTACAGTGATGTGGGGGGGAAGAGGGGGGGTAATGGTTGTTAAGTTCAGGAGGGGCGTGTCAGTCGAGGGTCGTATCTTTAGTTGGGGTATGCTAGTTTGAAGAGCCAGGTTTTCAGATTCTGTTTGAATTTTTTATGGCAAGGTTCCTGGCGTAGGTGGGGTGGCATTTTGTTCCATTGGGATGTGCCTGCTATAATGAATGATCTTTCTCTGATTGAGGCATGTTTGATGACTTTGGGGGAGGGTGTCAGGAGTTTGGCTTGATGCTGTTTTCTAGTAGGTCTGGTTGTGTTGTGGATGTGGAGATGTTCAGGGAACCAGTGCATGTTTTGGTTGTGAATGGCTTTGTGTATGAGGGTAAGGGATTTATAGATTATCCTGGAGTTTACTGGGAGCCAGTGTAGGGATTGAAGAACTGGGGTGATGTGGTCATGACGGTGAGTATTTGTGAGGATGCGGGCGGCAGCATTCTGTAGGAGCTGTAACGGTTGAAGGGTGTTTTTTGGGAGACCTAGTAGGATGGCGTTGCAGTAGTCCAGTTTGGAAAGGATCATGGCCTGCAGTACTGTTCGGAAGTCAGCAGTGTGTAGGAGTGGTTTGATTCTCTTCAAGGTGTGGAGTTTGAAGAATCCGCTCTTTATGGTGTTAGATATGAATTTTTTGAGGTTAAAGTGGTTGTCTATCCATATGCCTAGGCTGATATGATATTTGTTTTATGATATAATTGATTGGATCTGATCTTTATGTGTTCTTTGCTTTTTACCTGATATTCTTGTTTATTTAATTAATTGCAATAAGTATAAAATAAATTAATACAGATGTTTAATGTTGGTAAGTCCTTGAAATAATAGAGTTAAAATATTCTAAAAAGTTTCACTCTTGATGCATAAGGGACGTTGTAGACTACTTAGCAACCTATTGTAAGGTGCATGCTAAGGCATCATTTATCAATAAGTAGGGTTCAGACCTGTATGCTTACTTCTCACCCTTGTTAACCTTAGGCCCACTAAAAATTCAGTTCTGGCTATGGCATTGGTGCAGAAGTGGCTGTACATACATTATTTGATGAAGAGACGTCATCGGTGTTTCCAAAATACTGAATGAAGTGCGCGAGTACTTGTGGGTCACGACCCAGAGGGCTTTTGACGTGCTTTTTTTGTAGGGGAGTGGCTTCCGGCACGACACTACTTATGCATGTGTCTGCTCATTTTACATGCACGAACCCTGAGCACATCTTTGAGAACTGACCCCCAAAAGGAAAGCAAATGAAGATTTTTCTGCAATTTATCTTTCTGATTTTTGCAACAGAGAAGAACAACAGGGATCTAGTTTCTGAAGTACTCTTCTAACTCCGCTGCATTTAGGAGTCCCATAGTCCATTCAGATTTTATTGGTCTCTGGCCAGCAGGTCTGATGATCTCCTCCAGGTCCTGTGCAGAACTGAGGAAAACCCTTTCCCTGTCCCTGAACTCCTGCTGGCTATCTGCTGCTCTTCCAGGAGTTTATTCAGCTACCGAGCATATGACTTGCCCTCAAGCATGGCTGCTGGACAGCAACAGCATCCAACTGAGCATGCTCCGTGCCCTTCTCTCTTAAGTCTTTTTAAAGGGAAACCCACTTTTGGAATGTAGTCCAGGAGTTATGTAAAGTCCGCCCGCCCCCCTCTGGATGTCATAAGTCGGCACCCAGCAGGAAGAGGAGCTGCTCATGTGCTGGAGGCAGAGAGAGACACAAAGAGTCTTCTTTCATTTGCAGATTTAAAGTTGGAAACCTGAAATCTTCAGCCCCCAAATCTCAGCTTCTGCCCTCGTCCTGCCCCGGAGCTGCACTGCAAGAGGCAAACACTCAGCTCTTCCCCAGCCTGAGAAAGAGCCCCCAACTCATTTGTAAAACGGAAAGCAGCAAAAGCAGAGAGGAAAATGCCTGCAGGAGCTTCTGCTCAGGTAGGAGATTGCCCCCAACTTCCTGCCCTCTCTGTACAAACCCTGTGCAGCTTTCTAACCTGGCAAACTGCAGAGTCAGCCCTGACTTTAATAGGACCCCCAAGCAGACCTGGGGTGCAGAAAAGACACTTTGGGGCCCTCCTGAGTGTAAGGAGAGATCGGAAATCCTACAAACTGAGACTTTGTGTCCCAGGTGCTGCATGTAACTGGTTTCCAGTTCATATAATCTTGCTCTGGGACTGTGCTCTGGGACTGAACTATTTACAGCCAGAAAACTCTCCCCCTGTCCTGCCGAGCCCCAGCACTGGGAGCTCTCCTGATGGATGAGATGCAAAAAGTACTGAGTGTTTCTGGTTTGTGTTTCAGGTCCCAGTAACCTTTGAGGACATCACTGTCTATTTCTCCCAGGAGGAGTGGGAGGATTTAGATGAAGGGCAGAAGGAGCTTTACAAGGAGGTGATGAAGGAGAATTATCAGATGCTCAGATCACTAGGTAAGAAGGGACATTTGATCTTTTTTTATAAGAAAACCATTTTTTTTAAATTTGTTTTATTAAATACTAAGCAGTCACAACAAACAAAGGAATACACCACACACTGCAATAACAAATGTACAAATATGCATAATCAACAGACTGAAACAACAAAACAGTCGCCGTGTTCATTATTTACTCACAAACCCTTCCTCCCCCCCACCCTTTCCCCAGGGATCACATAATAGCAGACATCAGGTTTCACCAGTTCAAGGGGTTCCTAGTGTCAAACATTAGAATGAAGTCTCCTCAATAGGCCAACTGTTTATTTTTCCAAACTAAATATGAGTCCCAGGTGCGCTGGAAAGCCCCCATTCTCTTCTGTTTGTGGGCTGTAATTTTGCAGGGATTATAAAGCTGAGCGGAGCGCGATTGGACCTTAGCCAGCGCGGGTAGAGAATTATCCTTCCATTTATAAGCTATTTCACACCTAGCAGCTGTGGCAATAACATTTTATAAGCCGTTGGAGATATGTGTCCCCTGTATGGTATGCACAATTTAATAAAGCTGTTTGAGGTGTGAGAACAATATCCAGATGGGTAATTTCTGTTAACCAAGCAGCAGTATCTTTCCATAGACGCATGGTGGCCGTACGTTTCCACCAGAGATGAAAGAAGGTTCCCTCGGCCCCACATCCCTTCCAACATCTATCAGGCGCGCTAGGGTATATTTGCTGTAATCTGGCAGGTGTGTAGTACCATCTGTAAAGCAATTTGAAACCGTTTTCCACTAGAGTAGCAGAAATCAAACCTTTCCCTAAAGTGGTATATACCCCGACCCAGACGTCTTCCCCCTGATGTCCTCCCATGTCCTGCTCCCATGACTTAAGAAAAGCCGACGGGACCTGTGGGTCCTGATTAAGTAACTTATAGATTTTTGACATTAGTCTTTGTATTTTATTCGCTGACCTACAATATGTTTCAAACATCGCTACGTTTTTTTTTTTGTTTTTTTTAAACCAATTCCTGTTGTAGGCCAGTTTTACGTAGATAATTTCTCAATTGCAGATAATGACAAATTTCTGTCTGGGGCAACGCAAATCTAAGCTGTAAGGTCTGAAAGTCTACCTAGTTAGCGTTTTCCCAAAGCTGGGCGCAACTAAAAATACCTTTAGTTATCCAGGATTTAAAAACAGTGGGCGCAATACCCTCTAAGAAATCCTTATGATAAAAGGGCACCGAGGTAATCGAGCCCCACTTTATCACCCACTAAAAAAAAAAAAGACTTCCATTTAAGCCACGTTTGGAGGGTGTGCTGAACTGGAGTGGGGAGATCCTGCAACCTCGGCCAGGATTTCCGCTGCTGCCATACCAGCGCTGGCAAAGGAAACCTTTCCCAAGAGTTCCTGTTCTAGCAGCGTCCAGGGTTTGCAAGTGGACGTCCTATGCCAGCCTACCACAGCTCGTAACTGAGCGGCTGCATGGTACCATAAAAAGGTTGGGGACTGCCAGTCCTCCCTGAGCTCTAAATCGGAAGGGGACTTTTTTTTGCGCGATCCTGGGGTTGTTTTCCCTGCCAGATGTATTTCATAAATCTGCGTCGCCATTTAAGTAAAGTGGGAGTCGGGACGTGATATGGGATCGTCTGGAACAAAGAACTGATTCTGGGGAGGATATTCATTTTAAAAGTGGCAATACACCCCAGCCAGGAGATATGATATCAGTTCCACTCCTCTAAGTCCTGATAAATTTTTGAGAGAAGTGGAGGGTAATTAAGACAAAAGGTATCCTGGTGAGCCCCAGTGTAAATACCTAGATATTTAATCTTTTCTTTTGCCCATTTAAAAGAAAATCATGCCTTAAGGTCTTTCACCCGAGCATCCTGTAAGGTGAATTTGAGGATCCAGTTAACAGAGTAGCCTGAAACCTTGCTATAGGCCTTAATATCGACCACGGCTGGCAAAGATAGCATGGGGTCTGTTAAAGTAAGTATCACGTCATCTGCAAACATGGCCAATTTGGATGAGAACTCTCCCACCTGGATACCTGAGGCCGCAGAGGAATCCCTTATTTTTTGAGCAAGCGGTTCAGTGAAGATGGCAAATAATAGAGGGGACAGGGGACACCCCTGCCGGGTGCCCCTCTCAACCAAAAAATTAGTAGAATAACCCCCATTTACTTTAATGCATGCCCGGGGGTCGTCATACAGTTTCACGAGCCACTTAATGAGGAAACATCCAAACCGCATTTTATGTAGAACTTGAAACAAAAACGGCCAGTGCACCAAATCGAAAGCTTTTTCAGCGTCCATGGCCATGAGCGAAAATGGGGAATTGTTTAACCCACCACAGAGAATCTAAGATTTTCCTAACGTTGTCGGAGGCCATACGCCCTGGGATGAAACCCGCTTGGTCTGCATGTATGAGCTGGGCTATATAGCCATTGAGCCTACTCGCTAAAATTTTGGCTAGTAATTTAAGATCAGTGTTAAGCAAAGATATAGGTCTGTACGATCCGCACTGAGTGGGATCACGGCCTGGCTTCGCTATCACCGTTATTCCAGCAACATTTGAATTGTGAGACAGGGATCCTTCAGAGCGCAAAGCATTAAACATTTGAGTTAAAGGCGTCGTGGGGTCGCTTGCAAAACATTGATAAAAACGCGCTGTGAAGCCATCTAACCCAGGGGATTTATTTGCCTTCAGCTGCTTGATAGCCTGTATAACCTCCCCTGGGGAAATTTCCTTATCAAGGGCTTCCCGTTGACTGTCTAATAAACTTGACAAGAGTACATCCCGCAAAAAGGTATCAGTATCTCTAATATCAATAGTCGAATTATTTTTATATAAATTAGAATAAAATCGTAGAAATCGTTGTCAGATTTCATCATTCGAAGTGAGCATGTTTTGCGAGCGTTTTGCTCTTACTTTGTTAGCTAATAATTTCCCCCTTCAAAATATGCCTGTTCTACTCTTTCCATGTCATAAGCAATTTTAGCAGCATCTAACGCTGCCAGTTGGGATCTACAGTGATCTATTTCTAGACCTACAGAACTGGCGGGGTCTCGCTTGTGTCTCTGTTCAAGATCAAGTAAATGAATGATTAATGCCTGCCGTTCCTGCCCATCCCTGTAGTGCTGTCAGAGGAGAGGTGGACCCCTTGCCCGAGGGGGAATTGGCACTACCTGAGGGAGTGAACTCCCACAGGCCCCCACCGTCAGGATGCGAGGCAGACCTGGAACCAAGGGCTGGCTAGGGCTCAGGTGGACCCTTGGGAAGATGAAGGATTCATCGATATCCAATTCGAGGTCAGAAGCCAGAGAGTCGCCAATAGCCGGTCCGAGATCAGAAGCCAGAGAGTCGTCAATTGCTGGTCCGAGTTTAGCAGCCAGAGAATCAGTCTAGGAGCTGCAGAAGGGATGACAGGAACAGGACTCGGAGGGCAGGACTCGGAAAGGCATGAACAGGACTCAGTAAAGCAGGAACAAGAGCACCAGAGGCACAGACAGGCTTACCAAAGCAAGCAGACTCGTTGCCAAGTCGAGGAACAGGAAGAGGAGGCTTCCCTAAATAGTACCTGGGTCCTGATGTCATCTAAATGGCTGGGCTGAGTTAAGGTGGCCTGCCCCTTTAAGAATGGCTCTGGGGATGTGGCCAGGCATCTAGGGAGCGTCCTGCCCGACGTGGGCTGCAGTAGATGAGGTCTCTGGCCTGATGCCGCGAAGAGGAGGACCGGGAAGCCTCCCAGCCATCGAGGAGGGCTGTGCTGAGCCTGCGGCAGGGACTGCAGGGGAGGAGAAGGCCAGAGACTTGCAATGGGAGCAACTCCCCGCCGCAGTGCGGCTGCCGATGCCCGGGCCGGAAGTAGGAGGGGCTGACCGCGGATGCCTGTGGCGCCTAACAGTACCCCCCACTTTAGGGTGCCTCCCCGGGGGTTTTGGTTTGGAAGGATGAGTTCGGTGAAATTGAGCGAGAAGATCTCCTTCCAAGATGTTGGCAAGGGGCTCCCAAGTATTTTATTCAGGTCCGAATCCTTCGTTTTCTGACATCCAGCACTTCTCGGACTTGATAGGTGGAGTCGTCCTCAGAGGAGAGAGGCTGTGGTTCAGGAGGCATTCTGGATGGCCATGTCAATACCAGAGGTTTCAAAAGTGACACATGAAAGGTGTTGTGAATTTTGAGGGATGGAGGAAGCTGAAGTTGATAGGCTACCGCACCTATGCGGTGGTTTATCGGGAATGGACCGATGAAACGAGGAGCAAGTTGGTTAGATGGCAGCTTCAATTGTATAAACCGTGTACTTGGCCAAACCTTCTGACCAGGTCTAAGGGGTTGACTAGGTCTCCGATGACGGTCATAAAACCTTTTGGCTGCTTGGTTGGCTTTGATCAGCACTTGGCGGGTAAAGGTCCAAAGGTGTGTAATTCTTCAGCAGACAACTGTGCCGCCAGTGATGGAACGGTCACAGGAATGGGCAGAGGTGGAAGAGGTTGCTTGCCGTAGACCACTTGGAAGGGTGAAGAGCCTGTGGCGGCAGAAGGATGAGAATTGAGGGCAAACTCAGCCCAGGGGAGCAGGTCTGCCCAATCATCCTGTTTGCTATTAATGTAGGTGCGTAGAAATTGCTTGAGAGTCCAGTTAGCTCTCTCTGCCAGACCATTGGTTTGTGGGTGATATGCTGAAGTATATTCCAGGGTGACATCAAACTTTTACCAGAGAGATTTCCAAAATTTGGCGGTGAACTGGGGTCCTTGATCGGATAAGATGACTTTGGGTAGGCCATGCAATCTGAAGACATGAAGTATGAATAGCTGGGCTAACTGAGGTGCCGAAGGTAAGCCAGGTAACGGCACAAAATGGGCCATTTTAGAGAACTGGTCGATGATGACCCAAATAGTGGTGTTGCCTTTGGACGGGGGAAAATCAACGACGAAGTCAGTTGAGATATATGTCCAAGGTTCGTTGGGGACTGGCAGGGGTTGGAGCAAACCCCGAGGCAACCCTGGGGGGGGGAGGTTCTTGTTGCGGGCTCACATGTGGCAGGATTCTACGTAGGATCGAACATCTTTAGGCATTCCAGGCCACCAGTAATATCGATGGAGTGCGACCAGAGTCCGGTGTTGTCCCGGATGTCCCGAGCTGTGGGAGTCATGGGCCCAAGCCAAAACCTGATGTCGTAGGCTTGGGGTACGAACGTTTTCCCGGGTGGAACAGGCGTAGTGACTGCCAGGAGTACCCGGGAAGGGTCGATGATGAAGCTAGGAGGTTCGGGCACATCTGTGGTTTCAAAGGCTCGAAAGAGCGTGTCGGTTTTCAAATTCGCGGTAGCAGGACGATATCGTAGAGTGAAGTCGAATCTGGCGAAGAATAGAGCCCAACAGTCTTGCCGGGGGTTGAGCCGTTGCGCCCAATGCAGATATTCTAAATTCTTATGATAGGTGTAGACTGTAATCTGGTATTGTGCACTCTCTAACCAAGGACGCCATTCCTCAAAGGCAATTTTGATGGCAAGGAGCTCTTTATCGCCAATGGCGTAGTTACGCTCTGCTGGAGAGAATTGATGGGAAAGGAAGGAGCAGGGATGTAATGTCTGATTGGCAGAGTGCTGGCCGAGAACGGCTCCAAACCCTTTGGCTGAGGTGTCCACCTCAACAATAAATGGACATCGTGGGTCAGGGTGACGAAGGCAAGGCTCTAGGAGAAATGCTTCCTTGAGGTGAAGGAAGGCAGCTATTGCCTCAGGCAGCCAGTGCTTGGGGTCAGTGCCTTTACGGGTCAGAGAAGTCAGCGGTGCCACGATGGAGGCATAGTTGGAAATAAAGGAGCGGTAGTAGTTAGGGAAACCTAGAAATCGCTGTAGGGATTTCAGTCCGGACAGTTGGGGCCAATCTTAAATGGCCTTGAGTTTCTGCGGATCCATGCGAAATCCTTGATCAGAAACGATGTAGCCTAGAAAGGGGAGGGCTTCTCTTTCAAAGAGGCATTTTTCGAGTTTCGCGTAGAGTTGATTTTGTCTAAGACGCTGTAGTACCTGGGAGATGTGTTGGCGGTGAGCAGCGAGAGACTTGGAGAAGACTATAATATCATCGAGGTAAATAACTACGCACTGATATAATAAGTCCCAGAAGATTTCATTCATTAAATTTTGAAATATGGCTGGGGCGTTACAAAGGCCAAAAGGCATAACTAGGTATTCATAGTGCCTGTCTCTGGTGTTAAACGCCGTCTTCCACTCGTCACCCTCCTTGATGCGAATTAATTTATAGGCTCCCCTGAGGTTCAAGTTGGTGAAAACTCGCGCACCTTGGAGATGGACAAAGAGTTCCGATATTAAGGGAAGTGGGTAGCGGTCCTTCAGGGTTATGGTGTTCAACCCCCGATAGTCATAGAAACATAGAAATGATGGCAGAAGAAGACCAAATGGCCCATCCAGTCTGCCCAGCAAGCTTCCACACTTTTTTTTTTCTCTCTCTCCCATACTTATCTGTTCTCTTGGCCTTTAATAACCTTTTGGTTCTATTTCCCTTCCACCTCCGCCATTAGTGTAATCTTTTGGTTCTATTTCCCTTCCACCCCCGCCATTAATGTAGAGAGCAGTGCTGGAACTGCTTCTAAGTGAAGTATCTAGCTTAATTGGTTAGGGGTAGTAACCGCCGCAATAAGCAAGCTACTCCCACTCTTATTTGTTTACCCAACCTGTGCAATTCAGTCCTTGTTGGTTGTTATCTGAATATAAATCCACTTTTCTTTATTTCCCCCTGCCGTTGAAGCAGAGAGCTTCTCTAGATATGTATTGAAAGTGAAGTATCAGGCTTAATTGATTCAGGGTAGTAACTGCCATAGCAAGCAAGCTACTCCCATGCTTATTTGTTTACCCAGACTGTGGAATTCAGTCCTTGTTGGTTGTTGTCGGAATATAAAAATCATCTTTTCTTCATTCCCCCTGCCATTGAAGCAGAGAGCAACACTGGATATGCATTGAAAGTGAAGCCTCAGGCTTATTTGGTTTGGGGTAGTAACCGCCATAACAATCAAGCTACTCCCCACATTTTTTGTGAATGCAAATCCTTTTTTTCACATTTCCTCTTGCCATTGAAGCATAGAGCACTGTCAGAGTTGCATTTACCGTGTGTATGTCTTTTGAATAAGGGTATTATCTCCAGGTAGTAGCAGTCTTTCCCGCAAGCCTCCCTCTCTTCCTTCACATCCTCTAGACTTTATGGATCCACAGTGTTTACCCCATGCCCCTTTGAAGTCCTTCACAGTTTTAGTCTTCACCACTTCCTCCGGAAGGGCGTTCCAGGCATCCACCACCCTCTCCGTGAAGAAATACTTCCTGACATTGGTTCTGAGTCTTCCTCCTTGGAGCTTCAAATCGCGACCCCTGGGTCTGCTGATTTTTTTTCAACGGAAAAGGTTTGTCGCTGTCTTTGGATCATTAAAACCTTTCAAGTATCTGAAAGTCTGTCTCATATCACTTCTGTTGCTCTTTTCCTCCAGAGTGTACATATTTAGATTCTTCAATCCCTCCTCATAAGTCATTCAATGAAGACCCTCCACCTTTTTGGTCGCCCTTCTCTGGATCACCTCCATCCTGTCTCTGTCCCTTTGGAGATACGGTCTCCAGAACTGAGCACAGTACTCCAGGTGAGGCCTCACCAAGATCCTGTACAAGGGGATAATCACTTCCCTTTTTTACTCGACATTCCTCTCTCTATGCAGCCCAGCATTCTTCTGGCTTTAGCTATCGCCTTGTCACATTGTTTCCCCGACTTCAGATCATTTGACACTATCACCCCAAGGTCTCACTCCTGCTACATGCACATCAGCCCTTCAACCCCCATCGAATACAGTTCTTTTGGATTTCCGCACCCCATATGCATGACTCTGCACTTCATGGCATTGAATCTCAGCTGCCATATATTTGACCACTCTTTCAGCTTCCTTAAATCCCTTCTCATTTTCTCCACTCCTTCTGGCGTGTCCACTCTGTTGCAGATCTTAGTGTCATCCGCAAAAAGACAACCTTACCTTCTATCTCGTCCGCTATGTCACTCACATAGATATTGAACAGGACCGGTCCCAACACCGATCCTTGCGGCACTCCACTTAACACTGCTCTCTCTTCAGAGTAAGTTCCATTTACCATCACACATTGTCTTCTGTCCATCAACCAGTTTGCAATCCAGGCCACCATCTCGGCACTCACTCCTAAGCTTCTCATTTTACTCACCAGCCTCCTGTGCAGGACCGTATCAAAAGCTTTGCTGAAATCCAAGTAGATGACATTGAGCACTCTTCCTCTATCCAGTTCCCTAGTCACCCAGTCAAGTGTCCCATCCTTTTTACCCACGAAGAAGAACCCAGCTCCTGCTGGTGAGGTTGATTTGCGGATGAATCCTCGGTCCAGGTTTTCCTAGATGTAGCGTGACATAGCCTGAGTCTCGGAGGATGAAAGGGCATAGGTGCGTCCTTGGGGAGGCTCAGTTCCTGGGAGCAGGTTGATTGCGCAGTCGAAGGGTCGATGGGGTGGTAGCGTCTCGGCTTTTCATTTAGAAAAAACATCTATGTAAGAATTATATAGTGATGGTAGGCCCTGAGGAAGGGTGGTCGTGGTCAAGCACCGTACAGGAACTACCAAATCGAGACAGGAGTCTTGGCAGGCCGATCCCCATTGAACCAGTTGTAGGGGTTTCCAGTCGAACTGGGGGCAATGCGCTTGAAGCCAGGGAAATCCCAGCACGATGGGGTGTAAATATCATTCAAGGATGTGGAAGGAGAGTTGTTCTACATGAAACAATCCGGTGCGGACTTGAACAGGAGCGGTGATGTGACTGACATGACCCGGGAGGGGTTCGCCCTGAATGGACGAGAGGACCAATGGAACCTGGGCGTGGATGAGTGGAATTCTGAGGTGTTCCACCAAACTCTTCATGATGAAGTTACCCCCGGCTCCCAAGTCCACCAGGGCTAGAGTGTGGAATTCGTGGTCTCCTGTAGTCAGCTTGACTGGCAGAGTCATTGGAGATACGGATGATGCCAGGCCCAGGAAGAGTCCTCCTTCAGATCCTAGGCCCGGGAGTTTTCCGGGCACACCGGGCATGATGCCAAGAGGTGCCCAGGGGCGCCACAGTAAAGACAAAGGCCGCCTTGCATGCGTCTACGCGTTCCTGAGAGAAGAGTTTACCTCGGCCGAATTGCATGGGCTCCTCAGCTGGCGCCCCTGAGGGACCTGGTTCAATCTTTGGAGACAGTGAATGTCAAGGGGATCTGAAGGTACTGGAAGTTTTCTTAGAGAGCTGAACTTCTCAGGAGCATTTTTGAAGGCATCTGACTATGCGTCCGGTCAATTCAATGAGGGAGTTCAAGGACCTTGGTAATTCGCGAGCTGTGAGTTCATCCTTAATTCTTGAGTTGAGCCCCTCCAGGAAGATGGTCCTCAAGCAGTCGGAGTCCCATCCAAGTTCCGAGGATAATGTTCGGAACTCAATTACGTATTCGGCGAGAGTCCGGGAGCCTGGTGAGTGGGGTCGTCAAAGACAATGCGGAAGAGATCCCAGAATTCTCTCATGTCGCGTAACACAGAGTCGTCCCACTCCCACAAGGGAGACGCCCAGGCCAGCGCCTTCCCTTCGAGAAGAGACAAGATGTACGTTGTTTTAATAACATCATCAGGGAAGAGGGTTGGTTTTAAGCGGAAGTGCATGTTGCACTGGTTGATGAAGCCCCTACAGGAGCGGGGGTTTGCCAGAGAAGCATGGAGGAACAGGTAGAGGAATCACCGGACGGACACCAGAGGTTGTTGGTACAGCAACTGGTACTGACAGCAAGGCGGAATCCATGGGGCCGATGGCATCAAACCGTCGGTTCAAGCTTTCTATTGCGGAGAAGAGGGAATCCAGAGTCTTCTGTTGATCCAGGATCCATTGTGCCATACCTGGAATGGCTTGACGGGCTGAGGCCTCTGCCAGGTCCATGGACTTGGCAAGCTGTAGTGCTGTCCGAGGAGAGATGGACCCCTTGCCCGAAGGGGAGTTGGCACTACCTGAGGGAGCAAACTCCCACAGGCCCCCACCATCGGGAGGCGAGGCAGACCTGGAGCAAGGGCTGGCTAGGGCTCAGGTGGACCCTTGGGAAGATGAAGGATTCGTCGATGTCCAGTCCGAGGTCAGAAGCCAGAGGTTCGCCAATCACTGGTCTAAGGTCAGAAGCCAGAGGTTCACCAATAGCCGGGCCGAGGTCAGAAGCCAGAGAGTCGCCAATAGCCAGTCTGAGATCAGAAGCCAGAGAGTCGTCAACCACCAGTCCGAGGTCAGCAGCCAGAGAATTGGTCCAGGAGCTGCAGAAGGGACAACAGGAACAGGACTCGGAAGGACAGGAACAGGACTCAGGAAAGCAGGAACAAGAGCACCAGAAGCACTTACCAAAGCAAGCAGACTGGTTGCCAAGTCGAGGAACAGGGAGAGGAGGCTTCCCTAAATTGTACCTGGGTCCTGACATCATCTAAGAGGCTGGGCTGAGTTAAGGTGGGCTGCCCCTTTAAGAATGGCTCTGGGGGTGTGGCCAGGCAACTAGGGAGCGTCCTGCCCGACGTGGGCTGCAGTAGTGGAGGTCTGCGGCCTGAAGCCGCGAAGAGGAGGACCGAAAAGCCTCCTGAGCGACTCCCCGCCGCAGCGTGGCATGCTGACACCCGGGCTGGAGGTAGGAGGGGCTGACCACGGCCGCCCGCTGCACCTACCAATCCCTTTTCTTTACATATGAGGCCCTAGCAATAAATGTCCCCATAAGGACTGCTTTTAAACAATCCCATATTATAATTGGTGACGTGTCATGGACTGTGTTTAATTGGAGATATTCTTGGATGCTCAACCGACACTGTGTGAGAAAAGTCTCATCCTCCAGCAAACTGTCGTTGAGTCTCCAAAAACGCTGTCCCTTATCATATTTAGGGAAAGATAATTCTACCCAAATGGGAGCATGATCGGACCAGGTACTGGGGTCGAAGGATGCTTTGATCATTTTTTGGAGGAATCCTTTGTCCACAAAAATGTAGTCAATTCTAGAATATGTGTTGTGGGGTTTAGAATAGAAAGTATAGTCTTTCAATTTGGGATGGAAAAAGCACCAGGCATCAATTAGCTGGAAATGGGCCAAAAATGTTATCAAACTTTTACGAAGTGTACAGTTTGGGGTTCATTGGTATATTGCAATCACCCGCCGTTATTAATTACTCCTCCAATCGCAACTGAACAACCTCACCAATTCCTGAAAAAATTGGGATTGTAGCACATTCGGAGCATAGACATTTAACAACATATATTTTTCTCCAACAACATTAATATCTGCGGCATTTGATACGGTGAATCATTCCATTCTTCTTCAGCGTGTAGCTGACATTGGTATCAAAGGAGTGGCTCACAGTTGGTTCAAATCCTTCCTGGACAATAGATTTTACAAGGTGAAGATTAACAATAAGGTATCTCACCCCATCAGATCAAACCTAGGAGTCCCGCAAGGTTCAGCCCTCTCCCCTACACTGTTTAACATCTACCTGCTCCCTCTCTGCCAATTACTCTCCAACTTAAAATTAATTTATTACCTTTACGCTGATGATGTCCAGATTCTTCTCCCTATCACAGAATCTCTTCACAAAACCTGGTCCCACTGGAACACCTGTCTGCAATCAATTAACAGTCTACTTACCAGTCTTAACTTGATCCTCAATACAAATAAGACAGAGATTCTCATTATTTCTTCAGATGAAAACCAAGTTCTCTTCAACTCTCTAAATGCAACACAATCACTCACAACTGCTATTAACCACTCCCCCTATGTCAGAGATTTAGGAGTTCAACTAGACAACCAATTCAATCTTAAATCATTTGTCCAAAACACTACCAAAGAATGCTTCTTTAAATTTCAAGTATTAAAAAAACTTAAACCTCTCCTTCACTTTCGAGATTTCCGACTGGTGCTGCAGTCTATTATCCTTTCTAAATTAGACTATTGCAATTCCCTCTTGCTTGGTCTCCCTGCAATAACAATAAAACCACTGCAGATGGTACAGAATGCCGCGGCGAGAATACTTACCAACTCAAACAAAAGAGAGCATATCTCTCCCATAATGCAGTCACTTCATTGGTTACCCAACAAAGCCAGGATTTCGTTCAAAGTACTCATGATAAGAACATAAGAAAATGCCATACTGGGTCAGACCAAGGGTCCATCAAGCCCAGCATCCTGTTTCCAACAGTGGCCAATCCAGGCCATAAGAACCTGGCAATTACATCCAGGCCATAAGAACCTGGCAATTACATAAAGACATTCATAACATTGCCCCTCTCAAACTCAGCCATCAATTCCGTGCTTACACCTCTGAAAGACCAGTCAGAAGAGCTTACAAAGGCTATCTGCATGCCCCCCTTACTAAATCTTCTCTAAGCAAACGAGCGTTATCTACATCAGGGCCGACTCTATGGAACACTCTCCCACCAGACCTCCGTCAAGAACATTGTCTCCAAACTTTCAAGAAAGACTTAAAAACTTGGCTTTTTAGTCAAACTTTCCCTAAAAACCCAAGTTCTCTTTGACATAGGCCCTAGAACATGGACCAAGGCCCAAGGCCAACAGTTAATGGGCACACTGAACTATCTCTTCACAGTCCCCCCAGGATCCATCCTAGTTTTAAATCTAGTATTTATATTTATTTCATTTTATTTATTTTATTTTTATTTATCCTCAGTTTTGTATTAATTTCCGTGTTGAAACTACTCTCGGTTTGTTATGGTTCCTTGTTTCCAAAGGTTTTTGAATGTTATAATTAGCTAATGTTCATTGTTTAATGTATCCCCTCCCAGCGAAAGTTTTGTTCCAATGTAAACCGGTGTGATCTGTATTCTTTATAGGAATGTCGGTTATATAAAAATTCTAAATAAATAAATAACAGGATATATCTCCCCATGGGATCCGGGTAGCAACTAAGTAACTCAAAGCAAAGTCCTTTTGAAACAAAATCTCTACTCCAGTATAGCGGGCTGATTTAGTGCAGGCAGATCAATACTGAGTTGGGTAGTAATCTGAGCGCATAAGATGCTCAAAACGCCTCTTTTTTTTTTTTATTTATTTTTTATTTTTTATTTTTATTTAGCATTTTTTATATACCGAGGTAGAGCAGAGTAGCCTTCACTCCGGTTTACAGATTATAACAACATGTTACATAAAACTAATTGAAGACATTGAAGAGAAAACAACAATTAACAATCTGAGAACTCTCATGTCAAACATAAGAACAGGGCAAGATATCCCAAAGGATAAACACATTGAGCATAGCAGATAAGATGTACCAAAGGATAGGTACATTAAATAGACTGAGTTCAAGTATAATGAAAAAATAGACTTAGATATCTGTAGGAAACAGGGAGATTAGACAGAGGGGGGAATAAATGACAAAATATGGGAAGCTGTGGGATTAAGTTTTGAGATTGTTGTGCAGGCTGTTAGTATGAGATTGGCAGAGGAGCCAGGCTTTTAGTTCTTTCTTAAAAGATTTTGGGTTTTCTTGGGAGGTGAGGAACTGAGGTAAGGAGTTCCATAGTTTTGGGCCGATGATAGAAATGACTCTGTTTCTGGTGGACGAGAGTTTAGCATGAGGGAGTGATGGAATCACTAGCTGTAGTTTACTAGTTGATCTTGTTGTGCGTGGAGAGTACTGGATATGAATGATGTCATCAAGTGCGGTGTAGTCTGCTTTGTATATTGCTTTCTGTAAAGTTGAGAGGATCTTAAATTCGATTCTTTGTTCAATTGAGAGCCATTGTAATTGCTTGAGTACGGGTGAGATATGATCAAATTTTCTTTTACCCGTCAGGACTCTGGCAGCAGCATTCTGAAGAAGTTGCAAGGGTCTTAGGGATGATTTAGGTAAGCCAATTAGTAGAGAATTGCAATAGTCCAGACCAGAGAAGATTAGGGTTTGAAGGGCGGTTTTGAAATCATGGGGGTGAAGCAGAGGTTTTAGGTGTTTGATTACATGTAATTTGTGAAATCCTTCTTTTATTTTTGAAGAGATGTGTATTTTATAGTTTAGATCGCTATCAATCCAGAAGCCCAAGTCCTTAACGTTGTCTTTGAGTTGGATGGTGGTATTGTCAAATTGGAAAGGTGGGATAAGTTTTGATCTGACATTATTTCTGGCGATTAGAATGCATTCGGTTTTGTTCATGTTTAAGCATAATTTGAGCTGTAGTAACATGTTTCTGATTGAATCAAGGAGTGATGCAGCACTGGACATAGAATCTTCAATGGAGGAGGAAATTGGAATGAGAATTTGAATATCATCGGCGTACATGTAATAGGTAATATCAAGTTTGGATAGGAGATGGCATAGCGGAATAAGGTAAATGTTAAACAGAATGGGAGAGAGAGCTGATCCTTGTGGTACACCAGTATTGAGGGGGATGGCATTTGAAGAAGAGTTGTTGTAAGAGACTCTGAAAAATCTATTTTTTCAGGAAGGAAGAAAACCAACTTAGGGTTTTTTCAGAGAGACCGATGGTTTCCAGACTAGAAATAAGCAAATTGTGGTCCACCGTATCGAAGGCTGCGGAGAGGTCTAGAAGAATCAGTAAATATCCTTTTTTGTTGTCAAGACCTCTTAGAATTGTATTGGAAAGGTTGAGTAGGAGGGTTTCAGTGCTGTGGTTTTTTCTAAAACCAAATTGCCTCTTTAAATATGTCTCCTGTACAAAGGCAATTGCAACATTAGCTCTGTGAAGATCTTTAAGTGAAAATTTACGTTTACTGGGTGAGTTCAATCCTTTAACATTCAAGGACAGTAACTTAAAAGACGCCATCTATTCTAAAAGGAATATGATGGTCCTCAAACGAAAAATAATCAGCAAGGCAGTAATCCTCATCATAAACACTCTCCCACTCTGTTCCACAGACTCCGAGTGTATTTGCTCAAGTCCTGATGAACAAATGTCCACAAAAAGATAAAGAAAATATAATCCCCCGCTTCTCCCTCCCCCCCCCCCCCCCATTGGGACCTTAGCTAACAGTAGGTCCTTATGTATTATACCAGGAGGCATGATGCAGCGTTGCGCCCGACGTCCTTCCCAGTAGAATCGTCTAGTGTAAAGCAGATATTTATTGTAACCATCCAGTCTTTACTGTTGATTCATAGAATTATTGTTCAACAGATCTGGCAGTTTTTCAATCAAGTAGGTGCCGCAGTAGAAATCTCTGGTTCTGGGGTCCGGCGGAGTCTCTTCCCTCCCTTTCCCATTCTCTGCCATCGTGTTTCTTCCTTATGCAGAGAGGTGGGTGAAGTATGAGGTTGCAAATCGGGGATGTTGTATCCAGCTTCCTTAAGAATTCCCGCCGCTTCTTGTCCGGTCTTCACCCGATATGACTTCCCCTTTATGGTAAAGTCAATCCCGAACGGAAATATCCAGCGGTAGTGAATTTCCTCTTTACCCATGAAAGAAGTGACTGGTTTCATCTCCTGTCGCTTTTTGAGTGTTGTGGGAGAGATATCAGCATAAATCTGAACTTCATGGCCCTCCATTTGAATTTTCACCTGTTTGCGCGCCACAGCGTAAACTCTCTCCTTTTCAGCAAATTCTTTGACACACGCTATGATGTCTTTGGGTTTATTTGCTAGCCTGGGCCCCAGCGCCATGTGCGCCCGCTCAATTTTCACCTGTCATTGGGAAACAGAACAGGCCTCTGTGTCGCCATTCCCCTTGTGTAGGATATCAGTACAGAGTTGAGATATCACCTGTACACAGTCAGCATACTCTGGCATCTCAGGAATCCCTCGAAATCGCAGATTTATCCTGCGGTGCCTATTCTCGAGGTCTTCAGTTTTAAGGATAATTGCTGAAGTTCGAGCGACATAACTTTATTTTCTTTGGTAAGCACTTTCAATTTTTCTGTCTGGGCCTCTGTGAGTGTCTCATGTTCGAAAATACGGCAACCCATATCGCTCAACTCCTCCCGCAGTTCCCCCACCAATTCCATAACTTCAGTCTTGTAGGTTTTAATGTCGTGTCTAAGTTCACTAAACCAGGTCTTAAACTCACCCCTTGAGGAGATATCAGCATCCGAAGTAAATATCTGCTCCTCGGTCAGCTCCGCTCCGGGCGCGTCCGCCATTTTGAATTTTTCAGCCCATTCTTCTCGTTCAAGTTTTTGATAGGAAAGCTTACGAAAGTTGGGTACTTTTTTCCGACATGACATCTAGTGCTTTTTAGCTGTCTGGAGGTGCTGTTTGCGTGCAGAATTCGCCCTGGATGGCTACGAATTAGCGAGATTCTGACCGGCTCGATCAGGAGCCCCAGTTCAGGCAGCCGCATGCTTCGCTGACATCATCAACCTCCTCAGAAAAATATTTTTGGGAGGGGGAAGAACAGAATATTATTTGATTATAAATTGAATGAAAGCTGCTGTATTGCAGCTCACTATAATCCAGGTCTTTTCTGTGATATTTTCCAACATAAAACCTTGAGAAAGAGGAATGAATGACATCTTGGCCAGAAAGAGAGAGACTAAGAGGGTGGGGCAGAAAGAAAGAAGAGGCTTAAACTGGAAATGATAAAGTCACAAGAGAAAGGTAGAAAGGGCTAAAATATGTGGAGGAAGGCGATGTGTAGGAGTTTGAGTGATGGGGGCTAAAGGAGGAGGGAAAGAAAGATGGGTGAGAACCATGGTAGAGGAGAAGAGTGAATGAATAGGAGAGGAATAGGAGAAATGCAGGGAGGTAGGAGGAAAGATTGAAGGCAATGTATGAGAGGGCAGCAGGGAATAAAAGGGAAGAGCAGGGTTTGATAGAGGACAGCAGAAAGGGTAAAGGGAAGGAGAGAAAAAGAGGAACAGGAATAATTTAGTTGTGAAGGAGAGAAAACAATGGGAAGAGAGAAAGTTAAGGATAAAGGGAGAAATATAGGAGGATGTTGGGGGAATAAATGGGACAGGGGACAGTCATAAGAATAGGGGAAAGGAGCAGGAAATAGGGGAAAGGAGCAGGAATAGGGGAAAGGAGCAGGAAATATAAAGAATGAAGGAAACAGAGTAAGCATAAAATGGATGAGGGGGAGAGGAAGAGAGCAGACTTATCAGACACAAGGTCCTCGTGTCACAATCCAGCCTGCAGATGGTTTCAGTGTGGCCCACCAGCCTCACTGCTGTCACTCCTTGCTCTCCCCATCTTCTCTCACCTTGTGTGATTGTTCCTGAGGGAGGGGGAAGCTGCTGATCATGACTGAGATGTTTAATTATGAAAACTTCAGGGGAAGGGAAGAGGGGCTTATGGACTCGTGCCCTGGATCTTATAAGTAGATGCACAGATGATCAAGTGCTTGGGATCTTTCCAATCACATTTTTAACAATATGCTGAACATGTGAACCCTTTTACCCTGATGAATTCTCAGAGTGAGTAGAAACATACTGTGGCTGTGAGCGCTAGAAAGGATATTGCGTATGGCGTTAGAGTCTATGATGAACTGTTTATTGATTACTTTACAAAAGCCACTTGGGAATAGTGATCACAACATGATCAAATCTGACTTAATAACTGGCAGGTGCGGCATTTTTCAGAAAGGGAGCGGCGTCTTAAGTCGAACGGTTGTATAAGATAAAATGGATTTTTGAAATAAAAGTGAAATCTGAAATTTGTGAAAAAGACACGTGGGAAATAAAGGAAGAATGTAAAATATTGGGTATAACGGTGTTGCAGCTGTCGGTTGCAGACGGCTGCGACTGCTCTGCCTCACCTCTCTCTTACCTCTTTCCCCCGCTATTGGAAGAATGGCTGTCTCCGCTGCGGCCTGCCGCGCTTCTCGGAGCTCCCATCCGTCATGTTCCTTGGGGCTCCTAGGGTGCATGCACGCGCCACCCACGCCTTTACACACGTCATGGTGGGAACCTCAGGGGCGGCCCCACCGCATGACGTCAGCACCACCAAGTATTTGAACCTACGCTTCGCTACAGAACAGCGAGTTAACAAGGACTTCAGTTCGCTACTCTTTTTTTTTTTTTGTTATTTCAAGCTTTATTAGATCCTTAGAAAACGATATACAAAACAAAGAGCAGCTCATACATAAGCATAAAACATCAAAGCAAAAAATACTCCTCATAAGCAAGGAATGCAAAAGAACACATAGCATAACATCTCCACTTCAACATTCAGTGAAGGTGCTCCAACGTAGTAAACACAAAGCCCTAGCTTACAATGTCATTCTAACCAGTTGTGATGCAGCTTCCCACCAGATCACTGATTAACCCTTAAATCTCTAAGATCCAATTGTAAAGACATATGAACCATAAAAAACCAACCCCCCTCCCCATTTCCTACCCCAACCTAACACATCTCCACAATACACCAGAGAAAAACGTCCATCCCAGGAGAAAATCCTAGCAGATACTCTCCCAGGTAAACGCTATTCATGCGTAAGCCAATCCCGGTATGGCCGCCAAATATAGAGAAACTTCCCATAAGTTTTATGGCGTCGAGCTGTAATATCCGCCAACATATAAATTTTATGCATCCTAGTATACACTCCTCCCATAGTAGGTGGATCACTATCCTTCCATGTCTGGGCTATATGAAGGCGAGCTGCCGTAAGGATAAAGGCAACCAACCGGTTACCCTGCATCCCCACCTGTGGTAAAGTTTGACCCAATAATGCTTGACCTGGAGTGAGTGTGACACGCATCTTAAAAAGAATACCAAGCCATCCCTCCATTCCCTTCCAGAATCCCCGAATTCTCCGACAACCCCACCACATATGAAAATAGTCCCCCTTTTGTGCACAGCCCCTCCAGCAGAGATCCGATACTGTCGCTTTAACCCGGTGGAGATGTGCCGGGCTGTAATGCCAACGATAAAGCAATTTATAGGCATTTTCAATCATAGAAACGGCAATCAAGCCCCTCCCCAGTTGACCAAAAATGGTTTCCCATTCCTTTTGAGTTAAGGAACACTGAAGATCCCTTTCCCAAGCCTGCATCTGACTAGTTCGTCCAAATGGAACCGATCCCAATAGCGAGTATACTTGTGATAATAATTTGATTCCCTGATCAGCTTTCAGACACAGTTCCTCAAATGCTGATTTACCACGCCCTAGTGAATTCCCTATGGAGTGAGTATGAGCGAAATGCCTCAATTGCATATATGCCAGCACATCCACTCCAGGGAGATGGAACTGCTCTTGTAGCTCTGGGAAAGGGATTAAACCCGACCCCCGCCACAAGACGCCCCACCGAGCTATGCCCAACCGCTTCCACCTTTGGAACACCGGATTAGTGTAACCCGCAGGAAATTTCTTATTGGCGTAAAGGTAAGTGCTCCAAAAATACTCACAAGGTCCCACCAACAAGTGCCGTTTGCCATGCCAAAGTTTCAAAATATGGAGCATAGATGGTGGTAAAAGGCCCTCCACCCCATTGCCCCACGTGTGTTTAGGCTGCCAAATGTAACTAGTAAGAGGAACCAATCCCACCAACTGCTGACTGAAAGCCACCCAGAGTTTAACATCCCGTTCTCTGTTTCAGTTCGCTACTCTGACCGCTTCTAAGCTCCCGCTTAGATCCTACCTCGCCCTTCGGGGTTTACTTCTCTGACTGTGGAAGCTCTGCGTACCTGCTTCACGGGGGCCTCTCGCTTCCTGCACTACCTAACTAGATACCTGCTCCTCTGGGGTCCTCTTTGCTATTTCTTCCAGGAACCCTCAGTATTTGTGGGTACTCACTCCTCGAGGGCCCATCCAGCTCTGGGTATCCTGCACCACGGACCTGGGTCGCTCATCCATCTCTACAGAAGAAACCTTCAGCTCCTCTGCAGTTAACCCTCAGTATTTGTAGGTACTCGTGTCTCGAGGCCTATCTAGCTCTGGGTAATTTACTTCATTACTCCGGGTCTCTCACCGCTCATTCACCGGCAAGAGCCTATCATCTCTACCACGCTGTGAGTACTGCTACGCTTCTAGCCTTCTGGATATACATCTTGATTAGCAGCCTGCCTGCTCTGCAGGATCTACACCCAGCCTCCGACTTCCGAGTGAAAATGCTGCTACGCTGCTTCCAAAGACATTCTAAGACTGAAGCATTTCTTGAACACCAGCACAGTCTGCCCTCCGGGCAGTGCCATCTCCAGTACTGCTGTATAATAAAGTCTTACTTGCGCTGTGTCCGTCTCTTAGAGTCTAGCCAAATCGTATTGGTTCCCCACGGGGCTCCTCCCCATGGGAGGAGTCATCTCCAATACGACCAAGGGTCCACAAATGCCACAAACACAACAAACGGCCAGGAAATAGGAGGAGTGGAAATAACAGCAAAGAAATATTGCTGGTGAAACAGAAGCAGGTGATTGTAAAAAACCGAGTGTTTACAGAGAATAACACAAGAAGAATAAGGGGAGAGATTAGTGATCCCGGTGTGAAGGAAGTAGAAGAGAAGTTAGAAGTTGGAATGAATAAGCACTGAGAAGAAGGGGAATTGACATAATTAATGGAGAATGTGTTTAAGAGAAACATGTAAAGTCCTTTTTGATGTAAAAATAATTGTTGGTATATTCCCTGAGGAAGCCTGATTCAGGCAAAACAGATAGGATCCTAATTTGTTGGAAATTGAATGAATGGTGTGAATGTATGGGTGTGTGTGAAAAAACGGGGGATGTGTTTTAAAATGTATTGTTTATATGTATAAAATTGTGTATGTCATTCAGAAAACCACCAACAAGGACTGAACTTGTTGGTGGTAAACCACCAACAAGGAACTGTAAAAAAAAAAAAAAAATCCCACTAACTTCACACGCAGTCACAGCAACATTTTATTATACTTCACAACAATATCTTATCTAATCATTTTGCTACACATCTACATTTTATAATATTATACATATTTATTAATTGATACAGCTGGTTAAAATGCTTATAGTCGTTCTACAATTCCTCCCCTTTCATATCCAAGTTATTTTTCCATGTTTTTTGTAACTTTCTCACATCCAAAATATTGTTATAATATTTGTTAAGTTTCATACTATATTTGTTCTTGTATTGGGAAATGTTCTTTACTTTGTTACTCTCTGCCTTTACTCACATTGTTAATTGTAAACCGGGTTGATGTGATTCCTATCATGAAACTCGGTATAATAAAATAACAAACAAACAAACAAACAAACAAATAAATAAATAAAACTTCACAATCTGGGTAAACAAATAAGCGTGGGGGTAGCTTGCTTATTATGGCAGTTACTACCCTAAATCAATTAAGCCTGATACATCACCTTGAATACATATACAGCGTTGCTCTCTGCTTCAATGGCAGGGGGGAATGTGGAAAAGAGGATTTACATTCAGACAACATCCAATAAGGCAATGATCTGTGTAGTCTGGGTAAACAAGCATCGGGCTAACTTGCTTGATGCGGCGGTTAATACCCTTAACCATTAAGTCTTATGCTCACCTTTGATGCAACTCCAACATTACTCTCTGCATCAATGACAGGGGATGGCAGGAAACTTGAATCAAACAGTTACCAACAAGGGCCCTGAAGTTGGTGGTTGGTGAAACAGATAAGTATGGGAAAATAAGTGTGGGAGCTTGCTGGGCAGACTGGATGGGCCGATTGGCCTTTTTCTGCCGTCATTTCTATGAATAAAACTAAATATTTTGCACAGTGATTTGTTTCCTCATGTGATAGTTTTTAGGATATTGAATTTGCCACAACTGAAGGATCGTTATGCCTTCAATCATGCTGACTACTTTGCTTATTTACAATTGAGACACTATAAAGGAGTTATAAAATGCACTCAGTTTGATTCTTATCTGTTCAGTAAAATAGATTAATTATTGTTGGTGGAAGAAATGGAAATGGTTTCCGTTCGAAATGTTTTCCAAACAGCAGACATGTCTAATTCTTGTAGTGACTTGGCTCTAGCATGGAACCGAGAACTACCATTTACACCAGGGGTGGGCAATTCCAGTCCTCGAGGGCCACAAACCTGTCGAGGTTTTAGGATATCCTAATGAATATGCATGACATAGATTTGCATACAACTGAGGCAGAGTGCATGCAAATCTCTCTCTTGCATATTCATTAGGGATATCCTGAAAACCAGACTGGTTTGTGGCCCTCGAGGACTGGAATTGCCCACCCCTGATTTACACTGTCGGCGAACACCTTATTGGGTTGTTTTACAAGGATAAGAGGCGTCACGGGGAAAGAATACCTGAGAGAGATGTTTTTTAAATTCTTGCATAGGGCTTACATTGCTCCTCTGAGGGCTCATAAGGCCCACTTAATAGCTATTGACACCTGCCCCGGCATCTTTCCTACATGTATTTTGGGATTATTACCCCAAATAAAACGTTTTTGGAACTGGTGGGGTTTTTTGAGTCAAGTTGTGGTCATAATGTGCCCAGTGACATTAACCTGGTCCTTTTTGACACTGCTTCCTTACAATTACAATCTTGCAATAAGGAAGATAAACTGTTTGTGAGGAAAGCCATTTTATTAGGGAAGGAGTCTATTCTACTTGTTCGGAAGGGCTCGGACAGACTTTTCTTCTGGCACTGGTGCAATCAGCTCCACCGTTTGATACAGATGGAAAATTTGGCTACTCGCATTACATTTGTGAGACAGAGGTCATTTTTACATGTTTGTCAAAAACATATTCAGGGGGTCTAAACTTGCCCTAGAAGCTGGCTATTAAATGTTTCAGCTTCTATAGTTTATTAAGTGTTGAGTCATTAGAGGTCGATGTTCCTATTAATTTATGGGTGGGGGTGGGATGGGTTGTAGGGAAGGGATGGAACAGTGTCATTATAGTCAGGAAGGCGTAAGGAACAAATGCCATCTATGACTATCTGTTTATAAATTTGGCTACGTTGAGAGGAGTTGCAAGCTGATATTGTTGAGAGAGGGTGGGGAGGGACAAGGGGAGGGAAGGAGGGGCAGAAACACAAAAGAAAAATGGAATTTCAAGGCCAGTATTCAGCCACTGAGTGGCTCAGCTAGTTAGCTGGTTAAACATATCTGGCTAACTAACAGGGTATATTCAACAGCACAGTCATGCCACTGAATACACCCAGCTATCTTAAAGTTAGCGGCTAACTTTAAGATAGCCCTATCAGAGTGTGGCTAACTCTGCTCCTTCCAGGTATCCCCCCCCCCCCCGGCTTTTAATATCACTGGTTAAACCTAACCATTTAAGTGCCTTCTTAAAATATTGACCTCTAAATGGTTTATGTGACTGACCGGATCTGAAGACTCTGTTATGTTTTGTGGCTCGCGGGTAGGCCCTGTGAGCTTCAGCACTCATCCCCATGCGGCCAGATGCCCTGGACCCACCTCTGTGGTAAACACTACCAACCTTCCCAAGTGTGGCAAGATGCCGCCAGAACCACCACCACTGGCACGTCCCCCTGGGCACGTGTGCGCGCACACCCTTTGCGGTGCCTCATGATGTTGTCATTCTGTAGCCCTATAAAAGGGCCTTTTCCGACATCTCTGCCACACCTCAACAGCGGGTCACCTGCATTCCCGTGTAGTGTGAATTGCTGCTTCTTCCTGTGTTCATGTTCCCAGCCTGGCTCGTCTCCCCAGTCTAGTCTTATCCTGCTATTGCCTTCCTCCCTGCCCTGCTGTGTCAGTCCTTAAGAACATAAGAAGTTGCCATGCTGGGTCAGACCAAGGGTCCATCAAGTCCAGCATCCTCTTTCCAACAGAGGCCAAACCAGGCCGCAAGTACCCAAAGACTAAGAAGATCCCATGCTACTGATGCAATTAATAGCAGAGGCCATTCCTTAGGTCAACTTGCTTCTTGCTCCGTACCCCTGCCCTTAGACTGAATTCTGGATTTGACTCTAGCCTGGACACTGTCTATTCTTGTCTGCCTTTTGCCACTGACCCTAGCCTGACTCTGGACCTATTCTGCCATGGCTTCTTAAGAGACTCCCGCCTAAAACCTGCTGGCCCCCGGAACCTGAGGACTCAAACCAAGAGGAAAGGTGTTGGTATCGGTAAAGCTCCAGACTCATCTCTCCCCTGCGTAGCTCCGCCAGCTATTGGCAAGGACCTGCGGGGCCTTCCCCATAGTTCAGTGTTGCGACCGTCGCTGCCCGACGTCTCCACTACGCCCACCTTACCTCTTTGGCGACTCCCTCTTTGCCTGTTGGAAGTTTGGCTGCCGCGGCGTCATCTTGCCGTTCCCCTCCGGCGTCCCCGGACCGGCTGGACGCTGCAGTCCACCATGTTTCCCAGCAGCCTAAGGGCGCGCTCGGCGTGGCCCCAACTCAAGTACCAGCAGTGGCGCGAACCTCAGGGGCATCCCCCTGAGGTGACGTCATCCTCACCGGATATTTAAGGTCTCTGAAATTGCTAATGATTCAAGTTAGCAAGGTCTTTCCTCCAGGTATCGGCGGATGGGATTCGCTCTCCGCATACCTTGCTACTCTGCCTCCTCGGACTTACCAGGGGTACCCGCTCATCGGGGGCCTCGCTTTTACTTTGCTTTTCAGATCACAGTCTGGAACTGGTACTCGCTCCTCGAGGGCCCACGTTCCCGGACTTGCTACTGAATACCACTTCTGCCAGGAAGTCATCGCTGCCTACAACACCAGTGAGTTACCATCGCTCTCTCAGTGCATTCCCTGGAACCAGGTACTCGCTCCTCGAGGGCCTACTTCATTCCAGCTTCTTTGCTGCTTCTAAGAGACTATTGTGTGAGTGTTACCATCAAGGTTCTGTTCCTGAACTCTGCATACCCTGCCTACTCACTATATTCAGTTTCTCTACAGCTCAATTATCCAGGATCACTGTTCCAGTGCCTGAGGGACTACAGCCCAGCTGGGCACTTCTAGCTCACTACTGCCACCTCTGGTGGTTCGATATACTGTTTAATAAAAGAACTAGTGTGTGTCTGTCTCCATACTCTGAGCCTGACCAGTGGTCCCTCTTGGGATCTTCCCCCACAACTACCATGAACACTAACATTGAGCCAACCTTACCACAGCAACAAGGGTCCACAAATCTTCCAATTACAACTTACTAAAATTGTTTTTGTTATGTTATTGTATAATAAACATGATGAAAGACAAAAAGCCCAGAGTGAGAAATACTACAGTGTGCTTTTTGTTGTGACTTTAAGGTCCTCACCACAGATCCTGTACATCTGTTGTTTACCTCCTCCTTTCCCATACTTGTTTTGTAGTCACATGATGTGTAGGGTCGGTGGTAGGACACTGAAGCCTTCTTTCTGAATACATACTTAGCCAAGCTTGTTAGACTTACGAAAAGCAATCCTATTATATTTTCCATCACCAGTCTCCAGTAGTGCTCAACCCGTAGAACACCATCAGCTCTGCTGCATTTCCTCAGGTCCTGAAAAAAAGGTAGCATAACACTGTTCAAGATCATTCCTTCAGAAATAAAGCCTTGGTTAACAGAAACAAAAAGACATTGAATTCACAAGTTTGAAACTTATGAGCAGTAGCCTAATAGCTAGGGTTAAAGTCTTGGCAATTAGCAGCACTACTGCTACAGGATTCAAACAGAAAGTTAGGAATTATTAGAAAGGGAATGGTGAATAAAAAGGAGGATGTCATAATGCCTCTGTATCCCTCCATGGTGAGACCGCATCTTGAGTACTATGTACAGTTCTGGTTGCCGCATCTCAAGAAAGATATAGTTGCACAGGACAACGTACAGAGAAGCGAGACCATAATGATAAAGGGGATGGAACGGCTCCCATACGAAGAAAGGCTGAAGAGGTTAGGGCTGTTCAGTTTGGAGAAAAGACAGCGGAGGGGAGGATATGATAGAGGTCTAGAAAATCATGAGAGGACTTGAACGAATAAATGTGAATCAGTTATTACTCTTTCGGATAATAAAAGAACTAGGGACACTCAGCAAGTAGCACATTTAAAACAAATCAGAAAAAAAATATTTTTTAACCAACACTCTATTAAGCTCTGAATTCATTGCCAGAGAATGTGATTAAGGCAGGGAATGTAGCTGGGTTTAAAAAATACTTTGACAAGTTCCATAAACTGTTATTAATCAGCTGACTAACAGGCCGATACAATACCGGCACGGTAAAAAAGTGCATACGTTTTTAATGCCCACTCTTTTAACGTGCACACAACCCGCTTTCTTAGACGCGCTATACAGTATTCAAATAAGACACAATTTATCCATTTACATTTTCTATTTATCATAGCTCTCTCTCATAGCTCCCCCAACAAGACATCATGCTGTGCGTCATAATCCTGCATGGAAGGTATATAAATCGATGCTCGGAGTAAGATTGTATTTTTTTATTCAGTTCAAATTGGGTCTGTATTATATACAGACTGATGTGAACTGCTTCCTTGCATATTTCTGCAATAGGAAGATCAACATTGTCATCCCTTAAATTTTGACAGGTAAGAGACGCAGTCATGGTCACCCTTTCCCCGGGCAGTCTTATAGCTCAAACGGTCTGGCACAGGCCCGCAATGGACGCTCGGAGTTATGGATGTCCAGGAAAGAAGCAGGAACCTCCATTTATACTTGGTGGCCCTGCGTGGCCGCCCATTATGGGCCTCTAGTCGGTCGGCAAGTCCTGCTCCTTTAATTAACTGCATTTTTTCTCATATGTTCATGCTGTCCATGTGGCCTGCTTCTTTGTTCTGACCATTAACTGCATGTACCAGTGTCTGTTAATACTAACCATGTGGCCTGTATTATTCTCCTTTCATTAATTTCATTTTTTCCCGTATGTTCATGCTGTCTGTGTGCCCTGCTTCTTTCTTCCAGCCAGCTTTTCCCTTCTTCCATAACTTATTTGTAGAAAGTTATTTCACTGCACAGTTGATATTCTGACATGTTATCTTCAATTTATTTGTATCGTGTATTAATGACTGACGTATGCGCTGTTTTTATTTTTTATCATTCAGACACCAATTGTCATGGCGGCAAAACTAACCATTTCTCAGGTGGAGAGAGAGGCTGGAGATCCACAAGAGCAGGCAGGCATTAGCGGTAGACAACTGTCCGAGAAGCGAACTCATGATGCTCGCTTTACGGACAACGAGAAGGAGCTACTGTGCCACGCAGTCTGCGAGAACTGCGAAGGCTTCTTCCTCTACAAAGAGATGGATTTGGGAGAGGATTGCGCTGGATGTCAGTTCCCTGTCAGCAACGCCCAGGGAGGTCAAACAGATCTAGCACCGGTGGCGCGACACTAGAATGGAAGTAAAAGAAAAGGCTGCCAAAATTGAGGTGGCAGCAAAGAGGACTGGTGGGGGGTCACCATGTGATATTGTTTTGAACCCCCTCGAAGAGCTTGTTCGTGTACCGTGCGCCCAGAGGTCGAGGCCGGTGTGGCTGCACTGAACAACACGCACACAGGAGCAAGTGAAAGTATGCATTTTGAAAGTGCCATCTTGTTTGCATTGCACGTTTTACTTTAGGGCTCTTGGGAGCGCAACAGTTGAGAACTATATAAAAAGCTTCAATTTATCTTTCTTCATCGTTCTCCACTGATGGAGTCAACAGTAATGAGGCAAATGTCGCGGAGGAAGAGAATGAATCCATTCCCATGTCGGACTTTGTCTTCCCGATGACCACCGAGGAGTCCCCCAACGAACAAGTACAGGATGGTGGTGCTCAGGGTCCCATCACACTAAACCTGGTCGAAGTTATATCTCAAACCCAGGGACATTAGATATCTAGGGCACCAACCCTGGTTGAGGCATCTGCAGCACCAGCCAAGGCGAGGCAACAGTGGCACGTGACCTGGAAGAGGCGTTATTTGGCATTGATGGGCTAAGCGAGAACTTCGTGTCCAAAAAAAAATGTCATGACAGAAGCGACACAATGAGTTAATGCACCAAGAACTCAAGCAAATGAGCACTGAGATCACAGGGGCAGTGGCTACTCATTCCAAGTTGATGAATGATCTGATCAGCACTGACCAAGATGTGGCCACTGCTTTGCAGTCTCGGAACCACCCATGACTATTAGCCAAATAAAAATATTTGTCCAGTGAAAGCAATCAATTCTGTTTCTTATTTATGGGCTCTTGTTTTGACAAAGGTGGGGATCCTGGCCCTGAACTATTCCAGGAAATTAGTCACCGACATTAAACATGATTTTTAAGCCACGCAAATATAAAACATATCGGATCATATCGTATCATTGCTGTCGCCCTCCCCCTTCTCCACCCATCAATGTCATGCCTCTCCCCTGATATCATCATCCATCTCCCCATACCCACCACTACCACCTCCAGCACCTCTAACATCATCTTCCCTCAACCAATTGAGTCCCACCTCCCTCAAATGCTTGGTACACAGGACAACCACCAACAGGTTTTATCCAAATTATAATTTTTCTTATTAAAAACTATTTACATGAAAAAATAAAATTAAAAAAAATAAGTATTTACAGAAGGGGCAGGAATGAAGAGGAAGGGACGGGTCCATGGGGGCTGAGGAGGAGCATTGTCACAGATGGGGAGACGGTGGCCAGCTTGGTTGGGCCTGGGACCTGTTCATCAGCGATTGAGGTGCTGCCATGGCTTGCAGCAGCTCAATCATTTCATGCTGGCCATGCCGCAGGCCCTGCAAGATGCCCGTGGGTCAGTTGGACCTGGAGAGCCAGCACAGCATTTAGGCAATGCTTCCATGGGAGAGAGCCTGCCCTGCTCCCATGGCCCCTCCCCAGGTGCTGCACCAGCCTCTAGGAACTGGCGACCCACTGCTGCTGCCTCTGGTGCGAGCTGGTCGTCCGTGTCAACGACGATAACCTCCTCGGCCTCCATGGACCGTGGGACTGGAGGAATGGGTGCTGTGGAGGTGGTGGTGGTGGAGGATATCCCTCACAGAAATCCTCCATTTCCTCCTCCCCAGGGCTTGGTGGTGTCTGAAATGAGAAATATTAAATTATTACTAGGGTTCAACGTATGGGGAAGGGTCCGGATGGGTGGGCTTGACAGAGTTATCTGTAAATCTATAACAATTGCTAATAGTTGATATAGGCCGGCACCATTAAAGGCAAACCTTGTTGCGGAGGTGGCAAGGCTGGCGGGAGTGTTCCTTCAGGTGACTCCAGGGGCATTACAGCTATGGTAGTGTTCCATCTTTCTTACGTAAGGTGGCCTCAGAGTTTCGTTTGGATCAGTCCATTTCCTTGCCGTCTCGGGATAAGGGCAGGGACACAGAGGAGTATTGACTCTTGGGTTCCTAGGATGTCAAGTGACTTATCGTGCGGTATCTGGAAGTTTCTGAAACCTTCCGAAAGATGGATCGCCTGTTTGTCCTTCATGGTGGAAGGAAGCAGGGTGAACCAGCTTCGCAGGCTACAGTAGCTCACAGGATTAAGGAGATGGTCACGGCTGCGTATGTGGATGCTGAAAATCCATTGCCTATTCAGGTTAGGGCTTATTCCACTAGGGATCAGACAGTGTCATGGGCGGAGGTTAGATTTTTGTCTCCCATCAATATCGGCCGAGCCTCAATGTGGTCCTCCTTACATAACTTTTCCAGGTTTTATCGTCTGGATGTGCAGGCTCGGGAGGATGCAGACTTTGCACATGTGGTGTTGACTGGACTGCAGGCAGCCTCCCATCCTGTTCAGGAGTAGCTTTGGTACATCCCACTGGTCCTGAGTCCATTTGTCTACACGCTAGGAAATGGAGAAATTACTTACCTGATAGTTTTGTTTTCTTTAGTGTAGACAGCTTCCAGCCCTCAGCTGCCGAATGATTGTGTCAAAAGTCCTCCTGTGGGGTTATGGGTTCCTAGGGATTATTGGTAAGTGTTTCATGTTGGTAGAGTACAGTAATGGTTGACTGTTAAAATCAAGTTTTTTGTTAGTCTGTCCACAGTTGCTTTTGAAGATAATATTGGCAGGCTAAGGAAAATGAAATTATCAGGTAAGTAATTTCTCCATTACTCTTCCCTAAGTGCATCACTTTGACTTCACTACATTAAATTTCATTTGCCATTTGCACGCCCAGTCTCCCAGTTTTGCAATGTCCTCTTTCAATTTCTCAAATCCACAAGGAGTGCAGAGAAATTATTGGTCCAAATGTTTTTTTCATCAGAAACAAAGTACAGTTTATTGAAACTTCAATATGGCAACTCCATTGCTCCAAAGCAGTAGAAGTAAATAATTCTTTCAGGGTCCCCCACTGCTTTGGAGCAATGGAGTTGCCATATTGAAGTTTCAATAAACTGTACTTTGTTTCTGATGAAAAAAACGTTTGGACCAATAATTTCTCTGCACTCCTTGTGGATTTGATATTGTATTCATTGGAGTGCTTTCTCTGCTCCTTCTTTATATTTGGATATCTCTTTCAATTTCTCACAATCCTCTTGTGTCATCCGCAAATTGGATCACCTTACTTGTTGTTCCCATTTCCAGGTCATTTATAAATATATTAAAAAGCATCGGTTCCAGAACAGATCCCCGGGGCACTCCACTATTCCCCACACAACTATTCATGTTTTTCCATTGGGAAAATTTACCATTTAGCCCTACCCTCTGTTTTCTGTCTTTTAACCAGCTGGCAATCCACAATAGGACAATGCCACCTATTCCATGACTTTCTAATTTCCTAAGAAGTCTCTCAAGAGGGACTTTATCAAATAAATGCTTTCTAGAAATCCAGATACACTATATCAATTGGCTCAGCTTTATAGAAATGTTTATTTACACGCTCAAAAAATGTAGCAAATTTGTGAGGCAAGGGGGAAGTGTTCTTTAACACCTTGCTAAACATTGGATCATTACTAAAATGCACAGACAAGAGGGGATGTAACTGCTATAACACCACAAGCTTTAAGACTGGGGTTTCTTAAGGACTGCAAACAGGTCTGATGTTGATGGTAAGCAAACTATGCAAATGAGACGTCTTCTTAGGCCATGTATATGCAGATATTTCTGAATATTGGGAAGGTCTTGAGCAACAGACCTGTTTGTGGCATTGTCACTGTGAGTCTCCCTCATATTAGGTAATATCTTGCCTTTATTTTCTTATCCAGGGATTGATGAGTCTGAGATAAGACACAGGGAGGCACATCCTGAGGGAGTGACTAAAACTATATCTGAGAAAGATGGAGGGGGAACCTGCCCATGTTGTGACTGGAGAAAAAACTGCTGGACTCAGTATAAACCAGAGGAAGGACTGAGAAACCCAGCAGGAGACTCCACTGAGAATGTGACTCCCTGTCAGCAAAGTACCAATGATCCCCACACTATGGAGCATCAGAGAAACCAGACAATAGAACAACAGTCTGTGTATAATGAATGTGGAAACTTCTACATGGATCAGAGAATTCTAAAGTCACAAGATGGATTTCATGGAGGAGAGAGAACGCATACATGTACAGACTGTGACAAGAGCTTCAGTCAGAAGAACTCTGCCTCAGTACACCAGAGAATCCACACTAACCATGCTAGACCACTTCTTCATGGTGGTGTTGGGAAATGCTTCCTTCATAAAACAGACCTGGTAATGTCTAAGAAAAACCACACAGAAGAAAAGCCATTTCCATGCACTGAATGTGGGAAAGGTTTCAGGAAAAAGGGAGCACTTACAGAACACCTGAGAATTCACACTGGAGAGAGACCTTTTACATGCACTGAATGTGGAAAAAGCTTCTTTAAGAAGGGCGCACTTACACAACACCTGAGTATTCACACTGGAGAGAGACCCTTTACATGCACTTATTGTGGGAAAAGCTTCAGGGACAAGGAAGGACTTACAAAACACCTGAGAATTCACACTGGAGAGAGACCCTTTACATGCACTGAATGTCGGAAAAGCTTCAGGGAGAAGGGATCGCTTACACAACACCTGAGAATTCACACTGGAGAGAGACCCTTTACATGCATTGAATGTGGAAAAAGCTTCATTAAGAAGGGAGCACTTACACAACACCTGAGTATTCACACTGGAGAGAGACCCTTTACATGCACTGAATGTGGGAAAAGCTTCAGTCAGAAGGGAAGTCTTACAGATCACTTGAGAATTCACACTGGAGAGAAACCTTATTCATGCGCTGAATGTGGGAAAAGCTTCAGGGAAAAGGGAGGGCTGACACAACACCTGACAATTCACACTAGAGCAAAATCCTTTCCATGCACTGAATGTGGGAAAAGCTATACTAAAAAACAAAATCTTCAGAAGCACAAGAGAAGCCATACAGGAGAGAAGCCCTTCTCATGCAAGGAATGTAGAAAAAGTTTCAGTCAGAAAAGCGATCTTATTCAGCATCTACGAATACATACCGGGGAAAGACCCTTTCCATGCACTGAATGTGGGAAATGCTTCAGCCAGAAGGGAAGTCTTACACAACACCTGAGAATTCATACAGGAGAGAGACCATTTCCTTGCACTGAATGTGGGAAAAGCTTTATCCGGAAACAAAGACTGCTGATACACCAGAGAATCCATACAGGAGAGAAACCCTTCTCATATAAGCAATGTAGGAAACGTTTCTGTAAGAAAAGAGATCTTATTCAATACCTATGAATAAACACTGAGGAAAGACCCTTTCCATGCACTGAATGTGGGAAAAGCTTCAATCAGAAAAGCAATCTTATTCAGCACCTACAAACACATAAAGCCCCTTTCCATGCAATGATTGTGGGAAACGTTTCAGGTACAAAGGAGGGCTTACACAACACTTGAGAATTCACACCAGAGAGAATGTGGGAAACGCTTTATATGGAAGCAAAGCCTTCTGATGCACCAGAGAATTCATAAAGGAGAGAAACCCTTCTCATGTTAAGGAATGTAGGAAAAGTTTCCATCAGGAGAGGGATCTTATTCACACCTATGAATACATTCTGGGGAATGACCCTTTCCATGCACTGATAGGCTGATGCAATATGATGTGTGGTAAAATGGGCACCCATATTGAGCACCCCTTTTCATAATGCGTGCACAGTCACTTCTCCTGGGCATCTGATGCTATATTATAATGAGCTGCCATGTTAAAAAGGACGTACTAGTGATAAATTGTGCATCCCTAGCGCTCAAAAGCATTCGGCGCTCAAGAGAAGTGGCTGTGCGTGGGTTAGGAAACAGATACTCAATACAAGCGTCCGTCTTATCCCACTGCAGAAAATTTTTTTTTGTAATCGAGTGCTGAAAGTTTCCTAAATTTTTAAGCGCTGCAAGCAGTAGGACTTAGTATCACAATGATACTAGGTCGGAGGAACCACAGAGAGGAGTGTTTTTTGTTTTTTCAGGTGTTCTTGATTTGCGGTATGGTTTAACGCCTGTTCTGGGGCTTATGTTAAATTTGTCACATTAAAAATGTGTGTTGGTTGATCGGTGATTTTTTGCATCAGAGGTAATAGCTAATAGCCTCATCTACATGGCATTTGCACGTTATGAGCACTATTAGCTATGTGTTCATGTGGACACACATGTTGGACGCGCTAATGCCCATATTGCATCGGGTGTTAGTCTAGCATGTCCAAAACTTGCGTCCAACTCAGGATTAACCTGTCCATTAGGCTGAGTGCACTTTACTGCATTGGCCTTTCAGTATGGGAAAAGCATCAGGAAGAAGGGGGAGCTTACACGACACAGAAATTCACATTGGAGATAGACATTATTCATGCACTGAATGTGGAAAAAACTTTATTCAGAAGGAGAATCTTTTGATACACCAGACACTTCTCATGCAAGTAATGTATGAAAGGTTTCAGTCAGCAGAAAGATCTTATTCAGCACCAACGAATACTTCCTGGGGATAGACCCTTTCCATGCAATGAAAGTGGGAAAAGCTTCACTCAGAAGGCAGAACTTACACAACACCTGAGAATTCATGCTGCAGAGAGGCCTTTACATGCAGTGACTGTGGGAAATGCTTTGTTAAAAAAGCGAGTGCTCTGATACATAGGAACATAAGATATGCCATACTGGGTCAGACCAAGGGTCCATCAAGCCCAGTATCCTGTTTCCAACAGTGACCAAGACAGATCACAAGTACCTGGCAAATACCCAAACATTAAATAAATCTCAAGCTACTATTGCTTATTAATTTATAGCAGTTTATGGGTTTTCCTCTAGGAACTTATCCATACCTCTTTTAAACCCAATTACACTAACTGTTGTAACCATATCCTTTGGCAATAAATTCCAGAGCTTAACTATGTGCTGAGTGAAAAAGAATTTTCTTTGCTTTGTTTTAAATGAGCTACTTGCTAACGTCATTGAGTGCACCCTAGTCCATCAGTTATCTGAGAGAGTAAATAACCGATTTACATTAACCTGTTCACATCCTTTCATGATTTTGTAGACCTCTATCATATCCCCCCTCAGTTGTCTCTTCTCAGTCTGAACAGCCCTAACTTCCTTAGCTTTCTTACATCAGAGAACCCATACAGGAGAGAGGTCATTTCCATGCACAGACTGTGAGAAAAGCTTTACCAGGAGGAGAGATGATCTGATACACAAGAGAAGCCACACAGGAGAGAAGCTCTTTCCATACAACAAATATGGGAAAAGCTATAGTTACAAGTGAAATCTTGTAAAGCACCTGAGAAATCTACTCTGAAGTGAGACCCTTTCCATGTACTGAATGTGGGAAAAGCTTTAGTCAGAAAGAGATGTCTTGTAGAATACCTGAGTATCCATGCTGGAGAGAGACCCTTTCCATGTAGTGAATTTGGGAAAAGCTTTATTTTGAAGGGAAATCTGAGACACCAGACAATCTATAACGCTGAGAGACCCTTAGCACATACTTAGTATGAGAAGAAGTTCATTCAGCAGAAAAACTTAATAATTCATTAGAGATCCAAAACAGGGAAAAGACCATTTCCTTGCAGTGAATATGGAAAAGCTTTATTCAGAAAGGGAGACACTAATACACCAGATAATCCATATAGGAGAGAAACCGTTGTCTTGCAAGAAATTCGGAAATGTGTCAGACACAAAAGCAATTTTTCCTAGCGTGTAGCAGATGGACTGAAAACAAGTAGGATATAGTGTGCTCATGCTAGCAGTTGGAGACGGATCTGATGTCAGCACGGGTACATATACCCCCACAGGAAGTGTAGCAATTCAGTAATTTCCGTCTCCAAAGCAGTTTGGAGCTCCCTCACGCTCGCTGAGCGTGTTTCCAAATTCTACACGACTAAATACATAGAAGAAACCTACCTGAAGATGAGCCCCGCACTCCTACGGTGATACCAATCGGTCCCTCCCCCAGTTGAGTTTCCCGAGGCGATTTCCGTGGTCCCTCGGAGGTGAGTGCCTCGGTCCGGTGGCCGGCTCGCGGCAGGGACCTAGCCCGTGAGTGAGAAGGGCTTGGGCATGGCATAGAGGCAGCCTCGGTCCCGGCGTGGACTTGGCCCCCAAGCGAGACGAGTTCGGGTGCGGCCCAGAGGCAGCAGGTGCACTTCCTCGAGCGCGGCAGTGACGGTACTTACCCTCTCCCCCCGCAGCCGGAGACCGCCCGGGTCGCAACCGGGAAGCGCCGAAGACAAGGTAAGGTATACATCTTTACTTGGTCTCCGAGGAAGTGAGGCTTTGCAGAGTCTGCCTAGGTGGCAATCCGCCACGGAGGTCGCCATTTTTCTGCCTGGTTTGTTAGGCGCACGTTGTTAGGCGCACGCTGTAAGGTGCACGTTGTTAGGCGTACGTTGTTAGGCGCACGTTGTTATGCGCACGCGGTTAGACGCACATTGTTAGGCGCACGGTGGAAAGCGCACGTTCATAGGTGCCCGCTGATAAGCGTCCGTTCCTAGACGCACATGGAGCGTAAGAGAGCCCAGGCATCAGCGGAGTTGGCCCCTCCAACATCAGGCATGAGCCTCTGCTCGGCATGCAACCTCAGAGCCACACAGAGCGAGGAAGCAGACTCCCTATGTGCCCAATGTGAAGAGGCCCCGGGAGTTCCAGGCCAGAACCTGTCACAGCCAGGCATACTTGCCAGTTCCTCAGGGAACACCCCGGACCTGGCCGGCAGTAGTGAGCAGCCGGGGACCCCGAGGGACCTGGTACCCCTCAGACCAGATCCTGCTTCGCTCTCCTGGGTGGAATTATTCAAGGGGATTCATGCCTTTGTCTCAATGCAGGCTGCTCCCTGAGCGGGTCCATACATACCGGATGACCCGGCTCCGGGACCCTCAAGGCCTAGGCACGGCCATGCGCCACCCAAAACCCCCACTTATGGGGATTCAGATTGCCCTGAGGAAGACGACGAGTCCCCCGAGGAGGGAGAACTTCCCTTGGGGTTTGAACCATATCGGACCATGAGGCGCTTCTTCTTGAGAGGGGATCTCCCAGGCCTGATCTCTCAATGCCTGTCAGAACTGGCTCTTCCGGGCCACGATGCCCCAGAGGAACCGAGAATGAACCCCCTGTTGGAGGGCCTGCGCCAAACGTCTCACCATTTTCCCCTCCTACAAGTAGCTCAGCAGTTAATCGATCTGGAATGGAATACGCCGGAGGCCTCATTCAAAGGGGGTCGGGCCTTGGCTGGCATGTATCCCTTAGACCCGGCAACCAAGGAGAAGCTGGCGTGCCCCCAGATAGACGCCATGGTTAGCGCAATTGTGAAGCGCACCACCATTCCGGGGGAGGGGGGGACGGCCCTCAAGGATACACATGACCGGCGCATGGACACCATTCTGAAACAAGCCTTTGAGGTAGCAGCCATGTCCCTACGGATTGCGACCTGCTGCACCGTGGTGACACGTTCCTGTTTATCACAGGCTAGGAGCCACACCCCGGGAGAAGAAATGGAATCAGCTCTCTCATTCCTCACTGATGCAGCCTCCGACCTAGTCCGTACAGCAGCCAAGGGAGTGTCATCCTCAGTGGCGGCCAGGAGACAGCTCTGGCTACATAATTGGTCGGCTGACTCCTCCTCCAAGACGCGCCTCACGAGAATGCCCTTTGAGGGATCCCTCCTGTTCGGCAGTGACCTTGAGAAACTGGCCAATAAATGGGGCGCCTCTCCATTACCCCGTCTACCAGAAGACCGGTCAAGGAGGAACCAGCACCCCTTCCCCAGACCATCCAGAGGTAGAAACTCTCAGCGCTTCAACCCTTACAGGTCTCGCTACCAAGCACCTCGTTCGCAGGCCAGGAACCAGTCCTTTCGGCCTAAGCACAACAAGAGGGGAACCGGTTCGGGTTCGGGTCCCGGCCGTACCCCACAATGACAATCAGCCGACCCATCCGGGGGTCACGGCCATAGGGGGCAGGCTGTCCCTCTTCTACCGCAGGTGGGTCGCGATTACCTCAGATCAGTGGGTCCTCGCCATCATCCGAGAGGGGTATTACCTGGATTTTCTTCGGCTTCCGCCGGACAGGTTTGTGGAATCTCCTTGTTCGCCCATCAAGAGGATGGCCCTAGAAGTCACTTTGCGGAGGCTCCTGTCCCTAAAGGCCATAATCCCAGTGCCTGCAAGGGAAATGAATTCCGGGCATTATTCCATTTATTTCATCATGCCCAAGAAGGAGGGCACTTTCCGGCCCGTCATGGACCTCAAGTCAGTCAACCGATACCTACGGGTCCCCAGCTTTCGCATGGAAACTCTGAGGTCTGTCAAAAATTCAGTACAGCCAGGGGAGTTTCTCACATCCCTAGATCTGTCGGAAGCCTACCTGCATATCCCAATCCATCGGGATCATCAGCGCTTCAAGGTCCTGGACCAGCACTTCCAGTTCCGAGCTTTACCCTTTGGGTTAGCCACCGCGCAGCGGACCTTTACCAAGGTCATATTAGTAGTGGCAGCATCCCTCAGGGAGGAGGGAATCCTCGTCCATCCCTACCTGGACGATTGGCTGATCCGGGCGAAGTCACCAGAGGAGAGCCGCCAGGCAACCAACAGAGTTATAGCTCTTCTGGAAAGCCTAGGATGGGTTGTAAACTTGAACAAGAGTTCCCTACAGCCTTCTCAGTCGCTGGAATACCTAGGAGTCCGATTCGACACCCAGGAAGACAGGGTCAGCTTGACCTCCAAGAGAAAATCAAAGCTCTGGAATCGTCTAAAAGCCCTGCTGAGCGCCACCCGGCCCACAGCTTGGGATTACTTACAGGTCCTCGGCCTTATGGAATCCACTCTGGAAGTGGTACCATGGGTGCGGGCTCATATGAGACCATTACAACGCGCCCTCCTATCTCGGTGGAGCCCACGATCACGGGACTACACCACACACCTACCTCTACCAGCCAGAGTGCGGAATCAGATACGGTGGTGGTTGCAGCCCGGCCACATGAGCCGGGGGTCAAGAATGTACTCCCCAACCTGGAGCCTGCTCACTACGGATGCCAGCCTGAACGGATGGGGAGCACATTGCGAAGAACTCACCGCCCAAGGGCGGTGGAACAGAGAAGAGTCGGGGTGGAACATCAACCGACTAGAGGCACGGGCAGTCAGGCTAGCGTGCCTGCGATTTGCCCACAGACTTCGCAACAGAGCGGTCAGAGTGATGTCAGACAATGCCACCACGGTGGCATACATCAACCGACAGGGCGGAACCAGAAGCCAACAGGTATCCTTAGAAATAGCCCCTCTGATGACTTGGGCGGAAGCAAATCTCCAGGACATATCCGCCGTCCACATTGCCGGGAAGGACAACGCCGCGGCAGACTTCCTCAGCAGGGAAAGCCTACATCCAGGGGAATGGCAGCTGTCGCCCTCAGCTTTCCAGATGATTGTGGATCGGTGGGGGACGCCGGGCATGGACTTATTAGCGGACAGGTCCAACGCTCAAGTACCCAGTTATTTCAGCCGCAGGCAGGATCTTCTATCCCAGGGGATCGATGCCCTGGTACAGCCATGACCTCAGGGGATCCTGCTATATGCCTTTCCTCCATGGCCCCTGCTGGGCGCCATTATACACAAGATTCAGCGGCACAGAGGCCTAGTTCTTCTAGTGGCACCGGACTGGCCAAGAAGACCCTGGTACGCAGACATGAGAAGACTACTGGCAGGGAATCCACTACCCCTGCCTCCACACAGGGACCTGCTGCGGCAAGGTCCCATCCTCCACGAGGACCCAGCTCAATTCTCTCTTATGGTCTGGCCCTTGAGAGGGCTAGATTGAAGAAACGAGGATACTCGGGGCCGGTAATAGATACCCTCCTCCGAGCACGCAAGTTCTCCACATCACTAACATATATAAGGATCTGGAGAGTATTTGAAGCCTGGTGCGAAACTCGCGGCACCAATCCACATGCCGCTAAGATCCCAATCATTTTGGATTTCCTGCAAGATGGACTTCAGAAGGGTCTGTCCCTCAGTTCTATCAAAGTTCAAGTGGCAGCGCTATCCTGCTACGGTCCCCGGAGTGACGGCAACAGCATCGCCACACACCCAGACGTTTCACGTTTCCTGAAAGGAGTCAAACATATTCGCCTGCCACTGAAGTGGCCGGTGCCCCTGTGGAACCTCAACCTAGTGTTGGAATTTCTAGCGGGATCCGCCTTCAGGCCCCTTCGAGGCCTGTCTCTCCATTTTTTGACCTTGAAGATGGTGTTCTTGCTGGCTGTATGTTCCGCACGCCGCATCTCAGAGCTACAAGCACTGTCCTCCCGTGATCCGTTCCTCCGAATCACTCCAGAGGCTATCCATCTTCGCACGGTTCCTTCCTTCTTACCCAAAGTAGTCTCCCAATTTCACCTCAACCAAACCATATCCTTGCCTACCACGGAAGGTTTGAAGAAGTCAGAAGAAGGTCGAATACTGCGTCATCTCGACATCGGCAGAATACTGGCTAGATACTTGGAAATGTCAGAAGCAGTACGAAAGACGGACCATCTGTTCGTCCTTCACAGCGGGAAGAAGCAAGGAGAAGCGGCCTCACGGCCAACCATCGCCCGCTGGATCAAAGAAGTTATCAAGGCGGCCTACGTAGAGGCGGGAAAACCACCACCTCTACAGGTCAAGGCTCATTCTACCAGAGCGCAAGCAGCCTCTTGGGCAGAAACTAGGATGCTGTCGCCTGCAGAGATATGTAAAGCGGCGACGTGGTCCTCCCTCCATACCTTCTCCAGATTCTACCGTCTGGACGTTCAGGCCAGGGAGGACACAGCATTTGCGAGGGCAATCCTAAACGGACCTCGGGCAGCCTCCCGCCCAGTCCGGGAGTAGCTTTTGTACATCCCACTTGTTTTGAGTCCATCTGCTATACGCTAGGAAATGTTGAGATTACTTACCTGATAATCTCCTTTTCCTTAGTGTATGCAGATGGACTCAGCATCCCGCCCGGCTGCCGGTATACATGGGGATTTGCCGACTCACGGTAAGCCATGTTTGCTTATATAGGGCTTCCACCCTGCCGGGTGTCGACACCTTCCGGTTGAGAACACTGGCGGTCACCAGCTACCATCAATTGGTCAGGGTAATCCTGTTCATTTAAACGATCGGTCAGTCACACATATATCCATAAAAGCTTTTGCAAGGAAGATTACTGAATTGCTACACTTCCTGTGGGGGTATATGTACCCGTGCTGACGTCAGATCCGTCTCCAACTGCTAGCACGAGCACACTATATCCCACTTGTTTTGAGTCCATCTGCATACACTAAGGAAAGGGAGATTATCAGGTAAGTAATCTCAACATTAAGCAACACCTATTAATACACACTGGGGAAAGACCCTTTCCATGCAATAAATGTGGGAAAAGCTTCAGGGAGAAGGGAGAGCTTACACGATGCCTGAGAATTCACACTGGAGAGAGACCCTTTACCTGTGCAAAATATAGGAAAACTTTAGTCACATGTTGGAGCATTTTGATACACCAGAGAACTCATGGAGATAAGCACTTTCTGTACAGGGAATGTGGGAAAAGCTTCAGTCTGAAAGAAGACTTTATAGATCACCTGAGAGAGCACTGGTGATGTGAAGGGTGGAGAATAGTGGAAGAGAGTAAAATTCTCTAGTGAAGACTTGCTGAGTAGCTTCATGGGGTGTCCTCATTGTATAACATCTTCATCAGATGTCAGCAGGGTGACTGCTATTATTTAAATATGAAAAGAAGCGAAAAGACAAATCCATGCTGGCCGCACATTGCCCAGAATAACACGATGCCTACTGTTACCCCTGGCACTAAGGCTGATGGTGTTAGGTAAAGATAACCCTGCTGGGATAGTTATGGACCCTTGTGAACCTATTTATAGACCCACCACAGCAGGAAACCACCACAGTAATTGATGAAAAATTTACAAGACTGAACAGAATTTCATGGACCGCTAGAGATAAAAAGGATATAATGTCCTCTTTACCTCCTTTATGTTCTTATGTTCCTCTCAGCAAACCTAAAGGGACGTCCTGCCTAGCTCTCTGTAGGGAACTGTTATATGGACTCTCTGGTGGGCGGCTATTCCAGACCCCTCAAAGGGAGGGGCTGCATTTGAATGGTGTCTCCCCTTGCACTCTCAATAGCTGAACTAAAGGCTCACCCAGGTCTTAATGGTGGCTTGATATGCTTAATGATGACTCGATAGGCTTGATATGAAAAAGAACTTTCTCTTGTAGATTCTAGTTTAATAACAGATTGTGGGGGAGGGGGAGGTAGGGGAGGCCTTGTGAGAGGAACACAGAGATCTCAAGGGGCAATAAGGAGTCAAATGTTTTGCGAGAGAAAGCAGAAATCCAGAATATAAAGAGTGAAATGTTAAGACAAAGAGTTTTGAACTTTATTCGACAAGAAGTCCGACCGTGTCACACCAATACTTCAGTTTCTCAATTGGCTCCCTCTGTCCTCTCAAAAGGCCTCCTCCATCTCCCCCCCCCACCCCCTCCAAATCTGTTACTAAACTAGAATCTACAACAGAAAGTTCTTTTTCATATCAAGCACCTCTTCTATGGAACGCCCTACTCATGGATATAAGGGCAGAAACCAACTACCTGAAATTTCGGAAAGCAATAAAGAAGACCTGGCTATTCTTGCAGGCTTATCTTCTTATGTTCTTATGTTCTTTTGACAGTTAACTGCAAGGTGATCCTTTAATACAGTAGTTCTCAACCTTTTTTCGGCCGGGACAATCCTGACAGATGGTTCTCACATGTGTGACACACTGAACATGTGACCGTCACTGGGTAAAATGTAAATATACATTCTGCATCCTCAGGAAACCCCCTCGACCCCCAAAAATGGGTGCAGAGCAGTACTAGGGCATTACCTTGTACAACTCGCCATACAAAAAAAGATATTCTGGTTCTGATGACATCTCAGTAAAAGCAAAACAAACTCTCTTTACTGGCAGGCACAATACCCCTCCTTATGAAAAGACATTAATTTACCACTACAAATATTTAACCAGGCCCTAAACACTAATACACCTCCTATTGGGAAAACAGAGCAAGCCAAGCTTTTATAGATACCCACTTAGAAATAATTGTAAAACTATACTAATAAATGTTACAAAACAGCTGATGAACAGAATAACATCCAGCAATTAAAAACTCATAAAAACTATTAAAAATTGCCCAAATATCAATAAAATATTTCAAAACAGCAGAAACATCACATAATACCCAATAATTAAAATGGCAGTCAATCAAGAAAAATAAACTTAAAAAGCCGCCTCTCACTTACCCTCTCCAGCAACTCTCCTTCTCCTTTCCCTTGCAGGCCAATAGCCCTCACCAGAAGCAGCAGTGGCTGCTGAAGCTCTGTCCTCACAGTCCTCTTCCTTAGGGCCCACAACCAGTCACAACCAGTCTCTGTCTCACACAGACTAGCATCTCCCTAACTAGTATCTCTTCCTCACACACTCACACCAGTCACCTCCCTGACCAGTCTCTGTCTCTCCCACACACACACCAGTCACCTCCCTGACCAGTCTCTGTCTCTCTCTCTCACACACCAGTCACCTCCCTGACCAGTCTATGACTCTCCCACACACACACCAGTCACCTCCCTGACTAGTCTGACTCTCTCTCACACACACCAGTCACCTCCCTGACCAGTCTCTGTCTCTCCCACACACACACCAGTCACCTCCCTGACTAGTCTGTCTCTCTCTCACACACACCAGTCACCTCACTGACCAGTCTGTCTCTCTCTCACACACACCAGTCACCTCCCTGACCAGTCTGTCTCTCTCTCACACACACACCAGTCACCTCCCTGACTAGTCTGTCTCTCTCACACACACCAGTCACCTCGCTGACCAGTCTCTCTCATACACACAATCACCTCCCTGACCAGTCTCTGTCTCTCTCACACACACACCAGTCATCTTCCTGACCAGTCTGTCTCTCTCTCATAGAAACACATCACTCTCAATCTCTCTCTCAATCACACACATGCTATGCCACTTACATACAAGCTCTCAATCACACACAAATGCTCTTGCTCCCATTCTACCACAACCCACAAAGCTGCCACTCCGGCACCCATTCTACCACACACACAAGCTGTCACTCATGCACCCAGACACCCATTGTACCACACACACACACACAAACACACACACAAAGCTGCCACTCATGCACCCATTGTACCACACACACACACATACACACAAAGCTGCCACTCATGCACCCATTGTACCACACACACAAGCTCTCACTCATGCACCCAGACACCCATTCTACCACACACACACACACAAAGCTGCCACTCATGCACCCATTGTACCACATACACAAGCTCTCACTCATGCACCCATTCTACCACACACACACCCACACAAGCTGCCACTCATGCACACATTCTACCACACACACACACACAAGCTGCCACTCATGCACCCATTCTACCACACACACACAAGCTCATATGGAGCCTCTTCTCATTGTTTGGCCCAATAAGCCTGGCCTCTGCTTATCAGCCGCTGCTGGCCTGACCTCTGGCGGTGCGCAGGGTCTCTCCGCTCTTCAGCCCCGCCGGCCTGGCCTCCAGCGGTGGCGCACAGGTCTCTTCACTCTTCGGCCCTGCCCCTGGGAAGAAGGAAGCACAAGCGGGGCAGTGGGACACCGGGAGCTGCTTTAATATACAGTTTTGGCTCTTCTAGTTGCTGGTATTCTGTTTGTGCTTTATTGTATGCAGTTGGTTTCTAATATTTTGTTTTAACTTTTTCTCATATTATGTATGTTTTATTGTATAAACGGCCTAGATAACTTGTTTTACAATTGGAATATAAAGTCCAGTTAATAACACCATACTGCCCACCCCTTTTTCTCCCCACTCACTGCTATACCTTGCTGTGGGTGCTTCCCTGCTGTTCCCATGGCCTCAAATGCAGCCTCACTGTACCATGGAGAGCCTACCATGGGGAGCCTCCTCCTGCTCCTGCAGCCTATCAAAAATCACAATTTAGCTCCAGACTCACAACAAGCTCCCCAATCCCATGGGCCTTATTCCCCAACTCGGGCCATGCTCCTTGGGCCCACTCCACAGCTTCACACCCCCACAGAAAACAGTGGGTTTTACTTTGCTACCTCTTTTTGCACTCACCACCCCCATCCCCCATGAATCAACAGCAATGTCAGGGTGACCACAGCTCAATAGTTCCCAGGTATGGCAACGATGCCTCAGAAATGACAAATTTCCTTACACTGGATAATAAGAACATAAGAAAATGCCATACTGGGTCAGACCAAGGGTCCATCAAGCCCAGCATCCCGTTTCTAACAGTGGCCAATCCAGGCCACAAGAACCGGGCAAGCACCCAAAAAATAAGTCTATTCCATGTTACCATTGCTAATGGCAGTGGCTATTCTCTAAGTGAACTTAATAGCAGGTAATGGACTTCTCCTCCAAGAACGTATCCAATCCTTTTTTAAACACATCTATACTAACTGCACTAACCACATCCTCTGGCAACAAATTCCAGAGTTTAATTGTGCGTTGAGTAAAAAAGAACTTTCTCCGATTAGTTTTAAATGTGCCCCATGCTAACTTCATGGAGTGCCCCCTAGTCTTTCTACTATCCGAAAGAGTAAATAACCGATTCACATCTACCCGTTCTAGACCTCTCATGATTTTAAACACCTCTATCATATCCCCCCTCAGTCGCCTTTTCTCCAAGCTGAAAAGTCCTAACCTCTTTAGTCTTTCCTCATAGGGGAGTTGTTCCATTCCCCTTATCATTTTGGTAGCCCTTCTCTGTACCTTCTCCATCGCAATTATTTTTTTTATTTATTTATTTATTTATTTATTTAGCGTTTTTTATATACCGAGGTATAGCAGATTTGCCTTCACTCCGGTTTACAATTATAACAACCTGTTACATTGAAATTTGAAAGATTACATTTAACAGACTGAGAACTGTCATATAAAATTAGTACAAACAAAACAAGATATACCAAACGTTAGGTACACTGAAAAAACAGGGTTCATACATAATAGGAGATATCTGTAGTTAGGAAGCAGGATAAATTGTCAAATCGGAAGACTGAAAGTTTTGAGATCAATAGTCCAAGCTGTCATTATGAGATTGGCTGAGTAGCCAGGATTTTATGTCTTTTTTAAAAGATTTAGGGTTTTCTTGACCAGTGAGGTACTGAGGTAGTGAATTCCATAACTTTGGGCCGATGATGGAAATGGCTCTATTTCTGGTGGAAGAGAGTTTGGCATGAGGAAGTGATGGAATCACTAGTTGTAGTTTACTAGTTGTTCTTGTAGTGCGTAGGGAGTAGTGGATAGGCAATTTGTGGTCCACTGTGTCGAAGGCTGCGGAGAGGTCCAGAAGAATCAGTAAGTATCCTTTTTTGTTGTCGAGTCCTCTTAATATGGTATTGGAAAGGTTGAGTAAGAGGGTTTCGGTACTGTAGTTTTTCCTAAAACCAAATTGGTTGGGATAAAGTATTTTATTGTCATCTAAATGATCGTTGAGTTGTTTCAGCACTGCCTTCTCTGTTAATTTGGCAAAGAAGGGTAGGTTAGAATTTGGGCGGTAATTGTTTAGGTCATCTGGGTTGAGGTTTTTTTTCTTTAACAAAGGTGTGATTGTAGCGATTTTTAGCATGGGAGGTAGTTCACCTTCCTCTAGAGATTTGTTGACGATTGCTGCAATTGTTGGGGCTAGTGGATAAGCAATTTCCTTAAGAACTCGAGTGGGGATGGAGTCTAAGACATGGTGAGCAGGGTTGATTTTTTTTATCATTTTTTCTGTTTCCGTAATGGATATAGGTCTGAAGTTGAGCCAAGGGGAGTTGCTATTTGTAGAAGTTAGTATTTGGCAGCTTGATGTAGTGTTGAAGGAGTCTGTTATTTTGGTGATTTTATCCTTAAAGAAGATAGGTAAGTCTTGGCTTAAGTTTTTTTTGGTGACAGAAACGTTGGAATTGCAATTATCTGTAATGAGGTTATTTACTATGTTGAACAAGGATTTCGATTTGTTTGTGGAGTTTATAATTTTTTTACCATAGTAGTCTCGTTTTGTATTTTGGATTGATTTTTTGTAGGCGGCTAGTTGTGTGCGGTATTTCTGTTGTGTTGCAGGCAGCTTGTTTTTTTGCCATTCTTTCTCAGTTTTCCTGAGGGCTGTTTTCATATTTTTTAGAGAGGTGTTATACCAAGGGTTTTGATTTTCTTTTTTGTTCTTCAGACATTTGAATTTCTCTGGATTAATGATGTTGGCGGTTTTTTTGGTGATAAGAGACCAAGATTGGATAGCGTTGTTGATGTTTGATAAGTCTAGATTTGTTAGTTGATGTCCCAGCTCTTGAAGAAGGGGATTAGTTTGAAAAGGAGGACGGTATTTAAAGAATTTTTGTGTGTTATTATTATTTGAAGGGATGTTGTAGTTCAAATGAGACTTGCATAGTAGGATATGGTGATCTGACCAGGGGACTGAGGTGTGTGAAATGGAGGTGTCCGTGAAGAAACAATTGGTGAAAATTAGGTCAAGTGTGTGACCTGCTTTATGTGTGGGGTTGTTTACTTGAAGGATGAAGTTTAAGCTTGAGAGCATGTCTAGTAGGGTTTCGCAGCTTGGTGTACTGGGGTTGGCATCTGTATGGAGATTGAGGTCACCAAGGATGATGGAAGGTTTTTTAGTATTAATGTTTGTAATGAGGAATTCCAGGAGTGGAGAGATGTTGCTGTCTAGTAGTTTGGGTGGACAATATATAAGGCAAACTTGTAGGAATTGAGAGTCGAACAGGGCTACTTCATATTGTTTTGGGAGGTTATGTGGAATCATTTTCATTGAGAGGTGTTTTTTGTAAGAAGTAGAAGGCCTCCTCCTCTTTTGTAATTGCGTGGTATTGAAAAGGTGTCATATTCGTTGTTAGCTATGTGATTCAGAAGTACTTGATCGGTGTTTTTAAGCCAGGATTCTGTTATGGCAAAGAAGTCAGGGTTTTTTTCTTGTAGTATGTCAGAAATTAACATGTGTTTTTTTGATAAGGATTGAGCATTGATGAGGAGGAAGGTGAGACATAATAAGTTTTTGTTATTTTTTAAAAGGGGGATGTTAATAAGGTGTTTGTGTCTGTTTTGGAATTGAGGGTTGGTAAAAGTCACCATCTTCGTGGCGGAAATGGATGTGGTTGAGAGAGGTCCGAGTGAAGCTTGCTGGAGGATGACTGTGGTTGAGAGAGGTCCGAGTGAAGCTTGCTGGAGGATGACTGTGGTTGAGAGAGGTCCGAGTGAAGCTTGCTGGAGGATGACTGTGGTTGAGAGAGGTCCGAGTGAAGCTTGCTGGAGGATGACTGTGGTTGAGAGGTCCGAGTGACGGTTGGGGGTGATATTACTGTGAATGTAGAGTTCTAAGCATTTTTAAGTATTTTCAAGTAATTTTCTTTTAAATTCTTCTTAATCTCAGTGGCTGCACGAAGGGGCGCACAAAGGGGCCAGCCCCTTTGTTGTGCTCCTTTGGCGCGCGGCGCTAGCGGATCAGGCAATTTAAGTGAGTTTCTCAAATTCAAAAAACCCTCTCGGCTTTTAATTGGCTGCTAGTTGCTGGTGGGAGGGTCCAGGAGACCGAGTCGCGCTGATGGGTGCCGCGGTTAGCAGGCCGCACAATCGGAGGCTGGGCTCGCCTGGGGCAAGGGGAATATGAAGGCCTTACCCCGACGGGTCTGGGCGCCGATCAAAAAAAATTATATCTTTTTTGAGATGCGGCAACCAGAATTGTACACAGTATTCAAGGTGGGGTCTCACCATGGAGCGATACAGAGGCATTATGACATTTTCAGTTTTATTCACCATTCCCTTTCTAATAATTCCCAACATTCTGTTTGCTTTTTTGACTGCCGCAGCACACTGAACCGACAATTTCAATGGGTTATTCACTATGACACCTAGATCTCTTTCTTGGGTTGTAGCATCTAATACGGAACCCAACATTGTGTAATTATAGCATGGGTTATTTTTCCCTATATGCATCACCTTGCACTTATCCACATTAAATTTAATCTGCCATTTGGATGCCCAATTTTCCAGTCTCACAAGGTCTTCCTGCAATTTATCACAATCTGCTTGTGATTTAACTACTCTGAACAATTTTGTGTCATCTGCAAATTTGATTATCTCACTCGTCATATTTCTTTCCAGATCATTTATAAATATATTGAAAAGTAAGGGTCCCAATACAGATCCCTGAGGCACTCCACTGACCACTCCCTTCCATTGAGAAAATTGTCCATTTAATCCTACTCCCTGTTTCCTGTCTTTTAGCCAGTTTGCAATCCATGAAAGGACATCGCCACCTATCCCATGACTTTTTACTTTTCCTAGAAGCCTCTCATGAGGAACTTTGTCAAACGCCTTCTGAAAATCCAAGTATACTATATCTACCGGTTCACCTTTATCCACATGTTTATTAACTCCTTCAAAAAAGTGAAGCAGATTTGTGAGGCAAGACTTGTCCTGGGTAAAGCCATGCTGACTTTGTTCCATTAAACCATGTCTTTCTATATGTTCTGTGATTTTGATGTTTAGAACACTTTCCACTATTTTTCCTGGGCATCTTTAACAGTAACTAATGTAGCTCAGTTTTGACTCACAATAACAGTTAGGATTAGAAGCTGGAGTTTTTAAATTTGGAAATTGGACTTGTATCCTTTTAAAGCATTAACTGAGGTAACATTTTTGCATCACAACGTTTGCTGTCTCCCTTTAATTTTGGTTCATATTCACCAGCATTAAAACTGCAGCACTAAACAAGTTAAGAAATTCCATTATATACGCTCTCTTCGACTTATACCGCCCCTTTACATTAATTTACATGCCGGTATAACTTGCTCCACTTTGATATACGTGTCTTTCCCTGATGACTCCTCCCTTTCTTCTTCTTCCAGCTCAGTCTGCAAGAAGCAGTGCTGAGATCTGCTGCCTTAAGCCTTCGTTCACTGTTAACTGCGAGTTTCCCCAGTCTGCTCATTACAGCAAAGCGCCCGAACTCCGGGTGAAGCTCCGCCCCCTGGGTGACGTCTCACTCTGTTTCCACAGTGCATGGCTTGTCCCCTCCCTGTGACGTCATCACTTAGTGCCCCAGCAGGAAGAGGAACTTCTTTCATCCTTTAATCTGCAGCTGTAGGACTGGAAATCAGAAACTTGCAGCTCTAGTTCTCAGCTTCTGTCCCTGTAACAGCCCCCGACCTGCAGTGCAAGAGGCAAACACTCAGTTCCACCCCAGCCCGAGAAAAAGCCCCCGATTCTTTTCTAATCCTGAAAGCATCAAAAGCAGAGAGGAAAATGCCTGCAGGAGTTTCCGCTCAGGTAAGGAAATAATTGCACTCAACTTCCTGCCCTCTCTTTACAAACGCTGCTGCAAGCTTTCTAACTGGGGACACTGCAGAGTCAGCCCTGACTTTAATGGGAACCCGAGCAGACCTAGGGTGCAGAAAATATACTTTGAGACCAGGAGTCCCAAAAAGTGAAACTTTTGTTTCCTTTTCTGTATGTTTTTGGTTTACAGTTGCTATATTCATGCTTAAGAACGGTGTGTTATGTGATTGAATTCTATACACCAAGAAAACTACCCCCCCCCCCCCCCCTCCCTGCTGAGTCAAAGTGTTGAGAGCTCTCGTGAAGGACGTGATGCAGAGAGTGTTGAGTGTTTCTGGTTTGTGTTTCAGGTCCCAGTAACCTTTGAGGACGTCGCTGTCTATTTTTCCCAGGAGGAATGGGAAGATTTAGAAGAATGGCAGAAGGAGCTTTACAAGGATGTAATGAAGGAGAATTATCAGATGCTTAGCTCACTTAGTAAGGAGTGATAGTTTTTGTTTTGTTTTTTTCAGAAAAAGATTTTGGGGAGGGGAAGACCAGAATGTGATTTGATTAGAAATTGAGTGGTGAGCCTCTTTTATTGCATCTCACTATAAACAAGACCTTTTCCATGATATTTTCCAATATAAAAATTTGAGAGACAGGGAATGAATGGCATCCTAGCCAGAAAGTTGGAATATAAGGAGGTAGGGGCAGAAAGAGAGATGATAAACTTAGAATGATGACGTCACAGGAGAAACACAGAAGGGGCTAAGAGAAGGGGAAGGAGAAAATAACATGGGAAGCAGGAAATGTGTAGGAGGACTATTTATTTATGTATTTAAAGGCTTTTATATACCGAATGCTGTTTGCACATCGTATCGGTTTACAAAGAATACAGCACTTCTAGAATGGAGCATAACAGTTACAAGCAACGTATTGGTTTACAAAGAAAATTGCGCTTATAGTATGAAGCATAACAGTTACATGGAGCAAATTGGTATCATATAGGTGTAGTATAAGTGAGAAGTATTTAAGTCAATCAAATTATAAACTATGTACAACTCATCGGTTTACAAAGAACATTGAGCTTATTATACTGACGCATAACAGTTCCATGGAGCGGTTGGAACCATATAGAGATAGCATCAAAATAGGTAAATAAATCAAATAATGGAAACTAGTTTCAGGAGTGTAGACAGGACATAAGGGGGCCAGAAATGTAAATTGGTTAAAAGCTAATTTCATGAAAGTAGGGAGGTGGAAGAGTAAGATTCACATGTAAGAGAATTACAATATTGCGGAAAATCAAAGGGAGGAGGTGTTATGTGGATTTGAGATGGATTCGCAGGGGGGAATAAGGAGGGTGGTGTTAGTCGAATGCTTGATGAGCGACAGGCAGGAGAAGAGACTGAAAGGTATGGACAGAGGAGAGAAGAATGTGAGGGAGTGGTAGTAGATGTGTTGGAGGATGTTATGTGGGCTGGAGAAGGCGAGAAGAATGTGAAGGAGCAAGAGAGGGCTGCAGAAGGAGGAAGAGAAGGGTTAAGAGAGACAGAATGATAGATAGGAACAGTGAATGTATGGGAGGGAGATGGGAAGAATCCAGGGAGGTAGAAGGAGAGAATGAGGGGAATGTGAGAGGGCAGGAGGAAGAGGGTGTATTAGAGAAAAATAGACTTATTTGGAGGCATTGTGGAAAGAAAATGAGTAACAAACATTTTGTTTGTAGAGAGAAGAGAATGGGAAAGGACAGATAGTGGGAAATAAATCCTAATAAATAAGTTATGTTAAAAAAAAACAAACAGCAGATAAGGAGGGAAGAGACAAAACATAGCATAGTAACATAGTAAATGAAGGTAGATATGGACCAAAATTATCCATCTAGTCTGCCCAATTGAGATTGCCCACTTTGGGTCAGTGTACCACTGTTCTCTATCCTGGAATCTCTTCTCTCTCAGCACTCTCTTGGTGCTCTGATTTCCCCTTCCATGACTTTCCATACCATCTTTATGCCAACGATCCCTGATCTGTCTCTCAGCCCTCACAATTCAGTCTTCAGTCTCTGCTTGTTTGTCTGCCATTGCCACCTGAATTAAAACATGGCCAACATAGCATTTCTTATCTTTCCTCCCAAACTTGGTTCCTTCCTCCCCCACAGAAACAGAAAGGAGGGGGGGGGGGTTTGAACAGTCATCCTTCCAGTCCCTTCAGCCAGAAATCTTGGGATCATCTTTGACTCTTCTTTGTCCTTCTCTGCATACATCTAAATTATAATTTTCAATCTTAATAACATTATCAAAATCCTCCCCTTCCTTTCTGAATATAGTACCAATTTTCTTATGTCCTACTTTATACTATTACAGCCTATGTTTCTCTTATTTCCCACTGAAACATTTATCTCCACTTTAGTCTTTCCTAAATGCAGCTGTATCCCTTATTGCTGTCTAATGCCATTATGGTCATTCAACCCACTCTCTGAAATCAATTTATTCTCTTCCTGTTCTCCATCCCAGGGTCTTGCTGGAAGGTACCCAACCACTACCAACCTGCCAGGTTCGGCCTCTAAAGACCAACAGGATAGGAAGATTAAAAGCTTGTTAAAACAATCCTCTGCTACCAATGCATGAGCTTTATAAGCCTCCATGTGCGGAGGATATGTAGCTCGGGCAGTGGTCCGTTGCATCCAGCAATTGCCAGACTCAGAAGACTCAGCCAGAATCGAATCTGGGGTAGCCTTTCTGGCAGATACCCTTTATATCCTTCTTAGGATGGCCTCCCGGGCCTGGCCTCCGAAGTACTCATAAGAAGGTGGCTCTGGAACTGGGCCGCAGATGTGGCTTCAAAGGCCAATCTGGGCAAACTATCCTTTAAAGGGGCACTGCTCTTCGGGGTGGAGCTAGATAAACTATTAAAAAGCCTGGGGGAATTAAAGCCCCAGAGGACAAGCCAAAGCACAGCGTTAGGAATCTGAAGTGAGGGTGCCTCAGGGACTACCGCGGGTGCAAGTTCATCAGCCTTTCCTTCCACTGGGCAAGGAGGTCTAGGACTCGGCCCTTTCGAGGGGCCAGATGTTCCACATCTGAACTCGCAACAGGGGCAAGCCCTAGCTGTCCTTTCCAGTGACGCTCAGTGGTTCCCCAACGAGTCTGGTCCCTGTGGGAAGGCGCCTACAGGGATTCTTTTTGGAGTGGACCCACATCACCTCAGACCGGTGGATACTCAACGTGATCCGCGCAGGGTATGTACCCAAACCGGTCAGGTCAGTACCCCAAATATTTATGGTCTCTCCTTGCTCTTCGTCAGACAAAGGGGTAGCAATAGAGGAAACCTTAGCCAAGGTGCATGGACTATGAGCAGTTTGCCCTGTCCCTTCTCGGGAACAGAGCACGGGAACCTACGCCATCTACTTCGTGGTACCCAAGAAGGATGGCTCCTTTCGGCCTGTATGAGACCTTTTAAGAGGGGGGGTCAGCATTCCGCATTTCCACATGGAAACCCCTCGCTAGTATGCTTCGCCCTAGTCTTGGCCAAAGCATACTTTCACATCCCGATAAGAGAAACTCTTATGCTTCTGTGTATTGAGCAAACACTTCTGCTTTCAAGACGTCCCCTTTGGCATCGCAACCGCACGAGGACCTTTACCAAGGTTAATGGTGGTTGCAGCAGCCAAGCTGCACAAGCAGGATATTCAGGTCCACCCCTACCTGGAGGACTGGCTCATTCGGGCCGAGTCTGCCCAGGAAAACACCCAAGCCACTAACTCTGTAGTATGCCTGTTGGTGCGGCTAGGCTGGTGGTGAATTCAGTCTCGTGCCCTCACAGTCCCTAGAGTTTCTGGAAGCACTTTTCAAGGAAGACTCCCTGCTGACAGCTGCATGGGAACATAGAACAGAAATTATTTGTGTGATGTCCAGTTATATGTTTTTAATGGATTGTTTTTTGGGGGGGTGGGGAAGAAGGGGAAGCCGCTGATCATGATTTGAGTTAATTACCAAAATCTCAGGGGGACTGAAGAGCAGGATTTAATGGCCCGTGGGCCGGATCTTTTATGTACCTAGCAACGCCTCTGCTTCCTGGGCTACTTCTATAAAGATTAGTTGGACCCGGATTGCTGCCTGTCTCCCCAGTTATATAAAGCCCGTCAGCAGCGGGATCACAGACCTTCAGCCTCTGTTATATCTGTCTCCTGGCAGCTGAATAAGAAATGGCCACACTCAGACGTTATTACACATCAACAGCAGGAGATTAACCCTTCCAGTTCTGGCTGCCAGAAACTTCAGAATGCAAATGAGAAATGGCATTAACATATAAAATTCCTGTTTCTCACTCCAATGAGAGTGCACATTAACACTGGATTTACTACATATTCACCTGCTACGGTACTTGCGCCTTTCTTTCTAGGATTTGTTGTGGCTCTGTATGATTTTAGTAGCTCTTCTCTGAACTGTCTCCTTCATCTCAGTGTCCCTACAAAGGTCCAGCTTGCAGAGCTAAACCCAATAGTCGAAGTGGCATCTTACTAGTGACCTATACAAAAGTAATATTACCTCAGTTCTGTAAAGTGTGGTTTTTGGGTTTTTTTTTAAGCACATTGCAGTAAAGCAAATGACAACAGGAAAAAGACCCAAGTTGTCCATCCAGTCTGCCTAGCAAGTTATTTAGGGTAGTAACTACCACTCCATTCAGGTTACCCCCAAGCCTTCTGTTAAGGGTACTAAATGCCCTTCCAGAGGAGGTGGTGAAGAAGAAAACAGTGAAAGAATTCAAAGGGGCATGGAATAAACACGGAGGATCTCTAAAAGCTAGAGGATGGAAATGAGATGGGGGGGGGAGAGCAATTTGCTGCTACGACAGTTACCACCCTTAACCAATATGTTTTGATGCTTTTAATGCAGTTGCAACATTGCTCCCTGCTTAGATGGCGGGGGGGGGGGGGGGGGAAGAGGAATTGGATATAGATGACAACTGAGGACCTCGACTTCCACGGTCTGGGATATTGATATGCAGACATAAGGGAAAAAGAAAAGGCACATCACTGCTTCCAAGACCAAGTCCTAAAGGAAACTAAGAAATCATGCTTGAGGGTAACTTGCTGCTGCAGCAGTTACTACCCTTAATCAATAAGACTTGATGCTTTTGATGCAACTCCAACATTGCTCTCTGCTTCAATAGCAGGGGAAAAGAGGAATTGGATTCAGATAGGGGGGAAAAGGGGACTTGGCAGAAAGCAATCAATGAGGGCCCCGAATTTTATGGTCTGGAGAACTGATAAGCATGGGGGTAACCTGAACAGAGCAGCAGTTACTACTCCCCTTGGAATTTCTACCCTTAACCAATAAAGTTGTGATGCTTTTGAGGCAATTGCCTCATCACTCTCTGCTTCAAAAGTGGGGGGTGGAGGGAAAGAGAAATTTGGATTCAGAGACAACCAACACGAGTCATGACTTTTTTACAGTCTGGGGTACTGATGCACAGACATTAAGGAAAGAACACAGGACTGCTTCTAAGGCTAAGTCCATAAGCAAAGGACGTCAAGCAGCACTGATTGATACATGGAGGTAACCTGCATGGCACGGCAGATACTACCATGGGAAGCTTGCTGGACAGACTGGATGGACCATTGGCTTTTTCTGCCATCATTTCTATGTTTCTACATTATATTTCTACATTAATGGTGGGGGTGAAAGAGAAATAGAATCAAAGGTTACTAAGAGCCAAGAGAAACAGATAAGTATGAGAAAAAAGAAGTGTGAAGCTTGCTGGGCAGATTGGATGGGCCGATTGGTCTTCTTCTGCCATCATTTCTATGTTTCTTTGATAAGCATAGTAACCACCACTCCAGGTTACTCCTATGCTCTCTGTTAAGGATGGTAACTGCCACTCTGTGCAGGTTACCCCATGCTTTCTGTTAAGGATAGTAACTACCACTCCGTGCAGATTACTCCCATGGCTTCTGTTAAAGTGTAGTAACTGCCACTCCATGCAGATAACCCCAGTTAACACAGGTTACCCATTTTCTTCATGTTCATTCTTTAGCCTTTAGAATACTTCTATGTATATCCCATGCCCTTTTGAAGTCCATTACTGTTCTTTCCTAGGCACCTCTTCTCTCCCAGGCTTCTCTCCTCACCTCCTTCCTCTTTCCGGCATCTGCTCATTCCCCTCTCCTCATTCGTTTAGCCTCATCACAACTTTCCTGCAGGCCAGCTGTGCAACAATGTTGGCTCTTGTAGAGCCTGAGTTGTGTAGAAATATGCACAGCTATGGGAATCCAGCACAGGTGTAATAGTCCAAAGAATGACTGATCCTTGTGTGTAGGGCCTGGCCAGCTCTGCTTCACTGGACAGAAGGACATTGATGGACCGAACATACAGGTATAAAAAAATAATAGCAACATATGGAACACTGAGGAGGCCTGTAGGACATGTGGTTTTAGGTAGCAGCCAGAGTGTCTGAGTATGCACTGTGGGGGACAGGATTTGAATTCTGTGCCCGAAGGAAAGGGACAGTGGGGTATAAAAACTGTTTTTTCCAGAATCAGCAAAACTAAAAAAAACAAAGGAAGAGGAGAGGATATGGTCAGCAATAAAGAACCAGTATGAACTGGTTCATGCTGAATTGCAGGGAGTGGAAGAAAGACAGTGAGGGGAAGCATAACAAACAGCCAGTCACATACACAGGTGGTATATAAAGAAGGAACATAAAATAGAAACTTAGAACTGGTTCCAGGCACCTAGTGCTTTGCTCAGGTCCAGCCAGTCTCTACTCAGGAAGAAAGGGACAGCTTTGCTTACTAGTCTCTCTGCTTGAGAATTAAGCGATTTTATTCCCAGTATGTAGACAGATGGACTAAGAACCAGCAGATTATGCTCCCCTGCCAGCAGATGGAGACAGAGCAAGCTGATATCACAGTATATATATATATATCCTGCAGTGATCCCAGCCTGCCAGTATTCTCCGTCTCCAGCAGATGGTGGACATGTATTTCCCTATGGGGATTGCTGTGAATTTGGAAAGGAGAAATTTATATTGAGAAAAGTAAGGCCTGCTCTCCCGCGGTGATACCTAAAGGTCCCTCCCACAGTTGAGAATTCCTGAGGTGATTTCCGTGGGCCCTCAGAGGTGTGCCTTGGTCCAGTAGCCAGTTCCCAGCATGGACTTAGTTGCTTGTACAGCTGAAAGGCAGCGGCTGCAGGAGGCAGAGCATGCCAGTGTCGGCAAATGCCCTCTCCCCCTGCAGCCAGAGACTGCCTCTGTACTCAGTCGATAAGCGCTGAGCTCCAGTAAGTTTAAAAAAAAAAAAAAAAAAGGAAAGATTACCTACAGAGATAGATGGGGGTTTTTAGGCCTGCCTTCGGTCTCTGTGCTTGGTGCATCGTCCTGACATTGTTCCCACTCCCTTTAGGGTTAGGGGAACTGGGCAGCCTGGCAGGTTGAGTGGCCCGGGTGGGCTAGGCCCTGCAGTTAGCATTTTCTCTGCAGCCATGTGGTAGGCCGCGGCAGTGTTTTCACATGCTCTTGTGCGTGCTGCTGTCCTCTACAGGATGTCTGTGTGTGCAGTGCGCGCCATGCTAGGCACATATCTTTTTTGAGCATGGATATATGCTCTAGCAGGGTGCTCCAGTAGTGTCTGTGCATATTGCTGGGGCACCTAGGATTTGTGTGCACGCCCTTTTTTAAGCACGAGCTATTTGAACGCACAGTTACAGCCGCTCATAGCACTGGTAAGCAAGAAGCCTAAGCGCCTTTCTCTTTGTGTTGCCTGTCATATTAGGACTTCTCAGCCTGACCATGTCTTCCAACATGTGTCTGCGCTGTTCGGATGCTCAGGGAGAGTTGTCTTCCTTGGATTTTCCTAAACCTGGATATTCTCATTCTGATGGTAGTCTGGTTGTGGTTTTGGCTGGAGGTGCCCAGACCTTGGTACTTCCTTGACTGGCTCCTTCGCAGGCAAGAGCAGTTCAGTCAGGCCCGCTCCAGTACCTTCTGTGCTTGGTCTGGATCCAGCTGCTTTTTCTTGAGTGGCATTTTTTCAAGGTTTACAGGCCTTTGTTTAGGCATAGTCCTCCACTTTGCCCACTCCAGTCAGATCAGACCTTCAGCCAGTGGCCCCTCCCTCTTCCAATCCTACGGTTACACATTGTGGCTCGCCTCTGTTTGCCATGGGTATTCCTGGTGGGGTCCCAGTTGGCATGGATGATGAAGTAAATCCTGATTCCTTGAAAGATGGTGAAATTCCTCCTGTGGAACCCTATCAGATCATGTTACAGTTCTTTCATAGAGATGAACTACCGGCCCTGATACACCCCAAACATTGAAGATATTGGGAGTGCCTGGGGCAGGGACTGTCAGAGCTGAAGAAGAATTCCATTTTGTTCTCTCTGTGCACAGCTTCTTGCTTTTTTTCCTGTTATGGACGCCATTCAAGAATTGATTGATCTTGAGTGGGATGCCTCAGAGGCAACTTTCAAAGGGGGTCGGGCATTGGAAGGGCTATACGCTCCGGATCCAGTTGTGAGAGAGCGTTTGCATTTTCCCAATGTGGATGCACTTGTCTGCACCATATATAAACGGACAACTATCTCCGTGGAGGGAGGAGTGGCCTTGAAGGATGTGCATGATAGGCGGATTGAATCTGTCCTTAAGCAGGCCTTTTACGCAGTGGTGATGACCTTGCAGATTGCTTCCTGTTGTGCTCTTGTGGTGCATTCTTGTCTGCTTCTCTCTCAGGAGGTGGATGATTCAGGGGTGAATTCTAGGGCAGTTCTGGAACCTGCTGCCACCTTTTTGGCAGACGCAGGCTGTGATTTGGTCTGACCTTGGCCAGACGTCGGCTATGGTTGCAGAATTGGTCACCTGATGCATCCTCCAAAGCTAATCTTACAAAAATGCCCTTTCAAGGTTCATTCTTGTTTGGGAGAGAGTTGCAAAAGCTGGTCAATAAGTGAGGTGAATCTCCAGATCCTCATTTTCTGGAGGATAAGAAGCCATTACAACAACCCTTTTCTATTAGGGGTCGTCTCAGGGGTTCCAAGCATTTTCGTCCCTACAGAAACCCGATCTTTCAGAGGACTCAGCCTTTTGGTAGGTCTCAGTCTTGTCGTCCCAGACAGTCCAAGAAAGGAGCAGACTCGGGTGTCGGACCATCCCAAGCTTCCCAATGAAGGCTTGCCCACCCATTTCGGGAGGAGGAGATAGGGGGACACCTATCTCAATTTTATCAGAGGTGGGTCAAGATCACATTGGATCAATTGGTTTTAGAAGTGATACGGGAAGGCTATACGCTGGAATTTTGCAGCATTCCTTGGGAAGTGTTCATGGTGTCTCCATGCCACTCCCTACAGAAGAAGCAGGCAGTGGAGTCTACACTTCTGAGGCTCCTCCAGCTGAGGGCTGTGGTTCCCGTGACAACATCTCAGGAAAATATGGGGCAGTGTTCCATTTGTTTTGTGGTACCCAAGAAGGAAGGTTCCTTTCGTTCCATCCTGGACCTCAAGAGTGTCAACCATCATCTGTGGGTGACTCAATTTCACATGGAAACCTTACGGTCTGTGATAATGGCAGTATAATCAGAGGAGTTTCTAACCTCCTTGGATCTGTCCAAGGCATATCTTCATATTCCCATCCATTTGGAGCGCCAACATTTTCTATGCTTTGCAGTGCTAGATCACCATTATCAGTTTTGGGCGCTGCCCTTTGGTTTGGCCACCGCCCCAGAACATTTTCCAAGGTTGATTTTGTGGCAGCGGCATTGAGAAAAGATGGGATCCTGGTACACCCATACTTGGACGATTGGCTGATTCAGGCCAAGTCTTTGGCAGAGAGTAGTCTGGTGATCAACATGGTAATTTCCTTACTGCAGGGGCTAGGTTGGGTGGTGAACCTGACCAAGAGCAGTCTCCAGCCTTCTCAGAGTATCTGGGAGTTCACTTCGACACGAGGCTGGACAAGGTTTTTCTACTGGACACATGGATCCAAAGGTTGTTGTCTCAGGTGCATCAGTTAGTGAACAATATCCGCCTGATGGTGTGGAGCTATCTACAGGTGCTCTGTTTGATGGCGGCAACCCTGGAAGTGGGGCCATGGGCAAGGGCGCATATGCATCCTCTTCACCACTCACTGCTGTCTCGTTGGAACCCGTAGTCTCAGGATTATTTGGATCAGCTCCACTTGCCAATGGAAATCTGTTCTCGCTTCCAGTGGTGGTTTTGCAGGAAGCTCTTATGTGTTTCAGAAGCATGGTGAGTGGTGTCTCCTTATCATCCCATCCTGATGTGGCCCATTTCTTGAAGGGAGTAAAGCATCTTCAGTCCCCCTTACGGTTGCTGGTTCCTTTGTGGAATCTTAACCTGGATTTTTTTTTTTTTTTTTTTTTTAGAGGACCCTGGATTTTGACCGCTGCATGGCATTTCCTGGTGATTATTGACCCTGAAGACAGTATTCTTGGTGGCTATATGTTCTGTGTGTCGCATTTCCAATTTGCAGACCTTGTCTTGCCGGGAGTCGTTCCTTCGGGTGATTCCAGGAGCATTGCAGTTGCGTACTGTTCCATCCTTCTTAGCTAAGGTGGTCTCGGAGTTTCATTTGAAGCAGTCCATTTCCTTGCCATCCCTGGAAAAGATCAGGGACACAAAAGAGTATCGCCTCCTGCATTCCTTGGTTATCAAGAGGCTTGTTGTGCAGCATCTGGAGGTTTCTGAACCTTTCCAAAAGTCAGTCTGTCTGTCCTTCATGGTGATCGAAAGCAGGGCAAACCAGCTTCGCAGGCTACAATAGCTCACTGGAGTAAGGGGGTGGTCATGGCCAGGTGTGTGGATACTGAAAATCCGTTACTTAACTAAGGTTAGGGCTCATTCCACTAGGGCTTAGGCCAGTGATGGCCAACCTTTTGCGCTCAGTGTGTCAAAATTCATTAAAAAAAAACCGAGCATAACTTGGGTGGTGTCACTAATAGAAAAATCCATCATTTTGTGATATTTGTAGCTCTAATCAATAACAAAAAGTTATAATTTTAATATATGTTCTGTATTTATTAATAAAGCAAAAACAAATAATTCTTTACCTTACCTGCTTAGTGACTTTTTTGTTGCTGAATTTCATTGGCTAAATCTTCAATTGAAGGTTGGTATTTCGTACACTTCAAGTCCAAGCAAGCGTTACAAACTTCATCTGTCAGTCGGTTTCTTTTATTGGCTCCCATTCATTTTCACACCACTCCCTCCCCATCCCCCAGGCAGAGTCCCATTCATTCACATGCACACACTAAAGGCAGACCCCCCTCTCTTTCTTTTGCCAGCAACCTCAGAGCCTCTCTCATTCCTCTGCTGCCACTGTCACTGCTGCCGCATGGCAATTGGGGAGGTGCCGATTCCTGCTACTGACACTGAATTCCATTCTGCTGCCTCCTCTGTGCAGGCCCCGTGGGCTTCCACTTTCTCCATGCTGATCTCGTACATTGTGAGATCCGTAGAGAAAGTGCTATTCTTGCACATTCCCAAAGATTACATATGCCAATCACTAAAAAGTAATTTATTTTACCTTTGCTGTCTGATCTTAGTTTTCTAATTGGTTGGTCACAGGCTTTTTTTTTCCACCTTCCCTTTCTTATTTTTTTGCCAATTCCTTTTATATTGTCTTTTTTTCTGTTTCTTTTCTCTCCATCTTCTTCCCTCAAACACACAGTCAGGTTCTCTTTCTCACATGTATTTCTCTCTCTCTCTCACACACACACACAGGCGCTCACTGGCACACGCTCTCTCTCTCTCTCACAAACACACAGAGGCTCTCACATGCTGTCTCTGCAAACATTCAGGTCCTCACTCCCACACACAGTCTCTCAGCTCATCTCAAACACGCACACATGCACACTCTACAGACCCTCAGCCTCTCTCTCACTTCTGGGCCTCCTCATGGTCTCCGCAGGATGGGCTCTGCAGCGGCCCTGATCTTCTTGGGCCGCGGCGGCCCTGCTACCGGGCCTCTTCCTCTTCTCGGGCCGCTGCGACTTGGAATTCGCGGCGGCCCGTAAACGCAAATGCTGCTCCTCTTCTGCACGCGCTGATGCTTCACCTCCTTCCTGCCCACGCGGCTCCGGCAACGTTTACTTCCGGGGACGCACAGGCAGGAAGGAGGAGGAGCATCATCGCATTTAAATGCGATCTTTGTCTTGAGCCTCATCGCTGCGCCGCATGAGCCTCCCTGCGCCCGGGGGCATTGGTGGAGGGGTCCGGAGGGTAGGGGATACTAAAAAAACAAATTTTAAAGGGTCGGCACAGCTGAAAAAGAAAAGGCTCGGCACAGCCGATATTAAAAAAAAAAAAAAAATTCCCAATAGTCCTTGAAACGCTGCGCGTGTCAGCAAAAACGTCTCTGTGTGTCACTTCTGACACACGTGTCATAGGTTAGCCATCACTGGCTTAGGCAGTGTCATGGGTGGAGGTTAGTCTGTTGTCTCCTGTTGACATTTGCCGGGCTGCACTGTGGACCTCCTTACACACCTTTTCCAGGTTTTATCATCTGGATGTGCAGGCCCGGGAGGATGCAGCCTTTGAACGTGCGATGTTGACTGGACCGTGGGAAGCCTCTCGCCCTGATCGGGAGTAGCATTGTTTCATCCCACTGGTCCTGAGTCCATCTGTCTACACACTAGGAAATGGAGAAATTACTTACCTGATAATTTTGTTTTCCTTAAAGTAGACAGGTGGACTCAACTTCCTGCCATTGGCTACCAACTGATTGGGTTCATGGTCCTCCTGTGGGGCTATGTGCTCCCAGGAATCACTGGTACCTATGTTCTTACTTGAGTTCAGTGCTTATTGTTGGTTCGGTACAATTATGGTTGACTGTTTTTAATCTGATTTTTTCTAGTCTGTCTACAGTTGCTTTTTGAAGAGAACACTGGCAGGCTGGGGTCACTGCAGTGTTATATATACTGTGACGTCAGCTTGCTCTGTCTCCATCTGCTGGCGGGGGAGCATAAACCAACTGGTCCTGAGTCCATCTGTCCGTACTAAAGAAAACAAAATCATCGGGCAAGTGATTTCTCCATTTCTTGTTCCTTGTGCTTGCTGTCTGCTAAAATACATTTAAATCCATTTGTAAACATTTCAATTTTTCATCCATGTGGTTTATTTCTTCCTGTTATCGAGACTCAGGTAAGAGCACAAATTAAAAGAAAGAGAAAGTTAGATAAGCCGGGGGGACAAAGTCCTCGAAGATTTAGTCCAGAGCAGCCTTCTGATACTTTTACCTCGGAGGTCAGACAGTTGACGGCAGCCTCTCTCCCCCTGGCTGGTGGTAGCAGCAGCATCTTTTGCTGTGTCCAGGCTGGTGGCAGTAGTTGCACTCTATCTCCCAGGCCCGTACCAGTGGCAGTGTTCTTACCTTTTGCTGAGCCTTGAGGCATCACAGCAGCTCCTGTCTGGCTCGTGCATTAGGTGCGCAGAGGACCAAGTGCTTGGGGATCTTTCCAGTCATGTTTTTAACAACACGCCGAGCATATAAACCATTTTCCCCGGATGAAGTCTCAGAGTGAGTAGAATCATATTGGGTGGCTGTGAGCAGCACAAAGCATATTGAGTTACAGCCAGTGTTTAACAGTTTGTCGATTACTTCCCTGAAGCAAATGTAATATGTGATAAAGTTTTAAACTGTGGAAAGAGTCATTCTTCTGTAGCTGCTTTCGCTGATATAGTAGATAGTATCCTCCCTGGAGCTCACTGAGACAATTTGTGTTTTCTGCCTTCCTTTTTAACAATCCACAGCATTTTCCCCCATCTGTCTCTTCCTGAAAATAGCCAATAATATTGGGGCCGATGCAATGCAGTGCACTCAGCCGAGCGCACTGATTAACCCGCAGTCGGACGTGGGTTAAATAGGCGCTAATCTACCCCCTAATGCAATAGGGGGATCAGCACCTATTTAACGCGCGTCCGACGCAGAGTGAATGCGATAGCGCTCATCACATGCAAATGCATGGCTATTACTCATTCACTCCGCATTCAAAAAAAAAGTGTGCATCTCAGATGCACATTCAGCTCTCAGGTATTAACGCCTGCCTGGAGCAGGAGTTAATAGCTGAGCACATGTAAAAGAAGTACAGAAAAGCAGAAAAAAAAAAATAAATTACCTCAGCAGACCAACGTCGGTAAACTCGGCATCGTTTTTCATAACCGGCCGTCTGTCAGTCCATTTTCATTACTGGCAGATGGCTGGTTATGAAAACCGATGCCGAGTTTACCGGCTTCGGTTTTCGTAACCAGCAGCCGCCGCAGGTTCATGTTAGCATGGAGGTGCTAGGGGCGCGCAAGCGTCCCTAGCACCTCCTTGCTAGCGCGACCCCCCCCCTAATTTCCATATAGCATTGCGCCCCTTTTGTGGGTGCCATGCGTGCGTTTAAGAAAGCAGGTGCTGACTTTTTGGCACCCGCTTTCCGCACTTTTTTCTTTTTTTTGCATCGGCCCCATTGTGTGCTAAGCACTGAGTGACTGGGAAATTTAATGCAGTGTTCTTATCCCAGGATCGGCCTCTCCCACCGCCACCCCTGAGATTATATCCCACATTGAACGAGGGGAAGAGCCGTACATCAAGGATGAGCCGGGATCAGAGGAAAGAGAAACTAAGAAAAGCAGCTGCTCAGGTGAGTGCAGGAATAAGAGGGAGCGGGGTAAAACTGCTGAGAGGAGGAGTGGAAGGAGCAGCTGGGAACAGGTAACCCACATGACTGAGTTTGCTTAGAAGGCTCTGCAGGGGACCCTGAGAGTCACTAAGAATGGCTGCTATATAGACCTGACTGTGTTTATAGAATTAAATTAGCACTGGTTCTGCCAGGCAGGCTGTAAGATCGAGCAGAAATGCAGGCACTCGCATAACTGGGTCTCTCTAGGAGCTACACAGGATACCTAGGAGGCCAGATATTTGGGCAATAACCACTTTAATATTGCTATTTAGATTATTACAGAGCTTTAGGACCAGGCAGGGGAAAAGTTGGTGCAGAAGAGAACAGTGTGGGGATCTTATCTGCCCCTTTACCCAAGGTGGAAGAGTTCAAAGGAATAAAGCAAAAACCATTTCTGTGGATAAGGAGAACTCTCACATAGCAACCCTGAAGGCACCAGGCCAGGGTCACAGTAGCGGTGCACGGTGATCCCGGCTGAAGGCTGACATTTTCCACTGGGAGGTGGGAGGGTTAGGGGAGGCAGAGATTGTGGTGGGGGGGGGGGGGCAGTGTAGGGATAGTTTAGGCAAAATTCTAATGAACTGGTGAGTGGGCAGGGCAGGGGGGGGGGAGGCCTGTCCTGGACCTCTTCAATTTTTGAACTTTAAATCCTGTCCAAGGGGTTTGTGGGGGGGGGGGGGGGGAAGTTGGGAAGGTCTAGCAGGGCCTGTGATTTACAGCTTGGGTGGGGGGATCAGTGATTGGGCTGCTGGATGAAAGAGGATCTTTATTTATTTATTTTTACTACTTAGTGGCCACTTAACCAGACTTGGTCTTTTGAATGTAGCCGGTTAAGGCTAAAGTTGTCCAGCTACAAGAGAGAAGATAACTTTAAACCTAACTTGCAATATTACAAAAAAAAAAAAATAGCTAGTTAGGTTTAAAGTTATCCAGCTAAAGGTAGCAAGATAATTTTAATGATTCTGAAAAAAAAAAAGTATTGCTACTCCACATCCTTTCCTTGTGATGACATAATTAACCCACCACGAAATATCCTGGAGGCTGATCAAATCCCCTTCACCAATCCCCATTTCAGTTAAGCATAATACAAGTTCTCAGACTGAAGGCACACTTGGTTCCTGAAAGCAGTATCTTAAGTTGAAATCAATTATCTCTTAAGCATGACTTTATAAATAGGGTCAGCGCCCTATTTTCATTTAAATAACCCAGAGTTTAATAGAGATGTGAATCAGAACCAGAATCGGTTCGGATTTCAGTTCCGATTCACATCTCTAGAGTTTAATAACATATAGTGCTGCTGTAAGAAAGCACAGACACATTTTAAAGCATTACTTTTTTTTGTTTGAGGAGGAAAGTGCCGGGGGAAGCCTATAGAGCATTGCACTGACGCTGTTTCCAGAAGAGGAAGTCCCCGGTTCTCTTCCTATTAATGTCAACCCGCCAAGTCTCGAGGTCATCTGCACAAGAATGTGTGCGCCTATTTCGAGGCATTTGAGAGACTGAAAGTTGAAATAAATATTATATTAACAGACAATATTTATCATTTTTGTAGCACTACTGGACATAAGCAGCACTGTACAATGGTGATAAGCATACAGCCCAAGATGGTACTTGAGCAAATGGAAGATAAAATGACTTGCCAAAGGTCACAAGAAGTATTAGTGGGAGTAGCCGGACTTGAACCCTGGCTTCCCTGGTTCGCAGCCCATTCCTCTAGCCACTAGGCCACTCTCCCTCCTTGAAAAATGGGGGTCAATTTAGAAAAATCGTAATTCTGAGTCATTGTAGCTTGAAACACTTTAATTCAAGGACTTCCTATAGCTGTAGATTTTGCTTGACAATTAGATCATTAATTAAAATACCCTTATTTTTAGCAACTGTACCTTTAGCAAGCCAAGCAGAATGGCTGGTTGAATCTCTATTTTCTGTCCATAAAACATTTGGGTGATGTTATCCGGTGGCAGAAGAACTTTTGCTGTACAGAGCATGTGTGGGAACACATGCTTGAACGTTGCCTAGTAAGCCACTTCAGTCTTTTTTTTTTCATCCAAGCATCAACACTGCCACGTACCTCTATCAAAAATAACATTTTTCATTGCTACCCTGTTTTTCTTTCCTATCTCACTACCTTGGCATCCCTTTTTATTTCACTTTGAGTACTTCAGAGGAAAGGCTGGTGGCCTGTGTGTTCTCCGCCTCCATCAGGACCCATGAATCCACTATCCCTTTGTGGTTGAGCAGCTTTACTGAACAATGAGTCTCATTCCTCCCACGGAGCTCCAAGGTCTCTAAGAAGTCAAGCCAGCTGCCAGTCCCGGTTCTCCTGGAGCTGTTACGGGAGCAATGTTGAGATGCTGTTCTGGTGCACAGGCACCTTTTGAAATTAATCCGATGCCCACCATGCTGCTTCAGCATATCTGTGCCCTTGATGCTGCCCCCAGTGCATCAGTGACCTATTGCAAGTGAACTGCACCAGCCCCCGATGCAAAGAGGGTGCTCTGATGCAAATGGTTTTCGCAGGATCCCCAATGCTCTGGCCCCCAAAGCAAGTTGTGGCCATTGATGCAAGCAAAGATTACTTGTGCCCCTGTGCAAGTATGCCCTCAATATAAGTGAGATGCATGAATGCTGCCCATGCAATTTGGGATATGCATGGACACCATCGAGGCCAATGAAGTGCGCCGATGACTCCTACGCAACTGCAGCCTAGGGCCACCTGCTCTCAAGTATAACCTAATGCTAATCGAGCATAGGATAAAGTACAGTGCTGTCTGGGCATGGAGGAAAGCTCCACACCGCTCAGGTGGGGGAATGAAGTCCAGCGCACTGCTCCGCAACAAAAGTGAGGCAATTTTCTGTGGGACTACGTCCCCTCGCACTACAGACTCAGTAAAGCTTTACAGTTTGGGCATCTTCTCTCCCCTGAACCAATCTGGTAAAAGGGTGAGGTCCCTGGGAAGGATCTTCCTATTCGAGGCAATAAATATACAATTGGACACTGTACTCCTTCCAAGGTCTATTTGGTAGACTGAAGAAAAGGAGACCAAACTCTCCTTTTCAGCATACCCTAGTTATTTCCATGGAAAGGAGTCCTGGTCTTCTGGGTTCAGGTAGATGCTCCCTCCAGAACTCCAGGAGGTGGTTCGAGTCCAGGGTGTTCATTTGCAGTGGAGTTCAGCCAGTCATCGGCTCTCCACCAAGAATGTTTCCCTCCAAGGTAGCTAAGGACTCCTCTTCTGTTGCTTTCAACACTGGGATCTTGGCTTGGGGTTTCCTCCACCTCTAGACTGTATTAGTTTGTCTCTGTTAAACAGCCTTCGGAGTCTAGAGGTGGAGGAAACCCCAAGCCAAGATCATATATATATGTATCTCTTAGGTATAATAACCAAAGATCTTCACACAAATGACTTTGGCCTCCTCCATTCATGGGACACACTGGAGGACACAGAACTCGTTCCTCACATGTCTGTCTGAGGACAGTTTCGTACCATGATAGTGGGAAAAGTCCTATTGTCTGTGTCCCAGTTCCATGGAACTTAGACTTCAAATACGAAGCATTAAATCTTCGGGGTGGATCACTTTGTTACAAAAAAAAAACAAAACAAAAAAAAACCCAGGTTCCTGGATAATTTTGGTGTCCGTATTCCACACTAATTCCACTTGGTCCAACTTGACCTCTGGCTGCTGAAGGTGGAGTCACCTCCTTTCACTCACTTTTCATCATAAAACTGTATATTTGCATTTTATTTGATCTGCATGTGAAATGTACCAATCCACAACATGCTTCTTGGTAGTGTTGGAACATCAGATGGCTTGGCAAGGTCCAGAATCTTACATGACTTTGTCAGGGACAAGTTACTGGAGATCCTATGTCAATGTGATCATCTTTTCAGAGAAGTGCTCAGGGAAACAGTGTCTCCCATAATGGTTTATCATCTATCACTGGGGCACTCCTCTACAGGGTACAATTACAGTGCCTTTAGAAGACTGTATTCCCAATAATACTGCTTCCAGCAACTCCATCTTGTTTGAGAGTTACCACTACTCCCCACCATCTTTCGATTCTGGCTCATCCTCTGTGGCGTGCATGCATTCATCCCAGGTCCTACTCAAACCTGGACCATGTGTTCTGACCTAGCAACCCTCCTCTCCTGTTACAGAGGGCATCCAGCGCTACCTGCACACTTAGTGTACGATCACCGAAGTCCACTGTTGTCTCACACTCCTGAAGTCTGGATACCACTTGCTTTTCTTCTGACTTCCTGCACTCTCTGTGCTCAGTTTTCACTTCTAATCAGTCATTCGACAAAACTCCTCTTCCAGATGGATTCACTTCTCACACAGTGGATGATAGAATTCATTCCTCCCCATTAATATAGCCAGGAATTCTACTCCTGCGACTTCCTTATTCACACAAATCCAAGGGCGTTCAGAAGTCTAACTGTGCAGATGCTTCAGGAGGTATTCATATTGACTTCCCTGAGCGCTAACCTCCCTCTTATCCAGAGGAGACTTTGAAGGTATGAGCTGACTCTAAACGATACTTCTACTCATGTTTCCATCCATTACCACTGATTCATGGCTATGTCCTCTTCCCCACAGTTCATAATGCTCCTTTTCGGCCTGTCTATGGCTCTGACAGTTTTCACCAAATATTTCTCTATAGTAGCAGCACACCTGCAACGACAGGCCATTCACTTGCCTTTACCTGGATGACTCAGTTTATGGTAGTGAATTTCCCCCTTAAATTTGATTTGATTTTTATGCTGGTGAATTTCAAAGAATCCACACTATTTTCCTCCTAGTTCATTTAATTCATTTGGGTGAGGATAGATTCTTTGCAACAGAAAGTGGTCCTCCTGTCACTTCAAGTGGGCACTCGCAGGTCACTTGTCCATGGGCTGTTTATCACTTCAACAGTCAAGTGGTGTGATAGCTGTTTCAGGCCTCACAGTGGGGGGCAATCCACTTGGTTTCTCTAACTGCCTTTGCATACACCTCACTGTTGCGCCCGTTGGTCGCAGATGGCTGCGACCTTTGTTGCTTACCTCCTTTCTTCCTACAGCACCGAGTCTAGGGAGGATGGCCGCCTCTGCTTCCATACGCCGACCTCCATGGCGTGCCCAGGACGGCGTGGGTGCTCCCAGCAGCCATCTTGCAACCAGGGTAACCTAGGGCACGCAAGCGCGCGTCTGCCCCCTTCTTGTATGCGTCATGGCGGGAACCTCGGTGGCATCCCCACCGCATGACATCATTCGCTTACTATACTTAAGCTCAGCTGACCATCCAAGCTACGAGTTAGCAAGGATTCCTGTCCTGCTCAATTCTGCCACTCTGGGACTTCGTCTTGCTGTTCCTGTCTGGGTGATCTTGTTTACCCGCTCCTCGGAGACTTGTTGCACCTAGGGCTATCTGCTCCTCGGAGAGCCATCCTTACCTGTCTCACCTTCCTCCCAGTGAGCTTCATCACCGTTCCTTGGGCGACCCTCCAATGCACCTGGACCAGGTCTCCTCTGTGCCTTCTCTACATCTGGCTTCCCCAGCCTCTGAGTGAGTACTGGACCTACTCTTCCTTCATCATGTGGATTCTCTGGTTACCCCGCTCTGCAGACCACTACCGGATCCATACTGTCTTGTGCAACCATTACCACCGGTGTCCGGCCTACCCCGCGCTGCGGACCACTACTGGAGATCACCAGCACAAAGCTTCATTAAGAGAAGATATTCCCCGGGTTACCCCACGCTGCGGACCACTACCTGATCTGATTTATCTTGTGCAACTTCCAGCTTCAGTCTCCAGCCTATCCTGCACTGCAGATCATTACCGGAGACCATCAGCACAAGTCTCATTTAGAGGAAGTATCTCCCGGATTATCACGCTCTGCGGACCACTACCAGAGAAGCCTGCTTGCAGGCTATATACTTGGACTGAGTATTTAACCCGCTCCTCGGGTTACTCTTGCTGCACAATAAAGCTATTGCCTCTGTTGTCTATCACTGCTGAGATCCCGCCTGTCGTGGTGAGTCCTCACAGGGCTCCTCCCTGTGGGTGGAGTCATCTCTTCCATGACCCAAGGGCCCACTGCCTTGTTTACACACAGAACGTAACAGATTGCTAACTCCATGGACCCGGCTCAGCTCTCAGCCTTACAGGCCATTCCTGGCCTGGCCCAACGGATTAAGGAGCAACAGAGAATGCTTGATACTCTGGCTACTGCTTTTAACCAACTGAATTCCAGACTAACAGGCCGATACAGTACAGTGCGCTCCGGCGGAGCACACTGTTAACCCGTGATTGGATGAGCTAGCGTTACCCCTTATTCAGTAAGGGGTCGAAAACGCGCATCCAAACCCCCCCCCCCCCCCCCGAACCTAATAGCACCCGCAACAAGCAAATGCATGTTGATGGCCCTATTAGGTATTCCCGTGCGATTCAGAAAGGAAAATGTGCAGCCAAGCCACATATTTTACTTTCAGAAATTAACGCCTACCCAAAGGTAGGTGCTAATTTCTCCGGGCACCAGGAAAGTGCACAGAAAAGCAGTAAAACTGCTTTTCTGTGCACGCTCCGACTTAATATCATGGTGATATTAAGTCGGAGGTCCCAAAAGTTACAAAAAGTTTAAAAAAAAAAAATTTGAAGTCGGCGCGCGGGTTGAAAATCGGACGCTCAGTTTTGCTGGTGTCCGGTTTCCGAACCCGTGGCTGTCAGCGGGTTTGAAAACAGACGCCGGCAAAATTGAGCGACAGCTGTCAAACCCGCTGACAGCCGCTGCTCCTGTCCAAAAAGAGGCGCTAGGGACGCGCTAGTATCCCTAGCGCCTCTTTTTACCTCTTTTTACCGCCGGCCCTAATTTGAATACTGAATCGCGCGCACAGGAGAGTGGCCTGTGTGCGCGCCGGGAGAGTGGGCATTTGCCCGCTCTCCCGCGGACTTTACTGTATCGGCCCATGAGTGATTCCACTACTTCTAATCAGAATGCATCACCCTCGGTGGTTATGGGGCAAACTACAGTTGCTCTGCCAGCCCCTGCTCGCTTCTCAGGAGACTCCCTGTTGTGTAGTGGCTTTCTAAATCAGTGCTGTATACACTTCTCCTTACAACCAGCGTACTTCCCTAGTGCCGCTTCCAAGACAACATATATTTTGTCCTTGTTGGATGGGAAAGCCCTCGCCTGGGCTTCACCTCTTTGGGAACGCAATGATCCAGTCCTTGATGACTTGCCTGAGTTTCTTACTCTCTTCCGGTCGGTATTTGATGACCCCGCTCGTCAGTCCATTGCCAGTTCTGCCCTCCTGAACCTCCAACAAGGGACCAAACCACTCCCAGACTACATGATTGAATTCAAGACAATGTCTTCTGAGCTCCTATGGGATTCAGGTTGTCTAAGACCATCAGCACAAGTCTCATCTAGAGGAAGTATCTCCCAGATTACCACCCTCTGTGGACCATTACCAGAGAAGCCTGCTTGCAGGCTATATACTTGGACTGAGTATTTAACCTGCTCCTTGGGTTACTCTTGCTGCATAATAAAGCTATTGCCTCTGTTGTCTATCATTGCTGAAATCCCGCCTGTCGTGGTGAGTCCTCACAGGGCTCCTTCCTGTGGGTGGAGTCATCTCCTCCATGACCCAAGGGCCCACTGCCTAGTTTACACACAGAACGTAACAATCGCTTCATGGGATTTTCATTCCCATTGAGATTTTTAGCTCAGCTTTTTGCAAACAAACTGGATATTTCAGAATAAATTATATGGCAATTAAGTTGATGTTTAGCCCCCTTCCCTCTTCAGAAATGAGTGCCAATTCCTATGCCTCCTTGTCAGTTTTCATTAGCAACAGATACCTCCACAAGTAGTAGAGAGCCTACTGAAAACCCCTTCTAACTTAGGGAACTTGTGCATCCAAACAAACCCCAATTTTTTTCACTCCCCATTTCCAATGGCAGAGCATTCTTATTTGACCAATAGTCAAGTCATCACCTTCTGCATGAACACACTTGGAGGTCGCAGACTCGTGAACTCTTCACCAATCGGTATAAATGGTAGAATGGGCATGCAAATATCCAGCTTTGTTGCAGGCATCCTAACTTATGGGAATCCTCAAAATGTTTATATATGCACAACAAAAAAGGAATAGTCAAATTTTAAAACTTACTTATACCTTATTCCAGATTTTTATTGCTGTTATCCATTAATTTCTCAATTCACACATTTAGTAGAAGAGACCTAATGAACAATATTGATGAAAAACCACTGAGTCCTCTCACAATATAAAAAAACCCACAATGTTTCTTTAAATGTCAGAGTCATATGGAGAAAAACCATTGAGGTTCTTGAAATGTTCTATTAGGAATTGCTATAAACTCCTTGATATACCATCATTGAACTATTGATGAACTAAGCCTGAGTTATATTCCACACATCACATGAGATATCAGTACAAACTTATGTTCACACCAAAATGGTGCAATGTTAATCACAAATAATCTTTGGTGATTGGTATAAGATTGCGATTTGTACAGAAGGATGACCAAAATGATAAAGGGAATAGAATGGTGCACCACGAGGAAAGTCACTAAACAGGTCAAGGGTTCTCATTTTGCAGATTGTTTACTTTATGAAAAAAATAAAAAGACTAGGAGAACCTCCATGAAGTTACTAAGTAACATTTAAAATAAATCTGAGAACGTAGGCTCTGGAATCCATTGCTGGAGAATGTGGTAAAGGCAGTTAGCATAGCAGGGTTTAAAAAAGATTTGGACAAGTTCCTGGAGGAAAATTCCGTAAGCTATTATTAACCAGATAGACATTGGGAAAGTCACTGCTTATTCCTGGGCGTAAGTAGTATGCAGTTTATCTGCTGTTTGGGATCCTGCCATGTACTTGGACTCTTGCTCTGACCCTGTATGGCAGTTCTTATGTTCTTGTGTCTGTTTATTTTCTTATCCAGAAGTCAATGTGTCCAAGAGAATACATGTGGAGAGACATTCTGAGGAACCCTCTAAACATTTGAAAGTGACTAAAACTGTATCTGAGAAAGATGGAGGGGATTCCTGCCCTTGTTGTGACTGGGAGAAAAACTACTGGAATCAATGTAAACCAGAAGAGAGGCTGAAAATCCCATCAGGAAATTCCCCTAAGAATGTGACTCCCTGTGAGCAAAATATTAACGATATCTCCCACACAGTGGAGCAGCAGAGAAGACAAAAAATACAACAAAATATACGTCATGAATGTGGAAACAACCACATGGATCAGAGAACTCTAAAGTCACAAGATGGATTTCATGGAGGAGAGAGATTACATACACGTACTGACTGTCTCAAAAACCTCAGTGTGAATGTCCCTGACCCAGTAAACCAAAAATTCCTCAAGAACCACAATAGAAATAGTGAAGAAAGGAAATCCTTCCTTCAGAAACCAAACCTGGTAATGTCTAATAGTACCCACACAGGAGAGAGACCCTTTCCATGCAGTGAATGTGGGAAAAGCTTTGGTCGGAAGAGCAGCCTTGTAAAACACCTGAAAATCCATGCAGGAGTGAGACCTTTTTCATGCAGTGAATGTGGGAAAAGCTTCATTGTGAAGGGAAAACTTAAACGGCACCTACAGATTCATACTGGGGAAAAACCCTTTCCATGCACTGAATGTGGTAAAAGCTTCAGTCAGAAGGGAGCTCTTACACGACACCTGATAATTCACACTGGAGAGAGACCTTATTCATGTCCTAAGTGTGGAAAAAGTTTTAGCTTGAAGCAAAATCTTCTGAAGCATCAGAGAACCCATTTAAAGTCACTACCCCTTGAGAGGCACTTTGCATGTACTGAGTGTGAGAAAAATTTCATTTATAATTCAAACCTAATAATTCATCAGAGAACCCACACAGGGGAGAAGCCATTTTCATGCACTGAATGTGGGAAAAGCTTCAGTCAAAAGGAAGCTCTTACTCGACACCTGATAATTCACACTGGAGAGAGACCTTATTCATGTCCTAAGTGTGGAAAAAGTTTTAATTTGAAACAAAATCTTCTGACGCACCAGAGAATCCATTTGGAGACACCAGCCCGTGAGAGACCGTTTGCATGTACTCAGTGTGAGAAGAATTTCATTCACAAGAGAAACCTAATATGTCATCAGAGAACCCACACAGGAGAGAAGCCATTTCCTTGCACTGAATGTGGAAAAAGCTTTGTTTCGAATTCAGATCTTCAGATACATCTGAGAATACACTCTGGAGAGAGACCCTTTTCATGCAGTGAATGCGGGAAAAGCTTTATTGTGAAGGGATATCTTACGCGACACTTACGAATTCATACTGAGAAAAAACATTTTTCATGCATTAAATGTGAGAAAAGCTTTCATTATAAGGAAAGTCTTGTATGTCATCTGAGAATTCACTCTGGAGAGAGACCCTTTTCATGCAGTGAATGTGGGAAATGCTTCAGCATGAAGAGGAGTCTTATACAACACTTACGAATTCATACTGGGAAACGACCCTTTCAATGCAACGAATGTGGGAAAAGCTTTAATCAGAAGAAAAGTCTTGTAGATCATCTGAGGATTCATTCTGGAGAGAAACCCTTTTCATGCAGTGAATGTGGGAAAAGCTTCAGCGTGAAGGGATCTGTTAAACGGCATCTGCAAAGTCATGCTGAGAAAAAGCTCTTTCCCTGTAATTGAATAGTAAAATTCTCTTGCCAATTCTAGTTGAGTACCTTCACATGGTGTCCTCATTGTATAATATCTGCACGAAATCTCAGCAAGGTGATCATAACTATTTAAGTATAAAAGTAAGTAGAAATACAAATCCATTTTGGCCACATGTCACCCAGGATAAGAAGGGGCCCACCCTTGGCACTAAGGCTAATTATATTGGTAGAGATGGTGCAGAGGCTTTGGTGAACCTGGTCATGGATCAGCAAAAAGCAGGAAACACATCACAGCAGCTGATGAAAAAACATTTGAGGAGTAAAGATAGTAAGTTATATACTGCTAATTTTGTTCAGTAAGCTCTTACTTTATATCGAGGGGGGTTCACACAAAGCTCACCAAAAATTGGATTTTGGATATAATTACTTGCCAGTTCAAATCTGATATCAATTGAGCTACAAAGTCAGGTATAATAGTAGGTCCTTCTCCAAAGGGCTTACAATCTAAGAGAGTTATTCTCTAAGCCACGTTAAATGAGCCTCAGCACCGCACATATTAAAATGAGCTCATTAGGATGCTAAAGAGATCATTAATACCCTAGACTATGCTAATCATATAATGTGGCTTGATGAATTGAAATTAGCTACAACTCAAGGAGCAAAGGCAGGGTGGTTCAGCAGGCCACTGCTAGATCACCAGGGGGATCCGGGAGTGGGCTATGATGGAGTCAGGGGGCCACTAGAGCCTCAGGGATCTTTTTAGGTGTACAGCAGGGTTCTGGAAGGGTGGAGCAGTACATTGAACTACCAGGGCAATTTTTTTCTAAAAAGGGTGGTGTGGAGGATGGGTGTCCCAGCCTCCTGGTGCTGGTTTTTTTTAAATTTGAAAGTTTTTATTGGATGCATAAAAATCTGTACAAAGTCATTCTAAATCAATGTACATCCATCCTACTTTAATTACAAAATCCCCCAACTCACCCATCCCACTAACCTTAAGCACATGGATAATGCAATATGATCTAGGAGATAATTTTATGTTTTCTAATATTGAGAACATCAATCCTTGCATAATTGCTAGTGCATGCAGCCCAAAATGCAAGACAATACACAAAAGTCAGGTAAAGCAGATCATAACCACCATGAATGACTGTGATAAAGTACAAAGGTCTACAGTGGAAAAAGGAAAGTAAGACGAAAGGATGCAAAAGAAAGAACAGAGTTAAACCTCCAAGCCCTGGGAATCTCTCCATCATATAAAAGGACCCCATGTCTTCTCAAAAGAGGCCAAGCAATTATGTTGTAAGGCTGTTAAATGAGCCAATTGGTAATGGGTAAATAGACGTATCACCATGTTGAAAGAAGGTACATCAACACTTTTCCAAAACCTGGCTAATTCACACCTAACTGTGATGAACACTTATTGGCAAAGTCACTGTTGCGATTTATCAACATCCAAAACTGGAAAATTGAGCAAAATATATCATGCATCAAGGAGATTCTGCACTCCCATTAGGGTAGATAGCCAGTCAGTAATCCGATGCCAATAAAATTGCTATTGTCTCACAATCCCACCACTTATGCATAAAAGTGCCCACATTCCCACAATTTCTCCAACAATTAGAACTAATATTAGAAAACATATGGTGAAGTCAACTAGGTGCCAAATACCAGCAAAATAACATTTTATAACAGTTTTCTTGCAAACTTGTAAATATAGAACACTTGCTAGCACCTAGATAGATAGAGTCCCAGTCCTCCAGGTTCAAACTGCCTCCTAAATCCCTTTCCCAATTTCTGACGTGAAAACGTATCAGTTAAATGCCCATCAAGAAGGCAATAAAACTTAGAAATTAAACCTTTTAATTTATCAACTATCCAAATACTGCCTATCAAATACTGCTTCTGTTCAAGAGAAAGGGAGGGCAAGAATACAGAATCAAGATATTGAGTGATATCACTATCCAGAATATTGTTCGCAGAACCGTATAAAATTTGGGAAAACAATCCCTAACCTCTGCGGTCTTAGTCACCATGTCCCCGCTGACAGTTTTAATTTTGGCTATGCAACTCTGAGCTTGGAATACCTTCAGTCTTCTAGCCAGATAACGACCAGCTTTATTCCCTCCTTCAAAAAAAATGCTTGTTTAGTAATCTCAAGTTGATGTATCAGATGTTCATCATTCAACAACTGTATTTCCGATCTAGCCATAGAAAGTTGTCGAAAGATGGGCTTGGACTGTGTCTGCATGTGGGATTGGCCATCAATTGGGACTGCTTGAGCTCCCTTTCCCTCTTATTATGAGAGGCATATGAAATCAAAATGCCTCGTATAACTGCCTTCGAGCAGTCCCAACTCACCCCCCAGGGAATAGAGGAAGAGTCATGCTGTAAGAAGTACCCTTTCAGCATTTCTTCGACTGATTTAGCAAATTGTCCATTCTTTCAAAGGCTTTCATTTAGTCGCCAAAAGCTTTGACCACCATCTGAATCCTGAAAAAGAAAATCTAGCCAAACAGGTGCATGATCAGACCTAGTTATATTGCCAATATAGGCCTCCATGATCAGATTCTGCATCATTTTGTTAACCAAAAAATAATTTATACAGGAGTAAGTCCCATGAGGTTACGAATAAAAGGTGTAAGTACGAGATTTAGGATACCTCTGCCTTCAACAGTCTACAAGGCTCCATTGCGACATTAGCTGAATAAGAGATTTCCGTGCCCCTTGAGCAGAAGTTGAAGCCTGATGTGAATTATCCAAAAGTGGGTTTCTGGTAAAATTAAATTCCCTTCTCAATATTAAAAATCCCTCGATATGAATAAACAAAAGGCGATCCAAAGGAATGCAGAAAGTTACCTTGATCATTATTTGGTGCATAAATGTTGACAAAATAGTAAATATCCCTACCCACCCAAATCTTAACTAAAATATACCGGCCAAGTGGGTCAGACACCTGAAGAAGTAGGTCAAAAGTAAGAAGATTTGAAAATAGAATGCTCACTCTAGTATACCTGGTTCCTATGCTGCTAGCAGCTTGAAACATATGAGAAAAATTTCTAATAGAAGATGCTCATTAGTTTCCGCAGATGAGTTTCTTGGAGAAACACAATGGAAGTCTTATTATAAGCCACCTCCTGAGCTAAAAGCTGGCGCTTGCAAAACGTATCAAGGCCTTTGACATTAATAGACAGTAACCTAATCATCATGGATAAAGATGAAAGTATAGACTATTACGTTAGAAACTACACACAGCATCACACATAAGAAAGCAAGACCACTTATCTCTGGCATATACATAAAAAGCATCATGAAAAGCAAGATAACTCCCCCCCCCCAATAAACCCTCCCACCCCAATTTATAATCTGCCAAACCTGTCGGGCAGACTCTACCACTCCTAGGAAGCATCACAGTACGACTACGGTGGAATCAGATCCAGCCTCCCCCCCCCCCCCCCCACACTCCGGTTGACTAAGACATTTCAAAACAGAAACATTTACAATAGAAACATTTGCATCGCTAGTGCACATAAAACGAACATTAAATATCACTTTATGCGAGACCAACAATTAGGAAAGTTACACCTAGGCATATGGCCCCAAGTAAAGGACACCCAAGTCCTCTCTTAGTTTTCCCATAAAATCCATGGAGATCTTCGGCCTTGATCCGATATCGCTGAGCAAGACTCCTCCGACTGTCACCTTAGCTGACGCCCTTCTTTGCCAACGCGTTGCCATCATGGAAGCTCATCTCCTGCTGTAGGAACAGTAAAGCTGATTGGAAGTTCCGCTTCTTTGAATGCAGCCACAGCCTCTGATACTTTCACCCTGTAGGATATCCCTTTTAACGCAAAATGAAACCCAAAAGGGAATTTCCAGTGGTATCTAACATGTTTATCCCATAGGGACGGAGTCACCTCCCTCAATTTGAAACGCGTACAAAGTGTTGAATGTGCTAGATCATTAAAAGATGGTGATAGCATGGCCTTCCCAGTGCCAGCTAGCCCGCTTTCTTGCCACCTCATCATGGATGAGCGCTTTCTGAGTGAAGCTGTGAAAACATTGTCTCTGCCTCTGGTAAAGATTTTGGGCCCAAGGGCCCCATGATCTCGTTAGAGTTTGATAGAGCTAAAGGAGCCATTTGGTATAGGGTCCCCGAGCTGGAATCGTTTAGGATAAAAGAGCAAATCTTATCTGCAGTAGCCCCAACGTCACTGTATGCTTCACTTTCCAGCACTCCTCAGCTAGAAGAGTGCATTCAGCCTGCATCAATTTTTTTTTTTTGATGCACACTTAAGGCCGTAATAGTGGCTGCATGGCTGTCCACCTGCATGTCTAGATCATCTACGCAAGCTCTGAGGCCAGCCATATCCTCCTTCACCTCCGTTACGGAAGCTAAAAAATTCAGCTTGAGCTGCTTCATGTCGGAACGCTGCTCCAGGAGCCACCCTCGGATCTCATCCCTCAAAGGCAGGTCAGGATTGCTAGGGCTCGATGAGTATGCATGAACGGCGTCATCAAAATCCAGCCCCTCCGTAGCACCTGCAGCCTGCACACCCTCATCGGCCATGAGCTTGGGGGCCTGTCTGTTGTAAGAAAACTGCTTTAAATCCACAGTTTTACGTTTAGATGCCATCGGGAACAGAAAGCCAGAACAGGCTAATATTTAAAAAAAAAAAAGTCACTGTAAGAAGTGAATAAGCGATGTTAGCAGCAATCGGGGGGGGGGGGGTGAGGAGGTCTCTTCTCATGTGTCCATCGCAATCAGCCGCGTTAGACCGCCTCCCCCGGGCTGGGTATGTGTCATTCCTTTAAAAGTTTTTTTTTTATTTTTACAACTATAGGCTTCCTGCAAGGGCAATTGGATGGGATGGGGGGGAGGTCTGTGCAGAACCCAGAGAGTTTTCACAACTCAGATGGGGGGTGCGCTTACTTGGTGCCATTGATCTCTTTAAGTGGCGGTGGCTGCGTGATCCCGGGGCTTCCATTGCAGGTTGGTTGGGGGGGGGGGGGGCGGTGCTTTTCCTGGGGTGCTATTTTTCTCTATGGGAAAATGCTGCAGTCCATGGTGTTTTCCTGCTGGGAAAGTTTCCAGGTAAATCACAAAGCCAGAGGATCGGTTACCTTAGCTTCGTTATTCCTAAGGGTATTTTTCTCTCAAGGCTTAATGAATGACCCCCTTAGGTTTGTGTCTGAGGCAGTGAAAGGTGAAGTGATTTGCCCAAGATCACAAGAATCATTGGTGGGAGAAGAAAGGATTCAGATGCTGGTTTCCCTGTTCTTTGTCCTTTCCTCTCTAACCATTAAACTTCTCATCCATTTCTGATGCAGATTTAATCGACAAATAAAAAAGTACTTAATAGCATCTTAAAACTGAGTGATTTCTGTTAAAATCAGCCGTTACCTCTAAGATTAATTGCTGATAATTCACATTATCTAATGGAGAAAGAATGTGTCACCAGCTACAATACACTCTGTAACAAAGAGCAACAATTAGATTAAATGGAGATCAGAGAGAATACATGACAGAGTATCTGAAGATGTGATCATTGAAACAAAGTCTGCTGAGCACAGAAAATTATCTAGGAGTGATTATAACTTACAACTGAGGTGGTGTAGAAGCAATGCCCTGTAAAATTACTGGGTTGTGTATATGGCATACAAAATGGAGTCTCTGGTAACAAACTGAACACTTGACCTATTTTTTTTCTCTGCACATATGTGGACAGACTGGACCTCTCTCTTCAGGCAGGCAAGGATGGCTATGTAAAGAAGCTTATTTACAGAACTGCCCTGAAACAAAGGGAGAACTGTGCTTTTAAGCCCCAATCAGCATTTGTGAACTTATCAGAACTTATTTGCTTAATAAAGTCTTAGGGCAGTGTCTTGCTGCACAAAGTCTGACCTGTTGCTTTTGAAAAACACATGCAGTGCTGGAAAATCAGATTGCCACTCTGAAGTCTAATAACACTGTGTTAATAACCTAAGAGATGCAAATGAATACCTATAAAAAAAAAAAGAGGAGAGAGAAATAATGGAGAAATTACTTACCTGATAATTTCGTTTTCCTTAGTGTAGACAGATGGACTCAGGACCAGTGGGTATAGTGTGCTCCTGATAGCAGTTGGAGATGGAGTCAGATTTCAGTCTGACGTCAGCACTACATATACCCATGCAGGAAGCTCTGCTCTTCAGTATTCTCCTCAAAAAGCAATTGTGGATATATGTGTGTTTGAATAACTTGGTTAACTCGATCAACTTGAGTAACTTGATTAACTTGAACTGGTTGACGTGATTTCTAGCTGGAGATCGCCAGTGCACTCAACCAAGAAACTCTGACACCCTGCAATTATGGGTGTCTTAACTAGGGGTAAAGTCTAGCTTACCCGTGCTTGTCTTGCTCTTGGGGATTGTCACCCGAGGTTTCCGGATTTTGGGACAGCCGTGGGCGGGATACTGAGTCCATCTGTCTACACTAAGGAAAACAAAATTATCAGGTAAATAATTTCTCCATTTCCTAGTGTGTAGCAGATGGACTCAGGACCAATGGGATGTACAAAATCTATTCCCGAACTGGTGGGAGACTGCCCGTGGCCCACTTAATACTGTCCTTGTGAATGCTGTGTTCTCCCTGGCTTGAACATCCAGGCCATAGAACCTCGAGAAGGTGTGAATGGAGGACCACGTCGCCGCCCAACAGATCTCGGCAGGTGACAGCATCTTGGTTTCTGGCCCAGGACACTGCCTGGGCCCTTGTGGCATGGGCCTTGACTTGTAGAGGTGGAGGCTTGCCTGACTCTACATAGGCCACCTTGATTACTTATTTGATCCAGCGGGCTATGATTGTCCACAAGGTTGCTTCCCCTTCTTTCTTCCTGCTGTGAAGGATGAACAGGTGGTCCGTCTTTCGTACGGATTCCGCTCTTTCCAGGTATTGGACTAGGAGTCTGCCAACTTTAAGATGGCGTAGAAGGTGTGAGTCTTCTGAGTCATTATGCTTGTCTGCAGATGGAAGCGAGATGGTTTGGTTTAGATGGAAATGAGAAACCACCTTTGGAAGGATGGAGGGGACAGTGCATAGCTGTATGGGTTCCGGTGTGAATCTGAGGAACAGTTCCCGACAGAATAGTGCTTGAAGTTTGGAGATGCGACGGACTGACCATATTGCCCCTAGGAATGCAGTCTTCAAGGTCAGGAGCCGTAGGGACAGACCGCGCATTGGTCTGAAAGTAACTCCCGCTAGGAAGTCGAGTACTAGATTGAGATTGCATAGGGGTACTGGCCACTTTAGTGGTGGTCGGATTTGCTTGACCCCTTTCAGGAAGCGGGAGACGTCTGGATGGAAAGATAGACTCAAGCCATCCACTTTGGCTCTGAAGCAGGCCAGCGCAGCCAGTTGAACCTTGATGGAGTTGAGAGACAACTCCTTCCTCAAGCTGTCCTGCAAAAATTCCAGGATCATGGGAATTTTGACTGTCCGCAGAAGGATGTCGCAGTCTTCACACCAGGCTTCGAATATTCTCCATGTTCGTATGTAAGTTAAATTTGTGGAAAACTTGCATTCTCGGAGCAAGGTGTCAATCACTGCCCTTGAGTATCCGTTCTTCTTCAGGCAAGACCTCTCAATGTCCAGACCGTAAGAGAGACTCTAGTTGGGTCTTCGTGGAGGATCGGTCCTTGCTGGAGCAGGTCCCTGTGTGAAGGTAGACACAGGGTGTTCCCCGCCAGAAGTCTTCGCATGTCTGCGTACCACGGCCTTCTTGGCCAGTCCGGGGCCACGAAAAGTACTAGCCCCCTGTGGTGTTCTATCTTGTGGATGATCCCCCCCAGTAGTGGCCATGGAGGAAGGGAGTACAGCTGGTCTTCCTGTGACTAGGTCTGGACGAGGGCATTGATCCCCTGGGATTGTGGTTCTCGTCTGCGGCTGAAGAACTTGGGAACTTGGGTATTGGACTGGGTTCCCCAGTGGTTTACTATTACTCTCTCTGCTGAGGTAATCTGCAGTGATGTTATCTTTTCCTGCGATGTGGGCAGCTGAGATCCCTTGTAGGTTTGCTTCCGCTCACGCCATTGGGAGGGGTCTATTTCCAGGGACACCTGTTGGCTTCTGGTTCCTCTCTGGCGGTTGATGTAGGCAACTGTTGTGGCATTGTCTGACATGACTGACAGATTCTCCCCGGAGTCTGTGATGAATCGTAGGCAGGCTAGTTTGGCTGGCCGTGCTTCTAGTCGGTTGATGTTCCATCCCGACTCTTCCTTGTCCCATTGTCCCTGGGCTGTCAGTTCCTGGCAGTGGGCTCCCCACCCTTGTAGGCTCACATCTGTGGTGAGCAAGACCCAGGTTGTTGGGGATAGCCTTATTCCTTTGCTCAGATGGTCTTCTTGTAGCCACCATTGGAGCTGGGTCCGCGCCTCCGCTGGTAGCTGGAGGCGAACGGCGTAGTCCTGGGACATTGGGTTCCATTGTGGGCTCTTGTCCATGGGACGATGTCCAGGGTTGATGTCATGAGGCCGAGGACTTGGAGGTAATCCCACTCCTTGGGGTGAGAACATCTCAGCAGTTTTCGCAACTGGTCCATCAGTTTACTTCTCCTTGTAGGGGGAAGAATGACCGTTTCTTGTTTAGTGTCGAATCGGACTCCCAGGAATTCTAGTGATTGGGAGGGCTGCGGGCAGCTCTTAGTTGTGTTGACAACCCACCCGAAATTCTGCAGTAGATTCTTGACTCTGGTGGTCGCCTGATGCCTTTCCTCTGGAGATTTTGCCCTGATCAGCCAATCATCCAGATACGGATGTACAAGGATTCCTTCTTTCCACCATGTCGCCACCACTACCGCCATGATTTTGGTGAACGTCTGAGGGGCTGTAGCTAGCCCGAAGGTTAGCGCTCGGAACTGGTAGTGATGGTCCAGGATCATGCAGTGTAAGGAGCATTGATGATCATGATGGACCGGGATATGGAGATAGGCTTCTGAAAGATCCAGAGAGGTCAGAAATTCTCCCGGCTGTACCGTCTTTATGACCAAGTGTAGGGTTTCCATGCGGAAACGTGGTACCCTCAGGTAGCAATTGACAGACTTGAGGTCCAGGATGGGCCGGAACGTGCCCTCTTTCTCGGGGATGATAAAATAGATGGAAGAGTGTCTGGTATTTTGTTGGTGCATGGGCACCGGTGTTATTGCCTTTAGGACGAGTAATTTTGTCAGTGTGGTTCCCACCGCTGTCCTATTGGAGAGGGAGTGGCACAGTGATTTCACAAATTTGTCTGGAGGGCTGCTGTGGGAGTCCATATAGTATCCCTCTCGAATGATGGTTAGGACCCAGTTGTCTGATGTTATCTCGACCCATCTTTGGCAGAATAGGGCAAGCCTGCCCACTATGGCTTCTTCCTGAGGATGGATGGGTCTGTTGATTCTCATTGTGGGGTGCGGCTGAGGCCTGGGCCTGAGCCGGCTCCCCTCTTGTTGTGTTTGTTCCAAAAGGTCTGGCCACTGCCTGCGGGGTGGGGTGCTTGATATGTATTTTTGTACGGTCTAAAACGCTGTGATCCGAGAGGGGCGATGGCTTCTTTTGTTCTTGTCCTCTGGTAACTGAGGTACTGGGGATTCTCCTCATTTGTCGGCTAACTTCTCCAGTTCGCTTCCGAACAGGAGGGCTCCTTTAAAGGGCATTCTCATGAGTTTCATCTTGGAAGTTGCGTTGGCTGACCAGCTTCAGAGCCAGAGTTGCCTTCTGGCTGCCACAATGGATGAGACTCCCCTGGCTGGGGTGCACACCAGGTTGGAGGTCGCATCCGTGAGGAAGGATATTGCTGATTCTAGAGTTTCGATGGGCGTGGTGGCGTTCCTGGCAAGTGACAAACAAGCGCTTGCACAGCAGGCACAGCAGGCAGTAATCTGCAGTGACATAGCTGAAACGTTGAATGACTGTTTAAGGATGGATTCCTGGCGTTTGTCTTGGGCATCCTTGAGTGCCGCTCCTCCCTCTACTGGAATAGTAGTGCGCTTTGTGACAGTGCAGACCATGGCGTCCACTTTGGGAAACCCCAGGAGTTCTTTGGCTGAGGGTTCCAGGGGGTATAGGGCTTCTAGGGCCCTTGTTTGAAGCTGGCCTCCAGAGCATTCCATTCCAGGTCTATCAGTTGTTGTATGGCCTGCAGCATTGGGAAATGGCATGAGGCCTGATGGAGCACGACCAAAACAGGGTTTGTCTTTGGCTCCTCTGCGGTGCTTGTGCCTGATGTGGCCAGCGTCTTCAGGCTCAGAGACACGAGGTCTGAGAGCTTATCTTTGGAGAAGAAACGCATCATGGTTAGGTATGGTTCTGTTTCCGGAGAGATTTCCCCTTCCTCCAGGGAATCTGGCTCTTCCTCCGAGGAGTCCGTGCCACCTAAGGGGAGGCTTTTGTCCGGAGGAGGCACGTCTCAGGGAGGCCAAGAGGGGCCTGGAAGGTTTTGGACTTCTGGTGGAGCCTGTGGCTGTAGAATTCTACCCAGGGTCTATATTGAACCCAGCGGCGTTCCTCGAGGGGCCCGTCTGAGGAGGGGCCGAGCCGGGGATAGAGAGGGTACTATCGTTGGTGGAGCCGGGTTCTTCTACTGGCAGAGGAGGGCCTTGTCCCGGTTACCCCAGAGCCGTCTCGCACTGTAGGCGCAGGGCAGTACACACGTCATGTTGCACAGCTCTCAGATAGCAAGCTGGGCAGAGGGCTTATCCCTTTGCTTTCTTGGTTGGCGGTGCCATGATTTGTGCGCATGGAGTTGTTCAAAACTCGTCTGTGCGCTTATGCGTGCGCCGGGAGGCTTGGTTGTGCGCTCCTGGTGCGCTGATGCTGTGTGCGCAAGATTCAAAAGATGTGCGTGCAGGTCGGTAGATGTGCGCGCCGCTGTGCATACGGGCCTAATTTGCGCCCAGCACTGTTGAGCGTGCAGCTATGCGCCTGGCACCATTGTGCGCATCGCTGTGCGCGCGGCACAGACATGCACGCACCACTGTGCGCACAAGTAGTTTGTGCGCCCGGCTCGCCTCTGTGCACACGGCTCAGTTGTGCGGACAATACGGTGATCAAGGGGGCGATATGGCACTAGCAACCACGTGGGCAAGATGGTAGCCCCCCTGGAGGGTCTCCAGGTGGGAGGACCCTCACGCCGGATCGGGGTCTACCCTGGACAGAGCTGCTCAACCTGATTGAACAGATGCCGGAAGGATGATCTGTGCGGCTATCCGAGCCGTGGAGACCAGAGACTAAGAAAAGTTTTCTACCTTACCTTGTCTCTGCGCTTCCCGGTCTCGTGCCGGGCGGTCTCCGGCTGCGGGAGGAGAGGGAGATTACTTTCACTGCCGCACTCGGTATTGCACCCGCTGCCTCTCAGCCACACCCGTTGCTGGGGGCTAAGTCCACGCCGGGAGCTGGCTACCAGACCGAGGCCTGCCTCTGAGGGATTTTGGAAATCACCTCAGGAATTCTTGACTGGGGGAGGGACCCTTAAGTATCACCGCAGGAGAGTGGGGCTCCTCTGTAGAGGTAAGATTATTTCTTCTGTATTTTGGAATTTTCTTTGGTTTGGATTTTCTAACGCTGTGCAAGCGTGGGTATAGTCTCGAACTGCTAAGGAGACGGAGAAATACTGAAGAGCAGAGCTTCCTGCATGGGTAATATGTAGTGCTGACGTCAGATTGAAATCTGACTCCGTCTCCAACTGCTATCAGGAGCACACTATACCCAATGGTCCTGAGTCCATCTGGCTACAGGCTAGGAAATTTAGCATTTGACCACATGAAACATCTGCAAGAACTCTTGCATCTCTCTGGCCTCCTCTAGCCTGGGACAGAACTTTTACAGTTCATTACAATGAATTGCAGTTGTCTCCAAGAGGAGCTAGGCTGACGCTGAATGCAGAGCATACTCCTCCCGATGATTCTCCAGTAGCCAGGAGACTAGCACAACACAGAAACTGCAGTGCAAGGTATGGGCAGTTGTCTTTTTAACTGGGTTTTAATTCCTATGTGCAAGGAGCAGTTGATTTGGTATGCTAGTGCCTCGCCGATTTATAACAAAATATTTTTCTATTTGTAATATTTTCTGAATTCCTTACCTTTGTAACCTCTGACAAATAAAATCGTTACAGCAGTAAGATCATTGTGATAGCTCTAAAGAATTCCCTAATAAAATTTCCATTATCTAAGACAAACCACTCTGGTTTATTTTCTGATAAACTCAATAAGTTATAAAGGTGTAGTCGTAAGTTATTATATGCACCTGCCATACATAGTGTAGACCCCGAGTAAGGATATTTATTTATTTTAATAATAAAGCCAAACTGTCTCCAGAGATAGACAAAGGAAGTGTTAAATCAAGAAGAAGTACAAAAGCTGGAACAGGAAACGCTGAATAGGCTGGTTTAACTATAAGTGGGAGGAATTACCCCAGCCTATCCAAGCTCTTCAAGAGCATGTGCAAAAAAGTATGCAGATTTTCAGGCACAAGTCAGCTTATACATGAGTACCATGGAAAATTTGGTTGCAAAGCAGAAAATCTCTTTAGCTTTACTTATGGAGCATACAGCATTTTTACATATATCTAAAGGGTTATTACTCCACACGCATTTGTATATCTTGGCAAACCAAGTATTTTTATTTTATTTTATTTTTATTTGCATTTCAAATTACATACAAGCAAAAACTTGTAACAGAATAGGAGATACCTTTACAGCAAATTTTCAATAATTCCAGAAACTCACAAAAAATAAAACAAAAAAGATAAAGTACCTCCGTACATTCAGGCAGATTCAGTAAAACGCGCGGGAGAGCCGGCGCATCCGAGACGAGCGCCCGCTCTCCCAACGTGCGCCCAGCCCCTCTCCTGGGTGTGCGATTCAGTATGCAAATGAGGGCCCGCGGTAAAAAGGAGGTGCTAGGGACACTAGCGCTTCCCTAGCGCCTCTTTATTGGCAGAAGTGGCAGCTGTCAGCGGGTTTGGCAGCCGACGCTTAATTTTACCGGCGTCTGTTGTCGAACCCGCTGACAGCCACGGGTTCGGATCACGGACCCCGGCAAATTTGAGTGTCTGTCTTCCAAGCCGCAGGCAGATTTTTTTTTTTTTTTTTAATTTTTGGGGCTTCCGACTTAATATTGCTATGATATTAAGGGAGTACAGAAAAGCAGATTTTTCTGCTTTTCTGTACACTTTCCCGGTGCCAGCCGAAATTAATTCCTGCCTTTGAGTAGGCATTAATTTCAGAGAGTAAAATGTGTGGCTTGGCTGCACATTTTACTTTCTGTATCGCGCGGAACTAATAGGCTTATAAACATGCATTTGCATGTTGTGGGTGCTATTAGTTTTGGGGGGGTTAGCCGTGCGTTTTCCACGCGCTATTACCCCTTACTGTATAAGGGGTAATAATAGTGCGTCGAAAATGTGCGTCCAAACGAGGGCTAACGGTGTGCTCGACCTGATTATGAGGAAATGGGAGATAGAGAGAGATATTAGAGCGAACAAATGAGGATAATCACATCTAAGGTAACTGCTTTCTAGGTTCCCCTACAAAAGCTTTTTTCCCATACAACCCTCAGAAAGATTTTAGGAGTGTGTATCCAAAAATGCATGTAATTGACACAGTTCAAAAAACACATAGTTTGAAATGTGATAGTTAATTAAGCATTTACATGGATATTTCAAAATAAATCTAGCTCCAAGTACTAACACTTTGACTCTCATTGCCAGAAACTTCTTACATCACTCTTGTGTAGTTCATGATATATCTGGATACATCCAGAACTTCTGACCATAGAACAAATGGGCTTGATTTCGAAAGAAAATTCTTAATATCGAATTTTTTTCTGATGGAAAAGCAAAAGTTACAAACAAAGTCCCTCTGGTCTGATTATCCATTTCAAGAGAAAGTTCCAGAATATCCAAAATATTTAGGGTATTATCTTGTGCTTGATCAACCGGTACTTCTTTCAAGGATGATGGTAAATAATACATTTTGTAATTGCTGGAATTGCTTCTTTAGGTAGTTTTAAGGATCTTTAAAAGGTAATTACTGAAAATGTCTCGAGGAGAGATCAATTTCAAATAAGGAAAATTCAAGATCCTTACATTTAAACTTCTTAATGTATTTTCTAGTTTTCCAATTTCTTGAGATGACCAGAATCCGATTTTATAAGCTTTGCTTGTACTGCTTCAACAGATGACATTCTAGTATCCAATTCTTTTATTTTAATATCATCTAATGTTATTTGAGATTCCGTTTTCACAGTTTTGGTTGTATTTGTTTTTAAAGCCTGTGTTAAAGAGCAAATTGCCTTTTCCAAGGATGTTAATGCATTCCATATAGATTCTAGCCTAATTACCGAAGGTCGAGTCAGCGAAGGCTGGATAATCAAACGTATGTTTGGTTCACCTTCTCCTCCTTCTGGGGAGTTCCCCATGACCAACTCTTCGCCTGTAAGTTGAAGCTCTTCCAAAACACCCTTGGAATCTTCCAAACAGGGATTCTCCGGTTTATTCCAAAATGGGGTCTCTTCTCTGGTTAAACTCTCCTTTTATCGATGGAGATGATAATTCCCCAGATGTGTCACCAAAAGTGGCAGAAGGTGGGAGGGGGGATCGTTGGGGCACCTGGGCTTAATGTTGTTTCCACATGAGGGCTGGCGTTTGCTCCTCGCCAGCCTCATCTGCAGCCCTTCCCTCCGATGTATGTAGAGGAGACGCAAAAAACAACTATTCGCGATTGACAAGGTTCAAGAGAAGGTAAAGGAGAGAAAGCTGAAACTTCCCTCAGTTTCACTTTTCACTTAGTATGCGGCATCTCCAGTATAAGGGAAAAAAAAAGAGGTAAATTCTAACGAGTATCGGAGACAGCGTTTCTGCATTCACCCTAGAGCACGGTCATCTTGGTCTCCAAAGGGAAACTTTCTAATCGAATCATCAAGTATTTTAATATTTATTTAAAATTTGGAAACCACCTCTGCCAAGGCCCTAGCCAGAAGTATTGCAAAATGAGCTGCTACATAGCCAGGCGGCCGTGCATGATATAGCTGAGACATGCACTGCTCTGCAAGCAGAAAAGGAGGCAACTCAGCCAGGAGTTAACAAATGAAAAAGAGGTTAATGAATTAACAGCAGCAAATTAATGCAGAGATCATTGCATTGCCCAGAGGACTACAATTAAAACTTTGGACTTGTAGTCCCATTCTCCAAACTCAGATACAGCAGAAATTAGACAGGCTGAATTTAGATCTCTCAAGAAATTGAAGTGGTTGCTATAAATAGAATTCAGGAGGAAAATGAGTTCCTTCAAATAAAACTCAGAGGAGTCGATGCAGTAAACTGCGCCCAGCCTAGAACACAGGTACGCTAGACTTCCTCCTCCTCCAGTCAGAATGGAGTGTGAGTGGGTTCGAGAGGGAGGAGAGGGATGTGTGTGTTGGTGTGGGGGAGAGGAAAAAGGCACCAACTAGGTGTTGAGGGGTGACGGATGGTGCAACCATGACAGCAACCAAGGCGAATAAGAATGCAATAAGGAGATTAGCATGTCCAAAATGCGCACCCAAACAAATGATTAGCTGTTCCCTGTACGTACCCAGATCAGTCCAGACTCCTGGGTTTATGCATCCGTGCCAGCAGATGGAGACAGAGAAAGATTTCACTAACACTGCTTGAAAAGCCCTTGTACCACCTGCAGTTCCTCAGTATTTCTCTGTCTCCAGCAGATGGTGGCTGGTGCATTCACCTCTAGTTTCTGGTGAGTTTTTTTCTTTTTCGTTTTTTTTCTCTTCTAAGGAGCCTTTCTCCCAGGGGAAGGGATCCTTGGGGAACCCTCCCTTTTTGGTTGAGGTGGACGGGCTGGAGGCCAATCACCTTTGTGTATGCTCGATCCAGCTCTCATCCGTGTGGTGCAAATCTGGTGGTCAAGATCCCTCCCTTTCACGAGGCCGCTTAGGTGGCTTTTAAGCTCTGGTCAACTGCTGATTTTTGTGAGGGCTCTCCCTCTCCTGTGTTCACGTCGAGCTGATGCTGGACAGCTCCCCTCGACCTTAGGAGAATGAAGGCCCTGTTCTTTTGTTTTACTGTTTAAAAAAAAAAAAAGACGATTAGTGCCAGTTTTGGCACCGAGCAGCTGGAGCTGAGCAGTAAGTCTCTTGGGGGTGTACGGGCACCTGGTTTCGGGGTCGGGCCGGTGTTTTGGATGGGAGCTAATCCGCGGGGGTTTTTTTTTCCATCTTTGTTTTTACCTGCGCGCACATGGTTCAGGGCTGGGCCTGCTGCTGTGTGGTGTGGTCCCTGCTCGTCTCTCCCATCTCTCTCTCTGTTCTGCTTGTGTTTCAGGAGGGGAAGGGCCTTCTCTGCCCTCCCCCCCCCCCCCAGCGCAAAATGGTGTTTCAGATTCACGGCTGCTGCTGGTGTTCCTGCCGTCGGTGACTGTTTCCCGTGTTGGGCCTTTCGCTTCAGCCTGCGTGGGAATGACGGCCATCTTGGGTCCCTCAACAGGCTCAGCAGCGCTATTGGGAGGGGGGACAGAGGACTCCTCCCCCTCACATCTATACTCAGTGCACCCGGGCCCTGTAGCAGGGAGCAGGGGAGTAAGGATGAGGCGCGGCCTCTTGATTTTGTTCCGTCGTGGGGGGAGGGCGGGCCTACAGGGGTCGGCTCCCTGCGGATTTTTGCCCGAGTTTATATTGTTGCTCCACCTGGCCTTCTTGGCGCAGCAGAGTGGTTAGGACTTCCAGTACGGGCCGACGACCCCCTCTTCCTCCCCCTCTTTTGTCCTCAGTGGCTCAGGCTCCTCTTTCTGATCCAACTCATTTGCAGAGCATAGTGGTTCCCAGGGTTCACTGGCTGTTAGGGCACCCATGCTCGGGTGGGGACATGGAGGATTCCGGAGAAACCTCAGAGCCTCCCAGGGATTCCGGGCTTCCCTTGGGGACACAGATAATGATTGGGTCACAGGCAATCCAAGTGCAAGCCTTCTGGGGCCAGGGTACGACGTAACCAGTTTGCCAGTGTCCGAAGGAGATGATCCAAAGATCCTTCGCTTGTTTTGTCGCGAGGAATTGGCCTCCTTAATTCCACTTGTCCTTGGTGAGCTTGGGTTGAAGCCCCCTTCGTCAAATTTGGATCCAGATGGGGCGGACCCTGTTCTGGATGACACGCGTGGTCCTCTTTTGGCTTTTCTCTATCACAGATCCGTACAAAGAATAGTGGATCAGGAGTGGAATTCTCCTGATGACAGTTTGTGGGTGAGTCAAGCTATGGCGAAACGTTATCCTTTACAAGAGCAGATTTTGGAGCTTTTTGCGATGCCAAAAGTGGACGCGGTGGTCACCAAAAAAACGTCTATTCCAGTGGCATGGGCCGCAGCGTTAAAAGATGTATAGGACCTAAGCTGGAGGTTCATCCGAAGCGGATTTTTGAGGTTTCTGCCTTATCCCTTCGGGCGGCTCTTTGCTCCAGCTAATTGCAACGGGCGTGTTTGTCTTGGGTACAGCAGTTGCAGCTTCTGCAGTCTCTAGGTTGGGTGGTGAATTTCACCAAGAGCCACCTCAGTCCGTCACAGAGACTCGAGTATTTGGGAGCCTGTTTCAACACTAGCATAGGAGACAGCATGCAGATTGCAAGCGCAGGTTTGCCATTTGTTGGCGTTGCAGGTTCCCTGGGCCTGGGATTTTTTTTTGCAGGTTCTGGGATCCATGGCTTCCACCCTCGAATTGGTTCCTTGGGCTTTTGCGCACATGAGACCGTTGCAGAAATGATTAGCCGATAGCGTTCATCACATGTAAATTCCATGTAGATAAAGCTATTAACTATTAGCCTTAAATCAGGAAATTGCCAGGTCCTCAATGTACACCTTTTAACACAGCAAATTTAACTCCAGCCCCAGAGTCAATCTGCAAGTCAAGGGCTCATAAATTAAAAATGACTGTCCTTTGTGGTTCCTACTACTTAGTATCTTTGTGTCACTTAAATCTAATGCTTGCATTGCTTAAAATAAAGATATAATATAATGGCTTAATGTTAAAAAAATTCTGGACGCACAATTTGGGGCAGGTTTTTAATATTACGCACAGGGGGGTACATTTGTGCGCGCTACCCGGTGCGCACAAATGTACACCCAATTTTATAACATGCGCGTGCTGCCGTGCGCACGTTATAAAATCTGGGGTCAGCGTGCGCAAGGGGGGTGCACAATTATAGAAACATAGAAATGACGGAGACCAAACGGCCCATCCAGTCTGCCCAGCAAGCTATTGACTCTTTCCTTTTTTTTTTCTCATACTTGTTATGCTTGGCTTTTAGTACCTTTCTTTCTTTGTTTTTTTTCTTTATTTATTTGATGAGTTTTATATACCGTTATTCGGTTGAGGTTCTATTTCCCTTCCACCCCACCATTAATGAAGAGAGCAGCGCTGGAACTCATCCAAGTGAATATCTAGCTTAATTAGGGGTAGTAACCGCAGCAATAAGCAGGCTACACCCATACCTTTGTCCACCCAGACTATGCAAGTCAGACCTTGTTGGTTGTTGTCCATATACAGATCCTCTTTTCCACATTCCCCCTGCCGTTGAATCAGAGAGCTATGCGTTGAAAGAGAAGTATTAGACTTTCTCCCTTGCCGTTTAAGCAGAGAGCTACCACCTTCACGGAGTGGAAAGATGGAGGGCAGCCGTGTCCAAAAAATACGAACGCCCACATTAACGCAAGTCTTATTGCATCAGCCCCAGAGAGACTAACCAATTGTTAAATGAGCAAATAGCAGTCACAGTTCACTTGCATTCCTAAAGCAAACCCAGATGCTCTGCTTTGAGAATTAGACTGTAAAACTCTGAATGCATATGGATGCAACAAGGGGTCAGTGAGAACCCAAGCAATATTTAAACTGTTAAAAGAGCAACTGCAGATTGCCACCTCTGAATTAGCTATATTAAAAATTAGCTCAAGTGAAAGCAAGTCTGAATCTTCCATGCCTATTCCCCAATGCCGAAATCCTGACTATTGGCCACAATTGTGGTACAGCATAAGATTATAGCCAGACAGTGTTTAGAGCTACGGACTTCTCCCTGTTTGAGGGGAAAAGACAAAGGGGATTCCTTTGAAATACAATGTAGGCTATTACAGAGTCGGAGATCAAAGGCCCCTGATATCTCCCATTTAGGGCGAGAGAGACTGGTTTCCAAACCCAGAGACAAAGCAAACGAGATACCATGGAGTTGCAAGATCTTAGTTTTCAACTTGCTGACAAAACTCTGGAATGTAGAAAGCTACAGGAGAAACTTGAAAAAATAGAAGGGGAATGGGAGCTTTTAAGAGAGCAATTTCATTCTGCTCTGTCCAAGGATGAGGAGCTAACAACTCATTGCACGAAGCCAGACAGTGACCCAGAAAGGGATGAGCTCAGTAACATCAAATATTTTTACTTGTGGTAATAAAGAATTTACTTCTGCTAGGGAATGGGACTTCTCCAGAGGAAGGAGGGAAAAGCCAGCAATCCTATCCCTTCTTTCCTACCGGCCCAAAAAAAGGAGCTTCCCTCGCTTGGGGAGAAGAGCCCCCACCTCAGGGTCAGTACCACCAACAGCCACAAGAGGGGGCTGAGAGACAAAGGACTTCCAGCCACCCCTCATCAAAAGGGTTAGCTCAGCAGATAAAGACTTATGATAACGTTAATCACTCCGAATGAGCCATGTCCTCTCACCTAGAAAAACTCCACAGCACCTTCAGTCTCCTAGAAGTTCATGCAGAAAGGGAAAAGATGGCACTCATCCCCTGAAGCTTTGCAGATTCTTGTCAGGCGAACATAATAGCAAGCCTGCCCAAGAAGTTTTAGAATAACTTATGTGCCTTTGAAGCAGCGCTTAAGAAGCAGTTTGGCCCTCATCCCAATCCTGTGCTGTCCAGTCAGGCAGCAGATGCAGTGAGGTGTGGCAAAAGACCGGAGTCCCAGAAAACAGGTTCTCTTTCCTATAAATTTGCATGCGACTGAGGCAGAACCCCACAGTGAGAAGGCTGAGGAGCCTGTTCTTCGGGACTCTCCCCGAGGAATATAGAGTGCTTCTAGCTCCACACAACAAGCATGAAACCCTGACTTTCCTAGTGGAAGAGGCAATTTCAAAATAGAAGCGAGAAAGATAAGAGCCAGGCAGTCAATGTAATTCAGAGCTCAGAGCTTATACCCTGAGGAGGATGGAATTTGTTGCCAGAGGATGTGGTTAGTGCAGTTAGTGTAGCTGGGTTCAAAAAAGGATTGGATAAGTTCTTGGAGGAGAAGCCCATTAACGGCTATTAATCAAGTTTACTTAGGGAATAACCACTGCTAATAATTGCATCAGTAGCATGGGATCTTCTTAGTGTTTGGGTAATTGCCAGGTTCCTGTGGCCTGGTTTTGGCCTCTGTTGGAAACAGGATGCTGGGCTTGATGGACCCTTGGTCTGACCCAGTATGACAATTTCTTATGTGTCTCGATCTTTCCATGCTTCACCAGCCAGGGCTCGGACACCCCCACTCGAGGCAGTGGGGGGGGGGGGGGGGGGCGCGGTACCTTCAGCGGAGCCACAGGAAACCAAAACAGGCGGCCAGCAGTTTAAAGGGAAGAATAGGAACCGGAGAAGGCGGCAAAATCCTGGCAGGGTACCAGCCCTGGAAAAGCCAGCTTGCTGTGTGACCAGGAAACCTCCCAACCTGCTGACTCCTGAAAAGGAACTCCAGAAATTTCTGGCCAAATCCGCGAGCTCTACCACGCCCGTTTCCCACTGTCGGGCAAGGAAACCACCGGTGTTTCAGCCAGAGCGTTATCGGCATTATCCTTTCCTTCCAAGTTGAGAGAAAAGAATCTTGTGAGCGAAATGGTGTAAGAAACGAGAGAGAAGGGAACCCTATGGGAGGAGTGAAGGAAACCGTGCAAGAAATAAGAATAAGTATAGACTGCACACCTTCTTTGTCGGTTCCTTTGCTGGGACTCTAAAAAATTCTCTTGAAAAGCTATTTCACATGGATTTTGCACTGATTTTTTTTTCAAAATATTTGCAAAGAAAAATATGGAACCTTAAGGGCACATAATGATTGTCAGGACAGGAAGCCAAAGGTTTAAAATGTTCCTTTGATTGGTCCGTTTGATGCCCTTCCCACAAAAAAAAAAAAAAAAAAAAAAAATGTTGAAAGTCATTTGAATTAAATAATTTTGCCTTTGGCTTGTTGCTGTTTGAAGTAATAAATACTGAGTGATATTAAGAGTTTTATATAAAAATAAATTTTCCTTACTACTTTTCTTGAACGTATAGAAATTCCCCTAAACCATTCTTTCCCTGGATTTGGGGAAATTGTGAAAAAAGAGTCAGCTCATGGAGGCAGACACTTCCACCAGTGATGCTGAAAAAGCTCAGTTGAAAGAACTGTTATCTACAATATAAATGGGCTCTGAACGACGGCCCGCAAATGCGCAGTAGAGAGAGCACGTCGGTCAGAGCCGTTCTCTACTGCAGGTGAGACAGCACGTCAGGCCGACAACAGCTTGAGCCCGTCCCTCCGACGCCGGGGAAGAGGGTAGGGAGTAGGGACGGACGGACCAGCACGCAAAGGGACAGCAGTGAGAAGCCACAGTAAGAACATAAGAAAATGCCATACTGGGTCAGACCAAGGGTCCATCAAGCCCAGCATCCTGTTTCCAACAGTGGCCAATCCAGGCCATAAGAACCTGGCAAGTACCCAAACACTAAGTCTATTCCATGTAACCATTGCTAATGGCAGTGGCTATTCTCTGAGGGCAGGATTTTAAATTTTGCATAGGCCGCTGGCGCTCACAAGTCCCAGGGCTTCGTAAAAGGGGTGGGGGAGGGTGTGTGTCCGGGGGCGGTTCAGGGTGGGACTGCGGGCGTGGTTGAGGCCTCTGGACCAGCCCCCGGGTCAGGTGATGGCGCGCCAGCAGCCTGCTGGCGCGCGCAGATTTACGCCTGCTTTTGGCAGGCGTAAATCTGCCAACAAAGGTAGGGGGGGGTTAGATAGGGCCGGGGGGTGGAAAGAAAGTTCCCTCCAAGGCCGCTCCGATTTCGGAGTGGCCTCGAGGGAACAGGCAGTGCGCCGGGCTCGGCGCGCACAAGTTGCACAAATGTGCACCCCCTTGTGCGTGCCGACCCCGGATTTTATAAGATACATGCGGCTACGCGCGTATCTTATAAAATCCAGCGTACTTTTGTTCGCGCCTGGTGCGCGAACAAAAGTACACGCTCGCGTAAATTTATAAAATCTACCCGTAAGTGAACTTAATAGCAGGTAATGGACTTCTCCTCCAAGAACTTATCCAATCCTTTTTTAAACACAGCTATACTAACTGCACTAACCACATCCTCTGGCAACAAATTCCAGAGTTTAATTGTGCGTTGAGTAAAAAAAAAACTTTCTTTGATTAGTTTTAAATTTGCCCCATGCTAACTTTATGGAGTGTCCCCTAGTCTTTCTACTATCCGAAAGAGTAAATAACCGATTCACATCTACCCGTTCTAGACCTCTCATGATTTTAAACATCTCTATCATATCCCCCCTCAGCCGTCTCTTCTCCAAGCTGAAAAGTCTTAACCTCTTTAGTCTTTCCTCATAGGGGAGCTGTTCCATTACCCTTATCATTTTGATAGCCCTTCTCTGTACCTTCTCCATCGCAATTATATCTTTTTTGAGATGCGGCGACCAGAATTGTACACAGTATTCAAGGTGGGGTCTCACCATGGAGCGATACAGAGGCATTATGACATTTTCCGTTTTATTCACCATTCCCTTTCTAATAATTCCCAACATTGTTTGCTTTTTTGACTGCCGCAGCACACTGAACTGACGATTTCAATATGTTATCCACTATGACGCCTAGATCTTTCTTGGGTTGTAGCACCTAACATGGAACCCAACATTGTGTAATTATAGCATGGGTTATTTTTCATTATATGCATCACCTTGCACTTATCCACATTAAATTTCATCTGCCATTTGGATGCCCAATTTTCCAGTCTCACAAGGTCTTCCTGCAATTTATCACAATCTGCTTGTGATTTAACTACTCTGAACAATTTTGTGTCATCTGCAAATTTGATTACCTCACTCGTCGTATTTCTTTCCAGATCATTTATAAATATATTGAAAAGGAAGGGTCCCAATACAGATCCCTGAGGCACTCCACTGTCCACTCCCTTCCACTGAGAAAATTATCCATTTAATCCTACTCTCTATTTCCTGTCTTTTAGCCAGTTTGCAATCCATGAAAGGTCATCGCCACCTATCCCATGACTTTTTACTTTTCCTAGAAGCCTCTCATGAGGAACTTTGTCAAACGCCTTCTGAAAATCCAAGTATACTACATCTACCGGTTCACCTTTATCCACATGTTTATTAACTCCATCAAAAAAGTGAAGCAGATTTGTGAGGCAAGACTTGCCCTGGGTAAAGCCATGCTGACTTTGTTCCATTAAACCATGTCTTTCTATATGTTTTGTGATTTTGATGTTTAGAACACTTTCCACTATTTTTCCTGGCACTGAAGTCAGGCTAACCGGTCTGTAGTTTCCCGGATCGCCCCTGGAGTCCTTTTTAAATATTGGGGTTACATTTGCTATCCTCCAGTCTTCAGATACAATGGATGATTTTAATGATAGGTTACAAATTTTTACTAATAGGTCTGAAATTTCATTTTTTAGTTCCTTCAGAACTCTGGGGTGTATACCATCCGGTCCAGGTGATTTACTACTCTTCAGTTTGTCAATCAGGCCTACCACATCTTCTAGGTTCACCGTGATTTGATTCAGTCCATCTGAATCATTACCCATGAAAACCTTCTCCATTATGGGTACCTCCCCAACATCCTCTTAAGTAAACACCAAAGCAAAGAAATCATTTAATCTTTCTGTGATGGCCTTATCTTCTCTAAGTGCCCTTTTAACCCCTCGATCATCTAACGGTCCAACTGACTCCCTCACAGGCTTTCTGCTTCAGATATATTTAAAAAAGTTTTTACTGTGAGTTTTTGCCTCTACGGCCAACTTCTTTTCAAATTCTCTCTTAGCCTGTCTCATGAATGTCTTACATTTAACTTGCCAATTCTTATGCATTATCCTATTTTCTTCTGTTGGATCCTTCTTCCAATTTTTGAATGAAGATCTTTTGGCTAAAATAGCTTCTTTCATCTCCCCTTTTAACCATGCCGGTAATCATTTTGCCCTTTTTCCACCTTTCTTAATATGTGGAATATATCTAGACTGTGCCTCTAGAATGGTTTTTTTTTTTACATTTTTAAATTCTTTATTTATCAAGTTTTTTCCAAATACATCATGGATATAAGCAAGACATAATTATTGTTAATAAGAACTCCACAAAATTATTTAAAGGAGAGAGAAATCTCTTTCCTAACTAAGTACAACTATCACATTCTATTAAGCAATTTTCACCTATTTTTTTAGACAAATAGTCGAGCATTACTGAGACTAAAAGATAAAAGGAGAAAAAAAATATTAGGAAATAATTATAAAGGAATAAACATTTACATAGCTCACAACTGTATTCTCTTATTTACCCTAATCATTTGGAGCCATAGGCGATGATGTAATTGGTACTTGTGCCTCTAAAAATTGTTGAAATTGATCTATTTGAGAAAAAATATACATTTGTTCACCTCTTTTTATCTGACATTTACGTGGGTAACGTAATAGGACTGAGAAACCCAAAGACTGAACTTTCTGTCTCATAGCTAGAAATTCTTTTCTCCTCGTCCTAGTTATAGGAGCTAAGTCTGGATAAAACTTCAATGGCTGGTCATAAAACTGTACAGGAAATTTCTGAAAATATCTGCGCATAACTTTATTAACATCTAATTGTGTTATAAATGATACTATTAAAGTATTCCTTTCTATACCATCAGTGCTAGAACTTTCTAGAAAACTAGTCAAGTTAGCAGGAACATTCTGAGGTATAGCTCCTTTTCTTTCTAAAGTATAACAGGTATTAACTGAAGGAAAATCAGTATCATTAAACATTAAGACTTCTTTAAGAAGTCTTTTTAAAGCTACAAAGGAAATTTCTCCTGCTACTTTTGGAAAATTCAATATTCTGATGTTAAGGTGTCTAACCCTATTTTAAATTATTTCCAACCATTTTGAACAGTATAATTGATCTTTCGCTATCACTGCACTTATTTTCTGACGTGATTTTATGGCTTTGTCATTTTCATTGACTTTAGTTACTATATCACTAATCTGTTGATGTATATTATTCATCTTTTGTTGAAAAGTAGAGGATACATTATCTATTTTGCTTTCAAGCCTATTTATGGTGGCACTTAGACCTGATACAACATCCCAAATGGCTTCCAACGTTACCTTTTCAGGTCTAATGGCAGCAGCTGGTAGTTGGCTTAACTGCTCTGGTGTTTTCTGTTCCTCCTCTTGCTCACTTTCCCCAGCAGATGGTTCACCCATTTTTGTAGACGTTATCATCACTTTTACAGAAAATTTCCCCCCAGATGCAGTCTCAGAAAGCACTCCCACTGATCGACATACTTCCCCCCCCTTCCTGGGGAGATTGTTGGATCAGTTTCCCTCCTGAAGCTCGCTGTGCCGGTGGTAAACATGCATTAGGGCTTAAGGAAGCCTCTTCCGGGGTGGAAACCAGTTCTCCTCCACAGGTTCCCCCAATGGATTCACCGGCGACTTCATCTTCCAGTTGTGTAAGAAAACGGTCTATGTCCAGTTGAGTTAAAGCGGGTAAGGGTTCCATAGGAAAAACTCTTATTTTCCCTTTTCGTTTAGGCGGCATACTGAGGAAAAAAAAAATGTCAACTGTGATATTCCGGCCTCTTAGTGCTATGCCGTTATTTGCTCAGTACCAGAGAAGTGAAAAAATAAAGTATCTGAATTTTAAAAAATAAGAGAATTTCATGCCACTCCTTGCTACTCCTCGTTAAGCCGAGCGCGCCGGCAATGGCAGCGCGCCGTAGGAGAGCCTGTTCTTAACGCTCCTCTGACCCCTCCCTCCGACGTCGGGTACAGCGCTCAGGTCTCACCAGGCTCCACTGAGAATTAGATCTAAAATTGCTCCCTCTTTCATTGGTTCCTGAACCAATTGCTCCATAAAGCTATCATTTATTTCATCCAGGAACGTTATCTCTCTAGCGTGTCCCGATGATACATTTACACAGTCAATATTGGGGTAATTGAAGTCTCCCATTATTACTGCACTACCAATTTGGTTAGCTTCCCTAATTTCTCTTAGCATTTCACTGTCCGTCTCACCATCTTGACCAGGTGGACGGTAGTATACCCCTATCACTATAGTCTTCCCCGACACACAAGGGATTTCTACCCATAAAGATTCAATTTTGTATTTAGTCTCGTGCAGGATGTTTATCCTGTTGGACTCTATGCCATCCCGGACATAAAGCGCCACACCTCCTCCCGGGTGCTCCTCTCTGTCATTGCGATATAATTTGTACCCCGGTATAGCACTGTCCCATTGGTTGTCCTCCTTCCACCATGTCTCTGAGATGCCAATTAAGTCTATGTCATCATTTACTGCTATACATTCTATTTCTTCCATCTTACTTCTTAGATTTCTGGCATTAGCATACAAACATTTCAAAGTTTGTATTTTGTTGGTATTTTCATTCTGCTTTTTAATTGATAGGGATAAGTTAGAATTTTTTAGCTCAGGTGAGTTTTTAGTTACAGGCACTTGGACTATTTTTCTAATTATTGGAACCTCACTGTCGGGATGGCCTAATTCTAATGCATCATTAGTATCCTTTGAAGATACCCCCCTCCGAACCATGTGCTGCTGAGCTACTGTCGGCTTTTCCCTTTGTTCTAGTTTAAAAGCTGCTCCATCCCCTTTTTAAAGGTTAGCGCCAGCAGTCTGGTTCCACCCTGGTTAAGGTGGAGCCCATCCCTTCGGAAGAGACTCCCCCTTCCCCACAGGGAGGAAGGTAGAGAGAGAGTCAGGTCCCCATAGCGGCGCCCCTCGCCCTCTGCATCTCACAGGTTCAGCAGGGTACAGCCAGCCCTGTAGAAGAGAACAAGAGGGAGTGGAGGAGGGCTGAGGGAGAAGGAAGGGGTTGAGGATGATGTGAGAGGGGAAGGAAAGGGAAAATGGATGGAAAGGAAGAGGAAATGAGTGCGTATGTGGGAAGGGTAAGACGCTGTTGATAGAGAGATAGAAATAGTAGTAAGTAATTACTTATATTAAGGCAATCAAGCCACATGCTCTACCTCTTATCCCTTCCTTAGTCCCATGGGAGCTCACCTTTGTCATACTTTGTCATACTTCTGAACATTATGTTCTGTAAACATTTTTGAAAATTCAATAAATAGATAATTAAATAAAAATAAAATGACTGCCATCCTCTCCAGCAGTGGCAGCTTTTGATCCTACAGCCCCTTTAGGAGCCTCTGTCAAGCAGAGGGGCAGACAGCCTGTTCCACCCAATGATCCCTCAATCCCTCCCCAGCTGAGAGGTGAGCTCCCATGGACTAAGAAAGGGATAAGAGGTAGAGCATGTGGCTTGATTGCCTTAATATAAGTAACTACTTACTACTATTTCTATTTATCTATTTTTTTGTATTTGTGTCTATTTATAATTTTTTTCTTTTTCTTTTAAACTAGGGACCCTGGCAAGGGACTGGGACTTGAGTTTCAAGTCAGGTTCCTAGTTAACTGATTGCAGCTGAAGATCTAAGTCAATGCCAAGCTGCCTGAGTTCATGGCAAGAAAGTGCACCTTCACCCAGCTGCAAACCTGGCCATTAGCATTGCTGTTCACCTACTCTGAGCCTCCTGTTTGGCCTTGCTTGTTGTTGTTGTGATCCTCTCATCAATGGAGTTTCCCAAAGCTGTAACCAATCAAGGGTTCTGGAGCTGCAAATCTACTTTAATATTTGTTTTTCAACTCTACAGCCACAAAATAGAATTCTTTTTCTATAAGGAAAATTGCAATTATGACTGCATTTTGCTATGACAAGTGGAGGCATAGACCGCCCAAGATCTCCAAAAACGTGAATCTCAAGAAGCAGGATATGGAATTGCTTTGCACAATGTCAGAAAGCTCATGCAGCAGAGCAGCTTAGAGCCTTGATTTTTCTGCTTACTAGTCACTCAGCTCCTCACAGACCTCGGCCTCAAATTCTACCTTTATGCAGATGATGTTCAAATCGTCATTCCCATTCACAACTCTCTCTCAGATGCCCTTGCCTTCTGGAACACATGTCTTGCCAACATAAATGACTTCCTCACCAACATCCACCTCGCTCTAAACTCCTCCAAAACAGAGCTGCTCCTTATCTCTCCTCACCTCCCTCCCAAACCACCGATCTCCAACGATCCAGCTTTCAACGTCATAACACCCCAACCCACAGTAAGAGACCTTGGGGTTATCATAGATCAACAACTCAATCTCAAAAAACAGATCAACTCCATCCTCAAAGAAGGTTTCTTCAAGCTTCACATCCTGAAGAAACTCAGACCCCTCCTCCACTATCATGACTTCCGCAACGTCGTCCAAGCCACCCTTTCCTCAAAGCTGGACTACTGTAATGCCCTCTTCCTCGGCCTACCCTCCTCCACCACCAAGCCCTTACAAATGCTCCAGAATGCCATCGCCAGGGTCATCACCAACTCAAGGAAAGCTGATCACATTACCCCTATACTCAAAGAACTCCACTGGCTCCCCATCGCATCCCGAATTCTCTTCAAAATTCTAACCATAGTGCACAAGTCCATCCACTCGCACAATTCCAATTGGTTGGATGAACCCTTTCGTCCTATACGCACTGAACGACCCACTCGCACTGTCAACAAACGCACCCTCTCCATTCCCCCTTTGAAAAAAGCCCACCTCTCCTCTACTAGGGACCGTGCACTATCCATTGCAGGCCCTAAACAATGGAACGCCCTCCCTACCACTCTCAGGCTAGAGCCATGTTACGCCAAGTTCAGAAAAAAACTTAAAACATGGCTCTTCCGACAAGCCTACCCTGATTAAGTACACCGACTTCTGCAAGTATCTTGCCTACGCCTTGTATATTCCTGTAAATAGTCCGTTGCAGTTTTATTTATTGCTTTAATTCCTCCACCTCCTGCTCTTTGTATACTCCTCCTTGTTCGCCCTCCCTGTTCATTGTAATTTCTGCCTTTAAAGTTACATTGTAAACCGGTATGATGTATGCATACTAATCCGGTATATAAAAGTTTTTAAATAAATAAATAATAATAATAATAAATTTATCTTAACCACTTAGCCACTTCCTCTCCTGGTTATCTGAGGCTGGCTCGCCAGGTTAGTTGGCAGTGGCCGCCCAAGCAAGGCACAGCTCTCTCCCAAGGAGGTTCCAGCCTGAACAGGGGAGCTCATCCAGTCCTGATTATGGTGCTCCAAAATCAGTTCTACTATGCTCCCATGAGCAGCAAGGCATGTACTCACTGGGCTCATGAGTTGCCTGCCCGCTATTTCACTGCACTGCCTGAGCCATAGTAATCTCCTTGCCATCAGAATGTGGTGACCTGCTTGGCTGAGGTCCTAATTAAATTATAAAAGGTATCCGCCACAAAGGCAGCGCTAGATTCAAGCCCTGGCTGTCTCCGTTTTCTCTGTCTCTTCTAACTGTAACGTGTGTTACAGTCAGGGGCGGATTGGCCTATCGGGGGATCGGGCATCCCCCAGTGGGCCAATCGCTCCAGTCACGTGGTCTGCCGTGCGCGGCCATGACAGAGCCGCGCTCAGCAGACCACGTGACGTGTCCTGGGCCGGTCCGACATCGTGAGTCCGCCGCTGGTTACAGTTAGACACTGCTGTAGTCATTTTACCAGTGCCCTTACTGCATGCACACACACCCTCCCCTTGCAAATTGCTGCCTGTAAGGACATACAATTTCAAAGGATCTCTTTAAAAGCGCCTCTAGTTTGCAGTCCTGCTGGCATTTTCAAAAGCAGATCTACCTCTGTCTGCTGCAGGAGGAAAAGCTTCCCCATTATCTCCTTCATTCTCCAGACCGAGTCTGGGGCTTCCCGTTCCCTTTAATGGCCCAGGTGCAAGGGGAACGCTTTAGTTGGGTTTTTTTTTTTTTTAGGCCTTGGAGGATTGGGTCACCTTTTTTTCCGTTCTTTTCCTCCTGCAAATTCAGCATCTGCAAGAGTTTTATTATGAGGCACCCCCCCCCCCCCCATCTCTTCTATCCTGAACAATTTTACCATGGAGTCCTTGCTCCTGCCTACCTCCTCCTCCACCTCTTAATTGTTCCCCAAAAAGCCTTTCCTTGTGGTCCTCCGTGTGGCAGCTCAGCGGGGAAAAGGGGTGCGCTGGGGGTTTTCTAATTCAATCCCCCGGCCTAGGTCTCTTTGCTCCCAGCCCCCATGTGCCGGGGGTACTGGGAGAAAAACCATGGCCCTTTTTGCTGCTCCCCAGCCTTTTCACTCATTTCATTATAAGCTTTGTGCATCAGAGAGTTAAACTCTGTGGAGAACTCCATATCCTCCTCTCCTCCTCCCTGCAGCTCTGCTCAGGGCCTGCTTGTATGTTGGCAGGATCCTCCTGATCTGCACTTCTAGCAGGAGATGCTGCCAGTAGAGGATACTTCCCCTTCACATGAGGTCTCCTTCTTTGTTCCCAGCCTGTCACTAGCGCTCCCCGACGGACCTTGGCTCTCCATCAGCTTGCTTGGGCCATCATATCTGTGACAGAATAAGCCCGCTTTCGAGCTCTGTCTCCTGCCGCCCCACTGGAAACATTTGCTGAACTAGAAATAAATCAACAATAATGACAAATCCTAATATAAATAAGCCAACCTTAAAATAATGGTGGAAGGCTACACATGTGGAGTACCTATAAGTCCACATTTATTTGAAAGTAAGGCCTGGTGCAGGTGAGAGCACTTGAAGGTACCTGGAGTTCAGCTAGAGTAGGTGGATAGCCTTCAGGAACAACAATGCCTCAGAAACAAGAGAACAGGGTGCTTTGCTTAAGCAGGCGGGGCTCAGTCTATAAACCTGTTCACCTGTTCTGATGGGGATTCAGCCTGTGAGCTTGCACAGTTAGAAGGCAGAGTTTGATCTTTAATCCTTTGATCAGGAGCGATGATGCCTCAGAAACAGTCAATTTTTTTACACTGGATAATATAAGGGCATCTGTAACAGCAACTAATGCAGTTCAGTTCACTGATTTTGAATCACAATAATATTTAGGATAACAATCCATTATTTTTAATTTGGAGACTCTACTTCTATTCTTTTAGAACAGTAACTGCAGGACAAATTATTACATCACAATGTTTGCTGGTTAATTTTCAAATTGCAACATTAAACAAGTTCCCAAGTGGCAACTTAAGAAAAACCATTATACAATCTCTGCTTATACCACCCCTTTACATTAATTTACATACTCCCTTTACATTAATTTACATACTAGTATAACTTGCTCCACCTTGATATACATTTTTTTTCCTGCTGGATCCTCCCTTTCCCCCTCGTCTTTCAGCTCAGTCTGAACCAATGCTGGGATCTGTTACCACGAGCCTTTATTCACAGCTACGCGGGGATTTTCCCACTACTCCCAGTCTGCTTATTACAGCAAAGACCCTGCAGTACCTAAACGGTGTGAAGCTCCGCCCCGTGTGTGATGTCATCATTGTGTTACCACAATGTACGGCTTCGCCTCCTTGTGATGTCATCAGTCAGTGCCCAGCAAGGAGAGGAAATGCCTGTGCTGGAGACACATAATCTTTTCTTTATCTTTTCATTTGCTAACAAACAACTAGAAACCTGAAATCTTCAATCCCAAGTCTCAGTTTCTGCCTTTCTGACCCATTCTTTTGCAACAGCCTCCGAGCTGCTCTGCAAGAGGCAAACACTCAGCTCTTCCCCAGTGCTGGAAGGAACCCCCAATTCATTTCTAATCCTGAAAGCATCAAAAGCAGAGAGGAAAATGCCTGCAGGGGTTTCTGTTCAGGTAGGAAATTGGCCCCCAAATTCATGGCCCCTCTATACAAACACTGCAGCAGTTTTCTAACCTGCGACACTGCAGAGTCAACCTTGAATAATAAGGTCCTCCCAAGCAGATCTAGAGCTTAGAAAAGGTACATTGAGAACTTGAGTGTAAGGGACAGGAGTCCAACAAAGTGAGATTCTGTGTGTAACTGGTTTTCAATTGATGATATTATGCAGGGGTGGGTAGACAAGGCACTTTGGAAACCTAAGTGTAACATAGAAACATAGAAATGACGGCAGAAAAAGACCAATCGGCCCATCCAGTCTGCCCAGCAAGCTTCCACACTTATTTTCCCATACTTATCTGTTTCTTAGAGAGTTCAGGAGTAAATAAAGTAATATTTTTTTCTGTCCCTGACTGTGTGAATAAGTGTTTTCCAGTTGAAATTATTTTGGGACTATGTGTTATGTGACTGTGAATTATATACACACATAATTCTCCTGCCCTGCTGAACCCCAGCAATATGAGAGCTCCTGAAATACTGTATAGTCCTGTTCTGGGATTGTGTGTTATGTGACTGGGAATTGTATGCTTTGTGTTTCAGGTCCCAGTAACCTTTGAGGACATTGCTGTTTGTTTCTCTCAGGAGGAGTGGGAAGGTTTAGAAGAATGGCAAAAGGTGCTTTACAAGGATGTGATGAATGAGAATTATCAGATGCTCAGCTCACTAAGTAAGGAATATTTTATCTCTTTGTTTCAGAAAAATATTTTTGGGAGGGGGAAGAACAGAATATTATTTAATTATAAATTGAGTGACAAGCTCTGTTATTGCAGTTTCCTATAAACAAGGCTTTTTCTGTGATTTTTTCCAATATAAATACTTGAGTCGGAATAATGATATCCTTCACAAAAAGAGGAAAAATAAGAGGGCAGGGGTGGAAAGAGAGAGAATTGTAAAACTGGGAATGATAAAGTCACAGGAGAAAAATAGAAGGAGCTGAAAAATATGGAGAAAGAAGAGAAGAACATGGAAGCAGAAGATGTATAGGAGAGTGAGTGGCAAGGCAGGAGGAGAAAGAAGGGACTGAAAAGTATTGAAGGAGGAAGAAGAACATGGAGAGCAGGAGATATATAGGAAAAGTGACAAGGGCTGCAGGAGGAGGGAGAGAAAAGAGTGAGCAGGACAGAACTATGAAGGGGAAAAGAATGACTAATAGGAGGGAGCTGAGAAAAATACAGTGAGGTAGGAAGAGAGAATGAAGGGAATGAGATGGATGAAAGAGAGGATATATTAGAGGACAGTAGAATAGATGAAGGAATCGAGGAACTAAAATGAGGAATAGGAATATTTTAATAGTTAAGGAGAGAGATAGAATGGGGAAGAGAGATAGAGAGCTGAGTAAAAAGGGAGAAAACCAGGAATAGTTTAGAGGATGGGTCAGAGCAGATCATAAGAATTGGGGAAGAGAGGCCATAAGAAACTGGCAAGTACCCAAAAACTAAGTCTATTCCATGTTACCGTTGCTAGTAATAGTGGTGGTTATTATCTAAGTCAACTTAATTAATAGCAGATAATGGACTTCTCCAACAAGAACTTATCCAATCCTTTTTTAAACACAGCTATAGTGTTTTCCGTAGATAGCGGATGAATTAGCCATAAGGACCCTCCCGCCTCCCCGGTCAGTTCTTACTACCTTTCATCTGCTTAGACATGGACTGAGGAGACTGAGGGAAGCAGGGCAGGTGCCAAGCAGGCACACACTATACCAAGACTCAGATCTTTATTTTGAAAGCTCCGCCACCTACAGGACTGGAGGACATCCCAGACAGCATGGCTAATTCATCTGCTATCCTCGGAAAACACCATTTACGGTAAGCAAACTTGCTCTTTGTGCATTGAGTGAAAAAAATATTTTCTCACATTTATTTTTAATATGATATTTAGGAACTTCATGGAGTGTCCCCTAGTCAATTTATTTTTTGAAAGAATAAACAATCGATTCACATTTGTGTATGGAGTTAGAGCCTATATGAACAGTTTATTGATTACTTCCCAAAAGCAAATTGATGTCCATAGTTTTAAGCTATGGAAAGAGTCATTCTTCTCTAGCTGCCTTTATTGATGTTGTTTATTTGGTTCAGTCCCAGAGAGAATATGTTTTGTGATTTAGTGTGAGTTAAAACAAAATGACATAAAATGAAATCAACTAAAAGATTTTGGCTAACAACCCTAATACACAGCACCTCTGCGACATACATCTCCTCCTGAAAGTAACCAGTAATAATGTGTGCTAAGCACTGAATGACTGTGGGGAAACCTAATGCTGTCGTCTTACCCCAGGACCAAGCTCTCCGACCAACATCCCTGAAATTATATCCCACATTGGACGAGGGGAAGAGCCGTACATCAGGGATGAGCCGGCATCAGAGGAAGGAGGAACTGGGAAAAGCAGCTGCTCAGGTGAGTTCAGGAATAAGAGGGACTGGAGTAAAACTGCTGAGATGAAGAGTAGAAGGAGCAGCTGGGAACAGGTCTAAATAGCAAACATGTAGTTTGCTATTTAGACCTGGCTGTGATGACCGAATTAAATTAGCAGCTAGGTCTGCCTGGCAGGCTGCAGGTTCTGTAATAACTACAAATCCTAGCAGAAATGCAGGCACTCAGAATGCTGGGTCTGTCTGACAGGTTTTGCAGGGGACCTAGGAGGCCAAATGTTTGGGCAACAGCTACATTATTATTGTTATTAAGATTATTACAGAGCTTTGGGTATTGGGCATGGGAAAGTTTGGTGCTGGAGTGAACTAAGTGAGGATATTTCATGCTCTTCTACCTTAGATGGTGGAGTTAAGGAGGAAAACAGAAAAAACTGCCCTGGATAAGGACAAATCTTGCAAGTGTTCACACTCTGGTTTGCAGCTGGGGCAGATCCTAAGCAATGTGACTAGAATAACTGAGCAGAGAGGATGATCTTTTTTCAGCTGTCATTAAATATATTTTCCTAGAGTGTAGCAGATGGACTCAGGACCAATGGGTATAGTGTACTCCTGATAGCAGTTGGAGATGGATCAGATTTCAATCTGATGTCAGTCCCAAGTACATATACCCCTGCAGGAAGTGCAGCTCTTCAGTATTTTCCGTCTCCATAGCAGTTAGGGACTATCTGCATGCTCTTGCAGCGTTAGAACCAATTTAACGAAGAAGACCCAAATTTGAAGAAAAACCTACCTCTGAAGACGAGCCCTGCTCTCCTGCGGTGATACCCTCGGGTCCCTCCCCCAGTTGAGATTCCCGAGGTGATTTCCATGGTCCCTCGGAGGTGAGCCTCGGTCCGGCGGCCGATTCGCAGTGAGGACCTAGCCCCCTATCCCGGGTGCGGCTGAGAGCCAGCGGGTGCACCCTCGAGCGCGGCGGTGAAGGTATTTGCTCTCTCCCCCCCCCAGCCGGAGACCGCCCGGAATGAAACCGGGAAGCGCCGAAGACAAGGTAAGGTAGAAATCTTCAGCGTTGACTCCGGTCTCCGAGGTTCGAGGAGTCGCACAGGTCGCCGGCTGAGACCAGTGTCATCGAGTTGATCCGCCCTAGCAGGGCCAGGCCCCGGTTAGTTCCAGGGGTCTACCCATGTGGAGTCCCTCCGAGGTGGTCGCCATATTGGCTGCGTGGTCGCCGTCGCCATCTTGGCCCTATTCGCCACTCCGTTCGTCGTCCCAACCCGAGCGCATAAGACTAACTAGACGCACAAATTACATGTGCGCATAAAGTTACATGCACATAATCGTTGTGCGCATAAGTTACATGCACAAGGGCCGTGCGCACATGATATACGCACGTCGCACGCTTTCCAGGCTGAGCGCATACCACAACTTGGGCGCACAACTGCGCGCACAACCCACACACACATCTTAGATGCGCCGGAGCACATAACGGTTTACGTGCCGACAGCCATGCCACCACCAGAAACGGAGATAAAGGCTCAAGGCCTCTGCCCAGCATGCCATATCAGAGCCACACAAAGTGAGGAGGCCAACGCCCTGTGCGCTCAGTGCGAGGAGGTCCTGGGAGATCCAGCCCAGGGCCAGTCCCACCCAGGGCCAAGTAATAGCTTCTCAGTGGGTACCCGGGACCTAGCGAATCCCAGCGGGACACCTCCGCAGACAGGGACACCCAAGGGATCCAACGCTCCTTAGCTTGGATCCAGCGTCTATCTCATGGGTGGAGTTCTTCAAAGGGCTACACACCTTTGTTCACATGCAAACATAACCTCTGGCTGATCTTACCACTGCCTCCACACAGAGACCTGCTCCAACAAGGACCGATCCTCCACGAGGATCCAGCTCAATTCTCTCTTACGGTCTGGCCATTGAGAGGGCTCGCCTGAGAAAGAGCGGATACTCGGGGGCTGTAATCGACACCCTACTCCGAGCATGCAAGTTCTCCACATCTTTAACGTACATAAGGATTTGGAGAGTATTTGAAGCCTGGTGCGAAGACCACAACATCAAGCCACACTCAATTAAAGTTCCCGTGATCCTGGAATTTTTGCAGAACGGACTACAGAGGGGCTGTCCATCAAGGTACAGGTGGCCGCATTATCATGCTACGGCTCCAAGAGCGAGGTCGACAGCATAGCTTCTCACCCGGACATTTCACGCTTCCTGAAAGGAGTCAAACACATCCACCCACCACTAAAGTGGCCGGTACCTCTGTGGAACCTCAACCTGGTCCTGGATTTCCTAGCAGGAACCGCCTTCAGACCCCTCCGAGGTCTGTCCCTCCGCCTGTTAACTCTAAAGACAGCATTTCTGCTGGCAGTTTGTTCAGCCCGCCGCATTTCAGAACTACAAGCACTATCCTGCCGTGAGCCGTTCCTCAGGCTCACCCCGGGAGCCATTCAGCTACGCACGGTCCCTTCGTTCCTTCCCAAAGTGGTATCACACTTCCATCTTAACCAAACCATCTTGCTGCCATCGCCGGATGACTCGAAGAATTCGGAAGAAGCCCATAGTCTACGCCACCTCAACGTCGGCAGACTCCTATCTAGATATCTGGAAATGTCAGAATCCATATGAAAAACGGACCACCTTTTCGTCATTCACAGTGGGAAGAGACAAGGGGAAGCAGCCTCGCAGGCAACCATATCCCGCTGGATCAAGGAAGTCACCAAGGCGGCCTACGTAGAAGCAGGCAAGCCACCGCCTCTACAGGTCAAGGCCCACTCTACCAGAGCCCAGGCAGTATCCTGGGCAGAAACCAGAATGCTGTCACCCGCCGAGATCTGCAGGGTGGCGACATGGTCCTCCATCCACACCTTCTCCAGATTTTACCGTCTGGATATTCAGGTCCGGGAGGACACGGCATTTGCAAGGGCAGTACTAAGTGGGTCACGGGCAGCCTCCCACCCGGTTCAGGAGTAGCTTTTATACATCCCATTGGTCCTGAGTCCATCTGCTACACGCTAGGAAATGGAGAAACGACTTACCTGATAATTTTGTTTTTCTTAGTGAAGACAGATGGACTCAGCATCCCACCCTTGGCTGCCGTTACACATGGAATTTCGAATGATTCAAGGGTAAGCCATGTTTTCATTCACCTAGGGCACCCGCCCTACCGGGTGTCGACGCTTTCCAGTTGAGTACACTGGCGGTCTCCAGCTATAGTCAATTCAACCAGTTCAAGTTAATCAAGTTATAATGTTTAACCAAGTTATGAAGTTATTCAAGTTAATCAAATTAGTCAGTTACACATATATCCACAATGCTTTTCAAGGAGAATACTGAGGAGCTGCACTTCCTGCAGGGGTATATGTACTAGGGGCTGACGTCAGATTGAAATCTGATCCGTCTCCAACTGCTATCAGGAGTACACTATACCCATTGGTCCTGAGTCCATCTGTCTACACTAAGGAAAACGAAATTATCAGGTAAGTAATTTCTCCATTTCCGCAGATAATCAGGCTGAATTAACCATGACTATGGGGAACGTCCTTAGGTGGCAGAGCTTTCTCAAAGCACACAGAGCAGTGCTGTATGTCCCCGTGTGGGAGTATCTCCCATGTGACTCCCATCCTGCCTCAGCCTTGTTCTTTCTGCGCTGCTCGGTGCACGCGGAGCTCTTTCTCTCTTTTTATTTTTGTTATTAATTTAGTTACCTTCATTCGCTGTTTGGAGGAAGATTCACAACGGATGGTGAAAGCTGGGTCTGTGCTGCCTGTGTCAGACCATGTGTCATTGAGTCCACTCCGGGGCCAGATGGGACTTCCCTGAGAGCGAGGACTGAGAGGGCCTCTTCAGCAAGGCCCTGTGGTGAGACGGGGACCCTGTAAAGCACCCCATGCCGGTTCAGAGTGGAGCATCGTGAAATGTCCATTCACTTGATGCATCCAAGTGCTTCCCAGCCACTCGAAGCGCTTCCATCCACTCGAAGCATCAAAGCGCCTCCATCCACTCGAAGCGCTTCCATCCACTCGATGCATCGAAGCGCCTCCAGCCACTCGAAGCAATGAAGCGCATTCCATCCACTCGATAGCTTACTAGGGGTGGAGTTGTGGCGGAGTCCGCATTGAAAGAGGAGGAGTCGGGGTGGCGTCGGGGTGGACTCTGCGACGACTTCGCTGGCGACGATAAGGTAGGCCACATTGTCGCTGCCAGTAGCGTGCTCAATAGCACCACCTTTCACAGTGGTGCTATTGGGTGTGAAAGCCTGCACCGATAACACTGTGGTGGTGCGATCGCTGCCGGCTTTCACAGGACCGCCCCCCAACCCCCCGTTACCACAGGATTCACAAATCCCTGCAGTGTTAGAAAATCCAGCCCTTAGTTTTTGGGTAATAGACTTAGTTTTTGGGTTAATAGACTTAGTTTTGGGGTACTTGCCAGGTTCTTATGGCCTGGTTTGGCCACTGTTGGAAACAGGATGCTGGGCTTGATGGATCCTTGGTCTGACCCAGTATGGCATGTTCTTATGTTCGAAGCATCGAAGCGCTTTCATCCACTCAAAGCATCGAAGCGCTTTTTTTCCGCAGATATGCAGGCTGAATTAGCTATGACTTTGGGGAACGTCCTCCATTCCTCTAGGTGGCGGAGCTTTCTCAAAACACACAGAGCTGTGCTTTATGTGCCCGTGTGGGAGTATCTCCCATGTGACTCCCATCCTGCCTCAGTCTTGTCTTTCCACGCTGCTGGGTGCATGCGGAGCTCTTTCTTTCTTACTTTATTTTTTTTTATTAATTTAGTTACCTTCGTTCGCTGTTTGGAGGAAGTTTCACAACGGATGGTGGAAGCTGGCGTCTGCTCCCGGGCCCAGATAGGACTTCCCTGAGAGAGAGGACAGAGAGGGCCTCTTCGGCAAGGCCCTATGGCGAGCTGAGAACTCTGTTAAGCACCTTCGATGCATCGAAGCGTTTCCATCCACTCTGCACCCAAGTGCTTCCAGCCACTCGATGCATCCAAGCGCTTCCATTCACTCAGAGTGCTTCCATTTACTCAGAGGCCAGCCAGCAGGTGTACGTGGACTTAAGATGTTAGGCCTCATTGGAGGAGAGCATCGCCAATCCATGAGATGACTCTAGCACTTCCAAGATCAATGTGTTACAGACCCGGAAAACGAAGCGCCAAATTCGGCAAATATCTTTGGCAGCCCTGGGCAACAATCATCATAAAGGAAAACAAAATGTGACTACTCAAATCCAAGGACCATGGTCTGCGGCTGGATTAATTGCAGGGTGCAGTGCCCAGCCAGCAAGTGTCAACCAGTCGGAAAATGATAGCGGCATCAACCATGAGATTATATGTAACCTGTTAATAATCGAGGCGGGCAACATGGGGTGTAATGCCTGGCCCCCTCACGAGGCCAGATCAACATATGACGAGTATAAGAGGTGACAACTCTGGTGCTAGTCACCCTCCATGGCGGCCCAAAGGAGGGCCATCCACCAATGGATGTACCTCGCCTCCAACAAACACAGGGGCGCCCATAACATCAGATTCAAACACAAGCAATTCTGGTGAGGGTGGTAATCATGGCCTGCACAGGTGGCTAGAGGACAATCCCCTATACAGACGAAAGAGGAGGATCGACTCCGCAGAAGGCCGCCGAGAAGTGAGACTCGTCTGGCAGTAGACAGAAGCCCAGGCCTCACACTCTGAATAGCCACAGCCTATGCAGGGATTCCACATTAGATGGATGTGGTGGCACCTTACTTCTGAGAATGGGAATCTAGCCACGCCATGGCAGGTTACCTCGTCAGTACACCTTGGTCACCAAAAGCAATAGGGAATCCAGGCTTCCTCATCTGCCCACACGGGCTTCGCCTAGTACAAGATGCTTCCCTCTTCCCAGAGACGAAGAGACTACCGTATAATTTCTTCGTATCCCACATACAACGAGGACCACTCAGAGACGAAGCTCGAATGGGTTTGGTATCACACTCAGGACCTTGATGGTCTACAGAGACCGTGGAATGCTTGTCTGGTTCGTTCACCCATTGGGAAGCTAATGCCCATGGACCTGCTGTCTGGAAGGGTGATCCTTCCTCCACCGATGCGCTCCTGCTAGCATCCAGTATTGGGGAGGTTGAAGGTCACATCAACATACCTGAACCTACCAATCTGGAAGCACAGTGTAGGGGAGTCTTCCAGTAAGTACTCTGCCTGGAAGGACTACCATGGTAATTGCGCCAAGCCGGGGGGAAGTCCTCCCAGGTCACCCTCAGTTCAGGAAAGAGGGTCAGTGAATGACGAGCACATGATTTAATGGAACATAGTCAACATGAATTTACCCAAGGGAAGTCTTGCCTAACAAATCTGCTTCATTTTTTTGAAGGGGTTAATAAACGTGTGGATAAAGGTGAACCAGTAGATGTAGTGTATTTGGATTTTCAGAAGGCATTTGACAAAGTCCCTCATGAGAGGCTTCTACGAAAACTAAAAAGTCATGGGATAGGAGGCGATGTCCTTTCATGGATTACAAGCTGGTTAAAAGACAGGAAACAGAGAGTAGGATTAAATGGTCAATTTTCTCAGTTGAAAAGGGTAAACAGTGGAGTGCCTCAGGGATCTGTACTTGGACCGGTGCTTTTCAATATATATATAAATGATCTGGAAAGGAATACGACGAGTGAGGTTATCAAATTTGCAGATGATACAAAATTATTCAGAGTAGTTAAATCACAAGCAGACTATGATACATTGCAGGAGGACCTTGCAAGACTTGAAGATTGGGCATCCAAATGGCAGATGAAATTTAATGTGGACAAGTGCAAGGTGATGCATATAGGGAAAAATAACCGTTGCTCTAGTTACACGGTTAGGTTCCATATTAGAAGCTACCACCCAGGAAAATGATCTAGGCATCACAGTGGATAATACTTTAAAATCGTCAGCTCACTGTACTACGGCAGTCAAAAAAGCAAATAGAATGTTAGGAATTATTAGGAAGGGAATGGTTAATAGAACGGAAAATGTCATAATGCCTCTATATCGCTCCATGGTGAGACCACACCTTGAATACTGTGTACAATTCTGGTCGCCGCATCTCAAAAAAGATATAGTTGCGATGGAGAAGGTACAGAGAAGGGCAACCAAAATGATAAAGGGGATGGAACAGCTTCCCTATGAGGAAAGGCTGAAGAGGTTAGGGCTGTTCAGCTTGGAGAAGAGACAGATGAGGGGGGATATGATAGAGGTCTTTAAGATCATGAGAGGTCTTGAACGAGTAGATGTGACTCGGTTATTTTCACTTTCGAATAATAGAAGGACTAGGGGGCATTCCATGAAGTTAGCAAGTAGCACATTTAAGACTAATCGGAGAAAATTCTTTTTCACTCAACGCACAATAAAGCGCTGGAATTTGTTGCCAGAGGATGTGGTTAGTGCAGTTAGTGTAGCTGGGTTCAAAAAAGGTTTGGATAAGTTCTTGGAGAAGAAGTCCATTAATGGCTATTAATCAATTTTACTTAGGGAATAGCCACTGCTATTAATTGCATCAGTAGCATGGGATCTTCTTAGTGTTTGGGTAATTGCCAGGTTCTTGTGGCCTGGTTTTGGCCTCTGTTGGAAACAGGATGCTGGGCTTGATGGACCCTTGGTCTGACCCAGCATGGCAATTTCTTATGTTCTTATATCCACTGCTTCATTGTACCTCGAATCTCACTGCAACGGGGTCCTGGGGTTATCTTGGCAATAACTGTGCCAACCATCTCCCGGAGCCGCTTAAGGTAAACGCAGAAGGCAACTTCACACGTTGGGTCCCAAATCTGGCCAACCTACTGTGACCATTGCATACACTCGGAGTCTAGCGCTCTCAACTGGGGCATCCTTCAAGATGAAGTGCCCGGGTTCTGGGTCCTAGTGCATTCTGTCTTGCTCCAGCAAACATAAAGCATTCTGATGCTGCGCCAAGGCCACCAAGACAGAGTAATTGCGGCATCCATCGCACTACGAGGGATGCGCTCTTCATGGACATTCACAAGCTGCTATGCGACCTTGTTGCATGCCTTGCACATTACACCGCTGCTGGTCAGCAGGTGACCGCAGAGGGTAGAGAATATCGACCCATTCTCTTGTCAAGGATAAGAGACTGTTCGTGACCATGGGTCAGGTGGATCGCGTCATTGGAAACTGGAAGAGGTGGTACACTGCCTCCAGGGGGTGCCGGCACTCGAACCTTCCAGCTTAGGACTCCCCAAAGTCATGGCTAATTCAGCCTGCTTATCTGCGGAAAAGAGCAAGTTTGCTTACCGTAAACAGTATTTTCTATGGATAGCAGGATGACTTAGCCATGTAATTCCTACCCGCTTCCCCGGACAGTCTCCTATCAGACTCCATCCAGAGCTTGGATAACAGACTGAGGCAGAAAAGAAGTCACATGGCAGATACTCCCACACAGGCACATAGAGCTGTGCTCTATGTGCCTGTGTGGGAGTCATGGCTAATTCATCCTGTTACCACAGAAAACACCATTTACGGTAAGCAAACTTGCTCTTACTATGGCTAGTCATGGCTAATTCATCCTGTTACCACAGAAAACACCATTTACGGTAAGCAAACTTGCTCTTACTATGGGACTGCAGATACCCCACTTTAAAGCTCCTGTTGAGATCTTTTTAATCACTTACATGGTTTCTTTTACAAGCAACAGGCTTATAGGATGTCCCTTTCCAAACAAACAACAAAAGAAACAACATTCCCAAAAAAATATTCTTCACACAATTTTATCAATATTAACTGCATGAAAAAAATATTTTGAAAGTGGGAGGTGGGGTTTCATATTCAGCCATCCATTGGTTCCGAACAGGTAACCTGTGGCATTTAGTTGTAGTCATAAACACTCAACCAACCGCCCAGAAATTCAGTCAATATTTTATTCAATTTTTTTAAAAAAAAGTTTGTATATATATTACTCTTTATCTATTTATATATTAAAAAAACACCATAAAAATGCAAAACAGATTACTGGCAATCAAAAAATGTTTTTTAAACATACTTGTACTGCCCCACTGAGGTATAAACACTGTATGAAACCCTGATGTGGCTGCGGTTCAGATCCTTAAATCCTTCATCAGGGGATGCTTAAATGTTCTTCTGAAACGATGTTCATGACATCTCCATGGTGCAGCTAGACAAAATGTCCTCCAGCGTTGCAATCACTCATGATTGCATGAAAAACTTTGTATAATGTCATGCATTTAAACAGTCTCATGAGATCAGGAAACAGCCAATCAGTAATAAGCTTTGAAACATCCTTAACAAATCCCAGCAGTGAAGTCCAATCCCGTTCCTCATTTAAACCAAAAGGTGACATGGTATTGAAAGTATAAATCCAGAATTGCTCACAGTATTCAAAGTATAAATCTAGAATTGCTCACAGAATCTAAATCACCGCCCCATGTAGATTTAATGACTCGATCAATAACCGTCCATTTTAACTGGAAAAATTAATGTTGGTAATCAATAAAGTGTTGTACTATAGGCACACTTGCAATCGCAGTATTGACCTTAGATCGGTGTTCAATTAATCTTTTTCTAATTGGTCTTCGTGTACGCTTTACATACAACTTCGGGCAAGGGCAGATTAGAATGTATACAATATTATGTGAAGTACAGCTTATCAAAGTCTTCCTACTTACTCTGTAACCGCTAACAGGATCAACTCAGGTTTCACCAGTTATAGTATTGTAGCAGAAATCACAAACATCACAGGAATGATGTCCACCTAATTCAGGAAGGAGTGCACAAATCGATTCTGAATAATCAATCCCCGAAAGAAAGCAATCAATGAAGGATCGCGAAAGGTTTTATGAAGGGCAAGAATTTGCCAATGTTTTCGTATAAGTGCTGCAATCTCCAATGACAAAGTAGTATGTTTCATATTAATCTAGCGGCATCCTTGGAGGTTTGTATTGTAACAGTGACTGACAATCAGTGAATCTTGCCCACTTGTAAGCCTGCCTGATTGCTTTCTTAGGGTAACCTCTAGCAATAAACCTGGCCGACAGCATTTCTGCTTGTCGATCATATTCAGCAAGGGTAGAACAGATCCTCCTAATGCGGAAAAATTGGCTAACAGGAAGTCCAACTTTAAATGATCTTGAATGATGACTATGAAAGAACAACAGATTATTCTTATCAGTTGGCTTTCGATACACAATAGTATGCAAAATACCATCACATACCAAAAACAATACATCCAAAAATACAATAGATGTTGAATCCCATGTTGCAGTGAACTTCAAATGTCCATCCAAACTGTTCTACCATAATATGAATTCTTGAAGTCTTGCCTCAATTGATGACCAAATCAAAAAAATATTGTTGATATACTGATACCAACCCACAATGTATTTAAACCATTGGGAATTATACACATATTGTTCCTCGAATGAGGCCACATATAGGTTAGCAACGGAGAGTGCCATTGATAAACCCATGGGAATACCATGTTTTGATGATAAAAAATCTCTCCTAAAACAAAATAATTGTTAAATAACACTATACATGCCAAATCATACAAAACGTCTGTCTGGACCTGTCCAGGACAGGCACATTGTGAAAAACCTTTTCAGCCACTTCCCATGCAGCCTGTTGAGCTACGTTTGTATATAATGCTTGAATATCCATGGTAATTAACAACACACCTTGAGAGGGAATCTATAAAGCTTGCAACAACATCAAAAAATGTTGCGCTCGGGGGTGGACTCCTGGCCTGTGGCAGTGCGGGAACCGACCACAGGGGGTGGAGCACGAGAGGAGACAGAGGCAGTGTTGATCTTCACCACTGGAAGCCTGCGGTCCCCTCGGGCCGCTGGGACATAGGTGGGCCTCTTAGGGTCTCCTGGGAGTGTCAGAGTCCGGCGTGCCCACAGGAGCAGGAAGAGCGCTATCGGGTTCGAGGCTGGGAACAGGTTGGAGATAGGCGAACCAGAAGAGCATTGGTAATAACAAGGATATGGACAGAGCCAGAATCAAGCAAGGTTAGACGGGCAAGGTCAAAGTCTAGGAATCAGTCCAAGGAGAGGTCAACAAAGCAAGGGTCAAGATCCAGAGGTCAAGCTGAGTCAAGGACAGGCTGAGGTCATAGGCAGGTAGCAAGCGGGCAAACGAATCAGGAACAAGCTGTGGTCTTTGGCAGGCAACAGGCAGGCAGACGAGTCAGGAACAAGTGGTGGTCTTTGACAGGAGGCAGGCAGATGAGTCAGAAACAGGCTGTGGTCTTTAGCAGGCGGCAGGCAGGCAGACGAGTCAGGAACAGATGTGGTCTTTACCAGAAAGGCAGTCCGAGTAAGACCGGGGAGACGAACAATGCAGACAGGATCAAGCAGGACAGGAAGGCAGGTACTAGCTGGAACGGAACTAGAACAGAAGAATCCTGGAACAAGACTAAGAACAGGCAAGCAGATACGAGCAAGGGCAATCTCAGGAACAAACCGACCTGATTGCCAAGGCAAGGAAGTGAGGCCAGGAACTTCCTTTTAACATCCCTTCAATCAGGGCGCACTGCAGAACTAGGACCTGCCCTCAAACCCATATCAGGGTGGCTGGTCCGCGCGCGTGTAGGGACATGGCTGATTGTTGAGACGCTGAGGCCCAGCATGGGGCCTGGTGTGCGAGCGAAGATCCGGCGACCGCTGCCACAGGACACCGGGGCTTAGCCGGGCTTGCAAGGGCCGCGAGGGAGACTGGATCGGAACCAGCTGGTTGACCTCGAAGGTGAGCGGTCCCGCAGGCGGGACGACCGCGGGCAGGGCGCGTAACAAAAAAGCTGCTGGGTCCTCTATATAGGAAGTCATTTGTGTAACTGACAGCTGTAAAAATTGATCAATGAAAACTGCCAGTGGTTCCAAAATAGATCCCTTCATTGATACAATAGGTCAAATAGTTGGAGCAATTAAACTTTTATGAATTTTAGGCAAAGCATACACAGATGGTATACATGGAAATTCTGCTGTCAAAAATTTCTTCCTAGATAGAAATTTAGCAGGTTTAACCAAAGTGCTAATCCGCTTCTGTAATATCTCAGTTGGATTTTCATACAACACATCATAAAATTTAGAATTACTAAGATGGGTCAACATTCCAGCCTCATAGGTCTGACAGTCTTGAACAACAATGGTACTGCCCCCCATCAGTGGGTTTGATGACCAAATACCTTCACCCTATATACCCTCTCCCTCCACCCCCTCCTCTCCTTACCCCCTTCCCTCCCTCCCTTCCCCCCCCATCACCAGATTCTAATCGTACGTACGTGCACTTGCCCCTGTCTTACTGTAAATAAGTTTCATATGCTAAGTGTATTAAGTGCACATGCCACTTAACTTTGTATATTAGTTCATTTGCATATCTAATCCTAATCGAATGCAAATAGTTGTAACGCTGCCTTTGACTCTCCTCTCCTGTACTTATGTATATCTTCCAGTTAACCCCCTCCCCTGTTCATTGTAATTTCCTTTCCTTCTCAGTTATTTGTAAACCGACATGATGTGTCCTACGAATGCCGGTATAAAAAAGTTTTTAAATAAATAAATAAATAAATAAATAAATAAATGAGTGGAAAAGGCCAAAGTGGAAAGACCAGATCTCTGAACTCTTGATAAGTAATAACTCTTCCTTTTCTTATTTTCCAACAGAGTCAGATCATTCAACACCAATTGTCTGAAAGTAACAAGGTGGAGATCCATTGGACTCAGGGGCATCCATGTTGACCTAGTTTTAAAGACAGTAGAATAATTAGACTGATCAGTGTCATTGCCAAAAAACAATCTCAAGCTTAACTTTCTCACAAAACGATGAATATCAATCCTACTTTGAAAATTATTATGAAAAGGATGCCACTAGATTAATATGTGTTTTTTTAACACTTTTTATTTAACATGATTTGTCAGGCTTACAGGTTGTTGTAAAGTAGAACATGAAAAGAGAGAGCATAAACAATGTAGCATGCACAGTTAAACAGCTCTCAATAAGGTCACATCTGTGCAAGAAATAAGTAGCATAAGCGATTAAATCTTGGTATATTCCACATAGGGACCCCAGACTCGATCAAATTTAGAGCATTCGTTTTTCAAATCATAGTACAGGCGTTCAACATCAACGATGTCTCGCACTTGGGCATGCCAGGGAAGGACTGGATTTCAAAACGTAGCAGTTGTGAAGCGGGCCACCAGCAGCATGTGCCCAGCCAATGGCCTACGTTTAACAGGGATAGAGAAGTGAACCCATCTACTCAGAAGTCCCAGACTAGGTCCAATAAAGACCGCATAACCCAGAACATCTGCCACCACCTGAGTAACCTGAGAATAAAAGTGCTTACAGTTTGACAGTGCCACCACATATGAATAAAGGTACCAGTTTCCCCGCAACCTCTCCAGCAAGCACTACTAGATCCAGGATAAATTTTTGAATAAAAGAGCGGGGTCCGATAAGTTCCATGGAGTAGTCTTACCATCAGGGCAACTCTCCGCGTACACAAAGAAACACAAATGTGCAGATATCCAGATATTTTTCCAATCTCCATTCCTTAAAGTAAGGTTTAGATCTGCATTTCAAGCCTCAGTGAGGGCAGGAGGAAACTCCTTACCATACTTATCCTCCAAAAGGTCACGATACAGAATAGCTATACCCTTATGTCGCACAGCTGCAGAGCCCAGAAAAGCCTCAATGCCACTCAGCCGCCGTAAAGACCTATCCAGGTCAAAACAGCCTGACAGAGCCCAGTGCAATTGCAAATATTGTGTCTAGTATGATGGGTCAATATCGAAGTTCTCTACCAAAGTTTGGAAAGGAGCAAAACCATCATCCTCCCTATCACCCCACAGTTGTGCTAAAGGGACCAACCCATTTGACCTCCAGGCTTTAAACTCAGGCAAAAAGGTGCAACTAGAGACACTCGAATTACAATATATGGGGGATATCGGAGACACAGCTTCATTCTCAACCTTAAGAAATCAAGACACCTGATGCCAGATCCACAGATTGTGCACTAGAATGGGACTATCTCTGCACACTCGGTGGCATAGAGGGGAGTCACGCAGCAAGAACGGGAGCATAGCCAGCCCAGCAGCATCAGCCCGAGCACTTTCAAGGGCTACCCACGACTCATCTGAGCCACAGATCCAAGCCTGAAGAGACACCAACCGAGCAGCCCAGTAATACAATTGCAAATTGGGCAGCGCCATCCCACTGAATGGCTTATGTAATCAAAGCTTACACAGTGATATCCTAGCACGCCTATAATTCCATAGCACCATGCAAGTCAGCGAAGACCCTCTGAGGAACCGCGCATGGGACATGTTGAAAGAGATAAAGCAAATTGGGAAGAATATTCATCTTGAGCAAGTTAATTCTGCCCATCCAAGAAATGGGCATGTTGCCCCTTAGCTGCATCTTTTTCTTAATAATCCCAAGGGGTCTGCCAAAATTTTTTGCAAATAAACTACAAAGGTCCCTAGGAAATTAAACCCCCAGATACACAAAAGCTGTCACAGCCAACTCAAAAGCTTGAAAAACAATGCGGAATCAGCATTTTCCGATCAATAGGAAATATCTCAGACTTATCCAGGTTAACTTTATATCCTGAAAGAGTCCTTTACTCGGCAAACAAACTTAACAAGACAGACCGGACGATAAAGGCGATGACAGATAAATTAAAACTTCATCTGCATAGAGGGAAATCTTCTGCTCCCTCCCACCAAGTTTAATGCCTTGAATATCAGCATGCTGCCACACAGCAGCAGCCAGCAGTTCGATGGCTAAATAAAAAAGTAAAGGGGACAGCGGACAGCCTTGCCTCATGCCCCGTTTAATATCAAAGAAAGTAGATATGATCCATTAATCAGTATTCTGGCTTTTGTTCGATGATACATGGCCCTAATCCAAGTAAGAAAATGGTCAGGTATACCAGCCCCTGCTAGAGTATGGAACAGATACGGCCACCCCAACCTGTCAAAGGCTTTTTCAGCATCTAGAGAGCTTACCAACGCAGGTCAACCCTCCTCTTTTGCCATGTGCAAGATATTGATGAGATGTCTCGTATTAGCAATAGAGACCCTACCTTTCACAAAATCCACCTGATCCCTGTGAACTAAGTCAGGTGAAACCACCTATAACTGCATCTGCAACATCTTAGCAAGAATCTTCAAATCTGAATTAAACAAAGAGATGGGCTTATAGGATCCACAATCAGCAGCATCTTTACCTTTCTTATGAATTAAAGTAATTGTAGCATCTGCCATGTCATACAGGGCAGTGTCCAGTTCACCCGCTTTTTGAAACTGTGAAAGAAGGAAAGGAATAACCTCAGGGAGAAACTTCCTATAGGATTCCAACAGGAAGCCATCCGGACCCAGACATTTCCCATGTGGCAAAGCCTTAACAGCACTCTGAAGTTCAAGCAATGAAAAAGGGCTGTCAACTTGTCAATCTGATCAGCAAGCAAGACAATGGAGGTTTTCTTTCGCCTGGCAAGCTGCAAGATGTGCTTACGTTTAATTGGGGAAGAAATGCCTCTAACATTAAAAGAGAGGTAGATAATTATGTCAGACATGGCACTGACTTTAAAGTAACAAAATACAACACCAGGGAGGAGCAACCAACCCCAAAGCATCAAATCCAGAAAAAACAGACCCATCGGAGCCTGTTAGAGAAGAATAACCAAGGTGGACAACGAAGTGACCTCTCATGAAAAGTCAAGGTGCAAAATGTGAAGAAAGCCTGCAACTCATGCGCCTGTTAATCCCCCTCCAACAAAACAAAAACCCACTGAAAAACCCTATGCCCAACCCAACCACCCAAACAACCCAAATTAATAGGACTACCATAAGAAGCCCCATCAGGAACAGTAACCCCCAACCCTCCCCCGTGGGTCCAAAACCCCTCAGATGGGAAATGAATTGGGATGTAAGGGGGAGGACCCCACGGCCTACAACAGCAACCCAAGAAGTACCCAAACTAAACCACCCAGAGCACAATCTCCCACCAACATTAGGAGAAGAAAACAGCACAGACCGGCAGAGGCACAGCCATATGACCTCCCATCACAAGACTGTGAGCAGCGCAAGCCCCAGCATCTGAGAGCCACCAAGTAAAAGAAGAAAAAACCAGTGACATCACCCTCTCGAACCACAGCAGAGATCCAGGGGCACGTAGTGATGGTGCTCCTACCCAGCCCCGAGCAGAACTCCCGAATGCCCAGAAAAACAAAACAGACTGCGTAATGTGCACCGAATATATGAAGAGCACAGGATCATAATGGAAAAAAGGTGCGCTGATTCTGCCAGTCACTCACCCAAATACTTGGCCTCACGACCTTCACAAATCTCCTACTCAATGCACAATCAATCATCAAAAAAACTGCCCTTATCAATAACATCTTACTGGATGACAGCCCTGATATCCTAGCCATCACAGAAACTTGGCTAAAGGAAACGGACGCTCTACTACTTAACCAACTCCCATTAGAAAGTTATGACATTTTCTCCATCCACAGACCCAAAAAAAGAGGAGGCGGCCTCCTCCTGGCATCTAAAAAGGCCCTTAAACTAACACGCAAACCTATTACCACCCCACCCAGACTGAAATCAGCTTATTTCATGCACCCAACCTTCAAATCTGCCTAGTTTATGCCCCACCAGGACTCCTCGAGGATAACCCCTCCCCCCTGATAGAATACATCTCCAAAAACTTAAACATACATGTTCCAGCCATTATCCTTGGAGATTTCAACCTCCATGTTGATGCCATTCCCATCTCGTCATCCTGTGACTCACTGCTTACCGTCTTAGATGCTCTAGGCTTCACTCAAACTATCTACCAGCCTACACACAAAGCAGGCCACACTCTTGACCTCCTATTTACCAATTCCCAAATCCGTACTAACCCCCCATCTTGCACACCTATCCCCTGGTCCAACCAATATCGCATTGACACAACATGTGCAGTGATTAATACTTCCACTCCCACTCAAGCCAAAAAAACCATACACTTTAGACGCAGTTGCAATCAAGAAGAATTAATAACAGCCATAGCCACGGACATCAACACCCTCGACCTAACAGACGCAGATACAGCACTCACCTCCTGGAACCACATCACCAGCGTGATTGCTGATAAGATCTGCCTGATACAGGTACGCAACATCGACACATCTAAAAGACACAAACAACCCTGGTATACTGCAGAATTAAAAAAAATATGAAACACAATCTTAGAAAACTCGAAAGAACTTGGCGCAAAGACCCCACCCCTGCACAATTAAACAAATTTAGATCTTACTTTCACACTTACCGAGTAGCAAATGATAAAACTAAAAGAGAGTTCTACTCACAGCGAATCCACCACCTACAATTCAATCCAAGAGCCTTATTCGAATTAGTAAGCAGCCTAACGAAATCCTGCACACCTTCTGCACCTGTCATAGATAACCAGGCCAAATGTGAAGACCTAGCCTCCTTTTTCCACAAAAAAATAATCAACATTATGTCACGCTTCCCCTCTACACAAACATCCACTGAAACCCTGCAGTGCCAAACTTCTGTTAGACTCGCCACATTTGAAACCACATCATCATTAGAAATCGAATCCATTTTTTAAAAATTCAGACCCTCTACGCACCCATCAGACACCATCCCCACAAAAAACCTCCTTACCATCCCCGGGAGCATCGCTAAGCCCATCTCGAACATCATAAACAGATCCATTGTTCTGGGCAGTATGCCTAAAAACCTTAAACGCGCCATTGTAAAACCCATCTTAAAGAAACCTTCCCTGGACCCCTCTGATCCTGCCAATTTCCGCCCAATTTCCAACCTGCCACTGATAACAAAAATCCTTGAAAAAGCAATCAATAGACAACTCTCAGACTATATGGATGAACATAATATCCTATCTCCTTCACAATATGGTTTTCGCAAATACCATAGTACAGAAACCCTACTCATCTTAATCTCCGACCATATCCTAAAAAGCCTGGATAAAGGTCTCTCACACATCCTAATTCTTCTTGATAAATCCTCCGCATTTGATACTGTCAACCACCATATACTATTAGAACGCCTCACCCACATCGGCATCTCAGGCTCTGCCTTTCAATTGTTCCAATCCTACCTGACCGAGAGACAATTTAGCGTACAAATTGGAAATTGCATATCCAAACCTCTTGCTCTAGCTCAAGGAGTACCCCAAGGCTCATCCCTATCCTCTACACTTTTCAATATATACCTCCTCCCCCTCTGCCATCTTCTTGCCAAACTAGGCCTTCCGCATTTTATATATGCGGATGATATGCAGATACTGATACCGGTAACAGACACAATACACAAAGCTATTGAAACCTGGAAATCCGCCCTTTCTGTCGCCAGCACCTTGCTATCTAACAATTTTCTCACTCTTAAGAACATAAGAACATAAGAAAATGTCATACTGGGTCAGACCAAGGGTCCATCAAGCCCAGCATCCTGTTTCCAACAGTGGCCAATCCAGGCCATAAGAACCTGGCAAGTACCCAAAAACTAAGTCTATTCCATGTAACCATTGCTAATGGCAGTGGCTATTCTCTAAGTGAACTTAATAGCAGGTAATGGACTTCTCCTCCAAGAACTTATCCAATCCTTTTTTAAACACAGCTATACTAACTGCACGAACCACATTCTCTGGCAACAAATTCCAGAGTTTAATTGTGCGTTGAGTAAAAAAGAACTTTCTCCGATTAGTTTTAAATGTGCCCCATGCTAACTTCATGGAGTGTCCCCTAGTCCTTCTACTATCCGAAAGAGTAAATAACCGATTCACATCTACCCGTTCTAGACCTCTCATGATTTTAAACACCTCTATCATATCCCCCCTCAGTCGTCTCTTCTCCAAGCTGAAAAGTCCTAACCTCTTTAGTCTTTCCTCATAGGGGAGTTGTTCCATTCCCCTTATCATTTTGGTAGCCCTTCTCTGTACCTTCTCCATCGCAATTATATCTTTTTTGAGATGCGGCGACCAGAATTGTACACAGTATTCAAGGTGCGGTCTCACCATGGAGCGATACAGAGGCATTATGACATTTTCCGTTTTATTCATCATTCCTTTTCTAATAATTCCCAACATTCTGTTTGCTTTTTTGACTGCCGCAGCACACTGAACCGACGATTTCAATGTGTTATCCACTATGACACCTAGATCTCTTTCTTGGGTTGTAGCACCTAATATGGAACCCAACATCGTGTAATTATAGCATGGGTTATTTTTCCCTATATGCATCACCTTGCACTTATCCACATTAAATTTCATCTGCCATTTGGATGCCCAATTTTCCAGTCTCACAAGGTCTTCCTGCAATTTATCACAATCTGCTTGTGATTTAACTACTCTGCACAATTTTGTGTCATCTGCAAATTTGATTATCTCACTCGTCGTATTTCTTTCCAGATCATTTATAAATATATTGAACAGTAAGGGTCCCAATACAGATCCCTGAGGCACTCCACTGTCCACTCCCTTCCACTGAGAAAATTGCCCATTTAATCCTACTCTCTGTTTCCTGTCTTTTAGCCAGTTTGCAATCCACGAAAGGACATCGCCACCTATCCCATGACTTTTTACTTTTCCTAGAAGCCTCTCATGAGGAACTTTGTCAAACGCCTTCTGAAAATCCAAGTATACTATATCTACCGGTTCACCTTTATCCACATGTTTATTAACTCCTTCAAAAAAGTGAAGCAGATTTGTGAGGCAAGACTTGCCCTGGGTAAAGCCATGCTGACTTTGTTCCATTAAACCATGTCTTTCTATATGTTCTGTGATTTTGATGTTTAGAACACTTTCCACTATTTTTCCTGGCACTGAAGTCAGGCTAACCGGTCTGTAGTTTCCCGGATCGCCCCTGGAGCCCTTTTTAAATATTGGGGTTACATTTGCTATCCTCCAGTCTTCAGGTACAATGGATGATTTTAATGATAAGTTACAAATTTTTACTAATAGGTCTGAAATTTCATTTTTTAGTTCCTTCAGAACTCTGGGGTGTATACCATCCGGTCCCGGTGATTTACTACTCTTCAGTTTGTCAATCAGGCCTACCACATCTTCTAGGTTCACCGTGATTTGATTCAGTCCATCTGAATCATTACCCATGAAAACCTTCTCCATTACGGGTACCTCCCCAACATCCTCTTCAGTAAACACCGAAGCAAAGAAATCATTTAATCTTTCCGCGATGGCCTTATCTTCTCTAAGTGCCCCTTTAACCCCTCGATCATCTAACGGTCCAACTGACTCCCTCACAGGCTTTCTGCTTCGGATATATTTAAAAAAGTTTTTACTGTGAGTTTTTGCCTCTACAGCCAACTTCTTTTCAAATTCTCTCTTAGCCTGTCTTATCAATGTCTTACATTTAACTTGCCAATGTTTATGCTTTATCCTATTTTCTTCTGTTGGATCCTCCTTCCAATTTTTGAATGAAGATCTTTTGGCTAAAATACCTTCTTTCACCTCCCCTTTTAACCATGCCGGTAATCGTTTTGCCTTCTTTCCACCTTTCTTAATGTGTGGAATACATCTGGACTGTGCTTCTAGAATGGTATTTTTTAACAATGACCACGCCTCTTGGACATTTTTTACTTTTGTAGCTGCTCCTTTCAGTTTTTTTCTAACAATTTTTCTCATTTTATCAAAGTTTCCCTTTTGAAAGTTTAGCACGAGAGCCTTGGATTTGCACACTGTTCCTTTTCCAGTCATTAAATCAAATTTGATCATATTATGATCACTATTGCCAAGCGGCCCCACCACCGTTACCTCTCTCACCAAGTCCTGTGCTCCACTGAGAATTAGATCTAAAATTGCTCCCTCTCTCGTCGGTTCCTGAACCAATTGCTCCATAAAGCTATCATTTATTCCATCCAGGAACGTTATCTCTCTAGCGTGACCCGATGATACATTTACCCAGTCTATATTGGGGTAATTGAAGTCTCCCATTATTACTGCACTACCAATTTGGTAGCTTCCCTAATTTCTCTTAGCATTTCACTGTCCATCTCACCATCTTGACCAGGTGGACGGTAGTATACCCCTATCACTGTAGTCTTCCCTGATACACAAGGGATTTCTACCCATAAAGATTCAATTTTGTATTTAGTCTCATGCAGGATGTTTATCCTGTTGGACTCTATGCCATCCCGGACATAAAGCGCCACACCTCCTCCCGACTGCTCCTCTCTGTCATTGCGATATAATTTGTACCCCGGTATAGCACTGTCCCATTGGTTATCCTCTTTCCACCATGTCTCTGAGATGCCAATTAAGTCTATGTCATCATTTACTGCTATACATTCTAATTCTCCCATCTTACTTCTTAGACTTCTGGCATTAGCATACAAACATTTCAAAGTTTGTTTTTTGATTGTATTTTTATTCTGCTTTTTAATTGATAGGGATAAGTTAGAATTTTTTAGCTCAGGTGAGTTTTTAGTTACAGGCTAAGTTTTTAGTTACTGCTAAAGCAGAACTGATACTCATTTCACCCCCCAACATCAAACCTCCTCTTCCAGCGACCAATGCTCCCTCAACTAATATCACCTTCCCACCTCACGTACGCAGCTTCGGTGTCACTCTTGACAATCATCTTAACTTCAAAAAATTCATCAATACCACCCTGAAAGACGGCTTCTTCAAATTGCACACGCTGAAAAAACTTAAACCTCTTTTACATCTCAATGATTTTCGTACTATACTACAAGCCCTCATCCTTTCAAAAATCGATTACTGTAATTCTATGCTCCTGGGCTTACCTAAAAGCACCATACAACCTCTTCAACTACTCCAAAACGCAGCAGCCCGTATCCTCACCAACACCCACAAAAACGACCACATAACCCCTGTACTCAAACATCTGCATTGGTTACCCGTAGCATCTAGAATAACCTACAAATCTCTCACTCTAATACACAAATCCCTTCACAACCAAAACATGCACTGGTTTAAAGAGCATTTCACCTTTCATAACAACAATAGATCCACTAGAAAACAGTACCTGGCTACACTGCATACCCCCTCACCCAAACTGACTAAGCTTCGCTCCACCAGTGAAAGGGCCTTCTCCCTAGCAGGGCCTTCCCTCTGGAATAAGCTACCAGCCTCACTCCGCCAAGAAACTTGTCCAGAAATATTCAGGCAAAACTTTAAGACATGGCTCTTCAAGCAGTCTTTCACCTAACTGCCCGTTCTTACACCCAACATGCTCGCTCTACTGCTACCCCTGACACCTCCTACCCTTGCCCACTGCATGACACCCTGCCTTTCCCTCCTCTTCACCTCTCTTTGTCAGAATACCTTTTCCGTTGCTTTCTCCTCAACAACTTTTATAATATCTTTGCCATTTCTTCACTACAAAGTTGCAATATATCCGTCTAACATCAGCAGCCAATGATAATGTATTCTGTCCTAACTCCCTTGCGAGCTAACATCTGTATATATTCTGTATATTATTTGTATATAACTTGTTCTTAGTACCTCCTTTTAAGCATGTGATGATAAATATAACCAAACACGTCTCCCTATCCCTTGTTCCATACTTCCTCCCCCTCCCCCCGCCTGTCTTCCTTCCCTCCCTCTCCCATACCCCCCTTAAATTTCATTCAGTTCTTTTGTTTACTAAGATTATATTCCCCTTCAGTTCTGTGTTCCCTGTAAAGCCTGTTGCTAATTTTGTTCCTTGTAAACCGATGAGATGTTCCCAACATTCATCGGTATATAAAAGCTGTTAAATAAAATAAATAAAAAATCAAAGATTACAGCAACCACATAAGACTGGCAGAATAACACAATCCGAGCCTTAAGTGTTAAACCCAATCAGCCCTCCGGAGACCCCTTCCCCCCCCCCCCCCCCAAAAAAAAGCCCATCGTCCCTAAAGCCCAGCAAAAAATAAATGGAGGATACCCACAAAAGGACTAGAATGGAAAAAAACCCAACCCAAGCCAATCCCCCACTGGGAGCACCCAGTATAAGCATACCCAAATACAGGCCGCAACCATCCCCAAGTGTCATCACAAACCCCCAGGCAACCAAAAATTACTGAAAAAAGCACAGTCCCTCAGGAGAAAATATCAAAAAAGAATATTAAAAAAGTGAGAGAGCAAAAGCACATGATGAGAAAAAAGAAAAAAAAACAACAAGCACACAAGAAAACAGTCAAAAGTTCAAGTAACACGTTGAGAGGAAGCCAACCGCTGCTTTCTCTCCAGACCAGCTTCCCGTAGGAGATTAAAAAATTTTTGTTTTATTGTTATGAAGGGTGATCTGGAGATGCGTCGGGTATAGCAGTGCGTAGGCCATCCCACGTTTCTGCAGCTCCTTCTTGACAGTGCCATACTCAGCCCGCCGCTTCTGCGTAGCTACAGCAAAGTCCTGAAAGAACATGACTTTTCTGTCTTTAAAATGAATATTGCCTCGTTTGCAAGCCTTATCCAACACCCGGATCTTGTCGGGAAAATGATGTAGTTGCATGATGTCTTGTGTCCGTCGGTCTCAGACGGCTTCGTCCTCTGTGCCTCACCTTTCTTCCTTCTCTCTCCTCAAGCCTTGGGAAGATGGCTGCTGCCGCGTCTTCATGCCGCTCTCTCTGGCGTCCCTGGAACGGCAACAGCAATGGTGTTCACCATGATTTCCCTGAGGGTCTCCTAGGGTGCGCGTGCGCACGCCACCCACGTCTTTATCCACGTCATGGCGGGAACCTCGGGGGCGTCCCCTCCGAGTGACATCATCACATCGTGGTATTTAGCCTGCCCTTTGTTTGCTAACAAACGGAGTTAGCAAAGATTGGATTGGATTGGAATGCCTCTGGTCTAAGCTGCTCCGCCACTTCCTAGCTGCCACAGGAAGCTCTCTCTCTGCCCTTCGGGGTAATTCATCGCTTACCTGGGTACCCACTCCTCGGGTGCCCTTATGCTCTCTTTCAGTTACCTATCTGGGACATCGGGTACTCGCTCCTCAAGGGCCTGCTCTCCCTACTCTGGTGCCTACTACTGAACTACTTCTGCCTGCCAGGATCTTCATCAATACGGCTATCTTCTTCAGTGAGTACTAACCCTGTCAGTCTGTCTCACCTTCAGCTGCAGCGCTCGGAGTCTCCATCCGGGACCTTCCTCTGCTACCCTGCATTGCCTACCATCTACTCGAGTGTGGGACTGGTCTCCTCTGCTAAGGACCCCTGGACTACTTCTTCTGGGTTACCTCATTGCTGTCCACTCCCCGACCATCAAACTGTATAATAAATACAAATTCTCTGTGTCTGCGTGTATAGAGTCTAGCCTAGTACTGCAGTTCCTCAGTACCCAAGAATCCACTCCAATACCTCAAAACCATAACATGATGATCGTACGAAGGCGGCTGCCCGGTGCCGGAGGGGGTGCAAGCATCTGATGTGCACGTTCAATCTTAAGCTGGCCGCCTTTTACCTCCAGGCTCAGAGTTTCGGGAATCCAACACAAAAAATTTGATTGGTTGTGATCCCTCACCCTCCGGGAAACCAACAAACCAGATATTTCGGCGGCGCACATGATTGTCTAGATCCTCTAGCTTCTCCAAAGCTGCTGCTAGCCGTTTATTGAACTTCTCAACTTTTCTGCTCGCTTCAATAGTGGTTATCTCAATCTCCTCCATATAAGTCTCGAGGCCCTCGATCCGAGTGGAATTGTTCTGCACAATAGCAACCAAATCCACACTCTTTTCTACTACAATGACCAATTCGCTATTGATTGTATTTATTTATTTATTTGATGAGTTTTATATACCGTTATTCGGTTGAACCATCATAACGGTTTACAATGGTGTACAATATCTTGTAACTGAGCATTAGTAAGAACGGTAAACAGATTCTTAACAAATAGGTAGTAGTATAGAAACATTTGAATCAATAAACAGTATTAGCGAAATGGATATCGAGTCCAGAATGAGATGATATGAGGAAAGGGGGGGGGGGAAGGGTGGATTATGGAGTAAGCAATTGGGAGTTCAGTTGAAAGTCGGTATGATTAGATGGTTGAAAGTCAGTGAGGAACTTGCGGAACACTATTGTTTTAAGTCCTTTTTGAATGTTTTTAGGTCGTGCTGAATTCGTAAGAATTTAGGTAGGGTATTCCACATTTTGGGTGAGGCAATTGAGAAGGCTCTTTTCTCTAGTGGTTGCCAGATGTGCATCCTTGACAGGGGGAATGTTTAGGTAGCCAGAGTTGTTGGAAGGTAGGTTTCTTGCAGGCTTTTGAGGGATTATGTTTAGTGAGTTAAGACCTTGGTTATCGTTATTTAGGATTTTATGGAAAATAGTCATCGATTTGTATGCAATCCGTGCATTGATGGGTAACCAGTGAAGTGCTGTTAGAATTGGTGTGATGTGTTTGCTTCTTTTTGTACCAGTTAGGACTCTGGCAGCTGAGTTTTGTAAGATTTGGAGTGGTTTGAGAGCTGAGAGAGGTAATCCAATTAGTAATGAGTTGCAGTAGTCAAAGGTGGAGAAGATAAGGAGTTGGAGTACAGTTCTGAAATCGTGGGGGTTGAGGAATGGTTTTAGGTGTCTTAGGGTAAGGAGTCTGTGGTAACCTTCCTTGGTTTTGTTTGTGATGTGGTTCTTGTAAGAAAGCTCATTATCAATGGTAATTCCATTATGTAGAGGTAAACTTTGCCGAAAAAGCCTCAAACAGCTGTTTCAGCTGTATATTAGCGTCAGACCAGGGCCAGCCATTCCTCATCTGCCGCACTCTCGTCTGTTTCATCCCCTCTGCCAGCAGTTGCTTAACTGCCTGTCATCTGTCAAAACTTAGGAGGAACATACAGCAGAGTCGGAACCAGGAAACGGAGATCGGGAACCAGGAATGCATAGGCAAAGCACTTCTCTAGTGGAGTTGACCTATTGCCGAGGTGGGGAGTGCGAGGGGAGTGAGCCTTATATAGGAAGGGAGCCCTGATGCTTTGCATACAGCTTGTTGTCTCACAGCCTCTGGAGGACTAGAGGTGTGAGTCAAGGTCCTTAGAGAACACGAGGATGTCATCAAGATACACAACGACACAGACTTTTGATGAGGTAAGCAGGATTTCGCTGTCTTTCTGTTTATGTAAAGAAAAAAAGTGCTTTTCTGCTTTTCTGTTCAACAGAAAAGCACTTTTTTTTCGTTGCATAAATAATCCAGCTGGTTTTCTGCCCTGTGGCAAAGATGAAGGGGACCCACACTATCACTTTTGGCTTCTGGGCCTGACTGTAGCAGCAGCACTGATAGCTGGATCCTTTGGGCTAAAGGCCTCTCAGGAAACATTAAGTAAATCAGGGCCGGACATGTTTTCCTATTTTTTTCTCGCTCACCCAGCTCAGGCCAGTCATTGCAGCAATGATCCTCAGAACCTTAACATTGTGGGTCATGAATCCAGCCACTAGGTGTCACTTTTCTATGATGATGGAGATTCCTCCCCCCCCCCACTCCCCCACTGAGCTACTGTACAGGTTTTACTACTAGAGGTTTTACTACTAGAGAAGACTGCTCCCAACAGCATGTTGGGGCATGTGCAGCAGTAACACTGAGCCTCCGTGCCGTCCCCGATTCCTCATGTTTTACTACTAGAGAAGGCTGATCCCAACAGCATGTTGGGGCATGTGCAGCAGTAACACTGAGCCTCCGTGCCGGCCCCGATTCCTCATGTTTTACTACTAGAGAAGGCTGATCCCAACAGCATGCTGGGGCATGTGCAGCAGTAACACTGAGCCACCGTGCCTGTCCCGATTCCTCATGTTTTACTACTAGAGAAGACTGATCCCAACAACATGCTGGGGCATGTGCAGCACTAACACCGAGCCACCGTGCCTGTCCCAATTCCTCATGTTTTACTACTGGAGAAGACTGATCCCAACAGCATGCTGGGGCATGTGCAGCACTAACACCGAGCCACTGTACCAGCCCTAATTAGGATCTTTTTAGCAACCAGGGCTTTTATTTTCTTAAGTTTTTTTTTATTTTGTTTTTGCATTTCCTTTTTTCCTATTTACTTTCTTTGCTCTTCTTTTCCTCCAATATCATTTTTTTTGTCTTCTGTCCCTCCAACCTCTTCCACTTTCCTTCCGTCCTCTCTCCCTTTCTGCAACCTTCGCTACTAAGAGAAGATGTAGCTGCTGTAACTCTATTGATTCCTTTAAGGCAGCGGTTCCTCTAGGGATGCAAACAGGTCTGGTATCCAGGATAAGCAATCTGTGCAAAATTGTCTTCCTTTTTAGATTATGAGTATGCAAATATTCTGCTGAATATTCATTGGGATGTTTGGAACACTAGACCTATTTGTCTGTTGAGAATAGCTGCTGTGAGAAATGTCCATGCTAGAAAAACACAGACTATTGTTACTGTGAGTCGCCCTCACATCAAGTAATGTTTGTCTTTTTCTTTTTCCAGAAATCACCAAATTCAACAGAAGAGACAAGGAGGCACATCTTGAGGAAGTGACTAAAACTGTATCTGAGAAAAATGAAGGGGATACCTGTCCATGTTGTGAATGGGAGAAAAACTTCTGGACTCAGTGTAAACCAGAGGAGGAACTGAGAATACCACATGGAGACTCCACTGAGAACAGGACGCCCTATGAGCAAAGTAGTGGTGATTTCTCCCATTCTATGGAGCAGAAGAAAAAACAGAAAATAGAAGAGTATATATTTAATGAATGTGGAAACTGCCACATGGATCAGAGTGCTCTAAAGTCAGAAGATGGATATCATGCAGGAGAGAGGCCATATATATGTACGGAATGTGGTATGAACTTCATTGAGAAGGGGTCTCTCATGATACATCAAACAATCCACACTAACCATGCTAGACCACTTCCCTGTACTGAAGGTGAGAAAAGTTTCCTTCACAAACCAGTTCTAGGAGTACAAAAAAGAAGCCATGCAGGGGAGAGACCCTATCCATGTACTGAATGTAAGAAAAGTTTCATTCAGAAGAAAAACCTAATAATTCATCAGAGAACCCACAGGGGAGAGAAACCCTTTGCATGCAGTGAATGTGGGAAAAGCTTCAGTAAGAAGAGAAGTCTTATAAATCACCTGAGAGTGCATACAGGAGAGGGACTCTTTTCATGCCTTGAATGTGGGAAAAGCTTTATTCGGAAGGGGAATCTGCAGATACACCAGAAAACCCATAAAGAAGAGAGTTCCTTTCAATGCAAGGACTGTGGAGAAAACTTCATGGAGAAGGTAACTCTTAAGGAACATCGGAGAGTCCATATGGAAGAAAAACGCTTTTCTTGCACTGAATGTGGGAAAAGATTCAGGGAGAAGGGAAATCTTTCAAAACACTTGAGAATCCACACTGGAGAGAGACCTTATTCATGCAGTGACTGTGGGAAAAGCTTCATTCAGAAAACACAACTTACACGACACATGACAATTCATGCTGGAGAAAGACACCTGAGAATTCACGCTGGAGAAAGACAATTTCCATGTAGTGAATGTGGGAAAAGGTTCATTATGAAAGGATCTCTTAAACGGCATCTACAAAGTCATGCTGAGAAAAAACCCTTTCCCTGTAATGAATGTGGCAGAAGCTTTAGTCAGAAGGGAACTCTTGTAGATCACCTGAGAATCCACTCTGGAGAGAGACCTTTTTCATGCCGTGAATGTGGGAAAAGGTTCAGTGTGAAGGGATCTGTTAAACGGCACTTACAAAGTCATGCTGAGAAAAAACCTTTTCCCTGTAATGAATGTGGCAGAAGCTTTAGTCAGAAGGGGACTCTTGTAGAGCACCTGAGAATCCACTCTGGAGAGAGACCTTTTTCATGCAGTGAATGTGGAGAAACCTTTATTCAGAAGAGAAAACTTGTAAGGCACTTGAGAATCCATGCTGAAGAGAGACCCTTTCTATGCAGTGAACGTGGGAAAAGCTTTATTGTGAAGAGTAATCTTGTAGAGCACCTGAGAATCTACGCGGGAGAGAGACCATTTCTATGTAAGGAATGTGGGAAAAGCTTTATTCAGAAGGAAAGCCTTGTAGAGCACCTGAGAATCTCCCATGGACAGTGGCCCTTTCTATGTAAAGAATGTGGGAGAAGCTTCAGTCTGAAGGAAGAAATTCTAGATCACCTAAGAGAGCACTGGTGATCTGAGTGTGGAGAATAATTGGAAACTGTAATGTAAATGGTGGTATTCAAAGTCCCAGTCCAACAGGTACAACTGCAAGAGATACTATATAGCCTACCACAAAGCAATCACGTAGCTAAGTGAGCTTACTACACAAAAAAAAATCAACCAAGCTGAGAATTCACTGAGAGAAATATTCTGAGTCCATTAACAAATTCCTGGATTCCTCCAACCCTTTATCCTCTTCCATTGGAACAGAAACACATGGCAATAAATTGACCACATTCTTTATGGACAAAATAACACTTATCTGGTCAGAACCAGAGAAAATACCAGTGATAAAACCAGCTCCCCACTAGCAGAACAGACACCATCCCCACCTTCTGCCCACTATCATCAGACGACATTGACTCTACCTCTCTCAGAACAATCACCTGCTCAGAATACCCTTGTTCTTCCTCCTGGTTAATCAACAAGCCAGACATGGGCTACTTGCCTGCATCCAGACCATAACAAAAACACCTCACTAGATGAAGCCCACCTTCCAATCGCCCTAAAACGAGCCATTGTGAGATCCACACTGAAGAAAGCAAACTTCAACTCAAATTGACCTGAATAATTATCACCCAGTCTCAAACATTCCCTTCCTCAATAAAGTCATTCAGGTTTAATCCAGCTAACTGAGCAGCTGTGCACCTCAAATAACTAGGACCCACTACATCAGATTTCGAATCATATTGCAGCACTGAAACCACACCACTTAGTATGGTCGATGAGCTAGGTTCTCTGCATGGATTGGAGAGACTCATCCTTAATCATACTCTTTGGATCTCTCTGCAGCATTTGACACATTGGATCATAACCTTCTCCTGGCCCGACTGAAAGACTTCAGACTGACTGGCCCAGACCGCACTTATTTCTCATCTTACCTCTGTGACCGCACCAGATGATGTCCATAAGATCAGTTTTCTCCAACCACACACTCTCTCCTATGGAGCACTCCAGAGCTCCATCCAGTCCCCCACTCTCTTCAATGTCTACCTAGCCTCCCTGAGTAAATTTCATTTGAGACGTCCATATGCTACATTTGTCCCATGCAGACGACATCCAGTTACTATCCCAGTAAGTGCAAACCAGGAAACAACTTTCTCACAAGGACAAGCAGGATGGTAGTCTCACATATGGGTGACATCATCAGGATGGAGCCCAATCACTGAAAACTTCTGTCAAGTTTCCAGAACTTTGACTGGCCCCTACTGGGCATTGCCCAGCATGGCACTAACCCTGCAGCCAGCAGGGGTCCCCCTTCATTCTTCTTTTTTCCGCGCAGCAGTAGCCTCACGGTTTAGGAGCTCTAAAGAGATTGCCTGACAGGAATTTCCTCATGAATTATCTAAAGTTAAATTGCCCCCAGGGGGTCCCTCCTCTACTTTTCTCTGGCCGCGGTACTTCCGGTAAGTTTTTTGACCGTTTTATGTCGATTACCGTTGAGTTTGGCCCTTGCGGCCTACTGGCCGTTGATGGTAACCAACGGCTCGATTTTTTCTGATGGCCATGGCATCGGGGTTCCGTCGGTGCCCGGCCTGTACTTGCACCATGTCTATCACAGACCCCCACTGAGTCTGTGTAATGTGTTTAGGCCGTGAGCATGATGTCCTGACTTGCACCAAATGTGCCCTCAGAACACCTAAAGGTCACACAGCCAGAATGGAGAAGATGGAACTCCTCTTCCAGGCTCAGACCCCCGACGCCGTCCATCACAGATCGACGTCATCGGAGACCGGCACCGTCAACTTCATCACGCCAGCATCGACCACCGTCCGTGACCCCGACTTCCATCGATGTCTTCAACGGCCATCGACACCCTGCTACTTCTCCCCCTCAGGATCGAGGGGATCGCAGGGAGAAACATCGTAAGACTCGGACCATCAAGGGAAAGCGAAATTATCGACCGCATCGCCACCGTCGAAGAAGCCCCGTCCAGGAAGGCACCGACCATTCTTGCGACCGGGTCATCAGATGCCACCCTCACCCGATCGGAGTTTGGGAGTCGCGATTTCCGCCTGAAAGGTGGTCTCTCGACTGTGCCTCTGCCTCCCTCTTCTGTTTCCGGAGCCGGGGCTGGCTTGCTTCCAGGGTCTCCGAGAAGAACTGGACCGGCTGTTCAGGAGGCCATCGAAGAGGCAATTGCAGCATCTCCAGGTTCCTCTGGCACTGACAAACCGGCACCGATTGTGGAACCAGTCATCGACCCGATTCCAGCAGCGCTGGCACCATTGCTATCCCGGATGGAGGCGCTGATGGCTGCCCTTCCACCGATGAATCCCGGGTCTCAATGGCTCCAATGCCCTCCCCGTTGACAGCTTCATTGGGAGGAGAAACAACCATTCTGCATTCCTCCATCGGGAGTTGTGCCTCAGCCATCGATGCCAATTTGTCCCTCGCCACCGATTCATCCCTTGGGTGCTGATACGTCCTTCGGCGCCTTTGATGGCCGGCAACCGATGCCTTCCATACCATCATCGGTGCCCCCCGGTGATTCTTTCGATTTTCTCGGAGCCCTCGCCCGGGGCCTTCAGGTATCCAACCCCCTTCTCATCCTACAGGTCAGTCTGCTGATCCTTATGACACTTGGGGTGATGATACTTCAACAGACACCGATGACTTACCTTCCACCACCTTCTCCCACTTAAAGTAGGAAGCGTTCCCCTCCAGAGGACCTCTCTTTCATAAATTTTGTGAGGAAATGTCTGACTTGGTTCCTTTCAACTTCAGACTGAACAGAATGACGGGCACCAGATGATGGAGTTACTCCAATTCCTGAATGCCCCCAAAGTGATCACCTCTATTCCCATTCATCAAGTTCTTCTTGATCTCCTCAAAAAGAACTGGGAAAATCCTGGATCAATTGCTCCAGTACACAGAAAGGCTGACACTACTTACTTAGTGCAATCAGCCTCAGGTTTTCAAAAATTCCAGCTCGACCACCACTCAGTTGTGGTAGAGTCGACTCAAAAGAGGGCAAAAAGGTCAAAACCTCACTCATCTACCCCTCCTGCTAAGGAACAAAAGTTCCTAGACAACATTGGTCGACAACTGTTCCAAGGGGCCATGCTCATCTCCCGAATTGCTGTTTACCAGCTTTATATGACCCAATATAATAGGGTCATCTTCAAACATATACAGGACTTTTCTGAGTCCCTGCCTGAACAATTCCAGGACCAGCTACAAACCCTTGTCAACAAAGGATTTGAGGCGGGAAAACATAAGATTCGAACATCTTATGATATATTCGACGCCTCTACCAGAGTGTCTGCAGCTGCCATTTCGGCAAGACGGTGGGCCTGGCTCAAATCTTCTGACCTTCGCCCAGAAGTGCCAGACCGGCTGTCTAACCTACCATGTGTAGGAGATAATCTGTTTGGTGAACAGAATCAACGAATGGTGGCTGAATTAAAAGACCATCATGAGACCCTTAAACAGCTCTCATCGATGCCATCTGACTTCTCCTCAACACAGCCCTTCAGGAAGGACTCTAAGAAGTCGTTCTATCTAACTTACAGTCCAAGAAAGACTATCCACCACCAGCAAGGTCCCGAGACCTTATCAAAAGCCTCAGCCTTGCCAGGCCCGAAAGCAAAGACCACAAGCAGCTCCCCAGCCAGGACCTGCTTCAGGTTTTTGACTTCAGCTTGGAGAGCAGCAGCCAGATTCCTCTGCCAAGCGTACCAGTGGGAGGTCGATTGTGCCACTTTCACAACAAATGGCAGTCAGTCACAACTGACCAATGGGTACTGGCAATCATTGCTCATGGTTACCATCTAAACTTTCTCGCCCTACCACCGGACTCCCCACCTCTGCAGACGTAGGGCATGTCCAACCACTCCATTCTTCTGGATCAAAAGTTCTCCCTCCTTCTCCAGTTAAGAGCAATAGAACCCGTTCCACACTCGCAGCAAGGCCTAGGTTCTATTCCCGGTACTTTCTGATCCCCAAAAAAATCGGGAGGAGTTCGTCCAATTCTGACCTACGTGCTCTCAACAAGTACCTCCAGCGGGAAAAGTTCAAGATGGTAACCTTGGAATCGCTTCTACCTCTTCTACAAAGAGGAGACTGGCTTTGCTCTCTGGACCTCCAGAACGCATACACTCACATTGCGATAACTCCAACTCATCGCAAGTACCTAAGGTTTTAGTAGGCCCCAAGCACTATCAATACCGAGTGCTCCCGTTCGGCCTAGCATCTGCACCACGAGTCTTTACCAAATGTCTCATAGTTGTCGCAGCTTTTCTCAGGAAAGAAGGTGTTCATGTCTACCCCTATCTGGACGACTGGTTAATCAGGGCTCCAACCCAGCAAGCTGCTCAGTCGTCCCTCGATTTAACTCTACAAACTCTAATTTCACTAGGATTTCTCGTCAATTACGGAAAATCCTTTTTAGTTCCATCACAAACCTTGTTGTTCATTGGGGCAGACTTGGACACCTTGCAGGCAAAAGTCTTATCTACCCAGCAGCAACGAACGCTGACACTCGTGTCTCTCGCTCACCAGTTGCAGTCTCAGCATACAGCAACAGCTTGCCAATTCCTCGTCCTTCTGGGACACATGGCGTCCTCAGTCCATGTTACTCCAATGGCCCGCCTGGCCATGAGACTCATGCATTGGACTCTGAGATCACAATGGATTCAAGCTGTTCAGCCTCTGTCGACCATTGTCCACATCACCAACCCACTCCGTCTGTCTCTGGCCTGGTGGAAAGATCAATTCAATCTCCTCCGGGGACTGCCCTTTCAATTACCAGATGCTCAAGTCATTCTCACCACCGACTCTTCCAACCTCGGATGATGAGCCCACGTGGACGATCTACAGACACAAGGGTCTTGGTCTCCAGAGGAAGCCAAACATCAAATAAATTTCCTGGAGCTTCGAGCAATGCGATATGCTCTCAGGGCTTTTCAGGATCGCCTATCAAATCAGGTCATCCTGATTCAGATAGACAACCAGGTGGCCATGTGGTACATCAACAAGCAGGGAGGCACAGGCTCCTTCCTTCTGTGTCAGGAAGCTGCACAGATTTGGGCGGAAGCTCTCTCCCACTCGATGTACCTCAAGGCCACCTACTTGCCGGGAGTGGACAATGTGCTGGCAGACAAGCTGAGTCGCGTCTTCCAACCGCCCGAGTGGTCTCTCAACCCCTCGGTAGTGGCCTCAATCTTCCAACAATGGGGATATCCTCAGACAGATCTCTTTGCATCCCCTCAGAACCACAAAGTGGTCAACTACTGCTCCCTCATTCGGAGCGAACACTCCCAGCCCAGAGATGCATTCTCCCTCTCGTGGGCAACCGGTCTGCTCTATGCATTCCCTCCACTTCCTCTTCTCTCGAAGCCTCTCGTGAAGCTACGTCAGGACAAGGGAACCATGATCCTGATAGCACCTCACTGGCCACGCCAAGTGTGGTTTCCCATACTCCAGGATCTCTCCATCCGCAGGCACGTACCCTTGGGAAAGGACCCGCTCCTGATCACTCAAAACGACGGGTGCCTATGCCATCCCAATCTTCAGGCCTTGTCTCTGACGGCATGGATGTTGAAAGGTTAATCCTTCAACCACTTAACCTTTCAGATCCAGTTTCCCGTGTCTTGATTGCTTCACGGAAGCCTTCCATGAGAAAATCTTATTCCTATAAATGGAAAAGGTACACTTCATGGTGCACCTCTCAGTCCCTTAATCCCTTTTCCTGTCCAATCCCAAGGTTTTTGGACTATCTCTGGCATCTGTCAGAGTCAGGTCTTAAGACATCTTCTATCAGAATGCATGTCAGTGCGGTAGCCGCCTTCCATAAAGGTGTCGGGGATGTCCCTATATCAGTACAACCCCTTGTAACACGCTTTCTGAAGGACTTGCTCCATATCAAGCCACCTTTACGTCCTCCGGCCCCTTCTTGGGACCTTAATCTCGTTTTGGGCTGGCTCATGAAACCACCATTCGAGCCTCTTCACTCCTCTGACCCTAAATTTCTCACATAGAAAGTGAATTTCCTTTTGGCTATCACTTCAGCTCGCAGGCTTAGTGAGTTACAGGCCCTAGTTACCTATCCACCTTACACTAAACTCCTGCAGGACCGGGCGGTACTCCGCACTCACCCTAAATTTTTACCTAAGGTAGTTTCGGAGTTTCATATTAATCAATCCATCATACTACCTGCCTTCTTTCCCAGGCCCCATTCCAATCCAGGGAAACAGACTCTGCATACCCTTGACTGTAAACGGGCTCTAGCTTTCTACCTAGACCGTACAGTTGCCCTCAGAAAGAGCACTCAGTTGTTTGTCTCTTTCCATCCCAACAAATTAGGGCAACCTGTGGGTAAGCAGACTCTCTCCTCCTGGTTGGCAGACTGCATATCTTTTTGCTATCAGCAAGCAGGCATTCCTTTTCAAGACCGTGATAAAGCACACTCTGTGAGGGCCATGGCGACTTCAGTAGCACACCTACGATCGGTGCCGCTTCCTGACATTTGCAGGGTTGCCACCTGGAGTTCTCTCCATATTTCCGCAGCCCACTATTGCTTGGACAAAGCCGGAAGACAAGATTCCATCTTCGGCCAGGCTGTCCTGCGTAACTTATTTCCAACGTGATGTACCTACACCTTTCCGCCTGCCTGGTGGGGTTCAGGATGCCCTCTACCAAATTCCACCCCAGTTGTTGTGCCTGTTGCACGCCGTAGGGTACTTTTGGTGCATGTTAGGACATCCTCAGCTCGGTACTCACCCATATGTGAGGACTAACATCCTGCTTGTCCTGTGAGAAAGCAAATGTTGCTTACCTGTAACAGGTGTTCTCACAGGACAGCAGGATGTTAGTCCTCACGAAACCCGCCCCGCCGCCCCGCAGTGTTGGGTTTGTAACGTTTTGTTATTTTATTTTTCGGCACTGCCTGTAGCTATCAAATAAGACTGAAGGGGGACCCCTGCTGGCTGCAGGGTTAGTGCCATGCTGGGCATGCCCAGTAGAGGCCAGTCAAAGTTCTGGAAACTTTGACAGAAGTTTTCCATGATTGGGCTCCATCCTGATGATGTCACCCATATGTGAGGACTACCATCCTGCTGTCCTGTGAGAACACCTGTTACAGGTAAGCAACATCTGCTATCACCCTCCTCAACAAAACTCTCAAAAAAAATCACAAATTGGTTTCAGCATAACAAAATATAAACTAAACCATCGAAAGTCAGAGATGTTATGGATTGGGAAAAGGATTCCCAGCATCCTCTCCCACAGTGATTCTTGGGGGGGGGGGGAACTCTCATCATTAGTGCTCGCGCTCAGAGCTTGGGTTTCATCATAATTTCAAAACTGACCATGAAAGCTTAATTCCAAGCAGTGTAATAAACAGCTTTTTTCCACCTCTACCAACTCTGTTATCTCCACTCACTGCTTGACAACACATCCTTTGCGACTGCAGTCTGGGCTACCAAGAGTCTGAACTATTGCAATGCACTGAAAATGGGGATCCTTAACACCCTAAGCTGCCGCTTACAACTAATACAGATTGCTGCTGCTCGCATGATCATGAACCTACATAAATATGACTGCATTATACCAATCCTGAAAAGTCTACACTGGCTTCCAACTTTCTACCACACCAATTTCAAGATCTTGACCTTAACCTATAAATCCCTCAAAGATTTGATCCCCAACCTACCTTAGCAGCTTGCTAGTTCTTAACATAACCTACTGTTCACTATGCTCACTATCCCAGAACCACCTCATAATACCTTTTTCAAGGGCTATGCACCTCACAACTTTCACAGGCTCTGCTCTCACCCTCTGGAATGCCTTGAACCTAGTACATCAGAGCCACCCTAGACTTTCTAACATTCAGGAAAGCAGTAAAAACCTGGCTTTTTGAGGCAGCATTTGGCACCAGTTGAGACTAGGGCCTACTGCATCCTCGGAGTCCTCATACAAATCACACCAAACTGTACTCTCTAGAAATATACCCCTCCCCCAATCACCAAGGGGGGGTATATTGGTGAGTAAAGCTGTACTCAGCTTTACTCACCAAGCCTCTTACTCCTCAAACCAATCTTACCTCAACTCCTCCCCCCCATTCCTATCAATACTGAGAAGCCGCAACACCGGTCACTACCTACACAATACTTCTTGACATCCCATGTGCTATCACTGTCTGTCCTAACTCACTGTAACAGATCTTGGCTATTGATGTAATAAGACTTCCTTTTATTAAATCCATGTTGGCTGTACTCCATTAATCTATGTGTATTCAGATGACCAATAGTTTTGTTCTTCAGGATATCTTCTACCATTTTGCCTGATACCAACATCAAGCTCACCAGTCTGTAGTTTCTGCAACAGATAGTATTGAGATTAAATGGAGATCAGTTAGAATACATTGCAGAATATCTGCAGATGTGGTCACAAAATCAAAGTGCACTGAGCACAGAAAAATAATGAATAATGTTCTTTCCTCCATGTTTAGGAGTGATTACAGTTTTTGACTGCAGTAGAAGACCTACAAAACTGTCCTTAGAGAAGGATTATCTCATGTGCTGTACAAGCCATTTTAAAAATAGTTGGCAGGCTCAACAATAATCCTTACAAAGTATAATAACATAAGTTAGAAGTTTTATACAAGCAGGCTTGCTCTAAATCAATGTATCAAGAATTGATGTTAATCAGGGATGAAATGAGATTGATACACAATATGCAAATAGCGAAATCTTTGTGTGTTTTTTCAGCCTGAAATTCTATGTGCATTGGAAGAAGCCCAAAATATTTCCGGCTAAAGCAGTCAAGGAAAGAGCCCCTGCTGCAGGGAAAATGTTGCAGGAGGTGGGTAGGGTTCAATCAATTATAGAGAAAATTAAATTACTGAGGTTTGCTTGGAACATCTCTTCTCTATACACTGCTAAGTATAGGCTAGCTGAGGAACAACTGGCCTCTGCAACAGTCTGGGCTGCTAGGCTACCTCCCCACCAACAGAGGTCCTCTTGGAGCCACGCTTTCTCCCACTCTAACTACCTCCTCGATGGTTCCATGACTCAGCAAGGCCAGCCATATTTAGCCCTGCCTCTCTCACAACTTGATGCCTCTTCATCAAGTCACCTTGGCTCCTTGCATTGGTCCGCCTTGCTTTTCTTTGCTTCTGCTTGGCCCCTGTTGCCTTCTTGTTTCTCCTTGCCTTGTGGCCTCCTCAGCTTTCCTGCCATGTCGTGTGGCCTTCTCAGCCTCCCTGTTTTGTCCTGAAGCCTCCTTGGCCTTTTTGCCTGGCCTAGTAGCTTTATGGCCTCTTAGTCTCGCTCTACCTTGCCTTGTGGCCTGCTTAGGCCTCCTTATCTGTTTCTCCCTTCCTATTAGCCTGTGGTCTGTTTCCTTGTCCTGTTCTCATGGTCCTATCCAGTCCTAGGCTTGCCTTGTCCTGTCCAGTCCTTGTTTCATCGTGCCCTGTCCTGCCTGTGGCCTCTACTTCCTGTGGGCCTCCTGTTCCAGTCCCTGTCTTCAATCACAGGCCTTGTCTCCAATTCCATCCCCTGCTCCAGTCTTGCCTGCTCTCAGTATTAGCTGTGTCTCCATTTCCAGGCCTAGTCTCTGGTTCCAGCACTTGTCTCCAGCCCTGCCTGTCTCCAGCTCATGCCTGCCTTCACCAAGCATGCCTCCAGTTCCAGCCAAAGTCCTGATGGCCACCAGAACCTGCGGGCTCAACTGAAGAGGGGAGATGGCTGGTAGAGTGGAAGACCCAGTCTGGCTTTGCCCCAGACTCTGTCCTTGCTCCTGGTGAGGGGAAATCCCCCATCCAGCTGATTCCCCACTTCATGACCACTTCTTTCTGATGTTCTCTCTCAAAATTCACTGAGGAACAGGGGCAAGGAGGCATTGGTTTTCCTGTCCATGGTAGAAGAAGTGGTTGGGCCAATCAAGAGCCTGCCACGTTTGGATTTATGGAAAAAATTTCAGCAATAATTCTTTTTTTTTTTTCAAAATAATTTTTATTAACAGGAAGACGTTACACACACTTGGAATAACAATAGCATATGTAAACAGAAAACAGTGTACAGTATAAGCATTGCACATAAATGATCAGTCCAACAACCGAACTCACTGTAAATGTATTCCTGCTTTTCCTTTTTTTTATTCCTTCCATCCAATCCTGGCCCTACCCCCCCGCAGAACCAACTCCAAAGCATCCCCATTCACACCTCATGCATACCCCATACAGACCTCCCATCCCCCCAACCCATCCCCCCCCTCGGAACCTCAGTTAAGACCATATGAGCTTATATCTAGTGTTACTGAGCTCAGTTTGTAGAGCAAGAGGATGCAATACCCACCAAATGTCCATTAATTGCGGTTCGTCACATAAGAGATTGATGCCTTTACTCCTGTCCTGATTTTGCACAGGCTTGGGAGGTCTGATGTCTAGCTGCTTATTCGCGACTATGTTAAAGTCCCCCCCAACTACTAGGCGATAGTCAGGGAACTCAACTAGCCGACTCATCAAGGAAGTAAAAAATAGGGGAGAATATACATTTGGAACATAAATATTACACAGTACCATTTTCTGATCGTGTAATGTTCCTACAACAATCACATATCTCCCCTCTGGGTCTTGGTATGTTTGCGCCAGCTGAAATGGTAAATTTTTATGGAGGAGCATGGCGACCCCACGCTGCCTTGAACTAAAAGAGGAGTAGTAGCAGTGACTCACCCAGTCCCTCTGTAATTTAGCGTGTTCCTTGTCTGTAAGGTGCGTTTCCTGCAGGAATACCACCTGGGGCCCGCATGCATTTAAACATTGTGAGTAATTTCTTTCACTTAATCGGGGAATGGACCCCCATCCACATTCAGCGAGACGATTTTAACCTGCGCCATACCATGAACCCAGAGGGACACACAAAAAGATGACATTATTCCCAGTTGGGCTTCCAAGGCCCCCCAGCCTGGGCCTTAGAAAGTAGCTTGGCATATAATGAGACAGCCAGAAATACAAGACTTCCTGCAGACATAAAGAGGTTCCCCCTACACCCCCCTCCTCCCCAGCCTGCTGCTCACTCGAGCACACAAACCACAGCCATACCCACACATACCCCACACCCAACAAGTACATCCAGATCCCAAACTCCTTGTCCCTCAAGAGGCACAAACTGGCTTTCCTCTGCCCCCCCCCCCCCCCCCCCCCCCCAGAGCATCTCTCCCATCCACCCCCCTGCCGCTGAACATAGAACTTCAGGGATTTAGAACAGATTAAAGAGAACTTGGGAAACTGAACACCCAACAGAGCTGACCCCCAGACATCAGAAGTAAGGCAGCAGAAGCAATGCAAAGATAGTGACTCATTCCTCTGTAAAGGCCCCACCATCAGTCAGTTATTTACTCTGTGGGAAGAAAAGACAGTTAGTTGCTCTGTTGGGAGAAAAAGTGAGGCGCTGGCGAAGTCAAATCCCGTACACCGCTGCCCTTCAAGTAACATTGCCTGGCTCCAGCGAAGATATAAATGAATTGGCTTCTTCCTTTTTGCAGAAAAAGAGGACAGTACCCGTTGTATTGAACTCGTAGCTTAGCAGGGAAAAGTAGAGCAAATGGTATCCCCCTTTTGTGTAGCACTGTGCAGGCAAGAGACACTTCATTTTTTTTTATTATCGGACTTTTTATTTATTTACTAGCCGTTAAGCCCGTAACAACGAGCTCGGTCCATTTCCTTCCCACTCCCTCCCCCTCATTCTCCCTCCTCCTCTCCCCCCCCCCCTTCTCTCTCTCTCCCCCCTCTCTCTCTCTCCCCTTCCCCCTCCCCCCCTCACCTCCCTCCCTCTCTCTCACCTCCCTCCCCCCCTCTCACTCACCTCCCCCCTCCCCTCCCTCTCTCTCACCTTCCCCTCTCCCTCCTCTCATCTTCCCCTCTCCCCTCCCTCTCTCCTTCCCCTCTCCCCTCCCTCTCTCTCACCTTCCCCTCTCCCCTCCCTCCATCTCTTCACTCTCTCCTCCCTCTCACTCTCCCCCTCTCTCCTCCCTTTCCTCAGTCACTCCCCCTCTCTCAATCCCCTCCCCTTTAAGATCATCCACAACCGGCAGTCGGAAGATCTCCGGGGGGGGGGGTGTCTCTCCCGTGCGCGGCGCTGCTACTGCTCCTCCCGCTCCTGCTCGTCGTCACTGCCGCTGCTTCTGCTCCTCCCACTCCTGCTTCTCGCCACCGCTCCTGCTTCTCACCACCGCCGCCGCTCCTGCGGCCCCAGCGCCATTTTTTTTTTTCAGGCACGCTCGGCTCTGACCGACGTGCTCGCCCGCGCATGCGCGGTAGAGCTGCTCTCTACTGCGCATTTGCGGGCCGTCGGTCAGAGCCCATTTATAAGGTAGATTTTTATTATGCTTTTTTTTAGCACTTCAAAATGGATTACATTCCCTATCCCCAGTGGGCTTACAATCTAATGAAGGAGTTACGCGCGTAAATGTGACGTATTAATGTAGCAATTTTCAAAAGCCCACTTACTTGAGTAAAGTGCATTTATTCATGTAAAACCCAGATTTCTACATGTAAGAGGTTTTTTTGTTTTATTAAACCAGGCCCTAAGTTTGTACCCGAATCAACAGAGGATAAAGTGACTTGCTCAAGGTCAGAAGACGTGGCAGTGGGATTTGAGCCATGGTTTTCCCAGGTTCATAGCCCCACTGCTCTAATCGTTAGGCAACTTCTCCACTCAAAAAAAACCAAAACAAAACAAACTCTTCAACTGTTTGGGAGACCCCGCATTGGATATTTTCAATTTGACAGTTATGTCATATTTTTACTTCCCAAAAATTGGAATGACGTGCTGCACTGTGTCTCTCTCCTCTTGACCCATCTCTCAATTAATATTGAAAAAAAATGTTTGCCGAGATATTTCCCTGCTGTGAATCTTGACCAGCCTTGAATCTGTGGAGGAAGTGAAGGAGGGGACATCTACTGACATCCCCTCCTTCACTCCCAGGTCTTCTCCCTGTCAGCAAAAAAAAAAAAAAAAGTTTTTTTTAGGACCACCTGAGGTTTATTAAGAACAGAGTGTTTCTGGTCTCACCTCTGTTCTTGAGCCATTATCTCTATTTGTTGATCACTTCCTACAACCATTTGTTCCAGAGATTTCTTCATTCTTCTGGGATTCTTCATGTTTTATTGAGGTTTTGCAGAGTATTCAGGATCTTTCTGAGGAACTCTGGCTTGTTAGTATGGACATTAATTCTTTATTTTCAAATATATCGCTGCAGGAGGCCGGCCTGCCTGCCTGCCTGCCTGCCTGCCTTACTTACTTACTTACTTACTTACTTACTTACTTACTTACTTATTTATTTACCTACCTACCTACCTACCTACCTACCTACCTCTTTTCTATACCGACATTCATGATCAATATCATATCACATCGATTCACAGAGAACATGGGGGTTATAACTTTAACAGACCATTTAAACAAGAGGCAAAGTTACAATAAACAAGGTGAAATAAACTTGGAAGCTGAGGTAGCCGGAAACATAGGACAGAAGAGGAAAATTAAAAATATTTAAAAAATACTTATCTATGATTCAACAGGTATTGACCACAGGCGATGATCCCATTAGGGTCCCACCTTTCATTTTTTTGTTAAGGTGGCAGCTTTGGCTTTCCCAAAAATGATTTTGAGTTTAATGGAAAGTTTTATATGAACAGATTAAAGGAACAGCAATGGGGGATCACTGTGGCCTCCGACATAGCTTGTTTATTATGGGTCTTCATTTTAGATCGGTTTGTGCATTCATCGTTGTTGTTTTTTTAGAATAGGATACCTTGGTGGTCCTTTATTTTTTTATTCAGAAATCAATGAGTCCAAGAAAAGACATAAGAAGAGACATCCTGAGGAATGCACTAAACATCTGAAAGTGAATAAAAGTGTATCAGAGAGAAATGAAGGGGATACCTGCCTATGTTGTGACTGGGAGAAAAACTGTTGGAATCAATGTAAACCAGAATAGGGGCTGAGAATCCCACCAGGAGACACCACTGAGATCGTGACTCCCTGTGAAAAAAGTACCAATGTTATATCCCACACTATGGAACAGCAGAGAAATCAAATAATAGAAGAGTATATGTTTAATGAATGTGGAAACTGCCACATGGATCAGAGAGCTCTAAAGTCAGAAGATGGATATCATGAAGGAAAGAGTCCACACACATGTATGGAATGTGGTATGAACTTCATTGAGAAGTCTCTCTTGATACATCAAACAATCCACGCTAACCATGCTAGACCACTTTCCACTACTGAATATGGTAGAAGCTTCCTTCACAAACCAGATCTAGTAGTAGGTAAAAGAAGCCATGCAGGGGAGAGACACTATCCATGTACTGAATGTGAGAAAATCTTCAGTCAGAAGAAAAACCTAATAATTCATCAGAGATCGCACAGAGGAGAGAAACCCCTTTCATGCAGGGAATGTGGAAAAACTTTCCATAAGAATAGAGGTCTCTTCAATCACCTGAGATTGCATACAGGAGAGGGACTTGTTTCATGCCTTAAATGTGGGAAAAGCTTTATTCGGAAGGGGAATCTGCAGATACACCAGAAAACCCATAAAGAAGAGAGGCCCATTCAATGCAAGGACTGTGGAGAAAACTTCATGGAGAAGGTAACTCTTAAGGAACATCAGAGAATCCACATGGGAGAGAGACCCTTTTCCTGCACTGAATGTGGGAAAAGCTTTAGACATAAGGGAAGTCTCATAGAGCACCTGAGAATCCATTCTGGAGAGAGACCCTTTTCATGTGCAGACTGTGAAAAATGTTTTATGAAGCATAAAGAACTTTTGATACACAAGAGAACTCACACAGGACAGAAGCCATTTCCATGCACTGAATGTGGGAGAAGCTTTATATGTAATATAGATCTTAAGGTACACCTGAGAATCCACTCTGGAGAGAGACCCTTTTCATGCAATGAATGTGGAAAAATGTTCCTTGTGAAGGGGTCTGTTAAAAGGCACCTATGAATTCATGCTGAAAAAAGACCCTTTTCCTGTAAGGAATGTGGCAGAAGCTTTACTCTGAAGGGAACTCTTGTTGAGTACCTGAGAATCCACTCTGGGGAGAGACCCTTTCTATGCAATGAATGTGGGAAAACCTTTATTCAGAAGAGAAATCTTGTAAAGCACCTGAGAATTCACTCTGGAGAGAGATCATATTCTAGGGAGAGACCATTTCCTTGCAAGGAATGTGGGAAAAGCTTTATTTGGAAGGAAAGCCTTGTAGAGCACCTGAGAATCCACCCTGGAGCATATCCCTTTCTATGCAAGGAATGTGGGAGAAGCTTCAGTCTGAAGGAAGATATTTTAGATCATCTAAAAGAGCATTGGTGATCTGAGGGGTGGAGAATAATTGGAAAGTGGAACGTAAATGGTGAAATTCAGAGTCCCAGTCTGGCAGGTACAAATGCACGATACACCAGATAGCCTTCTGTAAAGCAGTTACAGATGACAAGTGAGCTTACTACACAAAATTAATCAGCCAAGGCAAGAATTCATTGAGAGAACTATTCCGGACCACTAACAAACTTCTGGACTCCTCCAGCCCTATACACCCCTTCCCTTGCAACTGAAGCACATGGCAGCATATAGAAGGCGAGGGCTGTCTTTGGTACAATGCAAGTACTACGGAAGGCATTAGCAGTAAATTTGACATAGAGATCATCCCCAACATGCCAGGGCTTACAGATGACATTCATTCCTGTCATGGTATTCGCAAAGCAAACCAATTTGGAGAAACTGCCTCCAAGTAACCCTCTGCAACCTCCTCTTGATAGAATTGCCTAAAATGGTCCCGAATCTTAACTGACTCATATACCGTAGAGCTGTCCTCTCTCCTAATTTGTGTAATTGAGGATTGCGCAACTCTCGTATTTAATTTATGTGCCAGTAGTTTAGAGGCCTTATTGCTAAATTCAAAATTGTTCAGAGTAGTTAAATCACAAGCAGATTGTGGTAAATTGCAGGAAGACCTTGTGAGACTGGAAAATTGGGCATCGAAATGGCAGATGAAATTTAATGTGGATAAATGCAAGGTGATGCATATAGGGAAAAATAACCCATGCTATAGTTACACAATGTTAGGTTCCATATTAGGTGCTACCACCCAGGAAAGAGATCTAGACATCATAGTGGATAACACATTGAAGTCGTCGGTTCAGTGTGCTGTGGCAGTCAAAAAAGCAAACAGAATGTTGGGAATTATTAGAAAGGGAATGGTGAATAAAACGGAAAATGTCATAATGCCTCTGTATCGCTCCATGGTGAGACCGCACCTTGAATACTGTGTACAATTCTGGTCGCCACATCTCAAAAAAGATATAGTTGTGATGGAGAAGGTACAGAGAAGGGCGACCAAAATGATAAGAGGAATGGAACAGCTCCCCTATGAGGAAAGACTAAAGAGGTTAGGACTTTTCAGCTTGGAGAAGAGACGGCTGAGGTGGGATATGATAGAGGTGTTTAAAATCATGAGAGGTCTAGAACGGGTAGATGTGAATCGGTTATTTACTCTTTCAGATAATAGAAAGACTAGGGGGCACTCCATGAAGTTAGCATGGGGCACATTTAAAACTAATCGGAGAAAGTTCTTTTTTACTCAACACACAATTAAACTCTGGAATTTGTTGCCAGAGGATGTGGTTAGTGCACTTAGAATAGCTGTGTTTGAAAAAGGATTGGATAAGTTCTTGGAGGAGAAGTCCATTACCTGCTATTAATTAAGATGACTTAGAAAATAGCCACTGCTATTACTGGCATCAGTAACATGAAATAGACTTGCCAGGTTCTTGTGACGAAAACAGGATGCTGGGCTTGATGGACCCTTGGTCTGACCCAGTATGGCATGTTCTTATCTGCCTAATTAGTAACATATGGTAGTGTATGGAGTCTCCATATAAATCCTTAAAACTGCCCCTATGCTTTTTCAGTTGCAGCCACATTATTGAGAGCCAGACCGTTTGTTCTGAGTCTCCAAATGATGGATGGTTTCAGTTTATTTTTCTCCCTCTTTGTCCACATCGTACAACCTATTAATTATTATCTTTTTTAAGCCATCCCAGACCACATTGGATTTACTTCCCCTGTCCCATTAAGTTCTAGGTATTCCCATATTTCCCCCTCTGTTCTCTCAGCAAGGTGTTCATCCCAAATCAAAGCATCATTTAGTTTCCAAAAATAGTTCCTGCAAGGAGTTTGTAGACCCCAGAGTTTCCATCAAACCAGCAAATGGTCAGAGCATATGCAGCATCCTATATCCGCTGTCAACACACACACACACACACACAATCAAGGTATACTCCTCCAATATAAAATCAGTGCTAGAGTGTGACCCATGGGGAATAGAATAGAGTGTATAATCCCGAGAAGTGGAATAAAATACCTTCCAAACATCAATAAGGTTCAGATTCTTAAGTGTAGTTGCCAGTTTCCCTCTATGTCTCTTCAGAGACAACCCTGGGGAAGCCGAACTATCCATTTCTGGTGAATAATTCAGCTTGGAGTGGAGGAGTAGAGCAGTGGGTTCGAGTCCTGCTGCCGCTCCTTGTGATCATGGGCAAGTCACTTTGTCCTCCATTGCCTCAGGTACAAACTTAGATTGGGAGCCCTCTGGGGACAGAGAAATGCCTACAGTGCCTGAATGTAATCTGCTTTGAAGTAACTGAAAAAACGAAATATAAATAAAGTGAGATTAATGCCCCCGCCAACCAGTTAAGGGCTCTTAAAAAAGCTATTAATTGCTCCATAAGCCTCTCAAAAAACTGCCCTTGATCAATTTTTGGGGCCTATAGGTTAGCTCAGCTCCTCCAATTCTTGCATGAATTAGCACGAATCACCCCCCAAGATCTGAACCTCCAACGGTTTTTCTAAACCGCACACCTACCCCTCCACATTTCTTCCTTCACGGTTCGATGCTGGCACAATTAGATCCTGCACTTTTCTAAAATTAGTTTCCTGCACTATTAATATATCTGCTCTCGTGTAATTAACCTTTTTAAACAGTAGTTGCCTTGTCATAGGCGCATTCAATTCTTTAATGTTTAAAGACAATAACGTGATACCTGCCATCCTGGTAACTTACAGATTCACTCCCAAGCCCTTCTCACCACACCCCACCCCTCACCCTCCCCAAAATCCCCTCCAAAATCCCCCCTCAGCCAATCCTAATCCCCCCTCCCCAAAACCATACAACCCCCATCCTTATCCAAATATTCCACCTTTCCCCTCCTGGCAAAGTACCCATGGGCCAGATGTAAATGCCAACAGCACATTATTTTACAGCAGCAATCGTAGATCATTATTCTACCATGAAAATCAGAGAAAAGTAACATAAAACCAAGAAAAAAAAAGACCATCAGCCTGAAGATAAAGTCAGATGACAGATCACTTTTTGCATCCCTGCTAGCGATTAAGAACAGAAAACCAAGCAGCTGAAGGAGTCGAAGGATTGAGAAATCCCAGCTTGGGAGGGAGGAGAATGTCGCCACCATGTTATCATTAGGGGCTTGCAGTCCCACAGTGCTCATGGACAAGCCCTGCGCTCTTCAAGGCAGCTCGTGCTTCTGCCAAGGTCTTCTCCTTAAATGTAGCGCCGCCTCCTGTAAAGCTGAAACCAAAAGGAAACAGCCACTTGTAGTGAGCATTGCCTCCCTGGGGAGTATTAATGATATCTCACATATCTCTTTTCCTTTGCAGAACCCCAGATAGATCTGCGAAGAGCTGAACTTTATGGTACTCCCAATATTCCTGGTTTTCATCTTCAGTTTTTCCTTCAGGGGGTAGGCTTGAAATTAGACTATTATGTCTCGGGGGAAGGTTCTGTCTTTTCAGACCCAGAGCTGTAGGGGCCCATTCAGTGCTAACTGTTGGGATTTCAGCCTTCTCATCTTCCTCACTACTCAGAGGTGCTTTACTGAGCTGCTGTTCCACGTCAGCACAGTCTTCCTACTCACTCAGCTCCGGCACTCCCCGAATGCAGAGATTATTCCAGCACGCACGATTCTCCAGCTTCTTCAGTCTTATCGCCAAACTCTTCCTTGTACACAGCCAGCTCTTTCACGAGGCTCTGGAGCTCTGCGATCTGAGCGGCCTGCTCTTCTACATGCTGTTCCACCTCGTCAAGGTGGCCTCCAGTCTCAGTGACCCCACTTCTCAACTCAGCAGTAGCTTCTAACATCTTGCTCTTAATAGAAGCGGTCACAAAACCAGGCAGGGGTCTTATCTCGAGGGCCATCTTTACCATCTGAAACATGTTCACACATGTGCTCTCTCTATTCTCGTCCAAGCGTGAAGGAGATTGTGCCATGGTTGGGATCTGGCATCAAACAGCACATCCTATCACCAGAGGTCCCTGCAGTGGAAATGGGTGCATTAGTTTTGGGTGCAAATATGCCCCCTATGAATAGAGGCTTTTCAGGAGCCACACTCCCAGGACCTGTCAGCACGGGGGTAGGTTCTTGATCAGTGGCTTCTGAAGTAAGAACAGAATGGTTAGTTAAGACAGTGTATAAGGAAACATTTCTTAATAACTCAGAACTGTCTAGTCCCCCAGATCTTGAGTCCACAGTAATGGGAATCGGATTTGGATCCGGCAGTGGATCTCATAGTCTGGAGTGAAGATGAAATTGGTAAAGGTCTGGTTCAAAATTCAGTTCTGCAGCCAAAGGATTGTATCCTTCAGGCACAGGGTCCAATGAATGTGGAGCATTGTGTGAAGTGTCCTCTTCGGGCACAGGGGTCAATATATCTGAAACAATGATTGAAGCAACCCCTTCAGGCACACAGAGTCTGTCTCATCAGGAGTTCCAGATGGAGCACCGTCAAGTACAGGGTCCAGCATGGTAGATGAAGAGTCCATCTTATATCCACAGGCTCCAGAAGACTGGCAGGGGTGTGGAGCCTGCTTCATTATTTATCTTGATCAATAATTCCGGCTAGATCAGGGGTATCCTCCCTTGAAATTGCTTCAGCGTTTGTTGGCGGGTCACGTGGAATAGGCACAGGATCTGGTGTTGGACTTGCAGAAAACATCAGCCTGGAGTCAGAATCTGGCTGGGGAGGGGGTTGGCAGAACATTTGGCTCAGAAGCTGAGCAGACAGCCAAAAGTGAGAGTTAAAAGGTATTTATTGCTGTGTCAGGCTGGCAGGTTAAAGCAAGTCCGACACTGGATTGAGAACTGGCATGGGCTGTGCACTGAAGATTTTAAATGCCGACACTCTCTTGCTGCAAAGTCTCTAAATGATCACATTTCTTCCTGGACTGCTTATCGCCATTGATCCCACCATTGCAGTAGCTCCTAGAACGGTTGCTCTAATGTAGCCATTGCCTCTGACTGTGTTAGGCACTGGAAATTCTTAATAGTGCACTAATCAAGGAGATTTGGCACCAAGGGCCCTTTCAATGGTGGCTTGGGTAGAACATCTGTAGAAGCTTTTATTCACGTCCGTCTTTATTCCAGTGCAAAAGCAGGGCTGGCATCAGGATTGCTGCACAGCTTACGAGCAGAAAAGCTTTCAGGGTGGGGCAAGTTGCTTAGGCAGCATTTGGGATGCTTTCTGGCCTAATGGCTGAGGAGCTCACGCCTGTGAGGTGTTTATTTCTCCAGCATCACATACCGAAAACCCCCTCATAAATTAAAACCCTAGCTCTAACCAAGCACTGAGTACACACAACTTAATTTTCTAACTGGCCTCAGACCAGGGATCAATCCCTTTTGGTCTGAAAACAAACAAACAAACAGAAAAACCCATTAGGGGTTGCAGCTTACAATCGGGCCGATTCAGTAAAAACGCGGGAGAGCGGACGAACACCGGTGCAGGCAATTCTGTATTTAAATTAGGCTCGGCGGTAGAAACGGGCAAGAGGAGGCGCTAGGGACACTAGCGCGTCCCTAGCGCCGCCTTTTTTGACAGGAGCGGCGGCTGTCAGCGGGTTTGACAGCCGACGCTCAATTTTGCCGGCGTCGGTTCTCGGACACGCTGACAGCCACGGGCTCGGAAACCAGACGCCAGCAAAATTGAGCGTCCGTTTTTCGACCCGACAGCCGCCGGCCCAATTTAAATTTTTTTTTTCATTTTTTTTACTTTTTACACCCTTCGGGACCTCCGACTTAATATCGCCATGATATTAAGTCGGAGGGTGCACAGAAAAGCAGTTTTTACTGCTTTTCTGTGCACTTTCCCGGTGCCGGCAGAAACTAGCGCCTACCTTTGGGAAGGCGCTAATTTCTTAGAGTAAAATGTGCGGCTTGGTTGCACATTTTACTTACTGTATCCCGCGCGCATACCTAATAGGGCCATCAACATGCATTTGCATGTTGAGGGCGCTATTAGGTGCCGCGGGTTGGACGCACGTTTTCTGCCCCTTACTGAATAAGGGGTAAGGGAAAACGCGCAGAAAAAAAAGCAAGCATTCCTTCAAAAGCTCAGTGTTTCCTCTGGCCAACTAACCACAAAAGCTGGAGACAGAGGGTTCCCAGCATGTTGTCAGGCTGAAGACCCCTGCAGCACATGTGCACAGGATTTATGTTGCCCAGCAGAGGTTTTGTTAGGCATGCAAACGGGACCCTTCCTGATTTATGGGACTGCAGGTAAACTTAAAGGGATCATTCACAAGGAAGGTAAATCACAAGTGGGATAGGGCTTACTTCTAGTCCATGAATTAATACTATGGGCCTTTGCACTGTGGATTTTTTCCAGTCCCAGCTCACACACAATTAAAGGCAAGACTTCCAAACACCTTTCTTTGGCCTCCATGCCACCTAAATGCTGGGAACACCTGGGAGGTTCCAGCCAGGGGCGGATTGCCCTATCGGGGGATCGGGCATCCTCCCGGTGGGCCAATCGCTCTAGTCACGTGGTCTGCCATGCGCGGCCGTGACAGAGCCGCGCTGGGCAGACCACATGATGTGTCCTGGGCAGGCCTGGGCGGCGAATACCCGGGCCGGTCCGACATCGTGAGTCCGCTGCTGGTCCTAGCAATCCTTTTCAGTTGCCCTGAGGAAAAATCCAGCTCCTCAGGAGTGGGGGCCATATAAACAGGCTATCTTTAGGTTAAGGTGGGCTTTCTCTGTGCATAAGGCACCTGCCCCAGACCCAGCAGGTTCGAGGCTGGGGTATACACACCTGTTTCCCTGACACTTTCCCCCATTACTGAGGTTTGCTTGGCACATCTTCGTTCTCTCTACACTGCGGAGTTGAGTCTAGCTGAAGAACAATCATCCTCTTTCTGACTGAATTTCTCTCTCAAAGCTTACTGAGGCACAGGGGGACAGAGAGGCCTTGGTTTTCTTGTTCATGGCAGAAAAGGTGATTGGGGTAATCAAAAGGCCTGCCACATTTGGATCCATAGAAAATAATTTCAGCAACGCTTCGTTTTGGACCTCTTCAGCTATTTGGGAGGCTCTTCACCGGATATTTGCAGTCTGACAGACGTATAGAATTCTTACTTCACAAGAAAGGCAATGACGTGTTGAGCCATTTCTTAATTTAATTCATCTATAAAAAAAAAAAAATTGTCTGCCAAGATTTTTTTTCCCTGCTGCCTACCCCTTGTGAATCCTGACCAGACATGAGTTTGCGGAGAGGGTAGAGGAGGGGGATGTCTACTGACCAGGAGGGTTATTTAATTTCATCCACCTTGCTGACAGGGAGAAGATGTGGACAAAACAGCTGACCATAAAGGGGGGGCCTCAGCAGGGCGGCCTCATGCTCTGCTAATTCGTTCTTCTGAAATCACAGGGGTCATGACTAAGAGTGAAGTTTAGAAAACAGCATTGTGTGCAGACGTCATGCTGCTGTTTGTCGCTAAACCCGATGACTTCTGACCTGGTCCTGTCGGACTGCCTATGAATATAGGAGAAGTCTGAAATCCTGTGAATTGGTCCCTTGACTCCTATTCCAGCATTTTTGGCTAAATTTAGGGTGGTGCGGAGGAGATTAAAATATTTGAGCATTGTAGTCTCTCCCTGTTTGTGTGACCGGTTGAAAGACTGTTTTTACTCACACAATAAAGATATGCGGGGTAGGGCCCTCTTTTGTTTCTCACCAGCGGTTCAGCCCAAAAATGCATTGAAATGGCATAGGATGGGGGGAAAACGGTTTTAAAGACGGCTTTTATTTCCACCATAAAAAGTTATCCAAGATAATGGAGAGTTGAGCCTTTCATTGCTTCTCCTGGGCTTGGATAATCTGTGTGCCGAAGATGAATATCTTGTCCTGTTTACTGAACTTGATTCAGAATATGTCAAGTAAGTCATACTCGCTAAGGTTTCTGCCAAATTCAGTGGGGGTCTCTCCAGCTTTATATGGAATAAAAAGGTAGTAATAAGTAAGATGGTGATTCTGTGGCTACCCATGTTAGCAGGCACTATGGCCCTCCTAAAAGTGTCATTTTTTTCTATTGGGCTGTTCGTCTGCAAGGTGTGGAGTCTTCAGGGCCGTTCATCACTTCAGCTTTTGTGGAGCAGCATCAGGCTGGAGATTATGATATACTGTAGCTACCTCTTTGGAGCCAGCTTCACCTCAGGATTCCACGTGTGCTTTTATGTGTGCTGGAAAGAGGCATTCCATAGGGTAGAGTACATGCAGAAAGGATTCCACGTGTGCTTTTATGTGCGCTGGAAAGAGGCATTCCATAGGGTAGAGTACATGCAGAAAGGATTCCACGTGTGCTTTTATGTGCGCTGGAAAGAGGCATTCCATAGGGTAGAGTACATGCAGAAAGGATTCCACGTGTGCTTTTATGTGTGCTGGAAAGAGGCATTCCATAGAGTAGAGTACATGCAGAAAGGATTCCACGTGTGCTCTTATGTGCGCTGGAAAGAGGCATTCCATAGGGTAGAGTACATGCAGAAAGGATTCCACGTGTGCTTTTATGTGCGCTGGAAAGAGACATTCCATAGGGTAGAGTACATGCAGAAAGGATTCCACGTGTGCTTTTATGTGTGCTGGAAAGAGGCATTCCATAGGGAAGAGTACATGCAGAAAGGATTCCACGTGTGCTCTTATGTGCGGGGGAAAGAGACTTTCCATAGAGTAGAGTACATGCAGAAAGGATTCCACGTGTGCTCTTATGTGCGCTGGAAAGAGGCATTCCATAGGGTAGAGTACATGCAGAAAGAATTCCACGTGTGCTTTTATGTGCGCTGGAAAGAGGCATTCCATAGGGTAGAGTTAATGCAGAAAGGATTCCACGTGTGCTCTTATGTGCGCTGGAAAGAGGCATTCCATAGGGTAGAGTACATGCAGAAAGGATTCCACGTGTGCTTTTATGTGTGGGGGAAAGAGACTTTCCATAGAGTACATGCAGAAAGGATTCCACGTGTGCTTTTATGTGTGCTGGAAAGAGGCATTCCATAGGGAAGAGTACATGCAGAAAGGATTCCACGTGTGCTCTTATGTGTGGGGGAAAGAGACTTTCCATAGAGTAGAGTACATGCAGAAAGGATTCCACGTGTGCTTTTATGTGTGCTGGAAAGAGACATTCCATAGGGTAGAGTACATGCAGAAAGGATTCCACGTGTGCTCTTATGTGTGGGGGAAAGAGACTTTCCATAGGGAAGAGTACATGCAGAAAGGATTCCACGTGTGCTCTTATGTGTGCTGGAAAGAGGCTTTCCATAGAGTAGAGTACATGCAGAAAGGATTCCATGTGTGCTTTTATGTGTGCTGGAAAGAGGCATTCCATAGGGTAGAGTACATGCAGAAAGGATTCCATGTGTGCTCTTATGTGTGCTGGAAAGAGGCATTCCATAGGGAAGAGTACATGCAGAAAGGATTCCACGTGTGCTCTTATGTGTGGGGGAAAGAGACTTTCCATAGAGTACATGCAGAAAGGATTCCACGTGTGCTTTTATGTGTGCTGGAAAGAGGCATTCCATAGCGTAGAGTACATGCAGAAAGGATTCCACGTGTGCTCTTATGTGTGCTGGAAAGAGGCGTTCCATAGGGTAGAGTACATGCAGAAAGGATTCCACGTGTGCTCTTATGTGTGCTGGAAATAGCATTCCATAGGGTGGAGTACATGCAGAAAGGATTCCACGTGTGCTCTTATGTGTTCTGGAAAGAGGCATTCCATAGGGTAGAGTACATGCAGAAAGGATTCCACGTGTGCTCTTATGTGTGCTGGAAATAGCATTCCATAGGGTGGAGTACATGCAGAAATGATTCTACGTGTGCTTTTACATGTGCTGGAAAGAGGCATTCCATAGAGTAGAGTACATGCAGAAAGGATTCCAGGTGTGCTTTTTCATGCCCTGGAAAGAGGCATTCAGCAGATAGAGTTGGGGCAGGGATGGAATTAATGCAAACATTTTCTATTTTTCAAAGCAGATAGCTGCTCGTACACATTTACACCTGCTAATGAGCAGGTGTAAATGCGTGCACACATTCCACATGGTGTTCTGCGCATGCATACTAATTTTCAAATCAGAGTGATATGGATAAGACTGTTAGACATACCATGGAGAAACTGACTTGTGAGCTGAAAAGTAAGATCAATAATTTGTGGGGTAAGTTCTGGGAAACAGTTTGAAGCCATGTAACTTAGAAGATAGGAACATAAGAAGTGCCATGTTGGGTCAGACCAAGATCCAGCATCCTGTCTCCTAACAGTGGCCAGTCCAGATCACAAGTACGCGGCAGATCTCACTCCCAGGAATAAGGATTGGCTTTCCCAAATCTATCTGGCTAATAACTGTTTATGGACTTTGCTTTCAGGAACTTTGCCCAATCCTCTTTTGAACCCACTATGTTAGTTGCCTTGAACACATCCTCTGGAAACAGATTCTATAGCTTTATTGTGCACTGAGTGAAAAAAATACACTAAATAGCACAGGTCCCAGTTCAGACCTTTCTCCATTTGGAAAACCGACTGTTCAGTCCTATCCTTTGTTTCCTGTCTTTTATCCAGTCACCAGTACACAATAGGATACGGCCTCCGATCCCATGACTTTCCAATTTCCTGAAGAGGCTCTCATGAGGGACTTTGTCAATTGCTTTCTGAAAATCCAAATACGCGGTATCATCCAACTCACTTTTTTCTGCCGCGCAAGTTCTGACAGGCCAACGAAAATGTGATCACATTACCCCTACCTTGATCACATTGCATTGGCTTCCAATTTATTATCGTATCCAATATAAAATCTGCTGTATAGTTCATAATGTTATATACGGAGAACAAACTGAATGGCTTAATACATCTATCCACCTCCATGTACCACAGAGAGACCTGAGATCTGCCAATAAGGATCTTTTATCAGTGCCTACAATTAAATCAGCAAGACTCAGCCATGTAAGAGAACGCGTTATATCTATTGCTAGAACAAAGTCTGGAACTCACTACCAATGTACTTGAGACTACTAGCAGAAAAAAAGCAATTTAAAGCAGAATTGAAAACTTGGTTATTCAAGTGTGCCTTTGCAGAGCATGAAACATCTTTTCAGATATAGGCTGCAAAACACCAGAATCGATTATGTGCTTAACGTTTATGAATTCTATTTTTACTTTTATTTTATTTGTCTTAGCAACATTAATTAAATTTAACAGCCTATTACTACTATTTATATTTTTATGCAATTTGATATTTTGTTTTAGATTGAACCTTTTTATTTTATTTTTTTATCTTTTACTTTAACACTTAATTTATTTAATTTTCCTCTTTTATGTAGTATTTTAGCAGTTACTATTTTAACAAAACAATGTATTTTCTTGTGTGGTGTTTTAATTTGTAAACCGTTGTGAAGGCATGTCTGATGTGACGGTAGAGAAATGCTAATAAACTAAATGTTTGTTTACACCTTCAAAAAAAATCTAGTAAACTGGTAAAGCCAGACTTCCCTTTACAAAACCCATGTTGACTCTCCCCCATTAAACCATGTCTGTCTACTCGGTCAGTAATAGGACATGTGGAAAACACTCTGAGAAAGGGACGTGATGGCAGAGTGACTCATTTGCTGTAGAAAAGAGGAGCAGAAACAGAGTTTCATTTTCATTACACGTTATTGTTCGGGTTCAAGTTCTTTTGGTTGATTTGAGTTTCACCATAAGGAATAGCTGAGCTCAAACAGGCAAAATGTTTATTTATATAAGGATATTTATAGTCCGGGTATATATGTACCACTTTCTGGCTAATTTTAAGAGGAACGCGCAAATGTTTGCATGTGAGGGGAGATACTCTGCAATTTTATATCGTGAATTCAAGTACATGCGCATCGTTTAAAATCCCCCTGCCATGTGTGTGTGTGCACGTAATCTTAGGAGGGGGCTCGAGTAAATGTCCCTCGCGTATTTCCACTAGGGCTTTAGTGGCTTTTGCTCGCACACGCAGGCGGATTTTAAAACAAGCTCAGGCGAGGGGAAAAAAACATTTTTTCCAAGTAAACCACCAGTTTGCCCAGTTGATATTGAGGACTTCAGGACCCCTCTGGTTCTTCATCCTGCAAGCCCCCCCATCGACCCCAAACCCAGTCATGAAAGGAAGCTCGGAGAATTTAAAAGTGAGGTGTATCTCAAATTTGCACGGAGTCTTTGCATTTAACCTTTGGGGGGGTGTGGGGGTGTGCAGAGGGTGTTTACAGATGTGCATGGGCTAAATTGTATTCAGATCATTCCATTCATTTTTTTTGGGTCATGTTTTTAAATTCTCTTTCCAATGGTTTCATTACTTTGCGCATGTAGCCGGTTTTATGCACATAAAGTTATTCTTATCTTTGTGAAGTCAAACAGAATACTGTAAGTACAATTTTATCTGCATAAAAAATGTATGCACGCCTAGTCAGTGACATGAGTGCACATCCCAAGTTCTGTTTCTGGAGTCTCCCTCGCAGCACCCTTACACTATAAGCCCAGTGCGTGTGATAAGGTGGTTTAAGAAAACAGCTGAAGAGTTGTGGGGTTTTCATTTCTGTCTGATACCAGTCACTGTGATTTTCCAGAATCTCACAGGTCACAGAATTATAAGAACTGTTACACCAGGTCTGGGAGAGGGAGGGAGAGACAGCCACAGACTAGGCCTGGCAGACAGGAGATGAGACAGCTGCAAACTAGAACTGGGAGCAGGGAAGGGACAGCTACAGAACCAGAAAGATGGAAGAAATGTAAAGGCAGAGCAACCAATGCTAACAGGTGTCAGCTAAAGTTATAGGCCAATGTTACTACAAAACTGACCCACAAAGTAACCCCAGATTAGCCAGTCTTTAAAAATAGAAAATCACATTTTTAGCTGTATGTTTATACACGTTTGGCAATACATGCTCTGGTCTCTAGTTCTGGCTGTGACCAACAGGGAAACAATGACTGCTCAAAGGAAATCTGTTTTGAGTACAAATCAGTAAAAGACATTTATTTTTTCATTTGGATTTATTGCCCACCGTTTTGTTTAAGAAATTCAGCCAAGGTGGGGGTTCACATATTAGCCTGGCAGCATACGTTCTGAGATCAGTAGCAGCTTAATAACTGAAGATGCAAGTAAGGACCAGTGCGGGCGAGATCAATTAGAGCAGGTGAGTGTTGTAATGTGAAGGGTTGGTACCTCAGAAAGAGAAGAGAACCAGGGCGCTTTGCAGATAAGCAGGCGGGGCTCAGTCCACAACAGTTTGCATCTTTATTCCTTGATCAGGAGCAATGAATTCATACCTGGGAACTCTTCAGATTTCCCTAGGCGGCTCAGGAAGTTTGCATCAATTATTATACAGGGATCAAAAACTGTATAACAAAGCCAAAGATTGCTGGAAGGGAGGCATAACCCATGGTTTGGACTGATCCGGGTACATACAGGGAACTGGGTATATTCAGTGGAGCTGCTGCGCTGCTGAATATCCCGGTTATATATCCTGGGGATAGGTGTATCTGGCTAACTTAACTAGCCGCTCCATGACTGAATATTGGCCTTGGAGAGATAGGAGTTTAGGAGTTTGCGGAGCAGAAAGGCATGGGGAGATAGAGGATCAGGAGTCTGCTGGGTAGGAAGGGATGGCGAAAGGTCAGAGCTACTGGGTAGGGAGAGGTGAAGGAGAAGGGGTGTGGGGGCTGCTGGGCAGGGGAGAGAAAGGAGGTCAGAAGGATGCTGAGCAGAAAGAGGAGGGGAAAAAGATGGTCAGGGGTATGCTGGGCAGTGAGGAGGAAGGAGGCAGGGAGAGACAAGCAGAGTGAGATGTAGTATAGGGATGGGGAGGGGTGTTTGGGAAATATGGGCAGAAGGGGCATTGTTGGGAGAAGTTACACATGGAGTGGGAGTGATGAGGGACAAGAGCCATAAAATGTCAATATTATCGGAATGTGGATGTCTTCTATCTTTGTACTTTTCCTTTTATACTGTATTTGGTGAAGGTCAGTGTCTATGTTCTCTGTGTGTGAATAAGGTGAAGTACTATACTAGCATGTAGGGATTTATCTGTCTTTGTTGTAGGATACGGAGTGCACTGCTGCTGTGCAAGGTATATATTTATATTTACCCTAATGACGCTCATGTGATCAGTGGGTCACGCATATGAGCACTGTCAGGTGTGTCCTGACAGGAAAAAAGGTTGAGAACTCCTGATCGAAGGACATTTCCTATAGAGAGGGTGGTGGATACATGGAGCAGTCTCCCAATGCAGGTGGTGGAGACAAGGACAGTATCTGAAATCAAGAAAGCATGTGATAAGTGTTGCGGTCCCGGTCGCCAGGCTAGCGACCGGGTCCTTACCTTTCTGCCGGCTCCCCCGGGGCTGCCGCGATCCGCCGCATCTGGGGCCTGTAGGGCCGCATGGCAGCGTCTCCCTCCACGTGGAGACGCCGCCGAAGGCCGAGCCTGACTCCTCCCACTGCCTGGGCACGCGCGCGCGCGAGGAGGGGGCTCTTAAAGGTCCAGCACCCGGAAGTGCTGAAACGCCCCGTTCCTGACGTCAGACGCTGGCTGGCTATTTAAACCAGCGTCTGACTGCCTTACCTTGCCTTTGCAACGTGGTCGCTCCTTGAGTGGTTAGTTGCCTTGTTCCTGCTTGTTCCAGCCGTGCCTTGCTTCCAGCTCTGGTTCCTGCTTGTTCCAGCCGTGCCGTGCTTCCAGCTCTGGTTCCTGCTTGTTCCAGCCGTGCCGTGCTTCCAGCTCTGGTTCCTGCTTGTTCCAGCCGTGCCGTGCTTCCAGCTCTGGTTCCTGCTTGTTCCAGCCGTGCCGTGCTTCCAGCTCTGGTTCCTGCTTGTTCCAGCCGTGCCTTGCTTCCAGCTCTGGTTCCTGCTTGTTCCAGCCGTGCCTTGCTTCCAGCTCAGGTTCCAGCTCGTTCCTGCTGCGCCTTGACTCCAGCTCCGACTTCACGATTCTCCTTGCCTTCAGCCAGCCACGACCCTCGGACTTCTTCACGATTCTCCTTGCCTTCAGCCAGCCACGACCCTCGGACTTCTTCACGATTCTCCTTGCCTTCAGCCAGCCACGATCCTCGGACTTCTTCACGATTCTCCTTGCCTTCAGCCAGCCACGATCCTCGGACTTCTTCACGATTCTCCTTACCCTCAGCCAGCTGCGATCCTCGGATTTCTTCACGATTCTCCTAAGTCCCAGCGACTCGGACCCCTACGGGCCCCTCCTGGGGGGGTCTCGGGTTTCCAGGGTGAAGACGTCATCCTTCAGCTCCAGCTAAGCTCCGCCTCCCGGCTCATTACCAACTGTGGACGTCGTCCATATCAGCCGGCCCAAGGGTCCACTATTGACTTTCTTCACAACATAACAGTTTGCAAAGGCCATGGACTCGGCGGACTCCTCTCCTGTGCAGGCCATCCCTGGCATGGCTCAAAGAATCCAGCAGCAACAGCAATGCCTAGAAGTCTTGGCTGCTACAGTGGATCGTTTAGCCAGCCGCTTGGACGCCAATCCTCCATTGGTGGCACAACCTCTGCCTCCACCGGCAGTTCAAATTCCCGCTCAGACTCAGCTTCCAGCGCCTACACGTTATTCCGGGGATGCCAGATCGTGCAGGGCGTTTTTGAACCAATGCTTCATCCGTTTCACCTTATTACCGGGGCAGTTCCCGTCCGATGCCGTCAAGGTAGCTTACATTTTGTCTTTACTCGATGGGAGGGCCATGCTGTGGGCCTCTCCCATGTGGGAGAAACAAGACGCCATGCTGCACAACTTACAGGATTTCGTGACTCATTTCAAACAGACTTTTGACGAGCCAGCTCGTGCAGCTACCGCTACCACTGAAATCCTGCAGCTAAGACAAGGGTCCCGCTCACTAGCAGAATATGCTATTGAATTCCGTACTCTGGCAATGGAACTCGGTTGGCAGGATGACTGCTTACGGGGTATTTTCCTGGAAGGACTCGCAGGTCGTATCAAGGACGAGTTGATGGCTCGCGACCTGCCCCTCACCCTGAATGGGGTAATAGACTTAGCAGGGAGGATAGACCGACGATTGCAACAATGAACCAAGGAGGCTCGAGTGCTTCGTCGTCCCGTTTCCTTGGCACCTTCCTTCTCCAGGTCTATGGTAGTACCTCACAAAACATCATCGGCCACCGGCAGTTCCTCGGAGGAACCTATGCAACTTGGAAGGGCGTCTCTAACCGAGGAAGAGAAGAAACAACGCCGCATCCAGGGTCTTTGCCTATATTGCGGTACTAAGGGTCATTTCCTTGCTCAATGTCCTGCAAGACCGGGAAATGGTCGAGTCTAGGGAGAAATGAGGAGATTCCCCTAGGCTGTGTTAATCCTGCTCCTCAATGTACAGTTCCTATAACCTTGGAGTATCCTGGAGGTTCCTTCCAGACGCTAGCTTTGATTGATTCCGGTGCCGGAGGGAATTTTATCTGGAAAGAACTGGTACACCAGCTCGGACTACCTACTAAGCACCGGAGACCCCCATTACGGGTTACCTCTATCCGGGGAACCCCGTTACCGGGATACATTTCTGAAATCACGATGCCTCTCACCTTACGAACTGGTGTGCTTCACACAGAGACAATCTCTTTTTTACTACTTGAGAAATCTGTGCACCCTGTGGTCTTGGGACTTCCCTGGTTGCAACAACATGCTCCTGTGATCCATTGGGACTCCCTCCAGATTGTGCAATGGAGTTCTCACTGTTTCCAGAATTGCCTGGATCCTCTTCCAAGTTCAGAGATAGTACTCTCTCACTCAGTCCTAGAACTTCCTCAGCCTTACCGAGAATACTCTGACGTGTTCTCTAAACAAAAGGCCGAACTCCTCCCATGCCATCGGCCTTTTGACTGTGCCATCGATCTCTTACCAGGCTCCACCCCACCACGGGGTGGGGTGTACCCTCTGTCACTGCCAGAGACCCGTGCAATGTCGGATTACATCACGGAAAACCTTGCTAAGGGCTTCATTCGCCCTTCACATTCCCCTGCAGGAGCTGGGTTCTTTTTTGTATCCAAGAAAGACGGCTCCCTCAGGCCATGCATAGACTATCGAGGCCTGAATTCCATCACAAAGAAGGATCGCTATCCTTTGCCGCTAATCCCGGAGTTACTCGATAGACTTCAAGGGGCTAAGATTTTTACAAAGCTGGACTTGCGTGGGGCCTATAACCTTGTTCGTATTCGTCCGGGTGACGAATGGAAGACAGCGTTCAACACTCGAGATGGACATTATGAATATCTGGTAATGCCTTTCGGCTTATGTAATGCCCCAGCTGTCTTCCAGAATCTTATGAACGAGGTTCTCCGGGAGATGCTTCATTCCTTTGTCATTGTTTACCTCGATGATGTCTTGATCTATTCCCACGATCTCTCCTCCCATCGCCAACACGTCAAACGGGTTTTGCAGGCGTTAAGAGACAATCATCTATACGCTAAATTTGAAAAATGCCAGTTTGAGTGTGAGTCCCTTCCGTTCTTGGGTTACATAGTTTCCTCGTCCGGTTTCCAGATGGATCCAGAAAAGGTGGCAGCCATTACCAACTGGCCTCGCCCGTCTGGCCTGAAGGCTCTACAAAGATTTCTTGGCTTTGCCAACTTTTACAGACATTTCATACCGCATTATTCCCAGAAGGTAGCTCCCCTCACTGCGCTTACACGCAAAGGAGTTAACGCTCATGACTGGTCCACTACCGCCTCGGAGGCCTTTGAAGCGTTAAAACAAGCTTTCATAACAGCCTCGTGCCTACGACACTCAGATCCACAACGTCCCTTTATTGTGGAGGTCGATGCCTCGAATCTGGCTGTCGGCGCCGTTCTCAGTCAACACGATGCTTCCGGCAAATTGATGCCATGTTCCTACTTTTCTAAAAAGTTTTCACCTGCCGAATGTAACTACGGCATCGGGGACAAAGAACTCCTAGCCATCAAGTTAGCCTTCGAGGAGTGGAGGCAATGGCTAGAGGGGGCTAATCATCCGGTAACCGTGTACACGGACCACAAAAATTTATTGTATTTAGCCCAAGCTCAACGGCTAAACCCGCGGCAAGCAAGATGGTCACTTTTCTTCAGTCATTTTAATTTCCTCCTCAAGTTTCGACCAGCAGAGAAGAATGTGCGGGCCGATGCCCTCTCTCGCACTTCTCAGCCGGAGGAGGAGGAGGACTCACCACAGACCATCCTGGACCCTGCTTGTATTCAACTAAGTATCACCTCCATTGCCCCCGCAAATAAAATTACTGTTCCTAAAAGACTACGGAAGAAAGTTTTGTCTTGGGGACATGACTCGCTGACCGGGGGGCATGCTGGTAGGCTACGAACTTTGGACCTTATAAATCGTTACTATTGGTGGCCCGGCCTTCGCCGTGACGTTTCCACCTACATCAACTCTTGTCCTACTTGCGCCCTGCAAAAACCACTAAACGGCTCTCCAAGAGGTTTTTTGCAACCATTACCCATACCCACAGAACCATGGACCCATATTGCCACGGACTTTATGGTGGAACTTCCGCCTTCGCAAGGCAAAACCGTGGTATGGGTCACAGTGGACCGCTTCTCTAAAATGGCTCACTTTGTGCCTTTGCCCAAATTACCTTCCGCCACTGAATTGGCCTCTCTATTCACACATCATGTATTTCGTATACATGGTCTGCCTCAGGACATTGTGTCTGACAGGGGTCCTCAGTTCACAGCCAGGTACTGGAAAGCCTTATGCAAAAAGTTCAAGATCCAGTTGAGTTTCTCTACCGCTTTCCACCCACAAAGTAATGGGCAAACAGAACGCATGAATCGTTCATTGAAGTTGTTCCTACGAGCGTTCATTAATCACAAGCAAGACAATTGGGTAGAACTTTTGCCCTGGGCGGAATTCGCATATAACAATCAAATACATACGGCGACAGGGAAGTCGCCTTTTCAAATCGTGTATGGTAAACAACTCAAACCACCATTACCTCTACCAGTACCAACCTCCTCACCTGCCGCTCAGGTTACCGCAGACCAATTGAGTAAACTTTGGTCCTCTGTTCAACATCGACTCCATAAAGTCGCACGCACTGCTAAACACCACTACGATCGTCATCGAAAACCTGCATTCACTTTCCTTCCAGGAGATCGAGTGTGGCTCAGTACAAAGAACATTCACTTGAGACAACCGTCCAAAAAACTCTCACCCAAGTTCTGTGGGCCTTTCCGCGTAGCAGAGAGGGTAGGTTTAGTCTCGTATCGCCTTCGACTCCCTACCACTCTACGCATTCATGATGTCTTTCATGTTTCTCTTTTGAAACCAGTAATTCTTTCCAGATTTCACCCCAGACCGCTCGATGATGGTTCCACCACTACGGTTGAGGATCCTACATTCCAGGTATGAGAGGTCCTTGATGCGCGCTTCGCCAACAGACGTTGGGGATATCTGTTGGCTTGGGAAGGTTGTGGGAATGAAGACAATACGTGGGAACCTGCCCGCAACATTTTGGACAAGACTCTTCTGCAACAATACCATCAAGACCATCCTGACAGGCCAAGCCCTTTGAAGAGGGGGCGTAAAGGAGGGGGTACTGTTGCGGTCCCGGTCGCCAGGCTAGCGACCGGGTCCTTACCTTTCTGCCGGCTCCCCCGGGGCTGCCGCGATCCGCCGCGTCTGGGGCCTGTAGGGCCGCATGGCAGCGTCTCCCTCCACGTGGAGACGCCGCCGAAGGCCGAGCCTGACTCCTCCCACTGCCTGGGCACGCGCGCGCGCGAGGAGGGGGCTCTTAAAGGTCCAGCACCCAGAAGTGCTGAAACGCCCCGTTCCTGACGTCAGACGCTGGCTGGCTATTTAAACCAGCGTCTGACTGTCTTACCTTGCCTTTGCAACGTGGTCGCTCCTTGAGTGGTTAGTTGCCTTGTTCCTGCTTGTTCCAGCCGTGCCTTGCTTCCAGCTCTGGTTCCTGCTTGTTCCAGCCGTGCCGTGCTTCCAGCTCTGGTTCCTGCTTGTTCCAGCCGTGCCTTGCTTCCAGCTCTGGTTCCTGCTTGTTCCAGCCGTGCCTTGCTTCCAGCTCTGGTTCCTGCTTGTTCCAGCCGTGCCTTGCTTCCAGCTCAGGTTCCAGCTCGTTCCTGCTGCGCCTTGACTCCAGCTCCGACTTCACGATTCTCCTTGCCTTCAGCCAGCCACGACCCTCGGACTTCTTCACGATTCTCCTTGCCTTCAGCCAGCCACGACCCTCGGACTTCTTCACGATTCTCCTTGCCTTCAGCCAGCCACGATCCTCGGACTTCTTCACGATTCTCCTTGCCTTCAGCCAGCCACGATCCTCGGACTTCTTCACGATTCTCCTTACCCTCAGCCAGCTGCGATCCTCGGATTTCTTCACGATTCTCCTAAGTCCCAGCGACTCGGACCCCTACGGGCCCCTCCTGGGGGGGTCTCGGGTTTCCAGGGTGAAGACGTCATCCTTCAGCTCCAGCTAAGCTCCGCCTCCCGGCTCATTACCAACTGTGGACGTCGTCCATATCAGCCGGCCCAAGGGTCCACTATTGACTTTCTTCACAACATAACAATAAGGGAGTGGTAGGGATTGTAGAGCAGTTGGCGTGGATGAGCAGTTAGGTCAAAATGTTACTATGATACAGATTATTCCTTCCTCTTACACCCCCCCCAAGCAACAGCAATGTCAATGGCTCCTAGGTATGGTGATGAAGCCTTAGGAGCAGCAAATTTCCCTACTCTGGATAATATCAGGGCATCTGTAAGTAACTAATGCAGTTCAGTGCAGTGGTTTTGACTCCCAATAATGTTTATGCATCACAACAATAAATGCTGTTTCCCTATAATTTAGACTCATTGTGACCGGGGTAAAACCGCACTAAACAAGTTCCCATAGAAATGTCATTATACACTCTTCTGTTTATACCGCCCCTTTACATTAATTTACATACTGGTACAACTTGCTATACATTTTCATTGCCTGATAGATCCTCCTTTCCCCCTCTCCTTCCAGCTCAATCTGAACCAGTGCCGGGAATCTGCTGCCATGAGCCTTCATCCCCAGCTAACGGGGGGGATTCTTCCACCGCTCCCAGTCTGCTCATTGCTGCAAGAATTCTACAGCGTTACTGCTGTGTGAAGCTCCGCCCTCTGCGTGATGTCATCACTCGGTTACCGCAATGTACGGTTTGTTCCCTTATGATGTCATCACTCTGTACCCAGCAGAAACAGGAAATGCCCTGTTCTGGAGGCAGGGATCTTTTCTTTCATTTGCAACTGGAAACCAGAAAATCCAGCTCCAAATATCGCCTTCTGGCCCCTTCTTCCTACCCCTGTAATATCCCCAAGTTGCACTGCAAGAGGCAAACAGTCAGCTCTTACCCAGCCCGAAAAAAAGCCTCCAATTCAGTTCTAATCCCGAAAGCAGCGAAAGCAGAAAGGAAAATGCCTGCTGGAGCTTCTGCTCAGGTAGGAGATTGCCCCCAACGTCCTGCCTTCTCTATACAAGTAATGCTTTAGCTTTCTAACCTGGGACACTACAGATTCAGCCCTGACTTTAATAGGAACCTGAGCAGACCTGGGGCGCAGAAAAAGCACTTTGGGACCCTCCTGAGTGTAAGGGGAGAGATCAGGAGTTCCCCTAAATGAGATTCTGTGTCCAGGTTTTGTGTGTAACTGGTTTCCAGTTGCTATAAGCCTATTCTGGGAGTGTGTGTTGTGTCTGTTAATTATTTACACCCAGAAACCTCTCCCCCTGCCCTGCTAAGCTCCAGCACTGGGAGGTCTCCTAATGCAGAAGGTGCTGAGTGTGTTTCTGGTTTGTGTTTCAGGTCCCAGTAACCTTTGAGGACATTGCTGTCTATTTCTCCCAGGAGGAGTGGGAAGATTTAGAAGAACAGCAGAAGAAGCTTTACAAGGACGTAATGAAAGAGAATTATCAAATACTCAGCTCACTCAGTAAGGAGTGATAGTTTATCTTTTTTCAGAAAAAGATTTTAGGTCGAAGAAGACTTGACTGTTTGATTATAATTGAGTGGAAGCCTCTGGTATTGCTTCTCATTAGAAGCAAAACATTTTTTGTGATATTTTCCAGCATAAAAAAATTGAGAGACAGGATAATGACATTCTAGCCAGAAGGAGGGAAGATGATGAACTTGGAATAGGAGAAAAGTACAAGTGATTAAAAATATGTAGTTAGGAGAAAAGAACACGAAGCAGCAGATTTGTAGGAGAATGAATAATAGGCAGGGGAAGGGACTGAAAGATATGGAAGGAGGAGAGAAGAATGTAAGGGAGCAGGAGATGTGTAGGAGGGTGAGATACAGGGACAGGAAGAGGGAGAAGGAACTTGGATATGAATGGAGGAGAGAAGAATATGAAGAAGCAGGAGAGGGCTCCAGGAGGAGAAAGGAGTGAGAAGGACAGAATGATAGAGAAGAACAGTGAATAAATAGGAGGGAGATGGGGAAAATGCAATGAGGTAGGAGGAGAGTTTGAGGGAAATTTGAGAGAAGGTAAGAGGAAGAGGGTATAATAGAGGAAAGCAGAATGAAGAGATCATGGAATAAAAATGAACAGAAACATTTTAATGGTTACAGAGAGATAGAGAATGGAGAAGGCAGACAGAAAGCTGAGGGGAAAAAATAGGAGCAGGTTAGCAGAAATAATGGATGGGAGAGAGCAGGTTATTGATTTGAGTTGTAATGTGTATTTTATGACTGTGGATTGTTCTTTGCTCTAATCTTTTTCTGGATGTAGCAGACTTTAAGTTGTCTTATATAAATAAATAAATAAGGAAAGACAGAAAATGGGACAAGGAAGAAGGCATATTATTCACTTATATACTCTAGACTACTACTTATCTCCATAAATCTCTATTCACCTCATTCATCTAATTTGTAATACCTAATTGATTTTATATGTTGTAACTTTTTATTTTACTCTAACCCACTTTTGGTTCATAACCATCAAAAAGGAGGGGAAATAAATCCTTATAAATAAATTATGTTAAAAAAAAACAGATAGGGAGGGAGGAGACAAACCATAGCAAAAGTTCTCAGGGGATTTTTATCCTTATTACTTTTATTTATTGGGAATTTGATATGCTGCTGTTTTGAAATACTTTATTGGTGTTTTGGTAATGTTTTTTTTATTTTTATGTGAGTTTTTAATTATTGAATGTTATTCTATTCATCAGCAGTTTTGAAATATTCTTTATGGTAGTATGGTTTTACTATTTTGATTGATGTTTTATATTTCTTGATTGTTTTGTTTGTTTCTGTTTTTCCTTTGTTGCACTGCATACAGAATCTGCTTTATTGTGATTTCCAGTTCAGTTTTTGTATGCATGTTTATATTTTAATGTTTTGGTGTCTTTATTCAATATTTGGTGAGGGTCTGACTGTTCTCATGTGTAGGTGAGGTATTTTGCTAGCACGTAGTTTTTGTGTAAGGCTCTAGCATCCCGGTTTGTTCTGTTTTCCTAATAGGTGTATTGTTATTTTAAGGCCTGATGTTATACGTCCAGTGTTGCCGTTTCATAGATAGGATTGCCACTGTTTGATTCTGGCAGTTAAGGTATTATGGTGTGGCAGATTTTCTTTAGGTTGAGTACTTTTTTTGCAGGGTTTTGAATTATTATATAGTGTTCCTGATAAGTGAATGGAATTGGTGTTGCTGTTGAAGTGACACCAGAATTTGAATATTATTTTGCAATGGTGAGTAGTAAGGGGGAATATCCTTGTTATGCTTTTCACCCTTTGTTGGGAGAGCTTTTGTGAATGCAAGGTTTTGTAGAATTTGAGGTGCAGGGTTTATATTTGGATTCTGTCCTATCCTGTATAGTCCCTAAACTTCACTCCTGGCACCGGGAAAGAGACCTGGTTTCAAAAGTTAAAAATTAATTAAAAATTAAAAAAAAAAAAATTAAAATCGGCCTGCGGGTTGAAAACCGGACGCTCAATTTTGCCGGCGCCCAGTTTCCGAACCCATGGCTGTCAGAGGGTTTGAGAACCGACGCCGGCAAAATTGAGCGTTGGCTGTCAAACTCGCTGACAGCTGCCGCTCCTGTCAAAAAAGAGGCGCTAGGGACACGCTAGTGTCCTTAGCGCCTCTTTTTACCGCGGGCCCTAATTTGAATAATTTGTTTTAGTGAATCACGTGCACAGGAGAGTGGGCACTCGCCCGCTCTCCCGCGACTTTTACTGTATCGGCCTGATTGTCAAGTCTGAACCTGGCCAGTTGCTTCAGCCTCGCACTGTGTTGCCTCCCTGGGCTGCTGCCCCCTCCCCTATTTTCTGTTCTGCTATTTGTTGATGCCTCTTCCCGCTGACTGAAAGCAGCCTTTTTTTATTCTACGGGCTGATGTTGCTGTAGTTGAGCCAAACATTCCAGGTCAGTAGTAGCTGTGAAACAAAAAAAAGGGAAGTCACCTTAATCTTCTTCCCTTAAGTTGGAATTACCTGTTATTAAACAAAACCTTGAAGTGTACTGTAATGAAACCCCAGGCTCTCCCCTTGCCTGTACTGTACCCCTTTCCTGGCTCTCCCCCTGCCCAGCATATCCTCTCCCTGCTGAACCTTCCCCTGCTCTCTCCTGTCCAGCATCCTATTCTAACCCCAGTCTCCCCCCTTCCCTACCTAGAATTCTCCTGGTCCCCTCAGGCTCTTGTATGGCCGGCCATGGGAATGGGGCAGTGTCTCCCTGAATGATGTGACACAGAGATCATAGGCATGTGTGTGTGTGTGTGTGTGTGTGAATGAGAGAGAGAGCATGTGTGTGCTGTGTGTGGGGGGGGAGAGTAAGCATGAGCAAGACAGTGTATAGGTGAGTGTATGTGTGAGAGAATAAACATGTATGTGTATATCAAAGAGAAGAGAGAGTTTGTGCATCATCCCCACTATTCCACAGCAAGCGCAGGGTGACTGAAAATCAAAATCTCCAGGTATGCAGCGTGCAGGAATTTTTAAAATTCCTTATTCATTTTAAGTATTTGTGCTTGCTGTTTTGAAACAGTTTATTGGTGTTTCTGAAATTTTTCAAATTGTTTATGAGTTTAATTTTATTCTACTCATCAGCTGTTTGAAATATTTAATCTTTTTATTAATACAGTTCAATTGTTATGAATGATGTTTTATATTTCTTGATTTTATTGTTTGATGTTTTATGAGTAATGAGATTTCCATTTTTCAGTTGTTGCACTGCATAAAGAATCTTGCTTGTTGCAGTTTCCAGTTTAGTTTTGGTGTACATGTTTGATTTATGCTTTATGGTCTGTTTATTGTGTATTTGGTGAAGGTCTGTCTGTGTTCTGCATGTGTAACCAAAGTGTGATATTCTACTAACATGTAATTTCTTGTAGGGATCTACTGCAGCCTGGCTTATTCTGTTTTCCTAATAAGAATGTATTGATGTTTTAGGGCCTGGTGTAATATGTGCTGTGTTGCCTTTTCATAGGTAGTATTGTTTCTGCTTGAGTCAGTGCTGTTTTTGTATGGTAGGTTTATGTATCTAATTCATGCCTTTCTGAGGGCAAAGCACACACCCAGCACATGTTAAGATAGGTCTAATGCCATATGGGTTTATGGGTTCCAAGTATCTTTTGCATAGGGTTTTATGGCTGGCACCACAGCAGTGCATGAAAATATTTGTATACATATTGTTGTGATATTCTTACCTCAGAAAACTCTACTTTGAATGTCCTTTTTCATGTAAAATCTGTTAGAAATGCATAATTTTTAATTGTGTGTGGAAAGGGCTGTGTGGTGGAGGGGAGGGCTCAAGGCTGTAAGGTTTACCTACTATGCCTAATATCCTTGTACATGGTGTTATGGCGGCCCCTTGACTGCTAACTACGCCTCTGGCTAGCACAGCTGCCCCTTCCTAACTGGAGCTTTTGTTGCCTGCCACAGCTGCTTCCTCTTCTACTCCCATGGCTCGTGTGGTGTGGCCGGACCCAATCGTACTGCAGCCTCTTCTCCCATGTCACTTGGGGCCTGGAACAAATTCAGGTAGCAGCTTCTAGGGAAAATGCAGCCCTTGGTCAGGTAAAAAGCAAGTTCCAAAAAAAACCAAAACAGCAGAAACTGGAAGGTCCTCAGTACAGATGCTGGATTAGGTTTAGGGGAAGTGGGAGAAAATGTATGCAAGGGGGGGATCCTTTTTTCAACCCACCTGCCTCCCCCTGGGTCCTCGAGTGTCCAGTCCTGGTCTGTGGAAAAATTGGCAACACTACTAGCAACGCCCCTGCTTCCTGGGCTACGTTTAGAAAGATTAGTTGGACCCAGATCGCTGCCTGTCTCCCCTGTCAGCAGCGGGATCACAGACCTTCAGCCTCTGTTACATCCCTCTCTCGGCAGTTGAATAAGAAATGGCCTCATTCAGATATTATTACACATGAGCAGCAGGAGATTAACCCTTCCAATCCTGACTGCAGGAACTGCAGAATGCTGGGGGGGGGGGGGGGGGCGTCAGGATGCCCCCCTGCAGGTTAACTCAGGAATATTTAAGGGAGGGGAGATAACCAAACTCCAGGCATACCAGGAATAACTAACAAATAAAGACTCTGTTTCACTGTGCCCTCCCCCGTCACTTCATTGAAACACTGGAGTTGCTACAAATTCACCTGCGATGGGATTCAGCCCTTTCTTCCTGTGGCTTGTGTCCGGGAGCTGCATCATTTTAACGGCCTTTCTCTGAACCGGCCCTGTCTGCTCAATGTCCTTGCGAAGGTCTGGGCTCTTACTACAGACCTATACACAAGAAGTAATATCTCCATTCCCTAAATGTTTGCTCCTCTTCCCTCCCAGCAGGTGCTTGGGATCTTTCTAGTCACGTCTTTAACCATATGCTGAGCACAGGAGCCCTTTTTCCCTGATGAAGTCTCAGAGGGAGCAGAAACATGTGGTGTGGCTTTGAACGCTAGAAAGCATTTTGTGTATGGGGTTAGAGCCTCTGATGAGCAGCTTATTGAGTACTTGCCAATAGCAGGTTAATGTGCAATAAAGTTTCAAACCATCGAAAGAGTCATTCTTATGTAGCTGCTTTTATTGATATTGTAGATTGTCTCGGTGAGCTCCAGGAAGGATATTTTTTGTGTTTTCTGCCTTCCTGTTATAATACACAGCATCTCCCTAATATACATCTCCTCCCTAAAATAACCAGTAATATTGTGTGCTAAGCACTCAGTGACTGTGGGAAACCTAATGCAGTGCTCTTACCCCAGGAACAGGCTCCCCGACCATCACCCCTGCTATTATATCCCACATTGAACGAGGGGAAGAGCCGTACATCAGGGATGAGCTGGGATCAGAGGAAGGAGGAACTGGGAAAAGCAGCTGCTCAGGTGAGTCCAAGAATAAGAAGGACTGATGTAAAACTGCCAAGCTGAGGAGTGGAAGGAGCAGCTGGGAACAGGTAACCCACGTGACTGAGTTTGTCTGGAAGGCAGCACAAGGGACCCTGGAGAGTCACTAGTGTAATGGCAGCTGTTCAGATCTGGCTGTGATGATTGGATTAAATTAGCAGCTGGGTCTGTATGGCAGACTGCAGGTTCTAGCAGAAATGTGGGCACTCGTGTAGCTCGGCCTCTCTAGGAGGCTACACAGGACACTTAGGAGGAGGGAGGCCTCTCCCAGCCCCCTTCAATTTTTGAACTTTAAATCCTGTCAGAGAGGTTGCGGTGGAAGGTGGAGAGGCCTGGCAGGGCCCGTGATTTACAGCTTGGGTGGGAGATCAGTGATTGGGCTGCTGGAGCCGGGAAGATCTCTTTTTTTGACTCTGCAGCACCACTTAACCTGCTATATTCTTTGAATACAGCCGGTTAAGGCTAAAGTTATTCAACCACAGCCGGTTAGTTTTAAAGTTATCGAGGATATTCAACAGGGCGTTTCTCCCTCTGACTATCAAGAATAAGTTGTCCATTGTACTTTTTTTTTTTCAATATTGGCTTCAAAGAATATTGAGGACACTAATGAACCTTTGGGTACCCTGTGGACTAACTCATGGGGAGTCAAACTACTACCCTCCCAGTTGACCACAAAAGATGTGTTATCTAAACAAGCTTAGCCGTTCATAATAACAATTGGCATTCCCAAAGTTGCTGACTGTTGAAGCAGCAGCTCACAGCCAACTTTTTCAATGGCAGAGGAAAGATCAAGGAACACCGATGAGGTGCCCCTTCTTCTATCAGCCTACTTTTGTTCAACATTTGGCAGTGCATGCAGAGTTTGTCATGGCCTCCAAAACTAAACCATCAAGCATAAACTGAGCCTCCAACAGAAAATTCACTACATTTTCTGCAGTCAAATTTCTCATATTCCTATAATCACTGAACCTCAGGCATAGAGATATCTACGTAAAAATTAAGAAGGGAATGATCAGATCACAAATGGAATGATTTCAGCCTGGTCACCCTGAACACATAAACAGATCTAAAGATCAGCTCCAATGACTCTTTAATATACATAGGGTTCCTCACCAAATAGATGAGCTCCAGATCTTCCAACTAATGTTATAAAACAATTTCCTTGCAAATGTTCCATGAGCAGAATGTAAAGGTAGGTTCAAATCACCCTCCAATAGATGTTTAACTTATACCACCAGTAATCCGACGATGCATTCAGTCAGTTCAGCAGCAACAGATAATGCCGCTGATGGAGGGTGATGGGCAGCCAATGGATTCTGCATTCCAAACTTCACAACTTAACTGTCAATGTTTTGAAACTGAACTGAAGCTACCAACTCAGCTTTTAGTGGTTCCGAAAAAAAACTATTGCTGTTCTACCTCCTTTCCTTGTAATGACGTAAATAGCCCACAGGAAAAATATCCTGGAGGCTGATCAAATCCCCTTCACCGATCCCCATTTCAGTTAAACGCAATACAAGTCCTCAGACTTAACACGCGATTGGTTCTTGAAAGCCGTACCTTAAAATTGTTAAAAAAAGACGACCAAATCAAAATATGTTTAAAAGAACAATTTTATTTTACATTATTATTCTTTATCATAAATCATATACTGCATATAATATTTTGATTTGGTCGTCTTTTTTTAACAATTTTAACAATTTTTAACAATTTGAAACGTAAGTCGAAACCAGTTGTTAGCATAAAAATAACTTTATTAATGGGAGAATTGGTTCCAGCACCTGGACCTAATACCATATTGTCACCAAAATAAATAGAATTAATAACCTGTAGTACTGGAAAAAGCACAGGCACATTTGAAAGCATTACTTTTCATTTTTTTTTGAAGAGGAAAGTGCCGGGGCATGCCTATAGCACACATTGCATTGACACTATTTTAAGAAGAGGAAGTCCCCGGTGCTCTTCCTGCTGATGTCATCTCGCCAAGCCTCATGGTCATCTGCACTTGGGTGTCTTAAAGTTGAAATAAGTATTGTCAGCTAATATAATACTTACCATTTTTGTAGCACTACTAGACATATGCAGCACTGTATAATGGTGCTAAGTACAATACATCCCTGCCCCAAAGAGGGTACCTGAGGCGATGGGAGATAGTGGCTTTGGCAGAGGTCACAGGAAGTGAACCCCGGCTTCCCTGGTTCTTAACACATTCTTCTAGTCACGAGGCTGCTCCCCCTCCTTGGAAAATGGGTGTCAGTTTAGAAATGTTGTAATTCTAAATCATTGCAACTCATCTTAATTCAAAGACTTCCTGTAGCTGTAAATTTTGCTTGACAGATCATTAGCAGACTCTATATTTAGCAAGCCAAGCTGATTGGCTGGTTGAATCTCTGTCATTTCCTAGCGTGTAGCAGATGGACTCAGGACCAATGGATATAGTGTGCTCCTGATAGCAGTTGGAGACAGAGTCAGATTTCAATCTGACGTCAGCCTACATATACCCATGCAGGAAGTGCAGCTCTTCAGTATTTCTCCGTCTCCATAGTAGTTTGGGACTCTACGCTTGCTTGCACAGCGTTAGAAAATCCAAACCAAAGAAGAAAGAAAATTCCAAACGTCTTGTGCGCACAGCGACACGCACAACGGTGCCAGGCGCACAAACTGGCCTGTGCGATTTGCGGCGCGCACATCCCCGCTAAACCCGGAGCGCACAACTAAGTCTCCCGGCATGCACACACGAGTTTTGAGCCACTCCACGTACACAAACCATGGCACCGCCGGCCAAGTAAGCCAAGGGACAAGCCCTCTACCCAGCTTGCCACCTGAGAGCTGCGCAACCCGAAGTGGCCCCTGTAGTGCGAACAGACTCAGGGGGAACCGAAACTAGGCCCCCCTCAGCCAGTAGAGGAATCCGGCTCCACCAATGATAGTCCGGACCGCTGTACCTCCGGTTCGGCCCCTTCTCAAATGGGCGCCTCGGGGAACCCCGCTGGAGTCAATAGGGACCCAGGGACCCCTTCATGGGTGAAATTCTTTAAAGGGCTGCAAACCCTTTGTCTAGGCGCAAGCGGAAGAGCAAGACCTTCCAAACCTTCTCGGACCACTCCCGAGACGTGCCACATCCAAGCAAAAGCCTCCCCTTAGGGAACACTGACACCTCGGGGAAAGAGCCTGAACCCCTGGAGGAAGGGGAAATCCCTCCAGGGATGGAACTATACTGAACCATGATGAGATGCTTCTCCAAAGACGAGTTACCAGATCTCGGGCCTGCGAGTCTGAAGATGCTGGCCATTCCAGGCGCAAGTACCACAGCAGAGCCAAAGACGAACTCAGTTTTACGTCGGTCTCTGCCAGGCCTCATGCTATTTCCCAATGCTGCAGGCCATACAACAACTGATTGACCTGGAATGGAATGCCCCGGAGGCCAGTTTCAAAGGAGGACGGGTCCTAGGAGCACTATACCCCCTGGAACCCATGTCCAAAGAAATCCCTGGGTTCCCAAAAGTGGACACCATGGTCTTCGCTATCTCAAAGCCCACTACCATCCCAGTCAAAGGAGGAGCTGCACTCAAGGATGCCCAGGACAGACGTCAGAAATCCATCCTTAAACAGTTTATTTATTTATTTATTTATTTATTTGGTTTTATATACCGACAACCGTTTGCACATCGTGCCGGTTTACAGATAACTTATAACACATAATATATAGGCGAGGCCTTTACAAGGAACAGTTTGTAACATAAATGCAGTAACATGGCAATTAACTAGAAAAATAAGTAGGTGAGGGAAGGGTAGGGATATACGAGACAAGTGGAGGGGGGAGGGGGAGGGGTGAAAATGGAGAACATGGGGAAAAGATATGTACAGGGGTTCGAGGAACAATTAATATGTACATAGGTTATATACAAAGTTTTTGGTTTTTGTTTTGTTTTTTTTTTTTTTTTGTTTTTTTTTTGTTTAGATTTGAAGCTTCTTGGAGGGGGTGGGTGTCGGGTGTAGGTCTTGAGGGGGAGTGTTGGTGAGAGGTGGTGGTCGGGTTAGGGTGTTAGTAAGAGATGAGGATGATTGGGGGAATGCTTGGAGGAAGAGCCAGGTTTTGAGTTTCTTTTTGAAAGTGGGTGTGGAGGTTTCTGTGCGAAGGTCAGGAGGCAGGGAGTTCCAGAGGGAAGGGCCTGCGAGAGAGAGGGCCCTATTGGTGGTGGAGATGAGTCTTGTAGATTTTATTGAAGGGGGGATAAGGGTTCCACGGAGAGAGGAGCGGGTGGGTCTTGTGGAGATCCGAGGGAGGAAAGGTGGGTTTAGCCAATTGTAATGTTCGTTGGCAATACTTTTGTGGATGAGGGTAAGGGTCTTGTAAATAATTCGTGAGTGAATGGGAAGCCAATGGAGATTAATGAGGGTGGGAGTAATATGGTCTTTCTTATTGGCATTGGTTAGGATACGTGCAGTAGCGTTTTGAAGGAGTTGTAGAGGTTTGATGTGGGTAGCAGGGAGACCAAGTAGGAGTGCATTACAGTAATCGATTTTTGAGAAGATTATAGATTGAAGTACTGTGCGGAAATCAGAGAAGTAGAGAAGGGGTTTAAGTTTTTTGAGGGTTTGTAGTTTGAAGTAACAGCTGCTAAGGATAGATTTGATGTATGGTTTGAAGGTTAGTTGGTTATCGAGAATAACCCCCAGGTTTCTTGTGTCAGAGAGAAAATTGGGGGGGTGGAGGGTGGCGGGAAAGGGTATGGAAGCATGTTTTGAGGAGATGAGGAGGAGTTCCGTTTTTTGCGGATTAAGGGCTAGGTGCATGTCAGTGAGAAGTTGGTTTATGGAGGTGAGGATGGTGTTCCATTTTTGGAGAGCAGTGAGTACAGAATTTGTGAAGGGAATGAGGATTTGCACATCATCGGCATAGATGAAGTGTGTAATACCAAGGTTGGGGAGGAGGTTTGTGAGGGGGAGCATGTAGATGTTAAATAGGGTGGAAGAAAGGGAGGATCCTTGGGGGACGCCACAGTCGAGATTAACAGGGGGGGATGTAAAGTTCTCGGTGAGGACTGTGTAAGTTCGGTTTTGGAGGAAGGACTTTATCCATGAAAGAGCGGTACCTGTGATTCCTATGCTGATGAGAGTGTTGATGAGGATGTTATGATTTACGGTATCGAAAGCGGCGGAAATATCTAGCATGGCGATAAGGTAGGAGTTACCGGCGTCCATACCTTTGATGATAGTGTCTGTGAGGGAGAGGAGAAGGGATTCTGTACTGAGGTGTTTTCGGAAGCCATATTGTGTGGGAAGGAGAATGTTGGCTTGTTCTAGGTGGTCAGAGAGACGGGAGTTAACTAGTTTCTCCATGATTTTGGAGAGGAAGGGGAGGTTGGAAATGGGACGGAGGTTAGATAGGTTGGAGGGATCGAGGGAGGGTTTTTTTAGAATGGGTTTGACCACGGCTTGTTTCAGGGGGATAGGGACAAGGCCGTGTTCCAGGGAAGAGTTCACGATTTTGGAGAGTGAAGAGGCTATAGTTTTAGGAATAGCGAGTAGTAATTTAGTAGGGATAGTTTCTGAGGGGTGGGAAGAGGGTCTCATCTTTTTTAAAATGTTTTCTATTTCTAGGGTAGAGGAGGGTTCAAATGAGGAAAGAGAGGTGAGAGTGTGTGGGGTGGGGGGGGGTTATACTGTTGGTGTTAGAGGAATTTTTGGTGTTAGGGTTAAACTTGGCGGTGATATTTGATATTTTGTTCTTAAAGAAGAAGGCAATTTCATTGCATCGTGTCTGTGAGGAGGGGACTTGGGGTGTAGACACGATGGGTTTAGTAAGATTGGAGACTAGGGAAAATAGAGCCTTTGGGTTGAATTGGAGGTGGTGAATTTTTTTGGCATAGTATTCTTTTTTTGTTGTTTGAATGGCATTTCTGTATGCATGCATGAGTTGGTAATAGATGGTTTTTGAGGCAGGAGTGGGATGTTTGCGCCAAAGTCTTTCAGCTGCTCTAAGCTTGGTTTTTTGGGTTTTGAGTGTCTGGGTGTACCAGGGTTTTTTGGATGATTTGGGTTGTGTGATTGTTTTTTGGATGACTGGGCATAGATTGTTAGCGATTTCTTGGGTAGTTTCAGTCCAGGAGGATATGGCACTATCTGCTGTCTCCAGGTCAATGTAATTTGGGATGTTGGAGCAAGCCGTGGCAAGGGTTTCTAGTGGACAGGTTTTACGAAATTGGAAGGATTTAGGCTGAGAGGGAGAGGGTGTGGATGGGGTTTGTAGAGAGAGAGTTGTGTTGATGATGGAGTGGTCGGACCAGGGGACGGGGAGGCATGTGGGGGAGTGGATGACGTTGATGTGTGAGTTGGTGAAGATAAGGTCGAGGGTGTGACCGGCTTTATGGGTTGGGGAGTGGATAAGTTGGGTGAGGCCCATTGCGTCTAAGGAAGAGATGAAGGCTTCGCATGGTGGGGATTGTGGAACTGAATCAACATGGAGGTTAAAGTCGCCGAGGAGTATCGTGGGGATGTCGGGAGAGAGGGAAATGGTGAGGAATTCAATGAGGGGGGAGGGGTCTTTTTCTAGAAGGCCAGGAGGGGTATAGATAAGGCAGATTTGTAGAGATTGCGATTTGAAAAGGCCTACTTCGTATTGATTGGGAATATTGCAGGTTTGTGAGGTAAGCTTGAGTTCTTTTTTAGCTATGAGGAGTAGGCCCCCTCCTCTTTTCTTTTTGCGGGGGATGGAAAAAATGTCATAGGTTTCTGAAGGAAATTGGTTAATAAGGGGGGTGTCACAGGGTTTGAACCAGGTTTCGGTAACAGCAAGAATTTCTGGTTTGGAGTCAGTTAAAATATCATGGAGGAGATGTGTTTTTTGTCTTAGGGATTGGGCATTAATGAGTAGAAGGGAAATGAGGGAGATGGTAAGGGCTTGCGGGGTGAGAGAGATGGGGATGGAGGTCAAACGCCTTTTTAGAGTGTTGTGGTGGGAGAAAGGGGGGAGGGAAAGTTTTGAGGGGTGTCCGATTAGATAGTTGGGGGAGCAGGGGTGAGCGTGTGGGGGCATTATTGGGTAGAGGGCTAGCAGGAGAGTATAGTGGAGAAGGACAATTGTGAGCTGCAGGCACAGTAAAGCAATTGAGCAGAATAATGCAGTTGTAGCAGATTGATACAGATGTAGGCTCTGTAGTGCAAATGAATAGGTTAATGCAGTTTAACAACATTAGAGTACTTGAGCAGAATAATGCAATTGAATCGGAAGATGTACAATTTAACAGAGTACAGGGCACAGCAATTTACCAGAGGAATGCAGTAGAGAAGATTAATGCAGTTTGTGGTTGTGGTTTATAGTATGCAGATACTGTTACGTATTTTACGCTATGAGTTTAGTCAGGAAGGTCATGTGAAAGTCTTCTGAAGGAGACACACTTACGTGTGATGCGTTTGATGTGAGGTCCAAGGTGTTGGTAGGGCTGAGATTTGCGAACGGTCTGAGGCTTGTCTTTAATGATCGTGGTTCTCTTGGTGAGGGTACTTGTCTCCAATTGATCGAAGGCTACTTCTGAGGGGTGTTCTTGGCTTTAGTGAAATTGCTAGAAACAGTTTAGGAAGACTAGTGGGGTGCTGCTCGGGGTGCGCGAGGGGCGAGCCGAAGGGGCGAAACAAAGGGGCAGGCCCCTTTGTCGCGCTCCTTCGTGCGCGCGACGCCCGGCGCACGACGCCTGGCTTCCGCCTATCGATTTAAGCCGAAGGGGCTGTCCCCCGATAGGCTGTGCGGCTGAAGCAGATGATTGGTTCCGGCGAGGAAGGAGGCAGAGAAGAGGCGCGGTTTTTATCGGGGCAGCCTCGTGGTCGGCGCTGGAGCTGCCGTGGGTAAGCTGAAAATTTAAAGGCCTTACCCCGGCAGGTCTCGGCGCCGAATGCGCAGGCCCTCAGCGATCCCGGAACTCCTGTTGCAGCGAAAGAGGATTTTTTGAGTGCCGCTCGACGATTTAAGCCGAAGGGGCTGTCCCCCGATAGGCTGTGCGGCTGAAGCAGATGATTGGTTCCGGCGAGGAAGGAGGCGGAGAAGAGGCGCGGTTTTTATCGGGGCAGCCTCGTGGTCGGCGCTGGAGCTGCCGTGGGTAAGCTGAAAATTTAAAGGCCTCACCCCGGCAGGTCTCGGCGCCGAATGCGCAGGCCCTCAGCGATCCCGGAACTCCTGTTGCAGCGAAAGAGGATTTTTTGAGTGCCGCTCGACGATTTAAGCCGAAGGGGCTGTCCCCCGATAGGCTGTGCGGCTGAAGCAGATGATTGGTTGCTACGACAGTTACTTGATGTCGTAGCAACGACCCTGCAGATCACTTCCTGCTGCGCCATTGAAACTCGTGCCTAATCACTTCTTTCCAGGGACGCAACCACTTCAGCCGAAACATTAATACTGGCGATATCTTTCCTCACGGATGCGACCTCTGACCTGGTACGCACCTCAACCAGGGGCGTCTCGTCCATAGTGCCAGCCAGAAGGCAGCTATGGCTACGAAATTGGTCAGCCGATGCGACCTCCAAGACGAACCTCACGGGAATACCCTTTAAAGGATTCCTCTTGTTCGGAAGCGACCTGGAGAAGTTCACCAACAAATGGGGCGAATTCCCTGTTCATCGTCTACCAGAGGCGACCACCAGAGTCAAGAATCTACTGCAGAATCTCGGGTGGGTCGTCAACACAACCAAGAGCTGCCTGCAGCCCCCCCAATCGCTAGAGTACCTGGGAGTCCGGTTCGACACCATACAAGACAAGGTCGTCCTTCCCCCTGCAAGGAGGAGGAAATTGATGAGCCAGTTGCGAAAACTGTTGAACTGTGCTCGCCCCAAGGTATGGGACTACACCCAGAAGTCGGCCCATGGGCAAGGGTCCAAATGCGACCACTACAATGCTCCCTACTGTCACGATGGGACCCGATGTCCCAGAAGTACTCCGTTCACCTCCAGCTACCGGCAGAGGTTTGGAGTCAGCTCAATGGTGGCTACAAGAAGACCATCGGAGCAAGGGAATAAGACTATCCCCACTGATCCGGGCCTTACTCACCACGGATGCAAGCCTGCGAGGGTGGGGTTCCCACTGCCAGGAAATGATGGCCATGGGGTAATGGGACAAAAAAGAGTCGGGATGGAATATAAACTGATTAGAAGCCCGAGCAGTCAGACTAGCCGGTCTACAATTCAGTCACAAACTCCGGGGCGAATCTTTCAGAGTCATGTCAGACAACGCCACGACAGTTGACTACATCAACCGCCAGGAAGGAGCCAGAAGTCAACAGGTTTCCCTAGAAATAGAATCCCTAATGGCATGGATGGAAGCAAACCTACAAGGGATCTCAGCCGCCCACATCGCGGGAAAGACAACGTCACTGCGAATTACCTCAACAGAGAGAGTCTAGGCCCAGAGGAATGGACGCTGTCGAACACAGCCTTCCAGTTGATAGTAAACCGCTGGGGAACTCCAGCCATGAATTTTCTGGCAACCCGGTCCAACGCCCAAGTTCCCAAGTTCTTCAGCCGCGGATGAGATTTACAATCCCAGGGAATCGATGCCCTCGTCCAGACCTTGACCACAGGAAGACCTGCTGTATGCTTTTCCCCCATGGCCATTACTGGGCGGAATCATCCGCAAGAGAGAACACCACAGGGGACCAGTACTTCAAGTGGCCCTGGACTGGCCAAGAAGGCCAAGGTACGCAGACATGCGAAGACTTCTGGCGGGGGAACCCTCTGTGTCTACCTCAACACAGGGACCTGCCCCAGCAAGGACAGATCCTCCACGAAGATCCAACTCGATTCTCTCTTACGGTCTGGCCACTGAGAGGACTCGCCTGTAGAAGAGCGGATACTCTGGGGCAACGATTGACACCTTGCTCCGAGCATGCACGTTTTCCACATCTCTAACTTACATATGAATAAGGAGAATATTCGAAGCCTGGCATGAGGAACACATCACCTTCTGCGGACATTCAAAATTCCCATAGTCCTGTAATTCCTGCAGGATGGCTTGAAGAAGGGGTTATCCCTCAGCTCCATCAAGCTTCAGGTGGCTACGCTGGCCTGCTTCAGCGCCAACGTGGATGTCATCGGTCTACGTTTCCCGCTTCCGGAGAAGAGTCAAGCAAATCCGACGACCACTAAAGGGGCCAGGGCCCTTATGGAATCTCAATCTGGCATTGGGCTTCCTGGCAGGAGCTTCCTTCCGACCAACACGCGATCTATTACTACATCTCCGGACCTTGAAGACTGCATTCCTAGTGACAATACATTCAGCCTGTCGCATCTCCGAACTTCAAGCACTATCCGGTAGGGAACTGTTCCTTAGATCCACACCGGGATCCAGCTCCAAACTGTACCCTATTTCCCTCCGAAGGTGGTTTCTCATTTCCACCTAAACCAAACCATCTTGCTGCCATTGCCAGACGAGCACAAGGACTTGGAAGACTCATGCCTTCTTTGCCATCTTAACGTCGGCAGACTCCTAGTCCAATACCTGGAAAGATCGGAATCCATAAGAAAGATGGACCACCTGTCCGTCCTTTACAATGGGAAGAAACAAGTGGAAGCGGCCTCGCGAGCAACCATTGCCCGCTAGATCAAGGAAGTCATCAAGGCGGCTTACGTAGAAGCAGGCAAACTGCCGCCTCTACAAATCAAGGCCCATTCTACTAGGGCCCAGGCAGTATCCTGGGCAGAAACCAAGATGCTGTCAGCCGCCGAGATCTGCAGGGTGGTGACATGGTCCTCCATCCACACCTTTTCCAGGTTTTACGGCCTGGATGTTCAGGCTCGGGAGGACACAGCATTCGCAAGGGCAGTACTAAGTGGGTCACGGGCAGCGTCCCACCTGGTTCAGGAGTAGCTTTTATACATCCCATTTGTCCTGAGTCCATCTGCTACACACTAGAAAATGGAGAAATTACTTACCTGATAATTTCGTTTTCCTTAGTGTAGACAGATGGACTGAGCATCCCATCCACGGCTGCTGTTACTCATGAAAGCCTCGGGGGACAGCTCAGAGAGCAAGGGAATCAAGGGTAAGCCATGCTTTCCTTCATCTAGGGCACCCACCCTACCGGGTGTCGACGTTTCCCGGTTGAGGGCACTGACTGTCTCCAGCTATAGCCAATTCAACAGATTCAAGTTAATCAAGTTAACCAAGTTATAAAGTTAATCAAGTTATTCAAATTAGTCAGTCACACATATATCCACAGTGCTTTTCGAGGAGAATACTGAAGAGCTGCACTTCCTGCAGGGGTATATGTACTGGGGCTGACGTCAGATTGAAATTTGATCCGTCTCCAACTGCTATCAGGAGTACACTATACCTGTTGGTCCTGAGTCCATCTGTCTACACTAAGGAAAACGAAATTATCAGGTAAGTAATTTCTCCAATTGGCAGCTGCTTGCTCTGTCACCCAGGTTAGCCGAGTCACTGCAGCAGTGGTCTCAGATCCATAAAACCATGGTTCATGAATCCAGCCATTCGGTGTCACTGTTGTGTGATGACTGGGATTTCCTCCCCAGCCTCGGTCTATACTGAGAGCAGGCCTGGATTTACGCCTGTACCTATTGTGGTAAAATTCCTGTCCTCTGCTGCTCCTTCACACCAGTCTGGGCATTGGTTGAATGCAGATTAGAAAAGAAGGCTGCTTTCTAGTGCCATAGTCAGGTATTGGTACAATATCTTGGGAACAGAATGCCCTCTAGCTCCATTTATTTTATATAAAAACTTTTCTATACCGTCGTTAAGATAGGTACCATCACAACGGTTAACAATAAGGCACATAAATTAATGTTACTAAATATATTGAATTATATCCATTAAATAGGTGCCATACAGGTTCGGTAACATAGTTTATAATAATTATAATTTGGTAAATGTGCTAAATCCTGTCTAGATCTATCTGTATCTGTTTTGAATGCAGTCATAGTGGGGAGATGTTTAATTCTAGTAGGCTCTAGTAGCACAGAGGGAAGAGTGTCCCTAACACAATGCTGGGACACTAGGTCAGTACTAGTACAGAGGGAAGAGTGCCCCTAACACCATGCTGGGACACTGGGTCAGTGCTGGCTCAGAGGGAAGAATGCTCCTAACACCATGCTGGGACCCTGGGTCAGTACCAAATGAAAAGGGGAAATGTTTTTTAACTCAATTTTGATGCACTGGGTCATTACTATCATGCTGCAGAGAGGAAAGAATGCAAGCAGGTGTAGTATTCAGAGTAAGCCGTCTATGCAAATTAGATCCTGCATATGCAAATAACTTTGAATATTCATTGGGGATATACTGAATATCAGATGTTTGCAGCCCTTGAGAACAGCTGCTCTGAGAATCCTAACCATTGTCACTGTGAATCTCCCTCATATCCACTTATGCAGGAGGACCTTGAGAGACTGGGCATCCGAATGACAGATGAAAGAAGAAATTAGTACTTACCTGATAATTTCCTTTTCTTTAATGAATCTAGGTTAATCCACCAATGTCAGACACTGTTTCGCGGCAGGCTTGTGTGAAGAAAAGCGCGTGAACGCTGTCGTGGCCTACCACATGGCATCTAAGCAAAGCCTGAGAGCGTGGCCTAGCCAAAAGACTGTTCAACCCACCAAGCCGCCTCGACTCCCCAAGCTCCCTCGGAGGCTGGTATGGATGTCGGATCGGTGCACTGAGGCTCGGAGACCAGAAGGGGAATGGAAACCCTCTTTTTATTATTTTTAATTTACTCTTTTCCTGAGCTCAGCTCGTCCCAGCCAAGTTAGAGTTGATCTCCAGCTGGGGGGGGGGAGAGTGCAAAGGCCTTCACCGCCGCGCTCTGCTTCCTGCACCCACTAGCCTCCCAGCTGATTCTCTCTCTCTACAGTTAAGTCTATGCTGGAAAACCAGCTGCTGGACCGAGGCACTCTGCTGAGAGAGGGATTCGCAGATATCACCTCAGGAAAACTTGACCGAGGGAGGGATCATAAGGAGAGTGGGGCAAATTAATTTCCTTCTTTTCTCCTTTTATTTTTTTTTATTTTTTAAAGCAACCTCCTTATGGAGATGCATGTCCACCATATGCTGGCGATGAAGAATATTGGCGAGCTGATGTCAGTGCAGAGATGTATATACCTTGACGTCAACTTTGCTTTGTCTCCATCTGCTGGTAGAGGTGCATAACCCACTGGTGTGGATTAACCTGTCTGAATACTAAGAAATGTAAGGATGATGAGTAGAACATGATGCACATAGGGAAAAATTATCCAGGTTGCAGTTACACGATGTTCAGTTCCAGATGAACAGTCACCACCCAGGAAAAGGGTCTAGGTATCATTGTGAACAATACCTTGAAATCCTCAGCTCAATGTGTGGCAGTGGTGAAAAAAGCAAACAGAATGATTAGAAATTATTAGGATTTTTATCATTTATTATTTATTTGGGGTAGATATTCCAAAGCCATTTAGACGGATAATAGGAAATGTATGTGTCTAAATGGCTTAGCTGCATATTTTTTTTTTGTGTGTTTAAATAATTTTTGCCAATCAAAAACAAAACCAAGCACAATATGAACATAAGTAGAAACATAGTTACATTGAGAACGTATTCAATATCAAACATCCAAAATGATTGACCGTTTGAAATCCTCCCCACCCACCCTCGCATCCAGGATCACATAGGATAAAAAGTACAGTATATAAATATACACACAGATGGGAAGTATGTGTTCTATAAAGATAGTAATAGGGAAGCAAACATCATAGCATATCATGTAAGGGGACCGGGCAGGTAATCTTCTACTGACTCGGTAACGGGGAATATAAGTTGTGATGAAATACAAAGTTGGTCACTATGGTCGTTTCATGAATCGGATATAACAGGAACAAACAGAAATAAACAGAAATAGGGTACGCATCATTCAGCCCAATAAAGAACAAGGATCCATGCAAACCTGTGCCTCCGAGTCATAGAACAGAGCAGGAATGAGTATGATTGTGCGTCCAACCACTTAATGTATAAACTCCATGTATTTAGAAACCAATTCAGTCTGTCATATTTAGCTGCATATTTAAAAAGCTTATCTGGCTAAATAACGAATTATGCGGCTAGAATTTCACCAGGTAAGTCAGGGGAATTCCTGGGGTGGGAGGTAGGCGTTCCGGGGAGGAGCGGAGTTAGCTGGTTAATTCTAGCTGTGTCATAGGGCCACATATCCAGCTAACAAGCTTACTGAGAATATTCAGTGGCATGGCTGTGCTGCTGAATATCCCGGTTAAGTTAGCCGGATATGTGTATCCGGCTAACTTAACTAGCCGCTCAGCAGCTCAATATTTTACCCCCTTTATGTATTTGATGTATGTTATGCTTTTCGGCACTTCAAAGCAGATTATATTCAGGTACTGTAGGTATTTCCCTATCCGTAGCTACGGTGTTAATGCACTTTAATGTTTATATTTTTATTTGTTAACCTTTTATTTCCAAGGAATTATTAGGAAAGGAATGGAGAATAAAACAGAGAATATCGTACTACCTCGGTATCGCTGCATAGTGTGACTGTTCCTAGAGAACTGTGTGCAATTTTGGTTCCCACATTTCATAAAAGATATAACAAAACTAGAAATGATGCAGAGAAGGGCAACCAAAATAGAATGGCTCTCCTTGAGGAAAGCCTAGTAAGCTTAGGGCTCTTCATTTTGGAGAAGAGACAACTGTGGGGGGTATGATAAAGGTCTATAAAATCATGAGTAGAGTGGAACAGGTAAATGCAAACTGGTTGTTAGCTTTTTAAAAAATAAAAAGACTAGAGGGACACTTCATGAAGTTACTAAGTAGCACATTTAAAATAAATCAGAACATTTTTTCACTCAGTGTACAATTAAAGTTGGAATTCATTGCTGGAGGATGTGGTAAAGGCAGTTAGTATAGCTGGATGTAAAAAAAGGTTTGGACAAGTTCCTGGAGGAAAAGTCCGTAAACCATTATTAAGCAGGTAGACCTTGGGAAAGCCACTGCTTATGCCAGGATGTAAGTAGTATGCAATCTCTCTGCTGTTTGGGACCCTCCCGGGTAATTGTGACCTTAATTGGCCACTGTTGGAAACAGGATATTGGGCTTAATGAACCCTAGTTCTGAATGAGTATAACAGTTCTTATGTTCTTGTGTTTTTTTGTCTGTCTTTTATTTTGTTATCCAGAAATCAATAAGTCCAACAGAAGACATGAGAAGGAACCCTCTAAACATCTGAAAGTGACTAAACATGTATCTGAGAAAGATGGAAAGGATACTTGCCCATGTTGTGACTGGGAGAAAAACTGCTGGACTAAGTGTAAACCAGAGGAAGAACTAAGAAACCCAGAAGGAGATTCCACAGAGAATGTGACTCCCTGTGAGCAAAGTACCAATGATACCCACAGTATGGAGCATCGGAGAAACCAGACAATAGTACAACAGTCTGTATGTAATGAATGTGGAAACTTGTACATGGATCAGGGAACTCTAAAGCCACAAGATGGAGTTCATAGAGGAGAGAGACCACATACATGTACAGGCTGTGGCAAGAACTTCGGTCAGAAGGGCCCTGTCCCAGTAAATCAGAAAATCCTCAAGAACCACAAAAGAATTAGTGAAGAAAGGAAATGCTTCCTTCAAAAAACAAACCTGGTAATGTCTAATGTGACCCACACAGGAGAGAGACCCTTTCTATGCAGTGAATGTGGGAAGAGCTTTGGTCAGAAGAGCAGTCTTGTAAAACACCTGAAAATCCACTCAGGAGTGAGACCTTTTTCATGCAGTGAGTGTGGGAAAAGTTTCATTGTGAAGGGAAAACTTAAACAGCATCTATATATTCATACTGGGGAAAGACCCTATACATGTGTTGAGTGTGGAAAAAGCTTCAGCCAGAAAGGAGATCTTAAATATCACCTGGGAATCCACTCTGGAGAGAAACTCTTCCCATGCACTGAATGTGGGAAAACCTTTGTTCAGAAGAGGAGTCTTGTAGAGCACTTGAGAATCCACTCTGGAGAGAGGCCCTTTCTGTGCAGCGACTGCGGGAAAAGCTTCAGTGTAAAAGGGAATCTAATACGGCACCTGCAGATTCATACGGGAGCAAGACCCTTTCCATGTGCCGAATGTGGGAAGAAGTTCACTCAGAAAGTACATCTTAAAATACACGAGAGAATTCACTCTGGAGAGAGACCCTTTCCATGCACTGAGTGTGGGAAAAGCTTCATTCAGAAAGGAAAGCTCAAATATCACCAGAGAATCCATTCTGGAGAGAGACTCTTTCCATGCACTGAATGTGAGAAATATTTTGCCAAGAGGAGAGATCTTCTGATACACAAGAGAAGCCACGCAGGAGAGAGGCCCTTTCCGTGCACTGAATGTGGGAAAAGCTTCAGTCACAAGGGAGGTCTTGCACAACATCTGAGAATTCACACTGGAGAGAGACCTTATTCATGTCCTATGTGTGGAAAAGGTTTTAATTTAAAGCAAAAGCTTCTTATACACCAGAAAACCCATTTGGAGATGCCAGACCGTGAAAGGCCCTTTACATGTACTCAGTGTGAGAAGAGTTTTATTTATAAGAGAAGCCTGATAATTCATCAGAGAACCCACACAGGGGAGAAGCCATTTCCTTGCACTGAGTGTGGAAAAAGCTTTGTTTTGAATTCAGATCTTCAGATACACCTGAGAATCCACTCTGGAGAGAGACCCTTTTCATGCAGTGAATGTGGGAAAAGCTTCATTGCGAAGGGGTCCCTTATACGACACCTACGAAATCATACTGGGAAAAGACCCTTTCCTTGCATTGAATGTGGGAAAAGCTTTAATCGGAAGAAAAGTCTTGTAGAGCACCTGAGAATCCACTCTAGACAGGGTCCTTTTCCATGCAGTGAATGTGGGGAAAACTTTATTAAGAAGGGGAACCTTGTGAATCACCAAAGGACCCATAAAGAAGAGAGGCCCTTTCAATGCAGGGAATGTGGGAAAAGCTTTAGTCTGAAGGAAGATATTCTAGATCACTTAAGAGAGCACTGGTGATCCTGAGGGGTGGAGAATAATTGAATAGAGTATAATTCTTTTGCAATGTCTAGATGAGTACCTTCACATGGTGACCTAATTGTATGATATCTAATATAAGTAACAGAAAGGTGACTACAACTATTCAAGTATCAAAAGAAGTAGAAATACAAATCCATATTGGCCACATGTCACCCAGGATAAAAAGGGCCCCCCCTTAGCCTTGGCACTAATTGAGGCCCTCAGTAACTTGTTCATGGATACAGCACAGCAGCTGATTAAAAATTTGAAGACTAAATACAATTTAAAAGACTCCTAAAGATAAGCTCTGACTTTATTTCAAGAATATACAGAGAACAAATCAAAAGCTGGAAGAGAAAGTAAAAGTTTTAGGGGAAAAATTAAAAAAAATAAAAATTTGGATTTTGATTATAATTATTTGCCTGTCTAAATCCGATCTCACATTCAGGTCCTTTCCTCAGAGAGCTTATAATCTGACAGGCCAGTGCAATAAAGCGAGTTCAGCCGAACGCACAGTTTTACCCACCATTGAGCATGTATTTCATGTGCGCAAACATTACTGCTGATGCAGCAAGGATTTTTACATGCATAAAATGTGCATTCAAAATTGTGCGTACCGGACAGCGCTCACACATGTAAATTACTTGTAAAGAAAGACATTAGTTATTACTGTCCTATGCAGGGATATGTGCCCAAAACATAGTGTTTTAATGTGGGAAATATAACTCCAGCTCTGAGCTAGCACTGGCATTTCTCACGATAGATGGTGTATTTGTACTTCTTTATCCTGCTCAGCTATCTCTTGCACGTATGAGCAAGAATAAGCAGAGCTAGAGAAGAAAGAGAGAATAGAGGGACCATGAGATCAATGAAGAGAGAAAAAGATGAAGGACCATATGATCCAGACTAGAACCATAATCCGGAGACACTGCAGACAACACTCCTCAGATAGTCAGGCATGGATGTGGTGCAAAGGTATCGTTTTGAGCTCAAGAGCAATTTTGTTCCTTTATGAGGATCTTTGTTGTGACTCATGCTATACTTAATATGGTGAAACTGCTAAGTGCTTTATATTTTCTGGCCAGTGGAAGTTGATATTGTGGGATGTTAAGCGCCAAACATGCTTAAGGCTCTTCTCCACGGACACAAGGATATCATACCAAATTTTGTAGAAACAAATATTAATTTTTTATTGCATATCAATAAAAAAATAAGGTACCCTGGGGAGGAACAGAAGGGCAGGGCTTCTGCTTATGAAAAGCGCTAGCCCCTGTCTCTCTTTGTATGTCAGCGAGTGCTGCTTTTTATAGGTAAAACATATAATAATCCCTAAGTTGCTTAAACCTATGGGAGTGTCATGTACACAGTTTCTCATATCAAAACAAGATAAATTAGACCTATGTTACCCTGATCCCCCTTCCCAAATTGGGACCCACTTGCCTGATGTTTACATCAATCTTCTGTTAGTCCTTTGCCCTGTCAGTTTTTCACCCTCAGGGAGATTTCCAAGACTCTGGTTTTACTGGTGCCATCGTAGTTGAAACGTTAGCCTGGAGATTCTGACCTTTTTCTTCTTCTTTTTTGTGTCCCCCATCACCCTCCATCATAAGTTTTTGACAGCTCCTGCTGCTGTCCAGATGTCTCCTGGAATTTCTCCAAATTAGGGTCAGTAGGGCATTTAAGGTTCCCATGGCAGGAACTGCAAGCAGGCCAAGGCAGCAGAGGATTCTGGGTCAGTCATAGTCTCCATGTTGGTTTCAAACTCAGGCACACATATCATTTCCCTCTTGTGCCACTTTCAAATGGCAAGAGATGCACACCAAAGCACCAGACAGGGTGACAGGTTAGTGAGGATGATCCATGGCAAGTAGGCCTAAATGTGTAGTCTAACAACTAACCTTTGGTTTGTATCAGATGTGCAGAACAGTGTATGTATCCCTCTAGATCCCTAATAATGTAAGTGATACTCACATATATATATATATAAGCATTTATCGGTTAGCAAATGGCAGCATTAGGACTGAGATCCACTGAAAGTCATTCAGCTCTGTGTTTGAGCTGCAGGTACGGCTACATCACAATATTAGTATTAAGTTATGGTTTACATTGCATGAGAAAAGTACTGTATGAAAAAAAACAGCCATCTGCAAGAGGAATAAATCAGAAAAGTGCAAGAAGCCAGGAACATAGGGAGGAAAACTAAGAGTCAGCAGAATAATTCACACTATCTTATGCATATATAATGTGGGACAGGTTACAAAGGTGTTGCAAAAACATAAAACATGTTCTGGTCATAGGCAGCAGTGGGAATATAGGTAAACAGAAGTGCCACACTACCAAAAAACATCCATAAGAGCTTGTAAACCAAACTCTAGGTAAATCGCATAATAGGTAGTTTTACAGAAACAAATGCCCAAAATGTTATACAGGGAAATCATAGTAGAAGGGGAATAACCAATTTCCCGTCGATAGCAGGCTGATTTAGCCATGCTGTATGGAAGCGCGCCGGGCGACCTTCGTAGGCGGAGCTTCCCTCAGTGAGTCACAGAGCTTGAACTCTGTGCATTTGCGCGGTGTGTTCCCGCGTGAATTGGCCATCTCTCCCTCAGTTCTTTTTTGCACGCGGGCTTTTCTCTCAGTGTTAAAATAATTTTTTCTCATAGTCTTTTTTCGCGAAATTTTTCCTTTTTCTCACGCAAATGGCATCGAAACCTTCCGGTTTCAAATTCTGCCAGTGTGGAAAAATTATGTCCATCACAGATGGATCACAGGGATCTGTCTCCGGCTCTTCGCTTTGTACGGCGCCGGCGCCATTAGAAGAAACGGCGCATAAGCAGCAAATGAAGCACTCGACGCATGCCTCGTCTACGAAGCTGGTTGACCTGTCCATGGCACCATCGACGCAGCATGCGCCGCTTACGGCGCCAGCGATGCACCATACGAAAACTACACAGTCAGTGATGCAAGGAGAGCCTATGACACCGTCAGCGCCCCCACCTTCATTGAAATACAAAGAAAAGAGACATCATCACACACACAGGCCTCATGCTCCAGGAAGTCACCGCAGGAAATTCACAAGCCTACGTCAGCTTCAGTGCATTCGGGATACTCATCCCATTCCAGAGTATCCATCTCTGATGTTGATGTGGAGTGTCTCTCGGACTCCCCTTCTGTATCCTCAAAGGCGAGGTCTATATATTCGGATATGTCATCAGTTTCCAAACGAACTCATTCCTCAGTTTTGCAGGAACTGTTATCTAAGAAACACAAACCATCACAGGTGTTTCCACCATTAAAAATTGTCTCTCCTGAAGATCCTTTACTACCAGCAGCCCCGGCTAGCCCACCTTCCGCACCACTACATCCAGTCAAGCCAAGTGGGGTATTAGCGTCAAGGAAGATGGCGCGAATATCTCATGCATTGTCTTCCTTTTTTGAGGACCTGCAAGTTTCTCAAGAAGAGGCTAATCTTCCACTACAGGACTTGCAGCCACCATCTTCGCCTCAAGAACCCTCTCCTATAGGAGATGAGGTTCCCATATTACCTATGCCAGACCCCACTTACGATCCAGAGTCGCCAATCACATCTGTTTTGTCTCCCAGTTCCTCTATGAGTCTACCTTCCGACCCACCGGATATACCCTACCAGAACCCTACTCCCTGCCAGAGGACCTTACATATTCCAAATTCATCGAAAAAGTAGGGGCACTCCTAAATGTAGAAACAGGGAAGGTGGCAGATCCCCTGTCTGAGACACTTGGAATTTAAGATATTTGACATGCCTCATGAACCCTACTGTCTTACCACAGCATGCAGTTCTAGAGAATGTGCTTCAAAAAATGTGGGAAAAGCCGTATTCTACTGCTTCCTCCTCTAGGAAAACAGACTTGAAATTCCGCATGAGAAATTCTCTGACATATAACTCAGCACAGCTTCCCCACAATTCTATTGTGGTGGAATCTGCAATGTCAAAAGCAAAGCAACCGAAACTTCACGCCAATACACCGCCAGGGAAGGATAACAGGTATTTAGATGAATTTGGTCGAAAATCTTACCATTCAGCAATGTTGTCCTCCAAAATTAGTATGCATCAATTCTACATAACGTAATATCTCTTTGAATCCCTACAAAAATTACTACCTCTCTGCCTTGCGGATGACGGCTCTTTACCGCAATCCTTTACCAACATGGAAGAAGGCTTAAGATACATGTTGCGTTCCATTTATGAGAACTATGAAACGTCTGCAAGAAATTCCTCAGCAGCGATAGCGGCCGTCGCATAGCTTGGCTGAGCGCAAGCGCTATATGGTACGATGTCCTCGAAAAGTTGGCCGACATCCCCTGTAAGGCGCAGAATCTTTTTGGTGAACCATTTGCAGAGACTGTTTCTAAGTTGAAAGAGCAAAACTTAGCAGTATTGTCTCTCACAACCCCTTCGGAGTACCATTCTTCTCCTAAAAGATACAATCCATCTTATCATAGGAAATCATTTGCAAGGGGTCAATTTCGCCCTTATTCCTCTTTCCGACCTCAGCCATACGCACAACCGAGTTCGTCTTCTGCTCAAACCTCGCTTCCTCGACAACGTCCCCGTCGGCAGCAACCAGCCAGACAGGGAACAACACCACAACAAAAACAGCCACTGGCTTTTTGAGGTTGGTACAGCCACCATCACTGCTACAAATAGGAGGGCGCCTGAAATACTTCCACAATATTTGGGAAACCATTTCTTCGGACCAGTGGGTCATACAAATAATGAGGGAAGGCTACCATTAAATTTCATTATCTCTCCCCCCCTACCGCATGTGCAATTTCTTCATGGGTTCGACCACAAACTTCCATCCTTAAAAAAGGAAGTTTCCGAACTACTTCTAAATGGATCCATACAATTACTGCCGAATCCTCAGAAAGATCAAGGATTTTACTCCCCATATTTCCTCATTCCAAAGAAGGCAGGCAGTTTTCGACCCATTCTAGATCTTCGGGAGCTCAACAAGCACATCCAGAAGGAGAGGTTCAAAATGACCTCGCTCAAGAACATTCTTCCCCCTTCTACAACAGAACGATTGGATGTGTTCCATCGACCTGAAGGATGCGTACTTGCACATCCCCTTGCACCAATCCTCCTGGCATTACCGATGTTTTCAAGTTCAGAACACTCATTACCAATACAAGGTACTGCCTTTTGGCCTCTCCTCGGCACCCAGAGTATTCACCAAATGTCTAGCAGTAGTGGTGGCCCATCTCAGACAGCAATCAATTCAAATCTTCCCTTATCTGGACGATTGGCTGATTGTAGCTTCAGATCCGATCACACTCCACGACTCTTCAAAGTCTTCACCAGCTGGGATTTATAATCAATTACGAGAAATCACATCTCCAGCCCACTCAACTACTATAATTCATTGGAGCAGTAATACACACCATTCACAACAGAGCCTACCTGCCTCAAGACAGGTCTTATACCCTTTCAAGTCTAGCACAACGCATGTACAATCAAGCGAGTTCTTCGGCGCGACAAGTTCTACAGCTCCTTGGCCACATGGCAGCAGCCATTCATGTGGTTCCTCATACAAGATTCCACATGCGTCGACTGCAATGGGGCCTCAAATGCCAGTGGTGTCAGTACAGCCAACCATTATCAACAAAAGTTCATATTACCACAATGATGAAGCAGGACATTCGATGGTGGCTCTCCCGCTCCAATCTCTCCACAGGAGCACCTTTCAGAATACCTCCTTATCAGATGATACTCACCACAGACGCATCCAGGAAAGGTTGGGGGACACATCTGATCGACTTAAAAACTCAGGGTCTGTGGATCCCCGAAGAGTCCAAACTCCACATAAATCTACTCGAACTTCGAGCAATCTGGAATGCCCTCCAAACCTTCTCCACTCATGTTGCAGAGAAACGGATCACGATTTACACGGACAACCAAGTCGCCATGTTTTACTTAAACAAGGAAGGCGGGTCCGGTTCGTGGACTCTCTCTCGAGAAGCCCTTCGCATTCTCCATTGGGCAGAGATGATGAACATCTCTCTCTAAGCTATCTACTTACTGGGTCTGGACAATACCACAGCGGACCGTCTCAGCAAAATATTTCATCCACACGAGTGGATGCTCAATCCACAAGTGGCGACAGATCTTTTCGACAAATGGGGTTACCCAACAATAGACCTTTTTCCCACAGAGGACAATCGACAAGTCCTTCGCCTTTGCTCCATCTATCCCAGCAAACTTTGATACGCTCCCAGACACCTTTCTCATCCCATGGACGAACGGCCTACTTTATGCATACTTGCCCATTCCTCTCATTTCATGGATGATTCAGAAGTGTATGCAGGATGTAGCAGATATGATCCTAATAGCTCTAGAGTGGCCTCGACAGCCATGGTATGCTTATCTCCTCCGTCTATGCATTGCCGACCCAATGCCTCTGGGGTCCAACCCAGACCTCCTAATGCAGGAGGGAGGAGCTCTCCTCCACTCGATACATCACTCCCTTCACCTAACAGTGTGGAGATTGAAAGGCAGATATTTAAGTCATCTTGTCCTTCCAACACACATAGAAGACATACTTATTTCTTCTAGAAAGTCTTCCACCAGACGTAACTATAAAGGGAAATGGCACAGATATTCACAATGGTGCCAACAAAGAAAGCTTAACCCCTTCTTGTCTGAAGTGATGGACATTCTCTACTACTTGCATCACCTCTACCAGTCAGGACTAGCTATGGCATCTGTATGGGTACACATCAGTGCTATTGCAGCTTTCCACCGCACTATCAAAGGGGTTCCAATTTCCCAGGATCCTTTAATCTCAAGATTCATGCGGGGGTTGCTCCACTTGCGGCCACCAATATTAAAACCACCAATTCCATGGGACTTGAATGTTGTTTTGGAACAATTGATGTTAGCACCATTTGAACTCCATTTGAACCCCTGGACAAGGCTCATATAAAATATCTAACCTGGAAGACGGTCTTCCTGGTGGCAATTACGTCGGCACGCAGAGTTAGCGAACTTCAAGCATTAGTTCCCTCCATACCTTGAATTCTTCCATGACAAAGTAACCCTTTGTACTCACCCCACTTTCTTGCCCAAGGTGGTTTCAGCATTCCATTTAAATCAGACAATAACCCTACCTATCTTATTTATTTATTTATTTATTTATTTAAACATTTTTATATACCGACAACCGTTTGCACATCGTATCGGTTTACACATAACTTGAAACTTGGACAGAGGATCTGTCAACTAGGCATAGCCTTTACAAGGAACCAGAATAATAGGAGATACATGATAGATGTTAAAGAAAATAGTTGGATAAATAGGTTAACTGAGAGGTATATATATAACCAATAATCAATGTACAATATATACAGTGGGATTGGAAGAAAATTGGAAAGATAGGTTAATTGTGAGATAAAATTATAACTAAAATTCAGGGAGAAGAACAGAGGAATGGAAGTCTACAGTTGGACAGTCATCAGTTGGACAGAAATCGTCAATTGCACTCACTGGACTGCAAGCGAGTCTAGCTTATTACAAACAAAGAACAGACTCCAGGTCTAGACTAACTTGAAAACATGGCTAAACAAAAATGCCTACAGCTTAACACAAACCTCCAGTTCACCATGACCCAGTTAGCCAAAACATAACCTGAGCAAGACCCTTCCCTCTCAACCCCATATACCCCAGTTCTGTTTCATTCTGTATGTCTGCAGATGTAATACATCCTATATCTATGAATGTTGTCTGGGTTTCATTCTTGTATATCTACCTTTGTAATACGTAGTATAAATATGAATGTTTAACCTGTAAACTGTTGTGATCTAGTGATTCTCACATGGAATGACGGTATATAAAGCATCTAAGCAAATAAATAAATGTGCAATGCACATCTCAAGATTCTGGATGTTGTATCAAGATTTCCTGGGAGCTGTCATGAATCTTACATCCTTTCCCGTTCTGTACTTTATTGCACTTTTGCCAATGGAAAATACCTACAGTACCGGAATGTAATCCGCTTTGAAGTGCTGAAAAAAGTGCGAAAAGCGAAATATAAAAAAGAAAAATAGTGATGCTGGTTGCTAGGTAAGTCCATAGTTTCAGCAACAAGGTTGGACTTATTAATGCTGATATCCAGCTGCCCTAGGTAGTGACGTTGTTGCCACTGTCTCTCTCTCTCCAAAACCTACCAAATCGCAGTAAACATCCCTCCTCGGCTCCCTCCGCATACGCTACCTCATCTCTTGTCACCCTTCCAGCCTCCCTTGATTTAAAAAATGCTGCCCTCATGTTGGGCTATGGTGCCCTACCTTCTTCTAGTGCCTTAGGCAGCTGCCTAGTCAGCCTAATGGTCCCGCCGGCCCTGCTGATATGGGAACCTATGTTCCTCTGGATTGAGTGGGGTCAGATCTGTCCCTCCTTCAAACTAAGGACCACAACCTGGCCCTTGTCCTCAACTCCCGGGTGCTCCAAAGAAGGGGCCCCGAAGCAGATGGGAACATGTTGGATCTTGCCTCAGGAGTTGTGATGGTGCTGGGGCACTGGATGGTGGTGGTCTGTTTCCCTGCACTACTGGTGATGGTGGTGCTGCTCGGAAGGAGAGAGAAGAAATGCCAGGGGACAGGGAAGGAACAATCAGAACATTCAGGATAGTTGAACATTCATTGTGTGTGTGCATCTGACCTTGCACGTGGTTTTTACACACTGAGGTAATCACGCCCATGCCCACCTTATACCCAGGGACAGTCTTCTGAGCCATGCTGCAGGGCAAAATAGCCGAACTTCGCTGAAGGTGATGTCCGTCTCCTGACCCAGCTAATCGTGGCTGGAGAAAAAAAGATTGTACTATCAGCCAGTAAGGCAGAGAAATCAGGACAGGATGGATGCAGCCTGGAGGATTTTGCTGCACCAATTCAACATCCAGGTCTCGTATCCAACAGATGTAAGTGCAGGATAGTGTATGTGGAGGCTACACGCGCTTTTCCTATCTATGGATAGTCATATTAACCTCTGCTTCCACACAAGCAGGGAGTGGGGGTGTCAGTTTTGTTTGGAATGGTTGGGGGAGATAAAGCAGCTGTGGTGGGGAGGGGACTCTGTCAATCTGGTCTTTAGTCTCGAATCTGAACGTGTTTCTTTCATGTTTTATTCTTTCCAGGTTGAGGATTTAAAGAAGAGAGGGAGGCAGCTGCAAAGGAAAGAGTAACAATGACTGAATTATGAGAGGAACTTAGCAGGAAGGTCACTCTTCTGGGGCAAGTTCTTTCTGTCTGCTCCGCTCCAGGCAGTTTGTCACAATCTGACATTTTCATCTTTGTCTTTCCAGATAGCCCCTCCACAGCATCCAAGGATGATTCGCCTAAATGCCACCGGAGACCACTGGGGCAAAGATTATAACCACCAATGCCAATGAGTGTCCTGGTGCCTCAGCAGCATGCCCCACCACAACCCCTGGGGCCCACATCATCTGATGCTCACCCACCTTTACTTTGAAAACTTCTAGAATGTTTCAGTTCGATGTCTGAAGCAACAAAAACTAAACTGCTCAACATCTATCTTGCACATTATAAAACAAAGGACTACCAATCAGATATCAGTGCTGCCAAGTGAAAGTGATCCACTCTGCCCAAGGAAAAAAAACAGCACCAACAGTACAAGAACATATGAGTGATGGCATCAAAGCAGGGAGAAAAAAAAACACCATGAGGAGGCAGCAGTAAAACACTTTCCTGGAAACAGCACAGCGAAGCACCAGAGAAGAGGATAGGCAGCATCACTAGAGAAAGGAAGCTGCTGAGTGCAGGAACAAGACCATGTCAGAGACAGCAGAGAATGAGACAGAGGAAAAACACCAGGAGGAGGTAGCGAGAAAGCACTCCCCTGGAAACAGCATAGAGGAGTATTAGAGAAGAGGAGAGGCAGCACCAGCATGCATGGTCAATCTTAAGGCCATGATTTGGTGGCATTTTCAATGACATTTCGTTAGTGCCAGCATTGTTCTGATAAGCTTGGCAATCATATTGGCTGTTATAGAAACATAGAAATGACGGCAGAAGAAGACCAAACGGCCCATCCAGTCTGCCCAGTAAGCCACGCAGTTTATCCATTTTTTTTCCCCACCCTTTTTCTCCCTCCCACTCATCACTATTGGCTTCCAGCACCTTCCGGCCCCAACTCCCTTCCACCCCTCCACCATGCAGAGAGCAGCGCCGTATCCGCATCCCAGTGAACATCCAGCTCAATCAGGGGTAGCAACCACCGCAACAAGCAGGCCACACCCCTGCCCCATACTCTTATCCACCCCTGCTTTGTTTGTTTGTTTTTTGTTTTTGTTTTTTTTTGGAGATGGCAGCCCTCCGTGAAGGTGGAACACCAACCACTGGCCACTGGCATCCCGCTCCGTGAATGCCTCTGTGGCTACTGCCACTCCGTGCAGTGTTTTGCTGCCTGAAGGTGGAACACCAACTACTGGCCACTGGCATCCCGCTCCGTGAATGCCTCTGTGGCTACTGCCGCTCCGTGCAGTGTTTTGCTGCCTCCTCTTTATTTACGCCCACTAGACTTGATGGATCCAAAGTGTTTATCCCACGCCCCTTTGAAGTCCTTCACAGTTTTAGACTTCACCACTTCCTCCGGAAGGGCATTCCAGGCATCCACCACCCTTTCCGTGAAGAAATACTTCCTGACATTGGTTCTTAGTCTTCCTCCCTGGAGCCTCAGCTCGTGAACTCTGGTTCTGCTGATTTTTTTCCGACGGAAAAGGTTTGTCGTCGTCGTCTTTGGATCATTAAAGTTTTTCAAGTATCTGAAAGTCTGAATCATATCACCCCTGCTCCTCCTTTCCTTCAGGGTGTACATATTTAGATTCTTCAATCTCTCCTTGTATGTCATCCGATGAAGATCCTCCACCTTCCTGTTCGCCCTTCTCTGTACCGCTTCCATCTTGTCTTTGTCTCTTTGTAGATACGGTCTCCAGAACTGAACACAGTACTCCAGGTGAGGCCTCACCAAGGACCTGTACAAGGGAATAATCACTTCCCTTTTCTTACTCGATACTCCTCTCTCTATGCAGCCCAGCATTCTTCTGGCTTTTGCTATCGCCTTGTCGCATTGTTTCGCAGACTTCATATCATTAGACACTATCACCCCAAGGTCCCTCTCCTGCTCCGTGCACATTAGCCTTTCCCCCCCAATCGAACACAGTTCATTCGGATTTCCACTCCCCATATGCATGACTTTGCACTTCTTGGCATTGAATCTCAGCTGCCATAATCTTCGACCACTCTTCCAGTTTTCTTAAATCCCGTCTCATTCTCTCCACTCCTTCCGGCGTGTCCACTCTGTTGCAGATCTTAGTGTCATCCACAAAAAGACAAACCTTACCTTCTATCCCTTCCGCAATGTCGCTCACAAAGATTTTGAACAGGACCGGTCCCAACACCGATCCTTGCGGTACACCACTTAAAACCGCTCTCTCTTCAGAGAAAGTTCCATTTACCATCACACATTGTCTTCTGTCCGTCAACCAATTTGCAATCCAGGTCACCACCTCGGCACTCACTCCTAAGCTTCTCGTTTTATTCACCAGTCTCCTGTGCGGAACCATATCAAAAGCTTTGCTGAAATCCAAGTAGATGACATCGAGCGCTCTTCCTTGATCCAATTCCTTGGTTACCCAGTCAAAAAAGTCAATCAGATTTGTCTGACAGGATCTTCCCCTGGTGAATCCATGTTGCCTCTGGTCCATCAATTCTCCGGACTGTAGATAGTTCACTATTCTCTCTTTCAGCAGTGACTCCATTACTTTTCCCACCACCGAAGTGAGGCTAACCGGTCTGTAGTTGCCAGCCTCCTCCCTGTTCCCACTCTTGTGAAGCGGGACCACCACCGCTCTTCTCCAATCTCTTGGTACCACTCCTGTTTCTAGGGATCTATTGAACAGGTCACACAGCGGACCCGCCAGAACATCTCTGAGCTCCCTCAGTATCCTTGGATGAATCCCATCAGGCTCCATGGCTTTGTCCACTTTCAGATTCTTTAGCTCTTCCCATACATTTTCTACTGTAAAAGGATTTTCATCTATTCCACTTCCCTCCAGTTTCTTGTTGTGTAGAGATGGTCCTTCTCCAGGGTCTTCTTTAGTGAACACAGAGCTGAAGTATTCGTTTAATATTTCTGCCTTTTCTTCATCTCTCTCCACACATTGATCATTACCACCTTTCAATTTCACTATACTACTTTGGACCTTTCTCTTTTCGCTGATGTATCTGAAAAATGTTTTGTCACCATTTTTTATCTCCTTGGCAATCCTCTCTTCCGCTTGACTTTTTGCCAACTTGATTAATTTCTTTGTCTCCCTCAGTTGAAACAAATATTCTTCTTTGTGCTCCTCCCTTTGGGATCTTTTATATTTCTTGAATGCTGTTCTTTTAGCTTTAATTTTGTCAGCCACCTCCTTTGAGAACCAGATAGGTTTCAATTTTCTTTTGCTTTCTTTACATTTCTAACATATAGAGCAGTTGCCTTGGTGATTGCACCTTTTAGATTGGTCCACTGCTGATCCACATCTCTCTCGTTCTCCCATCCTTTTAGTTCTTCCTCCAGGTACTTCCCCATTTCCTCAAAGTCCGTGTTTTTGAACTGTAAAACTCGGGTCTTTGTGGTTCTTTTCCATATTCTTTTAGTGATATTAAACCATACCGTTTTATGATCACTGGTGCTGAGGTGGGCACCCACCTGGACATCAGAGACATTATCTGCATTAGTGAGCACTAAGTCGAGTATAGTTCCTTCTCTCGTGGGTTCCAATACCATTTGTTTGAACAAAGATACTTGCATGGCATCCACTATCGCTCTACTATTTTTAGTTTCTGCAGATGGGATTTTCCAGTCTACATCTGGCATATTAAAGTCACCAACGATCACCACTTCTCCCTTCTTACCTATCTTATGGATGTCTTCAACCAGATCTCTGTCCAGCTCTTCCTTTTGGTTTGGAGGCCTGTAAATCACTCCAATATAAATGGACGCTCCGTCATCTTTTTTTAGGTAGACCCATAGAGCTTCTTCCTTACCCCAACTTCCTTGCAGCTCAGATGCTTGGATGTTGTTTCTGACATAAAGAGCCACACCTCCCCCTTTTCTATCCTCTCTGTCCTTCCTTAATAAGTTATAGCCTGGTATTGTTGTCTCCCATTCATGAGATTCTGTGAACCATGTTTCTGTGATAGCAACAATGTCCAATTCTGCCTCAGTCACTAGGGCCTGCAGATCTGGGATTTTATTTCCCAAACTATGAGCATTTGTGGTCATAGCCTTCCAGGTACTCTCTTTAAGGTTATTGCTTTTCCTGGACTCCTTATGAGACTTTAGTTGAGATTTGTTATTCACTTCACTCTTTCCTTTTGCAGTTGTGCCACTGTTGACAGAGTTATCCATCTCAATTAGATTTTTCTTTTGGTTATGGATCTTGAAATTCTGCATGCATTGTGTTTTTTTTCTCTTTTCTGGTAACACTTCAATGTTTTTCTCAAGAACTTCTTCAGTTTTTAATATAGAGAAGGCTTTTTGTTCTTTTTGCATTTGGTACATTGTGTGTCTCCTCATCACAGTAGTGTTTCGGTGCTATGGAAGAACCATAGCACCGAAACACTATTTGGTACATTTGCATTTGGTACATTGTGTGTCTCCTCATCACAGTAGTGTTTCGGTGCTATGGAAGAACCATAGCACCGAAACACTACTAGTGTCCCTTTCAGACTCCATACTAAAATCCCTTGATACTGGTAACTCTTATATTCTGGCCCTTCTGGATATCTCCTCAGCATTTGACACCGTGAACCACAATACACTCCTCTCTCTCCTTTCACAAATTGGCATCACCAGCACTGCCTTATCCTGGATACAATCATTCCTGAAAGATAGGACTTACAGTGTCAAAGTGGGACACCATACGTCAAAACCTAGAAATCTGTCACAAGGTGTCCCTCAAGGATCCTCACTTTCCTCAACTCTTTTCAATGTATATCTATCTCCACTCTGTAAACTACTGAAGAAATTGGATCTCCGGCATTTCATATACGCCGACGACGTCCAGATCATTATTCCAATCAAGGATTCACTTGCTAAGGCCATGGAAACCTGGGAATCAGCACTTACTGAAATAAAAAATCTACTCATGGAAAACTTTCTTGCAATCAACACCAACAAGACTGAACTACTCATTATAACACCACACAAGAACACCTCAACCAACACGCAACATGATCCTTCCTCAACAACAGACCATACCAAGCTAAAGCAGGTCCGCAGCCTTGGGGTCATTATTGATAATCACCTTACTTTGAACAATTTCATCTCAACCACAATCAAGAGTGGCTTCTTCAAGTTACATACATTGAAAAGAATTAAACCGTTATTACATCCTCAGGACTTCCGGACTGTGTTACAAGCCACAATTCTACCAAAGATTGACTATTGTAATGCACTACTACTGGGTCTCCCTAAAAGCACAATTCAACCTCTTCAGATGTTGCAGAATGCCGCTGCTCGTTTAATTACTAATACTCGACGGCATGAACATATTACTCCAGCACTCATGTTCCTACATTGGCTACCCGTATCCTTCAGAATTACTTTTAAAGTTCTCTCACTCATCCACAAATCAATTCACAACCAAGAGATGCAATGGTTCTCTGATCAGCTCATTTTTCGCACCTCCAACAGACCAATTAGAAATATTCACCAAGCGAAATTAGCTGTCCATCCACTAAAACACATCAAACACGTTTCCACCATAGACCGATCATTCTCCATAGCGGGTATCAAAATCTGGAACAACATGCCGTTGGACCTGCGTCTTGAATCCTGTCACAAAACCTTCAAACAAAACCTTAAAACATGGTTGTTTGAACAAGCATTCACTCTATGAATCTCATCTAACCTAAAAATTCAGCTATCCCTTATTATTCCTCACTGGCTCCAAGTTCTTTTCCTCGCATTTTGTATTTACATTCTGCTATTCCATACCCCCCCCCCACTGTTACTCAATTTAGGCTATTGTATTCAATGTGACATTGGTCTCGCTGCTGACAGTTAATTTGCTCCTGCGAATACATGGTTATTTATATTTTATTGTTTGATATTTAATGATGTATGCATATTATCTTTAAAACCCTTGTTTCTGTAAAGCCTGTTGCTGTTAAATGTTTTACTGTTTTTTTTTTAAACTGTTACATGTAAAGCCTGTTGCTAATTTATTGTTTCACTGTAAACTGAGGTGATGTATGTCTATACGTACCGCGGTATAAAAGAATCTATAAATAAATAAATAAATAATTCTACCAGAGCCCACTGTAATCCTGAATTTTAAAGAATTTCTTAATGACCTGTTTGAGTGGGGGGGTATACCTGTTGGCTGCCCATCTGTCAAGAATGGGTGACTGTGGGTCCTACCTGAGCCTAATGAATCTCCTTTTCTTGACTCCTGGTTTTTCTGTGATATTGGGGAATTATTTTCTGAATAATGCAATGTGGGTGTAATACTTGTAATTGAAGCTAATTGAGCTTTAACCTCTGTCAGCTCCTTTTTCAAGGAAGAGAGTTGTGCACAAATTGGGCAAGCTCTAAGTTTCCAGATGCTTTCCCTCAGAATAAAGGCTCCACAGCAGTTACATTGGATAGTCCTCATCTTGGTAATTTGTGATTTGTATTTCCTTGACAGTTACCAATGTACTAATTTATCTCACTGCCAATGTTAAGTTAGGCAGTCTTTATTAGAAAACAAGCCCCAGGGGTGGGTGGGTAGAGTGGGAGGGAGTCAAACAGTTTAACCTGGGACAAGCTGGGTAAAGCAGGGCACTTCCTGGAACATTAATAGTCCTTTATCTATTAAATGATCTCTCAGTACTTATGTGCCAATATTAAACAGATTATAAAGATAGCTCTACAATAAGAGAAATGCAGGTATACTGAATCTTAAAGCAAACGAATTAGCAAAGAACCAGACCAATAATATACTCCAGCCTGTGCACTGGACCACAATGGCTCTCCTGCTCTCTAAGTTTTACCTCCCCCAAGGTCTGAGACACACCCAATCCAGTTAGATCAGGTCACTTCTGGAAGGTTGTCTGTCCTTTTTGGTCAATTGTTTTAAAACAGTCTTTATGCCCCAATATTAAGATTTGAACAGATTATTTGTGCCAGCTAACTCCAAAAGAGAAAGAGATTTTTTATGCTTCTCTGCTCGTAGAATGGCCCCTAACCCCTACACTAATACCTAAACCTCACCTCGAGTGACTAGGTGGGCCTCCCATAGAGATATAAATACCTATCTAGTGTGAGGGCAATATGGCTAGTCACTCTCTCTCTCTCATTTTTTGCATGCGAAAACACCATATAGCACTTTGATAAATGACCCCTTTAATTAAGTTATCAAAGCATGATGCAGAATCAGGAAACTCTAGATACAATTGCACCTATTAAAGTTATTAATATTAATAACATGGTTCACAGTTGATCTGCGAACAGTGAAACAGCAGTTATGATGCTGTGAGTGCCAATGGCAGAAAACTCCACCTTAAGCCACCAAAACGGCCTATTACCATAAACTTGCAACCTATCAAGCAAAGATTAATGATACAAAAAAAAAACAATACTATTCACACAAGATTCGCTTAGCTGGGGATTTCTTTGTAACTAAAATTGCAAACATTGAAAGAAAGTTTAGTGCTGGTTCTGCTTCATCCCTTATAGCAGACTCCAGTCTGACTCAGGTATGGGATTTTTTTGAACTGACATCGAAAGAAGAAATTGCTCAGATCCTTGCCAAGATGAATTCATCTTCTTGCCCCCTGAATCCTGTGTGCAATGCTGGTCACCACATCTCAGAAAAGATATAGTTGCATTGGAGAAAGTGCAGAGAAGGACAACCATAAGTACATGCCATACTAGGTCAGACCAAGGGTCCATCAAGCCCAGCATCCTGTTTCCACCAGTGGCCAATCCAGGCCATAAGAACCTGGCAAGTACTCAAAAACTAAGTCTATTCCATGTTACTGTTGCTAGTAATAGCAGTGGCTAATTTCTAAGTCAACTTAATTAATAGCAGATAATGGACTTCTCCTCCAAGAACTTATCCAATCCTTTTTTAAACACAGCTACACTAACTGCACTAACCACATCCTCTGGCAACAAATTCCAGAGTTTAATTGTGCGTTGAGTGAAAAAGAACTTTCTCCGATTAGTTTTAAATGTGCCACATGCTAACTTCATGGAGTGCCCCCTAGTCTTTCTATTATCTGAAAGAGTAAATAACCGATTCACATCTACCCATTCTAGACCTCTCATAATTTTAAACACCTCTATCATATCCCCCCTCAGCCGTCTCTTCTCCAAGCTGAAAAGTCCTAACCTCTTTAGTCTTTCCTCATAGGGGAGCTGTTCCATTCCCCTTATCATTTTGGTCGCCCTTCTCTATACCTTCTCCATCGCAATTATATCTTTTTTGAGATGCGGCGACCAGAATTGTACACAGTGTTCAAGGTGCGGCCTCACCATGGAGCGATACAGAGGCATTATGACATTTTCCGTTTTATTCACCATTCCCTTTCTAATAATTCCCAACATTGTTTGCTTTTTTGACTGCCGCAGCACACTGAACCGAAGATTTCAATGTGTTATCCACTATGATGCCTAGATCTTTTTCTTGGGTGGTAGCACCTAATATGGAACCTAACATTGTGTAACTATAGCATGGGTTATTTTTCTCTATATGCATCACCTTGCACTTATCCACATTAAATTTCATCTGCCATTTTGATGCCCAATTTTCCCGTCTCACAAGGTCTTCCTGCAATTTATCACAATCTGCTTGTGATTAAACTACTCTGAACAATTTTGTATCATCTGCAAATTTGATTACCTCACTCATCGTATTTCTTTCCAGTTCATTTATAAATATATTGAAAAGTAAGGGTCCTGAGGCAATCCAATGCCCACTCCTTTCCACTGAGAAAATTGTCCATTTAATCCTACTCTCTGTTTCCTGTCTTTTAGCTAGTTTGTAATCCATGAAAGGACATCACTACCTATCCCATGACTTTTTACTTTTCCTAGAAGCCTCTCATGAGGAACTTTGTCAAACGCCTTCTGAAAATCCAAGTACACTACATCTACTGGTTCACCTTTATCCATATGTTTATTAACTCCTTCAAAAACGTGAAGATTTGTGAGGCAAGACTTGCCTTGGGTAAAGCCATGCTGAATTTGTTCCATTAAACCATGTCTTTCTATATGTTCTGTGATTTTGATGTTTAGAACACTTTCCACTATTTATCCTGGCACTGAAGTCATGCTAACCGGTCTGTAGTTTCCCAGATCGCCCCTTCAGCCTTTTTTAAATATTGGGGTTACATTAGCTACCCTCCAGTCTTCAGGTACAATGGATGATTGTAATGATAGGTCACAAATGTTTACTAATAGATCTGAAATTTCATTTTTTAGTTCCTTCAGAACTCTGGGGTGTATACCATCCAGTCCAGGTGATTTACTACTCCTCAGTTTGTCAATCAGGTCTACCACATCTTCTAGGTTCACTGTGATTTGGTTCAGTCCATCTGAATCATTACCCATGAAAGCCTTCTCCAGTATGGGTACCTCCCCAACATCCTCTTCAGTAAATACCAAAGCAAATAAATCATTTAATCTTTCCGCGATGGCCTTATCTTCTCTAAGTGCCCCATTTACCCCTCGATCATCTAACGGTCCAACTGACTCCCTCACAGGCTTTCTGCTTCGGATATATTTTAAAAAGATTTTACTGTGAGTTTTTGCCTCTACAGCCAACTTCTTTTCAAATTCTCTCTTAGTGTGACTTATCAATGTCTTACATTTAACTTGCCAACGCTTATGGATCCATCTTCCAGTTTTTGAATGAAGATCTTTTGGCTAAAATAGCTTCTTTCACCTCCCCTTTTAACCATGCTGGTAATCATTATGCCCTTTTTCTACCTTTCATAATGTGTGGAATTCATCTGAACTGTGCTTCTAGGATGGTATTTTTTAACAATGACCACAACTCTTGCACACTTTTTACCTTTGTAGCTGCTCCTTTCAGTTTTTTTTCTAACAATTTTTCTCATTTCATCAAAACTTCCCTTTTGAAAGTTTAGCATGAGAGCAGTGGATTTGCTTACTGTTCCCCTTCCAGTCATTACTTCAAATTTGATCATATTATGATAACTATTGCCAAGCGGCCCCACCACCGTTACCTCTCTCACCAAATCATGTGCTCCACTGAGAATTAGATCTAAAATTGCTCCCTCTCTCATCGGTTCCTGAACCAGTTGCTCCATAAAACTGTCATTTATTCCATCCAAGAACTTTATCTCTCTAGTGTGACCCGATGATACATTTACCCAGTCAATATTGGGGTAATTGAAGTCTCCCATTATTACTGCACTACCAATTTGGTTAGCTTCCCTAATTTCCCTTAGCATTTCACTGTCTGTCTCACCATCTTGACCAGGTGGATGGTAGTATACTCCTATCACTATAGTCTTCCCCAACACACAAGGGATTTCTACCCATAAAGATTCAATTGTGCACTTAGTCTCATGCAGGATGTTTATCCTGTTGGAGTCTATGCCATCCCGGACATAAAGCGCCACACCGCCTCCCAGGTGCTCCTCTCTGTTATTGCGATATAATTTGTACCCCGGTATAGCACTGTCCCATTGGTTATCCTCCTTCCACCATGTCTCTGAGATGCCAATTAAGTCTGTCATCATTCCCTCCTATACATTCTAATTCTCCCATCTTACTTCTTAGACTTCTTGCATTAGCATACAAACATTTCAAAGTTTGTTTTTTGTTTGTATTTTCATTCTGCTTTTTAATTGATAGGGATAAGTTAGAATTTTTTAGCTCAGGAGAGTTTTTAGTTACAGGCACTTGGACTACTTTTCTTATTATTGGAACCTCACTGTTGGGATGCCCTAATTCTAATGCATCATTAGTATCCTTTAAAGATACCTCTCTCTGAACCATGCGCTGCTGAGCGACTGTTGGCTTTCCCTTTGTTCTAGTTTAAAAGCTGCTCTATCTCCTTTTTAAAGGTTAGTGCCAGCAGTCTGGTTCCACCCTGGTTAAAGTGGAGCCCATCCCTTCGGAAGAGACTCCCCCTTCCCCAAAAGGATCCCCAGTTCCTAACAAAACTGAATCCCTCTTCCTTGCACCATCGTCTTATCCATGCATTGAGACTCCAGAGCTCTGCCTGCCTCTGGTGACCTGTGCATGGAAAAGGGAGCATTTCAGAGAATGCTACCCTGGAGGTTCTGGATTTAAGCTTTCTACCTAAGAGCCTAAATTTGGCTTCCAGAACCTCCTTCCCACATTTTCCTATGTCGTTGGTGCCCACATGTACCACGACAGCCGGCTCCTCCCCAGCACTGTGTAAAATCCTATCTAGGTGACACGTGAGTCCACCACCTTCGCACGAGGTAGGCATGTTACCAGGTGATCCTCACGCCCACCAGCTACCCAGCTGTCTACATTCCTACTAATTGAATCACCAACTATGACGGCCGACCTAACCCTTCTTTCCTGGGCAGCAGGCCTTGGGGAGATATCCCCTGTGCGAAAGGACAATGCATCACCTGGAGAGCAGGTCCTTGCTACAGGATCCTTTCCTGCTGCACCTGGTTGATGCCCTCCAATCATGAGACCTTCTTCCTCCAAGGCAGCACCAGGGCTGCCAGTCTGAAGTTGGGACTTGACTACTACATCCCTGAAGGTCTCATCTATATATCTCTCATCTACCTAATCTCCTCCAGGTCTGCCACTCTAGTCTCCAAGACTGGACTCATTCATTCTCTGAGAGCCAGGAGCTCTTTGCATCGCATGCACATGTACAACTCTCACCGGTGGGTAAAAAATCATACATGTGAAACTACTATCTGTAACTGTAATGTTATTATTTTTTCCCTTTTCTTGTATTATTCTGTGTGTTACTTTGGCAAACACTTTGTAATCTGCACCACCCCATCGTCCACAGAGCTTGCCATGTCTCTGAGGTATGCACTAGGGGTTTTGCCTTTCGCTGGTTCTGCACTTCTTAAAGTTTGTGCTCTTCAAAGAAAAAAGGGGCACTTCTTTGAGTCCAACCAACTGTTTATTTTCATTCAAACACATTACATGACAGTATCTCGCTAGCAAGGGGCAGTTGTTTCACTTCGAGACATTCAAATGCTGGACAGTCAGTGCACCACAGGGAGATAAAAGTAACTCTGGTACAAGTCACCATCGTGTTCAGGCATTCGGCTCTCAATGGCCATGGTCCCTATCATGAAGTAGTGCAAATCCCAGACATTCACTGAAGAATGGATCATTGTGAGCATCAAAACACGAGAAAAAAAACCCCAAAACAGACCCAGATCAGGTTGTAGGCAGAATCCTCCATGGAGCTTATATTTGCTCCACAGGAAGCTGGATCCACTACTCGGGCTACATCTGAACACCCATCCAGAACCCCGTGCTCTCTCCAGAGTGGCTCTCCAAAGACTGGCGTATGATCCGAGCAAAACAAAAAGATCAGACCGTTCACCCACCCCCAAAACGGGGGGCTGGAATGAACCATCTCCACTAATAACCACTGATTACAGCGTGTACGCCTGTCATGCCAATAAAGTTATCGGAATCGGAACGTGAACGGTGCCAGATCTCAGCGTGAAGCTCCGCCTCCTGCAAGACGTCATCACTCTGTGCCCACAGTGTATAATCTCCCCCCCCCCCCCCCCTCTAGTTCCGCCTAGTGATGTTTCCAGTCTGCGCCTGACAGGAAGTGAAGTTTCTGTGTAGTGGAGGCAGGCACAAAGAGTCTTCTTTCATTTTCGGATGCTGGAAGCAAAAAAAAAAAAAAAAAAGCTCCAGCCTCAAATCTCAGCTTCTGCCCCGGTAACAGTCCCCAAGCTGCACTGCAAAAGGCAAAACACTCAGCTCTTCCCCAACCCGAGAAGGAGCCCCCAATTCATTTCTAATCTTGAAAGCAGAGAGGAAAATGCCTGCAGGAGCTTCTGCTCAGGTAGGAGATTGCCCCCAACTTCCTACCCTCTCTATACAAATCCTGCTGCAGCTTTCTAACCTGGGACACTGCAGAGTCAGCCCTGACTTTAATAGGACCCCAAGTAGACTTAGGGAGGAGAAAGGCATCTTGGGAACCTCCTGAATGTATGGAAAGAAATCGGAAGTCTCACAAAGTAAGATTTTGTGTCCCAGTTTCTATACTGTATGTTATGTAATAAGTGATGAAACTGATACTTGCCCCCCCCCCCCCCCAGCCAGTCATGTTTTCAGGATACCCCTAATGAATATGCATGAGAAATATCTGTATACATAGAAGGTGGTACATGTAAATACATCTCATGCATATTCATTAGATATATCCTGAAAACCTGACTGGGGTGGGTTCCCAAGGACCAGTTTGAGTACCTCTGTGTTCTGTAATCATGAATTATATGCATCCAGAAAACCCTTCCCCCTGTCCTGCTGAGTCCCAGCAATGGGAGATCATCTGATGAACTGTTGCTGAGTTTCTGGTTTTTTGTTTCAGGTCCCAGTAACCTTTGAGGACATCACTGTCTATTTCTCCCAGGAGGAGTGGGAGGGTTTAGAAGAATGGCAAAAGAAGCTTTACAAGGATGTGATGAAGGAGAATTATCAGATGCTCAGCTCACTAGGTGATTTTTTTTTCAGAAAAATAATTTGTGAGAGGGGAAGAACAGAATATTATTTGATCATAAATTGAATGAAAGCCTCTGTTATTGTGGCTCACTATAAACAAGGTCTTTTCTGGGATATTTTCCAATATTCCACTCTCAGTGATTTTGTGAATGACACCCTGGCCAGAAAGCAATAAAAGAAGACAATAGTACAGAAAGAGGGAATATGATAGAATTGTAAATGAAGCAGTCGAAAGGAAAGGGCTGAAAAATATCAATGGAGGAGAGAAGGAACATGAGGGAGTAGTTAGAAAAATGGGACAAAGCTTGACAGTGAGTCAAGGAAGGAGGCATAATAGATGAAAAACAGCAGATAGGGAGGGGAGAGACAAATCATGCATGAGAGAAAGTAAAGGATTTTGAAATATGTAAAAGGGGTAAAAGGCAAGAGGTCTTTCTGCATGTACTCATTGGTGTTAGTTGCTGCCTTGTTCCTGTATCTCCAGCGTTGCCTTGCTCCCTGCCTTCCCTCTGTGGACTGACTGTGGCTGACCATTGCCTGGACTCTGACTCTGCTTCTAGCTGCCTGCCCTGACCATTGCCTGCACTCTGACTCTGCTTCTAGCTGCATGCCCTGACCATTGCCTGGACTCTGACTCTGCTTCTAGCTGCCTGCCCTGACCATTGCCTGCACTCTGACTCTGCTTCTAGCTGCATGCCCTGACCATTGCCTGCACTCTGACTCTGCTTCTAGCTGCATGCCCTGACCATTGCCTGCACTCTGATTCTGCTTCTAGCTGCCTGCTCTGACCATTGCCTGGACTCTGATTCTGCTTCTAGCTGCCTGCTCTGACCATTGCCTGGACTCTGACTCTGCTTCTAGCTGCATGCCCTGACCATTGTCTGGACTCTGACTCTGCTTCTAGCTGCATGCCCTGACCATTGCCTGGACTCTGACTCTATTCTAGCTGCTTGCCCTGACCATTGCCTGCACTCTGACTCTGTTTCTAGCTGCATGCCCTGACCATTGCCTGCACTCTGACTCTGCTTCTAGCTGCCTGCCCTGACCATTGCCTGGACTTTGTCTCTGTCCTTATCTGCTTCAGCCTCGTCCTGTCCCACCAAGTCCTGCTGGCCTCCAGACCTCAAGGGCTCAACCTGCGGGGAAGAGGGTAGGTACAGGTGAAGATCTCGGACTCCTCGAACTTGCCTGTGGGTGTATCAGCTTCCACCCTCTGGGGCCTGATCCGTGTCTCTGTGCTTCAGGCTGTAGCAACTCAGCGGCAGCCAAGGGCTCACATTCCTCAGAGAGTGACACGGGCCTGAGGAGCGCTCTGCCTTTGCATCTGCTCTTGTTCAGCACATCACGTGACCCTTCCCCATCCTCCCCACTTCTCGGCCCAGCAGAAGAGATGTGCCAGACATTGGTGGCTTCAAAACCCATGATCCTCCTGCCATTGGTGCATCCCCTGTTCCTGGTTCAGATCTGCACGGAAGAGAGAGGAAAAGAACTGGGGGCAGGAGTTAGAAGTTCCAGACTGTTCTGCTGGCCAGGGAGAGTCAGAGGTTACTGCTCACTTCTTGGCCCCAGTGGTAGAAGGCAGAGGCCAGTTCCAGGACCATCTTGTTTTTCATCTGTGGCAGATATTCAAAATTGCACCCTTACCTCCACCTTTGCCAGCAATGGCTGTAGCACAGCTCTCTCTCTCTCTCTCTCTCTCTGATGGCTGCAGTGGTGGCTCCAGCACATTTTACCTCTCTCCCCACCCTCACTCCTTGACCAACAGCACCCAGCCTCCCTGCGCCCAGAAGCACCAGCCTCCCTGTTTTTCTAGTTCCCCTTCCCTCTGCCACTTCAGTTCCTCTCTCTGGTTCCTCCTCCCTCTGCCAGCAGCATCCAGTCCCCACCATCTTCTTCCCACCCCCACCACCTGCCTAGCAATATCTGGGCCTCCCCTGCCTATTAGCACCCGTTCTCTATTCCCCTGTCCCCTGCCCAGCAACACCAGTCCTCTGTCTCTGGTCTCCCTTACACAGCAACACCCAGCCCTTTCTCTCTGGCCTCTCTGTCTCTCTCTTACGTACCTTTCCCTGCTCCATGCCGGGCCCTTCACCATCCCGCTGCCATCTTGGAGCCACCAGGCTGAAGATCTTCCAAACAGCACCAGAAGACAGAATCCAGCGTGGGACCCATTGTCCAGAGGTTACTCAAAGGCCCTGTCCCCTCGAACCCCACAGGCTTCCTGTTGCTAAGGAAGCCTATGTAGGGGAACAGAAACACTGCAAGGCCATTATTTATACAGCACAGTATATGCTATGTCCATGCTGGCTCAGAGTCTCCATGCTGGTTCTATGCCACTATCTCAAAGGAAAGAGTGTCTCCTAATGCTGGACACTGGGCCAGTTCTGGCTCAGAGGGAAAGATGTCCCCTAACAGCATGCTAGGATATTGCATGAAAGGGGGGAATTGTTCTTTAACACTGTTCTGAAGCATTGCATCACTACTGAACATAAGAATTGCCATACTGTGTCAGGCCAAGGGTCCATCAAGCCCAGAATCCTGCTTCCAACAGTGGTCATTTCAGGTCATAAGTAAATGGCATGAGGCCAAACATTAAATATTAGATCCCATGCTGCTATCATGCAGTGATAAGCAGTGGCTAGTCTTTAAGTCTACTGGTTAATAACAGTTTTCCTAGCTTGTACACAGATGAACTCAGGACCAGTGGGTTTATGCTCCCCTGCCAGCAAATGGAGATGGAGCAAGCTGATGTCACAGTATATATAGCCCTGCAATGGCCCCAGCCTCCCAGTATTCTCCACCTCCAGCAGATGGTGGACGTGCATCTCCCAATGGGGATTGCTTTGAGCTTTTTGGAAGGAGAAATTTGAAATTCTAAATTAAGGAAAAGAAAGCCCCACTCTCCTGCGGTGATACCTAAAGGTCCCTCCCCCAGTTGAGAATTCCTGAGGTGATTTCCGTGGACCCTCAGAGGTGTGACTTGGTCTGGTAGCTGGATTTCCCGGCGTGGACTTAGCTGCTAGTTCAGCTGAAAGGCAGCAGGTGCAGGAGGCCAAGCATGGCGGTGACTGCAGATGCCCTCTCCCCCCACAGCCGGAGACCATCTCTGTACTCAGCTCTTAAGTGCTGAGCTCAGGTAAGGTTTAAAAAAAAAAAGAAGTTTTACCTTTGAATCAGAGACAGATGGGTTTCAAGATTTCCTCTGGTCTCCGGGCTTGGCACGCTGTACCAATGTTCGTTCCCACTCCCGTTGGGTTGGGGAACTGGGCAGCCTGGTGGGTTGAGCGGCCTCTGGTGGGCTAGGCCCCATACTTAGAATTTTTTCTTGCACGCTGTGTGGTAGGCCGCAGCGGCCATTTTCGTGCGCTCTTGTGTGTGCTGTACCCTCTATAGGCCATCAGTGTGTGCAGTGTGTCAGCTCTGCACACGCATTGTACACTTGGTTTTTGGGTTCGCTTTTTACGCACACAAACGTTTGTACACGCTTAACTTGGGGAACAGGTTGTGCATGTGCCTTGCTGTGCTTTCTTCTAGGCGCTTATTTTTTAGGCACATTTCATTCTGGAGCGCAAGCCGTTCCGACTCATGTTTACCACAGCAATGGCGCTGGAAAGCAAGAAGCCTAAGCGCCTTCGTATTTGTGTTGCCTGTCATATTAGGGCTTATCAGCCTGACCTGGCTTCTAACCTGTGTCAGCGCTGCTCAGACGCTCAGGAAGAGTTGTCCTCCTTGGATTTTGCTAAGCCTGGTTCCTCCCATTCTGTGGATGGGTTGGTCACGGCCTTGATTGGAGGGTCACCAGACCTTGGTTCTCCCTTGACTGGCTCCTCTGCTGGTGAGGGCAGTTCTGTGGGACCAGCTCCACTTCCTTCTGGGCTTGGTCTGGATCCTGCTGCTTTTTCTTGGGTGGAATTTTTTCAAGGCTTACAAGCTGCTTTTCTTCAGACGCAGTCCTCCGCTTTCCCCATTTCTGTCCGGTCGGACTCTCAGCCGGTGGCTCCTCCCTCTTCCAGTCCTATGTTTAGGCGCCCGAGCTCTCCTCGGCTCCCTGCGGGTGTTCCCAACAGGAATCCAGATGGCACTCATGATGGGGTTGATCCTGATTCCCTGGAAGATGGAGAAATTCTTCCAGGGCTGGAACCGTATCAAACCATCTTTCATAGAGATGAACTGCCGGCCCTGATTTCCCACACCTTGAAACAACTGGGTGTCCCTGGTTTGGATGCCATGTCGGAGCTGAGGAAGAATCCCATTTTGGTTTCCTTACATAAAGCCTCTTGTTTTTTTCCCCGAGGTGGATGCTGTTCAGGAATTGATTGATCTGGAATGGAACGCCCCAGAAGCAAATTTTAAAAGGGGTCGAACATTGGAAGGGCTGTACCCCCTGGATCCTGCTGTGAGAGAGTGTTTGTGTTTTCCCAAAGAGGATGCACTGGTATGTGGCATGTCCCGTAGAGAGAGAAGCGGCCTTGAAGGATGTACATGATAGAAGGATTGAGGCTATTCTTAAGCAAGCCTTTGAGGCAGTGGCGATGACTTCACAGATTGTTTCCTGTTGCGCCCTAGGGGCACCATCTTGTCTTCTCTTTCAGAAGGTTGATGAATCTGGAGGGAATTCCAGAGCGGTTATGGAGCCTGCTTTCGCCTTTTTAGCAGACATAGGCTGCAATTTGGTCTGTACCTCTGCCAGAGGAGTGGCTTCAGTGATAGCAGCCAGGCATCAACTCTAGTTGCAAAATTTGTCAGCTGACTTAGCCTCCAAAGCTAATCTTACCAAGATGCCCTTTAAAGGCTCGCTCTTGTTTGGGAGCGAGTTGGAGAAACTGCCAGTAAGTGGGGCGTGTCTCCAGTTCCTCGGTTGCCGGAGGATAAGAAGCAGTTACAGCACCCCTTCGGGGTACCAGGCAGTTTCGTCCCTACAGAAGGTCGACTTTTCAGCAGACTCGGCCTTTCGGTAAATCTCAATCCTTTCATCCCCGACAGCCCAAGAGAGGAGCGGCCTCAGGTGGTGGACCTACCCAAGCTTCCCAATGAAGGTTTGCCAACTCACCTTCTGAAACAAAGATAGGGGATGTCTCTTTCTCTCTCTCTATCACAGGTGGGTTGAGATCACATTGAACCAGTGGATCCTGGAGGTAATACGAGAAGGATATATGCTGGAATTTCTCAGTATTCCTCGGGACATGTTCATGGTGTCCCCATGCCACTCCCCGCAGAAGAAGCAGGTAATGGAGTATACGCTTTAAAGGCTCCTCAGGCTGAGGGTTGTGATTCCGGTGCCCACGTCTCAAGAAAGTATGGGGCGATATTCCGTTATTTTGTTGTGCCCAAGAAGGAGGACTCCTTTCGACTCATCCTGGATCTCAAGAGGGTTACCGTCATTTGAGGGTGACTCATTTTTGCATGGAAACCTTACGCTGTGTGATAATGGCGGTGTAGTCAGGGCAATTTCTGACTTACTTGGATCTGTCAGAGGCTTACCTTCATATTCCCATCCATTTGGAACACCAACGCTTTCTACTCTTTGTGGTTTTGGGGCACCATTATCGTTTTTAGGCACTGCCCTTTGGTATAGTCATCACTCCCAGAACATTTTCCAAGGTTATGGTGGTAGTAGCAGCCTTGCAAAAAGAAGGAATCCTGGTACACCTGTATTTGGACGACTGGCTGATTCAAGTCAAGTCTCAGGAAGAGAGCTGCCTGGTGACACACATTGCAGGAGCTTGGTTGGGTGATGAACCTGACCAAAAGCAATCTTCAGCCATCCCAGTCATTGGAATATCTGGGGGTCTGGTTTGACATGGGGCAGGACAGTGTTTTCATACCAGGAGTTCGGATCCAGAAATTGAGTTTTCAAGTGCGTCGGTTGCTGAACACCATACGCCCGACAGTATGGTCCTACCTACAGGTGCTCGACTTGATGGAGACTACCTGGAAGTGGTGCCATGAGCAAGGGCACATATACGTCCTCTTCAAAGCTCTCGGCTGTCTCGTTGGAACCCGCAGTCTCAGGACTATACGGTTTGCTCCACTTGCTGATAGAAATCTGCTCCTGTTTCCACAGGTGGTTACAGGAGGACCATCTGAGAAAGGGAGTTCCCTTGTCCTCGCCGACCTTGTTGGTACTCATGACTGAGGTGAGTCTCCATGGTTGGAGGGTTCACTGTCTGGCGTTAATGGCCCAAGGGCATTGGAATGCCGAAGACTCCCATTGGAACATGAATCACCTGGAAACCCGGGTGGTACAACTGGCCCGCTTGCAGTTCAGCCACAGGCTGTGGGATCAAATGGTTCATGTGATGTTGGACAATGCGATGACAGTGGCCTATATCAATTGCCAGGGAGGAACCAGAGCCAGCAAGTGTCACAGGAAATAGACCAGCTTATGGAATGGGCGGAAGGTCATCTGCAGATGATCTCGGCCTCTTACATTGCAGGAAAAGACAAAGTAAGAGTGGACTTTCTCAGTAGGGAGAGTCTGGACCCAGGAGAGTGGGTGTTGTCAGCCAAGGCGTTTCAGCTGATTGTGGATCACTGGGGCCTTCCGTTCCTATACCTGCTGGCGACTTCTCACAATGCGAAGGTTCCTCGATTCTATAATCGCAGGAGAGATCAGTGGTCCCTGGGAATAGATGCTGTTGTACAGGTCTGGCGGAAGACAGATTGCTTTATGCCTTTCCTCTGTGGCCCTTGCTGGGCAGGATAATTCGCAAGATCGAAGGCCACAGGGGACTAGTACTCATGGTGGCACTGGACTGGTCCAGGCGTCCGTGGTATGCAGATTTGCAAAGACTCCTGGTGGAGACCCCCCTTCATCTTCCACTGCACATGGATCTGTTACAGCAGGGACTGGTTCTTCAAGAGGATCTGACTTAGTTCTGTCTTACAGTTTGGCCCTTGAGAGGGCTTGCCTGTTAAAGCGTGGTTATTCCTCTACAGTGATTGCCACCTTACTCCGTGCTCGCAAGTTCTCCACTTCCTTGGCTTTGGGTAGGTTTGGAGAATTTTTGAGGCCTGGTGTGAGAAGTGGTGTGTTCTTCCTTGTTCAGTTAAGATCCCACTCATTCTTGATTTTTTTGCAGGATGGATTGAATAAAGGATTGGCCCTTAATTCCTTGAAGGTGCAGGTTGGGGCTCTTGCCTGTTTCAGAGTCCCGGTGAATGGTGTTTCCTTGTTGTCTTATCCTGATGTGGCCCATTTTTTGAAGGGAGTGAACCATCTTAGGCCTCCCTTGAGGTTACCAGATCCATTGTGGAGTCTTAACTTACTGCTGGATTTTTTGGCGGGCCCTACGTTCCAACCGCTGCGTAGCTTTCCTTGTGGTTGTTGACCTTCGAGACTGTTCCTGGTGGCTTTTTGCTCAGCATGTCAAATTTCTGAGCTGCAGGTACTCCTGGGGGAATTCTGCACAAAAAAATTAAAAATTTTGCGCACAAAAACTTAAAATTCTGCAAACTTTATATTGGGTCAAAATAACACAATTTACATGACAGTCTTTAAATGATTAACTTTTTTCTGTATTAATTTAAAATGCATTACTTAGAGATGCAGAATTTTAAATATTTTGAGCAGAATTTCCCTAGAAATTCACTGTAAGAGTGTCCCTTCCACACGCTCTCCCTACTCCCCTGGCCACTTTGCCCTCTCAGGCCCCAACTTCTCCACCTGCCAGTATCTCTCCCCTCCACCTCTAGGCTCAACCCCTTCCACTCTATTGCCAGTCCCAGAGTTTGACCCCATTCTCAGTACTGTCCCTCACACAGGCTCCCTCTGTCCCACCCTCTCTCACACACATGCTCCCTCTCTCTAATACACATACACACACCCTCATACAGGCTCCCTCACTCTCTCGCACACACACGTACATCCCCTCATACAGGGCCCTCTCTCTTGCATACACACCCACACAAGCTCCCTGTCTCTCTCACACATACATCCTCACACAGGCTCCCTCTGTCCCACCCTCTCTCACACACATGCTCCCTCTCTCTAATACACATACACACACCCTCATACAGGCTCCCTCACTCTCTAGCACACACACACAGGTCCCCTCATACAGGGCCCTCTCTCTTGCATACACACCCACACAAGCTCCCTGTCTCTCTCACACAGACATCCTCACACAGGCTACCTATGTCTCTGTCTCACGCAGCCCTTCACACAGGCTCTGTCTCACACATACACAATCCCTTCACACAGGCTAGCACCCTCACATACACACAATCCCTTTTTCATACACACGAGCTCCCAATCTCTCACACACACACACACTCCTTCACAATCTCCTCATATAGGCTCCCCCTGTCTGAACCCACACTCAAGCATCCCCTCTCTCTTACCTCCCATGCTCTCTCACCCTCCCCCACACTCCCTCCCCTCATATAGGCTCTCTGAAACCCATACTGAAGCATCCCCTCCCCACCCCCCTCTTACCTCCCAAGCTCTCTCTCACACCCTCCTGCTCTCTCTCACACACACATTTCTCTCTCATCGTTTGCAGCATGCCGGGGGTCTCCTCTGCGATTTTCTGCGCAGAGTTTGGCATTTCTGCGCAGGAGGGGATTTATGCACGCCGCAATAGCAGAGAATTCCCCCAGGACTAGCTGCAGGCCTTGTCTTTCCAGGAGCTGTTCCTTCGGGTGACTCCGGGGGTGTTACAGCTGTGACCTGTTCCATCTTTTTTGCCCAAGGTAGTCTCGGACTTTAATTTGAGTCAGTCTGTCTCCTTGTCATGCAGTTATTGGAGGTTTCTGAACCTTTTTGAAAGACGGGTCTCCTGTTTGTTCTCCATGGTGGGAGTAAGCAGGGTGCTCCGGCTTTGCGGGCTACCATAGCTCGTTGGATTAAGGAGGTTGTCACGGCCATATATGTGGAAGCTGGAAAGGCATTGCCTACTCAGGTTAGAGCTCATTCCACTAGGGCTCAGACAGTGTCTTGGGCGGAGGTTACATTGTTGTGTCCCATCGATATCTGCCGAGCTGCGATGTGTCCTCCTTACACACTTTTTCCAGGTTTTATCATCTGGATGTGCAGGCCCGGGAGGATGCAGCCTTTGCATGTGTGGTGTTGACTGGACCTCGGGCAGCCTCCCACCCTGTTGAGGAGTAGCTTTGGTACATCCCACTGGTCCTGAGTCTATCTACCTGATAATTTTGTTTTCCTTAGTGTAGACAGATGGACTCAGCTTCTCGTCCTCCGCTGCCGCGCAACCCGACGCAAACAAATCTACGCCTGATTTTATAACATGTGCGGCATTTTGGCCCGGTGGATGGAAATATACCCCTACTGTTATACTCTTCCCTGTTACACATGGAATTTCCACCCATAAAGGTTCTACTGTGCATGTCCTCTTGTGGGGCTTTGGGTCCCAAGGGATTACTGGTAAGTGTTCATCCAGTCCCTAGCTTGGGGTATCTAGAATCTTACTTGAGTTTGGTGTTTATGGTCGGTTGAGTACAGTTCTGGTTACCTGTTTTTAATTAAGTTTTTTTTGCTAGTCTGTCCACAGTTGCTTTTGAAGAGAATACGGGCAGGCTGGGGTCACTGCAGGGTTATATATACTGTGATGTCAGCTTGCTCCATCTCCATCTGCTGGCGGGGGAGTATAAACCCACTGGTTCTGAGTCCATCTGTCTACACTAAGGAAAACAAAATTATCACATAAGTAATTTCTCCATTAACTCTAGGAACTTGTCCAAACTGTTTTTAACCCAGCTATACTAAATGCCTTAACCACTTCCTCTGACAGTGAATTCTAGAGCTTAATTGTGCATTGAGTAAAAAAAAAATTTGATTTGATTTAAATGTGCTACTTACTAACTTCATGGACTATTCTCTGGTCTTGTAAGGTCAATATTCAAAACTAAACACTTAGATGGATAACTTGGAGTTAGATTCATAAGTTGTGAGTTATCCATCTAAATGCTTTTGAATATTGACTTCTGTAATTTTTGAAAGAGTAAATAACCAAATTACCTTAACCTGTTCTATTCCAATCATGATTTTCTATACCTCTCTCTTATCTCCCCTCCCCCTTCTCCAAGCTGAACAGCCCTAACCTCTTTACCCTTTCCTCATAGAGGAGCCATTCCATCCCATTTGTCATTTTGGTTACCCTTCTCTGTACCTTCTCCAGTGCAATTATATCTTTTTTGAGATGCGGTGACCAGAATTGCACACAGTATTCAAGATGCTGTCTCACCATGGAGTGATACAGAGGCATTAAGACATCCTCCAGTTTATTCACCATTCCCTTCCTAATAATTCCTAACATTCTGTTTGCTTTTTTGACCGCCACAGCACACTGAGCAGAAGGTTTCAATATATTGTCCACTGTCATGCTGAAATCCTTTTGAGTGGTAACTCCTAATATGGAACTGTTAGGATTGTGGACCTTTGTGTTGGGGTGAGGTTGGCACAACCTTCATGGAAGGCCCTGAAGGTCCTCATCACCCACTGGCAGAACAGATGGTGCAGAAACTGAATTGCAGCTTCACCTGTACCAACCTCTTTCCCCTCGGTTTGAGCCTTTGGGTTCTGGGAACTGGCAGCTCTCTGGTGGCAGCCTCTTTAACCCCTCTATCATCTAACAGTCCAGTCAAATACCTCACAGGCTTCCTGCTTCAGATACAATTTTTAAAGTTTTTCTTACGAGTTGTTGCCTCTACAGCTGGCTTCTTTTCAAATTCTCTTTTAGCCTGCCTTATTAGTGTTTTATATCTAACTTGCCAGTGCTTATGCTTTTTCCTATTTTCTTCAGATGGATCCTTTTTCCTGTTTTTGAAAGATGTTCTTTTGGATAACATAGCCTCTTTCATTTCACTTTTTAACCATGCCAGCGGTTATTTGCCTTCTTTCCACTTTTATTAATGCATGGAATACATCTGGACTAAGCATCCAAAATAGTATTTCCCTGTACGTACCGGATCAGTCCAGACACCTGGGTTGTGACTCCGCACCAGCAGGTGGAGAGAGAGTAAAACTTGTCGGGCTCCCTACATATAGTAAGGTGCCACCCACAGCCCCTCAGTCTTTCTCTGTCTCCAGCAGATGGGGCAGGTCCACCCACAGTCTCTGGGATCCCTGGGGTTGGAGTTAGCCAGTCAGGGATAGAAAAAAAAACAAAAAAAAACCATTGGACAGAAAGGGGTTTTCCTTTTTTGTTTTTAATTCATAGTAAAAAAAAACAAAAAAAAACAAATAGAATTAATTAGAAAGTTTTGGGCCAGGAAGCTCCCGGTGGAAGTGCCTCCCAGGGGGGTTGCCAGATCCTGAGGGGATCATCCTCCCCTGGTAGAGGCCGCTGCTGGGGTCGAGGACCCGGCCCCTCTGGCAGCAGCGTTGGGGGTGACACCGGGGAGCCCGGTTCACTCACCCCCAGTGGAGCCCGGAGGTTTTTCAGCACCCTGGTCAGCGACTTTAGTAACAAAAAAAAAAAAAAAAAAGTTTTTTACTTTTGCGCCGGCTCTCTCTCTCTCTCCCGCGCGACGTTTCGTTCGGGGGGGGGGGGGGGGGCGGTTTGTTTTGATTAGGGCTGCGGCGTTTTTTGTGCGATCTCGGCCGGAATGCCCGTCGGGGCCGCCTGCCGCGCGTGCGGCTCCGCGCGCACGCGAGTCTCGAGGGACGGCATGTGCTCGGGCTGCCTCGCCGGAGGCGAGGGACCGTCCGGGGGCGATCGGGGGGGTCGGACCCGGGCGTCTCGTTCGCCGCCGCGCGTTGGTGCAGTGCAGGAGGTGGGGCCGGATCCGTTCCCGCTTAGCGCGGGAGCGGCGGCCATTTTGTCGACCGTCCACGAGGCGACCAGGAGAGCCATGGAACATGGCTCCCAGCCCCCTCCGCTCTCCCCCCAGCCTCGGGCCGCGTCGGGGGCGCCTCGGGGTGCCTCCGATGCGGCTGACTGGGGTTCGGGGGAGGGGCGCTCGGACTCTGAAGAGTCCTTTTCGGAGGATTTTAATTTTTTATTAAAAAAATTGGCGATGTATCAGAGGGAGCGGCGCAGGCACGGGAAAGTGCCAGGAGATGCGGATGGACGGTCCCGCTCCCGGAAGAGGTCTGCCCGCCCTAGAGACACGGCTGTGCCCCCGAAGGACAAGCGGCTGGCGCGTGGCGCACCCCAGGACGCGGATTCAGAATCCACTTCCTCGGAGGAGGAACGGTCGATCTCGGGGGCGCCGGAAGGGCCTGAGGGGCCCGATGAGCAGGGTCCAGCGCAGTCAGGCGCAGGCAAGGGCGCGCAGGCTGGGGATGGTGACGACCCCAAGGTCGTCCGCCTGTTTAAGAGGGAGGAGCTTTCCCCTCTCATCCCAGCGATCCTCGACGAGATTGGAGTGGAGGCCCCGCCGGTGGAAACCCGTCAAGGGCCTAAGATGGATCCGGTACTCCTGGGACTCGCGGGTCCTACGGTAGCATTCCCTTTCCATTTTTCTGCGTCTGACATTCTCTTCCGAGAATGGGACACCCCGGAGTTGGGCCTCAAGGTAAGTAAGGCTATGGATAAGCTATATCCTCTGCCGGAGGATGCCTTGGAGCTCCTGCGGCTCCCTCGCGTGGATGCCGCTGTGTCGGCGGTCACCAAAAGGTCGACCATTCCTGTCACCGGCGCTACGGCGCTGCGGGATGTCCAGGATCGGAAGCTGGAGGTGCAGCTCAAGAAAGTTTTCGAGGTGTCAGCCCTGGGAGCCAGGGCTGCTATTTGCAGCAATTTTGCGTTGCGGGCTGGGCTCCGCTGGGCCCAGACCTTACAAGCGAATGCGGGTCTCTCAGAAGGGGAGGCTGCTCAGGCGGACCTTCTGGAGGCAGTAATCGCTTACAGCGCTGATGCCATGCACGATCTGCTGCGCACCTCGGCCCGGGCCATGGTGTCTGCGGTTTCAGCACGTCGTCTTCTCTGGCTCCGAAACTGGGCGGCGGACGGTACGTCTAAGGCTCATCTCGGCGCCTTGCCTTTTAAGGGGAAGTTGCTGTTTGGAAAGCAGCTGGATGATATCATGCAGTTCCTGAGTGAGAACAAGGCTTTTAAGCTACCGGAGGACAGGCCACGTCCTAGACCAAATTTTTCTGCACGGAACCGTTTTCGAAACAACCGTCGCCAGAGGCCGCAGAGGTCAGCTGGGGCAGGTCAATCCTTCAGAGGAGGCGCTACCAGAGCGTTGACCTGGCCCCAGCCCTTTCGGGGGAAGAGATTCAACAAGTCAGGTGGATCCTCGGCGGGATCCGGGGCCAAGTCGGCCCAATGATACACAATTGGTTCGTTTCTCGGCGAGGGCTCAGGAGGCTGCGCCACCGGTGGGAGCGCGCCTCGAGCTTTTTTACGAGGAATGGACCAAAATCACTTCGGACCAGTGGGTGTTAGACGTGATAAGACACAGTTACGCGTTAGAATTTGCACGTCTCCCCTGGGACAAGTTTCTCGTCTCCCCCTGCAAGGCCGTAGCCAAAAGGGCCGCCGTACGGGCAACCCTTCAGCGTCTGGAGGTGCTGGGCGCCATCACTACCGTTCCGCCGACGCAACGGGGCATGGGAAGGTACTCCATTTATTTCGTGGTTCCAAAGAAGGACGGAGCGTACCGTCCGATCCTCGATCTAAACGGAGTAAACCGGTGCCTTCGTGTGCCCCGGTTCAAGATGGAAACAGTTCGCTCGGTAGTGGCGGCGGTTCGCCCGGGCGAGTTCCTGGCGTCCCTGGATCTGACGGAGGCGTATCTCCACATAGGGATCCAGCCAGCCTATCATCAGTACTTGCAATTTTGTATCCTGGGCAAGCATTTCCAGTTCAGGGCTCTTCCCTTCGGTCTAGCCACGGCTCCACGCACCTTCACCAAGGTTATGGTGGTGGTGGCTGCTCAGCTCCGACGGGAAGGGCTCTTCGTTCATCCTTACCTGGACGATTGGCTCATTCGGGCCAAATCAGAGTTGGAGTGTCGGCAAGCGGTGGCCAGGGTTCTGCAGCTCCTGCGGTCGCTTGGTTGGGTGGTCAATCTAGCCAAGAGTCACCTTCAGCCCACCCAGAGGTTGGAATATCTGGGGGCCTTGTTCGACACCAAGGAGGCCACGGTATCCCTGACTCAGGACAGGGTCCTCAAGCTCCAGGGACAGGTGCGGCGTTTGCTAGCCCTACGATGCCCTTTGGTCCGCGACTACCTGATGGTCTTGGGTTCCATGGCGTCGACACTCGCCTTGGTGCCCTGGGCTTTTGCTCATCTGCGACCGTTACAATCAGCGTTACTCTCCCGCTGGAGGCCGGTCTCGGAGGAGTTCCTGCGCCCGCTGCTTCTCACGGACCGCGCCAGGGCCAGCCTGCAGTGGTGGCTCTGCCCCAACCATCTGACGTGCGGCGTTTCTCTGATCCTGCCCAACTGGACGGTGATCACGACGGATGCCAGTCTCTCGGGTTGGGGAGCGGTCTGTGGGGGGCGCTCGGTGCAGGGTCTGTGGTCAGCTCAGCAATCGCAGTGGTCCATCAATCGGTTGGAGACCAAGGCGGTGGCACTGGCGTTGCAAGCTTTTCTGCCATGGATACGGGGCCAGGCGGTACGAGTCCTATCGGACAACGCCACCACGGTAGCCTATATCAACCGCCAAGGCGGGACAAGGAGTCAGCAAGTGGCGGAGGAAGCGGCTCAGTTGATGGACTGGGCGGAACGGCACCTCAGCAGCATTGCGGCGTCACACATCGCCGGCGTCGACAACGTACAAGCGGACTTCCTCAGCCGGCATCGGCTGGATCCAGGGGAGTGGGAGCTCCCGGAGGTAGCATATCGTCTCATCTGTGCCAGATGGGGTCAACCACGTCTAGATCTGATGGCCACCGCGCACAACGCAAAGGCTCCGAGGTTCTTCAGCCGTCGGAGGGAGCGGGGCGCGGAAGGGGTCGATGCACTCGTGCTTCCTTGGCCCACGGACGTGCTGCTCTACGTGTTTCCCCCGTGGCCTCTGATAGGCAAGGTGCTCCGACGGATCGAGCTACATCCGGCGGCGGTGATATTGGTGGCGCCGGAGTGGCCACGACGTCCGTGGTTCGCGGATCTTCTGCGGCTGGCGGTGGAATCTCCGCTCCATTTGCGGGGCGACGCGACCATTCTGCGGCAGGGACCCGTCTGTTTGGAGGACGTGGATCACTTCTGTCTCGCGGCTTGGCTTTTGAGAGGGCGCGCCTAAGATCCAAGGGGTACTCCGAGGCAGTGGTCACCACGTTGTTGAGGGCTAGAAAACAGTCCACGTCTTTGACCTACATGAGGGTCTGGACGGTCTTTGAGGACTGGTGTAGTGCTCACGAGGTGAACCCCATTCGACCGGAGGTGCCGGAGATTCTCTCCTTCCTGCAAGAGGGCCTCTCGAAGGGACTGTCCTGGAGTACCCTGAAGGTTCAGGTGGCAGCCCTTGGCTGCCTTCGAGGAAAGGTCCAGGGAGTGTCTTTGGCGGGCCATCCAGATGTGACGCGGTTTCTGCGGGGGGCAAAGCATCTCCGGCCGCCGGTCCGGAATCCGTGTCCCTCCTGGAACTTAAACTGCGTGCTTTCGGCTCTTTGTGGGTCGCCTTTTGAACCGGTCAAGCGTGCGACGTTGAAGGATTTAACATTGAAACAGTGTTCTTGGTCGCTATTACGTCCGCGCGTCGGGTCTCGGAGTTACAAGCTCTTTCTTGTAGAGAACCGTTTTTGCGTTTTACAGAGACTGGTGTCTCACTACGGACTGTTCCCTCCTTTTTACCCAAGGTGGTGTCGTCTTTTCACTTAAATCAGTCAGTTGATCTTCCCGGGTTTTCGGCCATGGATCCTCAGGCCAGAGGATCAAGGGAACTGAGGAAACTTTATGTCCGTAGGATTCTACTTCGTTATCTGGAAGTTACGAATCCTTTTCGGGTTTCCGATCACTTGTTTTTTCTCTGGTCGGGGCCTCGTAGAGGATCGGCGGCTTCCCGGGCCACGATTGCGCGTTGGCTCAAGGAGGCGATCGGTTCGGCGTATCTTCTGCAGGGCAAGTTGGCACCCAGGGAGCTTCGGGCCCATTCGACACGGGCGCAGGCCACGTCTTGGGCCGAAGTTTCTAGTGTAGCCACACAGGAGATCTGCAGAGCGGCAACGTGGAAATCGTTGCACACTTTCACGAGACATTACAGGCTTGATGTCCAGGCGGCTGAGGCTCAGGGTTTTGGGGCGAGTGTTCTCCGAGCGGGACTCTCTGCTTCCCACCCTGGGTAAATTGGCTCTGGTACATCCCAGGTGTCTGGACTGATCCGGTACGTACAGGGAAAGGAAAATTAGTTCTTACCTGATAATTTTCGTTCCTGTAGTACACGGATCAGTCCAGACTCCCGCCCGTCTGTGTCTTGTAGTTTGTCAGAAGAAAGAGAGAGAGTCTGCTCGGTTGCTTATTTGGCCATTGTAGTTTTGCAGTTTTTTGCACGTTGTGTTCATGGTTCTGAAGGTTTTCGGCTCCAGCTCAGGGGCTGTTGTGAATTGGCCTCATGTTTGGGGGTTTTTTTCTAGTTAGCTAGTTTTGGCTTTATCTGGCTTTGACATTACGTGCGACTGAGGGGCTGTGGGTGGCACCTTACTATATGTAGGGAGCCCGACAAGTTTTACTCTGTCTCCACCTGCTGGTGCGGAGTCACAACCCAGGTGTCTGGACTGATCCGTGTACTACAGGAACGAAAATTATCAGGTAAGAACTAATTTTCCTTTTTAAACAATGACCACACCTGATACGAACTCTTAATCTTTGTAGCTGCATCTTTCATTTTTTTTCTATTTTACTCATTTTATCAAAGTCTCTCTTTTGAAAGTTTAATGCTAGAGCTGTAGATTTACTTAATGGCCTCCCGCCAGTCATTAAATCAAATTTGATCATGTTATGATCACTGTTGCCAAGTGGTCCCACCATTGTTACCTCTCACACCATATCCTGTGTTCAACTAAGAATTAAGTCTAAAAAAATTCCCCCATCTTGTCGATTCCTGAACCTACTGCTCCATGAAGCAATCATTTATTTTATCTAGGAACTTTACCTCCTTAGCATGTCTTGATGTGACATTTACCCAGTCAATTATGGGGTAATTGAAATCTCCCATTATTTCTGTGCTGCCAAATTTGTTAGCTTCTCTAATCTCTCTTAGCAGTTCCATGTCACTCTGTTCATTTTGGCCCGGTGGACGGAAATATACCCCTACTGTTACCCTCTTCCCTGTTACACATGGAATTTCCACCCATAAAGATTCTACTATGCATGTAGTCTCTTGTAGGATCTTCATTCTGTTGGACTCTGTCATCCCTAACATAAAGCACCATCCCTCCCCGCCACAGCAAGCTCACCCAGCCTGTGATTGCCATAGAATTTGTATCCTGGTATAGCAGTGTCCCATTGGTTATCTTCCTTCCACCAAGTGTCTGAGATGCCAATTATGTCTACCTCTTCAATTCATGCTATACATTCTACCTCTGCCATCTTATTTTTTAGATTTCTGTCATTCGCATTTCAAAGTGTGTTTTTTGTTTGTATTAGCAATCTGCTTATCGGTTGACAGGGGTAATTTGAAATATTTTAATTTAGGTGGTTCTTTACTTATTGGCACATGAGATACTTTTGCTTTTATCAGAACCTCTCTATCAGGCTGCCCTAACTCCTCTGTAGTTTTAGTATCCTTCAAAGAACTATGCGCTGCTGAGCGACTGTAGGCTTTCCCCTTTGTTCTAGTTTAAAAGCTGCTCTCTCTCTTTTTTTGAGGATTAGGCGCCAGCAGCCTGGTTCCACCCTGGTTAAAGTGTAACCCATCCATTTAGACTAGGCTCCTCCTTCCCCAAAATGTCATCCAGTTCCTAAAAAAACAAAAGCCCTCATCCTTGTACCATAATCTCAGCCACAGTTTGAGACTCCGGAGCTCTGCCTGCCTCTGGGTTCCTGCGAGTGGACAGGGAGCATTTCTGTGAATGCTATGTTGGAGGTTCTAGATTTAAGCTTTCTACCTAAGAGCCTAAATTTGGCTTCCAGAACCTCCTTTCCATTCTGCAGAAATGGGTCAGTACTGCATGACTAGGTGAATTGTCCCAGAACACCATATTTGGATATTGGGTTAGTACCAGTTCAGAGTTAAAGAGCGCTTGCTCCCTAACACCATGTTGGCATATTGAGTTAGTACTGAATGAAAAAGGGAAGTGATCTTTGACATGGTGCTGAAGCGTTGGGTCTTTACTGAAATGCTGCAGAGAGGAGGGGATATAACTGCAATAACTCTCCTGTTCCCTTTGAGGCAGGGGTTCCCCGAGAGACACAAACAGGTCTGGTATTCCGGGTTGTCAAGCTGAAAACCCCTACATTGCAAACTCATGCAGGGTTTTTTATTAGATAAGGCAATAATGGAACATCCCCTGACTTATTGTTGCACTGCAGGTACAAATAAAACAGGTAACATTCACTGTTAGGGAAAAGCTTAGACCTAGTCCATAGATCCAGTCCAAGTCAATTCACAGTAATTCCTTTTCATACACAAACACAGACAATGCCTGAGACTCAACTTCTACTTACAGACTTTGATACAGAACTTCAAGACTTCACATCACGTAACATAGCATTAGTGTACATGTGAGAAGAGCTCATGGGTCTTCCTCTGGGATCCCAAACCATCCCTGCAGCATTCCTTTTGAATACCCTGAGGATCTATCTGGCTCCTTGGGAGTGGGGCCATACAGTAGACAGAACCTGGCTTTCTCAGAGCCATTCTGTGGCTCCGTTCACAGCACACCAGCCCTCAGCCAAGCAAACCCTGGCTCGACTGGCTGGTCCTGACGAGGGTATGCAATATATGCAAATTAGACCATGTGCACGCAATTACCACTGAAAAATATTCATTGGCAATGTCCTGAACACCAGACCTTTTTGTGGCCCTTGAGAACTGCAGCTCTGAGATTAGTGTATGATGGGAAAACCCTGACCATTGTGAGTCTCCCTCACATCAGATAATGTCTGTCTTTTCTTTTCTTATCCAGAAATCGATGAGTCCAAGCAAAGTCATAGAAAGACACGTCCTAAGGAACCCATTAAATATCTGGAAGTGACAAAAACTGTACCAGAGAGAGGAGGAGGGGATAGCTGTGCATGTTGTGAATGGGGAAAAAACTGCTGGACTCAGTATAAACCAGAGGAAGGACTGAGAAACCCACCAGGAGAATCCACTGAGCGTGTGACGCCCTGTGAGCAAAGTTTCAGTGATATCCAGCACACTGTGAAGCAGCAGAGAAACCAGAAAATAGAACAGGCTGTATGTAATGAATGTGGAAACTGCTTCATGGATCAGAGAGCTCTAAAGTCACAAGATGGATTTCATGGAGAAGAGAAACCATATACATGTGCAGACTGTGGCAATAATCTTAGTCATAAGAGCCCTGTGCCGGTACACCAGAAAATCCACTCTAATCATTATAGATCACTTCTCTGTATTGAAGATGAGAAATGTTTCCTTCACAAACCAGACCTGGTAATGTCTAAGAGAACTCACACAGGAAAGAGATCCCTTTTATGCACTGAATGTGGTGAAAGCTTTGTGCAGAAGGCGAGTCTTCTGTTACATCAGAAAACTCATAAAAGAGAGTGGCCTTCTCCATGCACAGTTTGTGAGACATGCACTATCAAGAACAGAGATCTCATATTACACAAGAGAAGCCACACAGGAGAGAGACCTTTTCCATGCACTGAATGTGGGAAAAGCTTCTGTGAAAAAGAAAAACTTAAACGGCACCTACAAATTCATACTGGGGGAAGACCCTTTCCATGCACTGAGTGTGGGAAGAGCTTCAGTCAGAAAAGATATCTTGCACAACACCTGAGAATTCATGTTGGAGAAAGACCCTTTCTGTGCTTTGAATGTGGGAAAAGGTTTATTCAAAAGAGCAGTCTTGTAGAGCATCTGCGAATCCACTCTGGAGAGAGATCCTTTTCATGTACTTATTGTGAGAAAAGCTTTATCAAGAAGAGGGATCTTGTGATACACAAGAGAAGCCACACAGGAGAGAGGCCTTTTCTGTGCACTGAATGTGGGAAAAGCTTCAGTCAGAAAGGACATCTTATTGAACACCTGAGAATTCACACCGGAGAGAGACCTTATCTATGCAACAAATGTGGTAAAAGCTTTAATTTGAAGAGTATTCTGATGACTCATCAGAGAACCCATTTGGCGACACCAGCCCGTGAGAGGCCTTTTGCATGTACTCAATGTGAGAAGAATTTCATTTATAAGAAAAACCTAATAATTCACCAGAGAACCCACACAGGGGAGAAGCCATTTCCTTGCACTGAATGCGGAAGAAATTTTATTTGGAATTCCGATCTTCAGATACACCTGAGAATCCACTCTGGAGAGAATCCCTTCCAGTGCAAGGAATGCAGGAGAAGCTTCAGTAGGAAGTGTTCTCTCATACGGCACCTACTGATTCATACTGGGAAAAGACCCTTTCCATGTAATGAATGTGGGAAAAGCTTTCGTCACAAGGGAAGTCTTGTAGATCACTTGAAAATCCACTCTGGAGAGGGACCTTTTCCTTGCATTGACTGTGGGAAAAGCTTTAGTAAGAAGGGGAGCCTTCTGATGCACCAAAGGACCCATAAAGAAGAGAGGCCCTTTCTATGCAGGGAATGTGGGAGAAGTTTCAGTCTGAAGGAAGATATTCTGGATCACTTAAGAGAGCACTGGTGATCTGCGGGGTAGTGAATAATTAGAGTAGAATTCGCTTGCCAAGTCTTGCTGAGTACCTTCACATAGTGATTTAATTGTATAATTTTATTAATTTCAGTTGTCTTTTATTATATCATTTATACACTGCAGTATGCAATAACATTTTTCAGTGCTGTTTGCAATTAAAATATAATGCATTCAAAAATTAAAGGAAGCACATTTACAAACAAAATTAAATGCATAGTTTGAAATAATAAAACAAAACACAACAACATGATAAATTAAACAAAACACAATCATATGAACTATAAAATATCCAGACCAAATCTCAGCAAGGCAACCACTACCATTTAAGTCTGAAAGAAAGCATAAAGACCGCATATCCCCCAGAATGAAAAAGTGCCTACCCTGTGCCTCAGTATTAAGGCTAATGATGGTGTTAGCGACAGAGCAGAATCATCAGATGAAGACAGCACCACTGGTACAGTATAGGCCCTAGGAATCTGTTCATAGACCCACCTCAACAGGAAACATACCACGACAGCTGATGAAAAAAACTGAGGACTCAATACAATTATATGGACCCCTAAAGATAAAAAGGAGATAAGGAACTGCCATTTAATGGAATAAGAAATTTTCTTACCTGCTAATTTTCATTACATGAATCCTGCTACAACAGTCCAGTGAGTCCTTACAAATGGGTTATGTCCCCCTCCCAGCAGATGGAGGCAGGGCACAAAGACTGAGTATAGGTGTGATGAGCATCATGAGTGTGAGCCCTTAGTGCTGTGGCCTGGTTGGAGCAGCCTAGTAGGCGAACCTATTAGACCCATGCCAACAGCTGGCAAATGCGCAGTGAAGTGGGACAGACTGAAGCTTCGCCTATACCTCCCCCGCAGTTTGAGCCCTTGGGTTCTGATGGCTGGCAGAACTTAGGTGGGCCCCGAGGGTGGTCAGGCAAATGAGAGTCCAGGAACAAACCTGGAGATAGGGCAGGCAGCAGACAAGGATAGGTCAGTGTCCAAGGCTGAGGTCAGGTGCAGGCGGCAGGCAAGACATGGTCAAGGTCCAAGGCTGAGGTCAAATACTGGGAGATCAAGATAAGACAGAGAAAGGCTAAGACAAGGAAAGGCTAGAGCAGGAACTGTAATAGGAACACTAGGTCAGGCAGGAGCACTGGAGCAACAAGCATTGTTTCACAGCAGGAGACCTGTTGCTGAGGCTTTGTAGAAGTGCTAGCCAGGCACTTAAGGAGAGGGTCTGTTGATGTCAACCCATGCATGCCAACAGAGGACTTTCCCACCAGAGGACCTTTAAAGTGTGCACACCTATGGGAGGGCATGGTGATTCCAGAGACCAGGCATCGGCGTTCACAGTGAGTGCAGCCGGTCATAGGTCTTGGCCGGCCAAAAGTAATAAGTGGTGCCGCACAAAGAAATGCCAGTATATACATGATAAAGCACTGAGAATAAACTGAGTTAATAATCAAAAAGAAAAAACATGCTTGGAGAGAACACCACCCTCCCTCTTATGATTACAAAACTGTAGAAGTCAGCACTCGAACAGGACAGGCGAAGCAAGAGAATTGCAGCAAACTAACTGTATCAAGCCAGCCCTACTTCCCGGGAGGCTTCTGGATTGGTGAAAAGAAAACTAACAGGTAAGAAAACGTCTCCTTCCATTTCATCCTGCTACACCAGTCCAGTGAGTCCTTACAGGTGGGAAAGAAGTAAGGTCTGCTTTAAGGACACCAGCCCATAAGCTGCATTCCCTCTAGCAAGAACATCCAGGTAATAATGTTTTCTAAAAGACTGCAAAGACTATCACATAGCTGCTTTGCAAATCTCTTCTGGGATCACAGCAACCACCTCCACCCCAGACAAAGACTGTGCTCTAGTAAAAAAGCACATGAACAAGCTCAGCAACTTTCCGGCCCCTAAACAAGGCAAGAGATTGTATCTCGACTCCATGGGGCTATGGTAGCCTTGGAGGCCACTTTGCCTTTACAGGTATCCCCAACCAAGATTTGTCTGTTTTATGGAAACAAATAATCATCTCCAAATAACAGAAGACACCTAAGAGACTTGCTTGCTTCCTGACCCCCTTCCATAGAAAAGGGAGGCAAAGAGACTATTTCAAATAGAAAAATGACACCACAAATTTCGTCCTCTTGGAATTGCCTCTATGATGTTTAGTTTTTGAACAAATATGTTTACTTCTTATCTGTAAGTTGTGTAATTAGAATGTATGTTCAAAACTTTAATATTTCATTTTGCAAAGTTGATTCTTACTTTGTAATAGTTTTGAAAAACTAATAAAAAAAACAAAACAAAAAAACGATGACACCACTTTAGGCAAGAAGCCTAAACCTATAAAATATGGCGGACTGAACAAAATGCTAACAAAACACTAACAGGAAGACAACTTTCAAGGTAAGATCTTTCAAAGAAGCATGTTTCGGGGGTCAGAGAGGGGCTGAGACCAAATGCGTTCAGTACTTAATTGAGGTCTCCTTGAGGCAATATAGACCTGAAAGGAAAACAAACTCTCTTAACTCCCCGAAGAAAACAAAACATATCTGAATTGGCTGCTACTGAAACCCCCTGCATCTTGCCCATGTAACAAGAAATAGCCACAACCTGAACTTTTAAAGACAGGTCCTTCTCCAACTTGTCCTGAAAGAAGGCCAAAAGTAGGGAGGATTAAAGATCCAAGGAGAAACAGATCAAGCTTTGCAGAAGGCTTCGAAATGTATCAAACGCTCCGGTGTAAGTTCCTGTTCATTGTACACCGACGTGATATCTTTGATGAGCGGCGGTATATAAAAAACTATAAATAAATAAATAAACGTGAATGTAAGCCAAAGAAGTGGAGGACTTCCCAACCTTCAACAAAGTAGAAATCACCAAAGAGGAGTAATCCTTTACCCTTAAGCAAGGCCTTTTAAGAGCCAGGTCATAAGAAAGAATGGAGAATTATCCATGAATATTGGTTCCCCGAGCTTCTTTAAGTTGCAAAGGAGGAGCAACCTGCAGTCTGATCAGATCAGCATACCATGGTTTCCATGGCCAGTCCAAAGCTACAAGAATCACACAATTGCTCACAGCTTTGATCCTGCACAAGACTCCGCCTATCAGAAGCAAAGGAGGAAAGACAGCAGGGGTACCCTACTGAGCCAAAGCATGTAAATCCTCTGATCTGAACTCCCTGCGATGATTGAAGAACCGAGAGAGCTTGGCATTTTTGTGTGTAGCAGTAAGATTCCATATGAGGCAAACTCCACTGGCGAACCTCGCGATGGAAGGCATCTTGATTCCCTTGCACCCAGATCCAGAAGATTCCTGCTGAAAAAGTCTGCCTGCATATCTTCCTAAACTGTAATGTGGGCCGCCAACAGCAACTCCAGGCTCCCTTCTGCCCATGGGAAGAGAAGATCTATATCCTTTAAACTCCCTCCTCCTGCCCCCAATTTCTGATTCCCTCCTGCCTGTTCACTAATTTTATCACTATCACATTGTCGGACAATACCCTGACTACCTCACCTTTTAGTAAGGGAAGAAAAAAGGCTGAGAGACAGTTTGATTGCCCTAGACTCTAGGACCAGGTTGCTACTTCCAGAGTCCAGCACCCGTGGACTAGCAGACCAAAACAATGGACCCCTCTATTCAGATAAACTTGAATCTGTCATTACCAGAGTCTGGGATTGGGGTTGACAGATTGTGACACCCTGTATTAGGTTTTGAGGGTGCATCGGCTATAGAAGACTGTCCTTCACTGAGACCGACAATGGGAGGCATACCTCGTAGTCCTGGGAGTGAGACAACCAGTGAGAAGGAGAGCCAACTTCAGAAAGCATAAGTGAACCCTAGCCCAAGGAACTAGACCCAGAGTGGCTGCTCTGGTACCCGGAAGCTGGATAAAATACCAGTTTCTGGGCTTGACCAAGCCCGGAAACCTCACACCATCCTTTTGGACATCAAATATACATGATCCAGTTTCATGTCAAAGCACACTTCCAGGTAGAGGACTGGGACTGAAAAGGAGTAAGGATGCTGTTGTGAAATTGACCACCCATCCCAAGCTTTCTAAAACTTGGACAGCACTTTTGGATGCCTGAACATCTGCTTGATAAGAGCAAAGTCTTATTAACCAATTGTCCAGGTGGGAGTGAACCAAGACTCCTTTTCACTGCAAGAAAACTGCCACTACCACCATTATTTTAGTGAAAGTCGTGGAGCTGTCGCTAGAACAAATGGAAGTGCCTGGAACGGAAAATATCTTGCAGGATACAAAAATGGAGATATCCCTGATCATCTTGCCTGATGGTAACGTGAAAGTACTGTAAGCCTTGGAGAAGTCCAAGGAGACCAGGAACTTGCCCTGACATATAGCCAGGAAGACCATACAAAGAGTTTTCATCCTAAAATACAAAATCATGAGACGATCTTTTACTCCCCTCAGATCAAGAACTGGCCTGAAAGAGCCATTCTTTCTTAGGAACCACAAACTAAACTGAATAGTGCCCGAGCCCCCTCTTTGTGGGGAACAGGCACTACCTCTTTTAACAGCTGAAGTTGCAGCAGCGTTTCAAGAGCCATCTTCTGTTTGAAGGTCGATGCACAGGGATAAACCATAAAGGAATTGGTGATGAGGGCATGAAGTGCAAGGGCATACCCTAGACTATTCATAGCCAAACCCCACTGATCTGAGGAAACTCTGGTCCATTCTCAGTAAAACTGTGGCAAGTGACTGCCTACAGGCAACATCAGCAAATGGACCCATCAAGCATCATTGAGAAGAGTGAACAGTTCCCATGCTGGAGGCTGAGTTGGACTTCAGTCTTCTGAAATTTTGAAAGGACGGATCCCTTCCTCAAAAGGAATAATAAGATTATTTTCCTGACCTGTAGCACTGAGAATCTCGAAGTTGGCCTCAACCCCAATTGGAGTGGAAGTAAGGTCATGGTTTATTCTCAGGGAGTCCTTGGGGCTTAGGAACCTCCAAATTCTTGACTAGTTGTTCCAAATTCTTCTCAAAAGACAGCCTGCCTATAAAGGGAGCTTTTCCAAGCAAGACATCTCACAGGAACCTGCAGACCAGTTGTGAAGCCAAAGAAGCCTTCTGGTAGCCATCGAAGATGTAACCAATCTGGAAGAGACCCTCGAGATCTTAAAGGGAGACAGCCAAAAAGGCTGCTGCAGATTTCATTTTAACTGCATCCTCCCTCTTCAGGAGTTGTTGAATCTACCGTAAGAGGGCCCCAATAACAAACCACTGCAAATCAACATCAGGACCATCAGAACTGCAGACGTAAACATATGTTTCAGTGGAAGTTCAGTCTTCCAATCTTGGGGATCCTTAAGAGAAGTGCTACCCTCAACCAGGACTATAGTCTTTCTAGGGACCACTGTGACCAATGTATCCAAATGAGGTAACTGAAACAAGCACTACACTACATCCAGAGATAAATGATACAGCCTGAAAAGATCCTGCCTACCCTTGAGTCTACTGTCAGCTGGACTCCCATTCAGCTAAGGCCATCTCTTCAAGCTTGGAAAGTAGGGAAAAATCCCTGAAGGACTTGCAGACCCTCTCAATGATCGGATCCCAAGCCAGTGCCTCCTCCACAACTAGATCTTCTATCTGATCTATCAGGGCACAATTACGTTCTTATGAAACAAGTGGATTACTGTGCCTTCCTCTGTATCCAAGGAGACCTCACTTTTGTCTATTGAAGCATAAATCAAGGACTCCACCGAGCCCTCAGGCTCCACTGGAAGGTCCTGCACAACTGGCGAACACAGATCCAAGGTCTCGTTGGGCCTCTTAGGAGGAACCGAGCCTCAGCCTGATGATAAAAAAAAAAACATCTAGAGAAGATTTACATTCAGAATAGAGCCTTTGTATTTCACAGAAGGATTGATGCAAGAAAAATAACAAAATAAATTATGATGAAAATTCACCAGACTCTCAAGGTTGAGATAAAGCACCTTATATGTACATAAGATTTTCCATACTGTGTCAGACCAAATGTCTTACAAGCCCAGTATCTTATTTCCAAAAGTGGCCAATCAGGTCACAAGTACCTGGCAGGATCCCAAGGGGATAGATAGTTTCCATACTACTTATCCCAGGGTTTAGAAGTTGATTTCTGCAACTCCTTCTTAAAAATAGTTTATGGACTTTTTCTCCAGGAGCTTGTCCAAACCATGTTTAAATGCAGCTACACTAATAGCTTTCACCACTTCCTCCCCTAGTCTTTGTATTCTTTGCAAGAGTAAACAACCAATTCACGTTTACTCGTTCTACTCCATTCTTTTATAGACCTCTATCGTATCTCCTCTCAACCATTTCTTCTCCAGGCTAAACAGCCTTAACCTCTTTAGCCTTTCCTCATAAGTGAATCTGTCTAGAGTGTCTTCCACAAGATCCAGAACTGATGGATCATTAATCTCCCCATCAGAGCCCAAATGAGTGTGTAGAAGGGAAGAAAATTAATTGGGAAGCTGGCTCAAAATGGCCACCACACCCATGGAAAACAGCATGCTAGAAGCCCAAACAGGGATATGGTCAGGCCGCAGATCTACCAATGAAGCTTGCTTGTGTGCCTGGAGAAAGGGCACTGGAGCCAGTGAAGGCCTGTGAAACCTCCCCTATGAATCCCCACTGAGTGGATGCATGACCCGCCTAGAGGCCCTGATAAGGATGCTGAGCACCTGCAGCCGCATGCTGCACAGTGATGGCCATCCTCTGACTCTTCATAATATGATCAAATTTGATTTAATGACTGGAAAAGGAACAGTGTGCAAATCCAAGGCTCTCGTGCTAAACTTTCAAAAGGGAAACTTTGATAAAATGAGAAAAATTGTTAGAAAAAAACTGAAAGGAGCAGCTACAAAAGTAAAAAATGTCCAAGAGGCGTGGTCATTGTTAAAAAATACCATTCTAGAAGCACAGTCCAGATGTATTCCACACATTAAGAAAGGTGGAAAGAAGGCAAAACGATTACCGGCATGGTTAAAAGGGGAGGTGAAAGAAGCTATTTTAGCCAAAAGATCTTCATTCAAAAATTGGAAGAAGGATCCAACAGAAGAAAATAGGATAAAGCATAAACATTGGCAAGTTAAATGTAAGACATTGATAAGACAGGCTAAGAGAGAATTTGAAAAGAAGTTGGCTGTAGAGGCAAAAACTCACAGTAAAAACTTTTTTAAATATATCCGAAGCAGAAAGCCTGTGAGGGAGTCAGTTGGACCGTTAGATGATCGAGGGGTTAAAGGGGCACTTAGAGAAGATAAGGCCATCGCGGAAAGATTAAATGATTTCTTTGCTTCGGTGTTTACTGAAGAGGATGTTGGGGAGGTACCCGTAATGGAGAAGGTTTTCATGGGTAATGATTCAGATGGACTGAATCAAATCACGGTGAACCTAGAAGATGTGGTAGGCCTGATTGACAAACTGAAGAGTAGTAAATCACCTGGACCGGATGGTATACACCCCAGAGTTCTGAAGGAACTAAAAAATGAAATTTCAGACCTATTAGTAAAAATTTGTAACTTATCATTAAAATCATCCATTGTACCTGAAGACTGGAGGATAGCAAATGTAACCCCAATATTTAAAAAGGGCTCCAGGGGCGATCCGGGAAACTACAGACCGGTTAGCCTGACTTCAGTGCCAGGAAAAATAGTGGAAAGTGTTATAAACATCAAAATCACAGAACATATAGAAAGACATGGTTTAATGGAACAAAGTCAGCATGGCTTTACCCAGGGCAAGTCTTGCCTCACAAATCTGCTTCACTTTTTTGAAGGAGTTAATAAACATGTGGATAAAGGTGAACCGGTAGATATAGTATACTTGGATTTTCAGAAGGCGTTTGACAAAGTTCCTCATGAGAGGCTTCTAGGAAAAGTAAAAAGTCATGGGATAGGTGGCGATGTCCTTTCGTGGATTGCAAACTGGCTAAAAGACAGGAAACAGAGAGTAGGATTAAATGGGCAATTTTCTCAGTGGAAGGGAGTGGACAGTGGAGTACCTCAGGGTTCTGTGTTGGGACCCTTACTGTTCAATATATTTATAAATGATCTGGAAAGAAATACGACGAGTGAGATAATCAAATTTGCAGATGACACAAAATTGTGCAGAGTAGTTAAATCACAAGCAGATTGTGATAAATTGCAGGAAGACCTTGTGAGACTGGAAAATTGGGCATCCAAATGGCAGATGAAATTTAATGTGGATAAGTGCAAGGTGATGCATATAGGGAAAAATAACCCATGCTATAATTACACGATGTTGGGTTCCATATTAGGTGCTACAACCCAAGAAATAGATCTAGGTGTCATAGTGGATAACACATTGAAATCGTCGGTTCAGTGTGCTGCGGCAGTCAAAAAAGCAAACAGAATGTTGGGAATTATTAGAAAAGGAATGATGAATAAAACGGAAAATGTCATAATGCCTCTGTATCACTCCATGGTGAGACCGCACCTTGAATACTGTGTACAATTCTGGTCGCCGCATCTCAAAAAAGATATAATTGCGATGGAGAAGGTACAGAGAAGGGCTACCAAAATGATAAGGGGAATGGAACAACTCCCCTATGAGGAAAGACTAAAGAGGTTAGGACTTTTCAGCTTGGAGAAGAGACGACTGAGGGGGGATATGATAGAGGTGTTTAAAATCATGAGAGGTCTAGAACGGGTAGATGTGAATCGGTTATTTACTCTTTCGGATAGTAGAAGGACTAGGGGACACTCCATGAAGTTAGCATGGGGCACATTTAAAACTAATCGGAGAAAGTTCTTTTTTACTCAACGCACAATTAAACTCTGGAATTTGTTGCCAGAGAATGTGGTTCGTGCAGTTAGTATAGCTGTGTTTAAAAAAGGATTGGATAAGTTCTTGGAGGAGAAGTCCATTACCTGCTATTAAGTTCACTTAGAGAATAGCCACTGCCATTAGCAATGGTTACATGGAATAGACTTAGTTTTTGGGTACTTGCCAGGTTCTTATGGCCTGGATTGGCCACTGTTGGAAACAGGATGCTGGGCTTGATGGACCCTTGGTCTGACCCAGTATGGCATTTTCTTATGTTCTTATGTTCTTATGTTCTTCCATGAAGGCATTCCCAATGCTACAGAGATGCCAAAAAAGAGGCTCCCCACTGCCCAGTGCACTTACCCCACAGAAAGGAAGGTGACCACAGCCCAACCTGAATATTGCTGCTTAAGAAGTCTCCAAGAGCCAAGTCGCTGTTCTTTAGTTTTTTGGGTTTTTTTATATTTAAATCTTTTTTCATTCATTTTCAACCAACAACAATGGAAAAAATAGCAATCACAAAAGATCGAGCACTATGGTTGATTCTGCCCATAGGAGCTCAGTTTCGCGCAGAGTACAAGCATAAACAGAACAAACTCCTACTTTTCCATCTTTCCCCTCCAACCCCGGCCATTTTAACCAGTCTCAACCGTGCTTTTACGGGAGGTACAGTTTGTAAAGCCTCAGGCTTTAAAACATGACACACACCATTTTTTATCTCAAAGGAGTAGTCTTTAAAATAGCCTTGAGGATACTCCCGTACCATCTATCTATGACTTGATCTTAAGAGATGGAGACAAACTGTAATGGAAACCCAAAAAAGCCACTCTGCATTCAATGCAAAACTGGACAAATTGGAACTGAAATATAGTACCTAACATACTCCCAGGATCTGCAATAATGCACACAAACTAATCCACACAAAGTTACACCTGCATTACGGCATGCACTCAAATGGAACAACACTAGAAATATTAAACCAGGCCCTAACCAACAATAAACCTCCAATTAGGAAAACAGAACAAGCCAAGCTGCTATAGATCCTCACACAGAAATAATTGTAAAACTATACTAATAAATAACCCAAAAGAGCTGAGGAACAGAATAACATCTGACAAATAAAAACTCTTAATTATAAAAAATTCTCCAAACACTAATAAAATATTTCAAAACAGCAAACAATGCCCAATAAGTAAAAGCCACCTTTACTTACTCTTGACATGATATTTGGTTCCCCTTTACCTTTAAAAAATGTAACGGGTATGAAAACCAATAAACTCTGACCCATTCAGACTTATTTTAAATTGTTCTGAATTATTCTTTAGATTAAAAATGACCACAGCCATTCTTAGATAAACTGCAGTAATACATTTTTTCTCTCTGCTTAAGAAGAATATTTTTTTTTAACACCTGCAGTTGTTGAATCTGGGAAACTAGCCAGCGCTCTGCTATCTCTGTGATTAATGACCTTAGTATGGCAGAGTTCCAAGAACTTTTCTCTCTCAAGGTAACACAGGACCTGAATAAAATAAATCATTCTTCTGAACTTAAAAAATAAATATATTTACCGCATCTTAGTACTGCATTTAAACATTAGAAGTGTTAAGAAGCCTGCAGATTAGGAGATTGTACTCATCCTATGTTATGCTTTAGTATATGAGATTAAATGTCTTTTTTGTCAGTTAGAGACTGATGAGCTGTGATCAAGGCCCCCAGATGTCTTGCCGTACATAGATCTGGTGGAAAATCAAAGAGTTTCTCTTTTATAGTCAAATGTTCTTGTGTATTTAGCTTGACTAATACATATAGCAATCAGAGGTTCTAGGTTAGTTATTCGAATTTATAAGCCATGATCTGCAACCTAGACTAAAGGTATAAAAACAGTGAAGACCAGTCACTCGGGGCTGTTATACTGTTCTCAGTGTAACACGCCAGAGGCTGGCTGTTCTATCTCATATTGGTAAGCAACCATTTGATTCATACTTATTGACTCATGACTTGAACTAACTCCCGCAGCAGTGTGGGAAAACCCCAGGAGGCGCATGCTGATGACATCACTAAGGCTCCATATATAAGGCAGGGCTCAAACCCCTGATCCCTGCCTTGGCAATCGGGTCGACACCGTTGGTGTGATAGTTTGCCTCTGTTCCAAGTGTCTCCTGTTCCAGCATCTCCAGGCCCAGCGTCTCCTTCCCAGGTAGTACCTATCCGGACTGACTTCTTGGTACTGACCTCTGCCTGCCTGACCATTCTCTCGCCTGCTGCCTGGAACTGACCACTGCCTGCCTGACCACTCTACTGTCTGCCACCTGGAACTGACCACTCTACTGTCTGCTGCCTGGAACTGACCACTACCTGGCTGACCACTCTATTGTCTGCCGCATGGAACCGACCCTCACTTGTCACGACTACTCACGGACTGATTCTGGTATTGACCCTTGCTTTGGCTGACCTCTCTTGGACTGATACTCTGGCTCTGACCCTTGTGCTTCACTCGGACACACTCTTCTGGCCCCCGGTGACCATTGGGCCAACGCACTTGGATAACAACCGCGGCCTCCACGTGGCTAGACCTGCAGGCGTGCTGCCTGTCTCATCCAGAGGACCTCTCTGAACTGTTGCCTTCCCAAGGTCTCTGGAGCTTCCGGTTCAGGTGTAGTTCAACCGCTCTGCATCACCTGCGCACCCTCTGCACAGTTTGCCTCCTGAATAACTTCTCTTTAATATTTATTTATTTTATTATTTATTGATTGATTTTTATATATACCGTATCTGATCTCATGAATTGTTTCAAGCAGGCTAATAAACATGGCATATTTATTCTCAGAACTTATAGGCCTTATATCAAATAATTACACTAGCAATATTAGTGATTCTCTGCCCCACTAATTTCTATCGCGGTACAAAGTTCTTCACGTAAACTAAATAAATGCTTAAAATAATTTCCCACACAGCCTCAGAGTCCTAAAAGAACTCAAATATGACATTACAAACCTGTTGCTAGTAATCTGTAATCTATCATTTAAAACAGCCACAATATCTGAAGACTGGAAGGTGGTCAATGTCATGCCAATATTTAGGAAGGGCTCCAGGCGTAATCCAGAAAACTGTGGACTGCTGAACCTGACATTGGTGCTGGATAAAATGATGAGCCCAACGTCGATGCCGGGCAAATCACTGGGCATGCCTACAGACAGACATGGCTTAATGAGGAAGATTCAACATGGTTTTAGGAAAGGGAAATCTTGCCTTACCAATCTTTTAGATTTTTTTGAAGGTGTAAATAAGCATGTAGATAAAGGTGAGCCAGTTGGTATGTAGATTTTCAGAAAATCCCCTATGAGAGGCTGTGTGGAACTCACACATCTGCTCATTAGGTGTTAATGTGTGTGAGTAGATTTATGTGCACGGAAATGCTTTTGTTCCTAGAATGCCTCTTTGCTATGCGTGTAAGAATACACACAGAATCACTTCTTTGAATGCAATCCTCTCTTTCCCTGGGCAATTTTCAAAAGTCCATTTATGTGCATAAAACATTTATTTTATGCCAGTAAATGCTTTTGAAAATTCAGCCTGAAGAAACCAGCTGAATAGCTGCGGTGTTTTAATTTCTAACTGACACCAATTGCTTCGATTACAAGAACTTCAAAGGTCACAAAACCATAACCATTTGTACACTGGGCCTGCTAGAGAGTTAGAGACAGCTACAAACCAGGGCTTGGAGGAGAGAGGCTGCTGCAAACTAGGACTAGGAGAGGGGGAGATGAGACAGCTGCAATTCAGAACCAGAAGACTGGGAGAGCGGGAGAGGCAGTTACAGCACCAGAAAGATGGAAGAAAAGTAAAGCAGAAGCAACTAGTGTTCCCAGGTGGCAGCTAAATGTCTAGCTCAAAGTTTCTTCAAAAGTAGACAAAAAATCCTCCCAGGCTAGCCAGTCTTTTAAAATGGAAAACAATCATGTTTTTATCAATATGTTTACTTGCATTTGGCAATAAATACTCTGGACACTAGCCCCTGCTGTAATAACAGAGAAACAATGACCTCTCAAAGAAAAACTGAGTACCGACCAGTAAAATAATTAAAAAAAAATGGTAGGAGGCTGCACATGAGGAATGTGTACAAGTCCGCATTTGTCTGAAAGTCAGGATTAGTGCAGGTGTGAACACTTCAGACTGTCTAGAATTCATTTCGAGCAGGTGAATTTTAGTGGCAAGCCTTCTTCAGGAGCCATGATACAACCATAGAAACATGACTGCAGAAAAAGACCATTAAGGCCTATCTAGTCTGTGCATCCACACCAACTAATTAGCTTTACAATCCTTAACCACTCCCTCAGAAATTCCCTATATTTATCCCATGCTTTCTTGAATTCAGATCCTGTCCTTGTCTCCATCACCTTCATGAGGAAGATGTTCCATGCATCCACTACCCTCTCTCTGAAGAAATATTTCCTTGGATTACTCCTGAGTCTACTCCCTTTCACCCTCATCCGATGACCCAATGGAAAGAGGCGAGCCTCCTGTGCATGGAAACTTTGCAGTATTTAAATGTCTCAGTCATATCTCCCCTATCCTACCTTTTATCTAGGGTACATATGTTTAGATAGTTAAGTCTATCCCCATGTGCTTTAGAATTAAGACCACTGATCTTTTTAGTAGCCCTCCTCTGGACCAACTCCATCCCAGTTACATCCAGAACTCCATCCCAATTACATCCAGAACTATACTGTGTTCCAAATGAGGTCTCACTAAGGATCTATACAGGGGCAATATCACCTCCCTTTTTCTATTGAAGAAAATAGGGTGCTTTGCAGATAAGCAGGAGGGCCTCAGCTTCCAATCCTCTTCAGTTAATCTGATGGGGATACTGCCTGTGAATTAAGGGAGAAAGCAGAGTTAGCATTTTTTTTATTCCTTGATGAGGAGCAATAATGCCTCAGAAAACAGCAATTTTTTCTGCACTGCATATCAGGTCATATGTAATACCAACCAACTAATGCAGCTTAGTGAAGTGGTGTCAGATTAGAATCTGGTGTTTTAACTTGTAGACAGTACTTGTATCCTTTTAGAACATTAACTGCAGGAAAACAAATCTCTATAATTTTGGTTTATTTTCACCAGGAGCAAAAATGCAGCACTAAACAAGTTCCCAAGGGGCAATTTAAGAAATTCCATTATATATTCTCTTATACCGCCCCTTTACATTAATTTACATGCCGGTATAACTTGCTCCACTTTGCTATACATTTCTTTCCCTGATGGATCCTCCCTTTCCTCTTCGTCCAGCTCAGTCTGAACCAGCAGTACTGGGATCTGAGCCTTCATGCCCAGTCACCCGCGGATTTTCCCCTACTTTCCCACTATTCCCAGTCTGATGCATGCCAGAGTAGCCACGCAGTGGGATTTTAAAGAGGGAGCAGTGTGCAGTATAATTAAAAAAAAATTAAAATTAAAAAACAACTTTATTGGCAGCGGTGACAGCCTCTGAAAACCCCTCGGCTTATCTACCTGCCAGCTCCCTGTATGATGTCATCACTCTGTGCCCACCGTGTAAAACTGTCCCCGCCCGCCCCCCGCGCGATGTCATCAATCTGTGCCGAATAAGAAGAGACGCTGTACTGGTCTGGAGACAGACGGAGAGATAAAGTTTTGTTGTTTTTTTTTCCCTTTTTCTTTTAACCTTTCGTGTACAGATTAACAGATAAAAACCAGCCCCAAATCTCTGCTTCTACTCTTCACTCTCCCTCCTCCTGCCACCCGAGCTGCACTGCAAAAGGCAAATACTCACCTCTTCCCCCAATTAATTTCTAATCCTGAAAGCAGCAAAAAGCAGAGGGGAAAATGCCCGCAGGAGCTTCTGCTCAGGTAGGAGATTGCCTCCCACTTCGTGCATTACTGCAGTTTTCTAATTTGGGATATTGCAGAGTCAGCAATAGGACTCCGAGCACACCTGGGGCCCAAAAAAGGCACATTGGGATCCTCCTGAATGTGAAGAGTCAAGGCAGGCGTCCTGCAAAGTGAGATTTTCTGTAACTGGTTTCCAGTTACTATAACTGACACTTTCTTATGTGACTATGAATTATATACTTTAATAAAGTTCTTCCCTTGCCCTGTTGAGCCAGAGTGATGGGAGGCCATCTGATGCAGAAGGTGCTGATTATGTTTCTGGTTTGTATTTCAGATCCTGGTAACTTTTGAGGACATTGCTATCTATTTCTCCCAGGAAGAGTGGGAGGATTTAAAAGAATGGGAAAAAGAACTTTACATGGATGTGATGAAGGAGAATTATCAGATGATCTGCTCACTGGGTAAGAAGTGATATTTTATTTTTTTTTAATGTAACCCCATCCAGATGTTCCTGTGCTGTATGGGTGGGGCCATAAAAGAATTTGTAAACTCTTTGACTCGGGGACCCTGGCTAGCTCTTTTCCGCAACTCTTTCCCCCAAGGTGTGGGTCCTTTTATGGGGGGAAAAATTTACTTTCAGGGCCCTGTGCTGAGGGTGACCTACCTCCTTCGGATTGTCCCTGTGTCTTTGCTGTGTATGCTGTATGCCCCCAATAAATATATTGGACTCAGTGGGTTAGTGTCCAAAATAAAATCTTTACTCTCAAACACTGATGAATAATGGCAAAATAAATATGACTTCAGCACCACAGACTTTCTTGCTCTCTTTCCAGTTCATTTTCTCTTATCTGTGCACAAATAACTTATAACAGGGTCCAAGAACTTCTAGCCTCCAGGGTTTGGATAACCGGAATGCCCATGTGGACAGAGTATCCCCTGGATTTGAGGGAGACACCTTCTGAGCTGGCAAATTGAAAAAAAACAAAATGTCTGCACAGAGAATCCAAATCTTTCTTTCCCCAGAAGGTGAAGACTCCAGATGGATGTCCTCAATGATCATTGTAATTCTTTTATTCACGGTTAGCAGCTCTTCAAATTCCTTAGATTTCTCACAGACTCAGTCTCTCCTTTGGATCCCTGATGGGAGGGATCTGTTGCGCTAGAGGTGAACCCTTTGCCTGGTGCAGGATTGGTACGGCCCTCTGGTCGGATCCAGAGAGCGACTTCCACCAGTAGGTGGAGCACACAAGGAGACAGAGGCTAACTGGAGCTTCACCAATAACAGTCCGGGGTTTCTGTAGGTTGAGCTCTTGGGTACCCGGACCACCTGGACTTAGGTGGGCCTCTAGTGGTCTCCCGGAGAGATAGCAGAGGGGTGTACGTGGCTGCAGGATGAATGGACTAAACCCGAACTGGAAGCTCCGGAGACCTCAGGGAGGTAGCAGTCCAGGGAGGTTCTCTGGGCGAGACAGGCAGCGCCTGCGTGTCTAGTCAAGTGGAAGCCGTGGTGAGTTTCCAAGCAGGTTGGTCTGGTAGTCACAGTAGGCCAGAAAAGAGTGTCCGCGTGAAGCGAAGGGTCAGAGCCAGAGTATCAGTCCAGGAATAGTCAGCCAAAGCAAGGGTCAATACTAGGGTCAGTTCCAGACTGCAGATGGGAGAATGGTCAGGCAAGCAGAGGTCAGTTCCAGGCGGCAGACAGAAGAATGGTCAGGCAGGCAGAGGTCAGTCCGAAGAGGTACTATCTGAGAAGGCTACAGGAACACATGGAGATACAGGGAACGAAGAGATGCTGGAACAGGAGACACTGGAACACTTGAGGCAAACTAGAGCACCAACGGTGTCAACCCGATTGCCAAGGCGAGTATCAAGGGACTGAGCCCTGTCTTATGTATTGGTGATGTATTGGCTCAAGACCGCCCCTGCTCCGATGGCAGATGCATCGACTTCGGTGAAGGGGCGGTTAGGATGTCGTAGACACAGTCTGGTATAGAATATGAATTGCAAGAGAGACTTACATGTAAATTAACATTGATACATGTATTAAAAGGACAAGACAAACGAAATTCATCAAATAATTTTATAATAGAATGCACTTTGTAACCGGATCATTGTTGGCACTTCTATAACGTTTTACTTAGTTTAAATATTTAATGTTACTATATGTGCCTTTTTGTAAACCGTTGTGATGGTAAATAACTTAATGACGGTATAGAAAAGATTTTAAATAAATAAATAAATGCTGATTGGGCCTTGGGGCTCCACACTCGAAGGTCAAATCGCTTCCTAGTCATGACGGTGAGTGGAGCGGCCAGCATGGAGTAATTAGCAATGAAGTTTCGATAGTAATTTTTGAACCCAAAGAATCTTTGAAGAGCGCGGAGGCCTGCTGGTTGAGGCCAATCTCAAATACCCTGGAGTTTGTCGGGGTCCATGGTGAAGCCATGGTTGGAAATGATATATCCTAAAACTGGGAGACTGGGTTGTTCAAATATGCATTTCTCTAATTTCGCATAGAGATGTTGGTCTCTGAGATGTTGGAGGACTGTTTGAACATGGGAACGATAAGACTTTAAGTCTTTGGAGAATATTAGTATATCATCAGATATACTATGACAAATGTGTATAAAAGGTCCCGGAAGATCTCGTTCATTAACCGTTGAAAGACTGCAGGGGCATTGCAAAGTCCGAAGGGCATCACTACGTACTCGTAATGGCTGTCTCTTGTGTTGAAGGCGGTCTTCCGGTTGAATCCGTACAAGGTTGTACACCCCTTGGCGATACAATTTTGTAAATATTTGTGTGCCCTGCAGACGATCAAATAATTTGCTGATAAGTGGTAGTGTGTAGTGATCCTTATGAGTCACTGCATTCAAGCCTCTGTAGTCTATGCAGGGTCTTTAGCTCCCGTCCTTCTTCTTTACGAAGAAGAACCCAGCTCCTGCTGGGGAATTAGAGGGTCTGATGAACCCTTTATCTAAGTTCTCCTTGATATATTCAGACATGGCTTGTGTTTCAGGAAATGACAGGATAAGTTCTGTCCTTAGGAGGCATGGTTCCAGGTAGTAAGTCTATGGGACAGTTAAATTCTTGAAGTGGCGGCAAGATGTCAGCGTTAGTCTTGGAGATGACATCCTTGAAGTCTGAGTAGTAGACAGGTAGTCCTGGAAGGGTTGTGGTGTTGAGCACGGTCACGGAGGGGGACACTTGGCGTAAGCAGCGATTCTTACATTGAGAGCCCCACTGGGTTAGTTGTAAGGATTGCCAGTCAAAGTAGGGTGCATGTAACTGGAACCAGGGGAGTCCAATGACTACCGGATGCGTGGACCGACTTAGGACCAGAAGGGAGATCTCTTCGTTATGAAGAGTTCCAACGGTGAGGCGAATAGTCATGGTACGATGGGTAATACAACCAGAGAGGTGTTCCCCTGAATCGAGGCAATATGGACAGGTATGGCTAGTATTTGGGTTTGTATCTGAAGGATTTTTACGATATTTTCCATGATGAAGTTGCCACTCGCCCCAGTGTCTATAAGGGCGGTGGTAGCAAAGGATCGTGTCTCCCCTAGGAGGGAGATAGGGAGTAATAGTTGAGGGCCAGAAACAGTAGCACCCAAGCTCGGGACCCCCGCCAGGCTCAGGCTTTGGAGTTTCCCGGACGCACGGGGCAGGTTTGAAGAAGGTGTCTGGAACCATCGCAATATAAACAGACCTGCCTTTCTGCGTCGGAGATGTTCTTCTGGGGTCAGATGACCACTATTGATTTGCATGGGCTCCTCAGGCAGCTGAGGGGCTGGCAAGGCTTTCAATGGACTCACTGTACTTGGTTGTGGAGTAGGAGCTCGGAGAGCCCTTACCTCTTGATGACGTTGTCGGAGACAGTAGTCAATTCTACCGACCAAGGAGATCAATTCCTCCAGAGAGAGAGAGAGAGATTTCACGAGCAGCCAGTTCGTCCTTAAGGGTTGGAGATAGTCCTTCGAGGTAGAGTGTCCTTAAGCAGTCCTCCTGCCAACCTAGTTCAGTAGCGAGTGTCTCTCAAAACCAACCAATCCAGAAACACGTATGTATTACGTCAATATGTTTTTTCAAATCAACGAACCCCAATCTAATTCTTCATTTAAACCTTCCGGTGCCTGAGTCCGCAATGTAAATATCCAGTAGGCTTCTCGCCGATTTAATGTAGCAATGCGATTCCCTCCTCGTAATGACAATACAATTTGTTCCACAATCGTCCAACGTAATTGAGAAAACATATGCTTATGCTGTAGGCAATGTGAAAATATTGGTGCGGCCACAGTTTCTATGTGTAGTTTCAATTTGTGTTTATTGAGTCTAATCCTAATTTTGCGAGTAGTCCTAACAATATATAATTTGGGACGGGGCAAACAAGAGCGTACACAACATACTCCCATGCGGTGGTTATGAGAGCAAGAATGCATTTTGGGTTGGAGGTAATCTATGATGAACAGTTTATTGATTACTTGCCAAAAAGCAAATTGATCTGCAATAAAAATTTTTTGAAGCTAACGAGATGCTGGATATATTGTGAAAATCAAGGCACATCATAACGGAGGAATTCTTGCTTTAGTGATGAGAAGCATTTACAGTAGTGAGATCAGAAATCCGAGAAGGTTAGAATAAAGGAGTTTCTTCCTTCGTGATATGAAGAGAAAATAGCGGTGAGATTGAAGATCTGTGTGATAGTGTACAACATAAGAGAACAATAGAACCGGAGGGCGAGAAGTAGATAATCAAAAACCAGATTGCAAGTGATTAATATCATACATTGGAATGTTGGCAGCTAAAGAACATTCAGATCCGAATCTGTATTAATGGTCGTGTTACAGAAGAATATGTTATTTAATGTGAATTGGAATAATAAGCATTGTATGGTGGTAGATTTGAACTTTTCAGGTAAAGTGTGTTTTTAAGGGTTTGACTTCTCCCCTGAAGAAGAAGACATGAATATGGTCGTCGAAACTAGGGTCCTAGTTGGGATTAGGTAAATTTTAGTGGGGTGTTTGGTATGTTATGTATATACCAGATAACGCTTATACCTGTGTAATTTTTATGTTTTAGAATTGATGATATAAAGTATTTGATTTATACAGTGTGGATAATGTGGATAATGAATAAATAAAAATTTCAATATTCTTACATATAATGGTGGCACCTTTTTGTGATATTTTGATTGACATTTTGTTACCTTCGGTATAACATTACCTTAGTGGTTTCAAACTATAGTCATTCTTATGTAGCTGCTTTTATTGTAGATTGTTGCATTGAGCTCCAGGGAGAATACTTTTTGTGTTTTCTGCCTTCTTCTTACAATACACAGCATCTCCCCAATATGTCTCCTCCAGAAAGTAACCAGTAATATTGTGTGCTAAGCACTGAGTGACTGTGAGAAACCTAATGCAGTGCTCTTACCCTAGGATCAGGCTCTCCGACCATCACCCCTGTGATTATATCCCACATTGAACGAGGGGAAGAGCCATACATCAGGGATGAGCCGGGATCAGAAGAAGGAGAAACTGGGACAAGCAGCTGCTCAGGTGAGTGCAGGAATAAGAGGGACCGGGGTAAAACTGCTGAGAGGAAGAGTGGAAGGAGCAGTTGGGAACAGGTAACCCACGTGACTGAGTTTGTCTGGAAGGCAGCGCAGGGGACCCTGAAGAGTCACTAGTAATGGCAGCTATTTAGACCTGGCTGTGATGACAAAATTAAATTAGCAGCCGGGTCTGCCTGGCAGGCTGCAGGCTCTGTAATAACTACAAGTCCTAGCAGAGTTGCAGGCACTCACATAGCTGGGTCTGCCTGGCAGGCTATGCAGAGGATCTAGGAGGCCAGATGTTTGGGCAACAGCTGCACTATTATTGCCACCTGTTAAGATTATTACAGAGCTTTGGGGTTGGGCATGGGAACAGTGGATGCAGGAGGGAACTGAGTGGGGATCTTGTATGCTTTTCTTCCCAAGATGGTAGAGTACAAAGGAGGAGCGTTAGATGGTGCCCCTAACACCATGCTGGGACACTGGGTCAGTGCTGGATCAGAGGGAAGAGTGCCCCTAACACCATGCTGGGACACTGGGTCAGTGCTGGATCAGAGGGAAGAGTGCCCCTAACACCATGCTGGGACACTGGGTCAGTGCTGGATCAGAGGGAAGAGTGCCCCTAACACCATGCTGGGACACTGGGTCAGTGCTGGATCAGAGGGAAGAGTGCCCCTAACACCATGCTGGGACACTGGGTCAGTGCTGGATCAGAGGGAAGAGTGCCCCTAACACCATGCTGGGACACTGGGTCAGTGCTGGGTCAGAGGGAAGAGTGCCCCTAACACCATGCTGGGACACTGGATCAGTGCTGGATCAGAGGGAAGAGTGTCCCTAACACCATGCTGGGACACTGGGTCAGTGCTGGATCAGAGGGAAGAGTGCCCCTAACACCATGCTGGGACACTGGGTCAGTACTGGATCAGAGGGAAGAGTGTCCCTAACACCATGCTGGGACACTGGGTCAGTGCTGGATCAGAGGGAAGAGTGTCCCTAACACCATGCTGGGACACTGGGTCAGTGCTGGATCAGAGGGAAGAGTGTCCCTAACACCATGCTGGGACACTGGGTCAGTGCTGGATCAGAGGGAAGAGTGCCCCTAACACCATGCTGGGACACTGGGTCAGTGCTGGATCAGAGGGAAGAGTGCCCCTAACACCATGCTGGGACACTGGGTCAGTGCTGGATCAGAGGGAAGAGTGCCCCTAACCCCATGCTGGGACACTGGGTCAGTGCTGGATCAGAGGGAAGAGTGCTCCTAACCCCATGCTGGGACACTGATTCAGTCCTGGCTCAGAGGGAAGAGTGCCCCTAACACCATGCTGGGACACTGGGTCAGTGCTGGATCAGAGGGAAGAGTGCTCCTAACACCATGCTGGGACACTGGGTCAGTGCTGGATCAGAGGGAAGAGTGCTCCTAACACCATGCTGGGACACTGGGTCAGTGCTGGATCAGAGGGAAGAGTGCTCCTAACCCCATGCTGGGACACTGGGTCAGTACTGGATCAGAGGGAAGAGTGCCCCTAACACCATGCTGGGACACTGGGTCAGTACTGGCTCAGAGGGAAGAGTGCTCCTAACCCCATGCTGGGACACTGGGTCAGTACTGGATCAGAGGGAAGAGTGCCCCTAACACCATGCTGGGACACTGGGTCAGTGCTGGATCAGAGGGAAGAGTGCTCCTAACACCATGCTGGGACACTGGGTCAGTGCTGGATCAGAGGGAAGAGTGCCCCTAACACCATGCTGGGACACTGGGTCAGTACTGGATCAGAGGGAAGAGTGCCCCTAACACCATGCTGGGACACTGGGTCAGTGCTGGATCAGAGGGAAGAGTGCCCCTAACCCCATGCTGGGACACTGATTCAGTCCTGGCTCAGAGGGAAGAGTGCTCCTAACACCATGCTGGGACACTGGGTCAGTGCTGGATCAGAGGGAAGAGTGCTCCTAACACCATGCTGGGACACTGGGTCAGTGCTGGATCAGAGGGAAGAGTGCTCCTAACCCCATGCTGGGACACTGGGTCAGTACTGGATCAGAGGGAAGAGTGCCCCTAACACCATGCTGGGACACTGGGTCAGTACTGGCTCAGAGGGAAGAGTGCTCCTAACCCCATGCTGGGACACTGGGTCAGTACTGGATCAGAGGGAAGAGTGCCCCTAACACCATGCTGGGACACTGGGTCAGTGCTGGATCAGATGGAAGAGTGCTCCTAACACCATGCTGGGACACTGGGTCAGTGCTGGATCAGAGGGAAGAGTGCTCCTAACACCATGCTGGGACACTGGGTCAGTGCTGGGTCAGAGGGAAGAGTGTCCCTAACACCATGTTGGGACACTGGATCAGTGCTGGGTCAGAGGGAAGAGTGCTCCTAACACCATGCTGGGATACTGGGTCAGTGCTGGGTCAGAGGGAAGAGTGCTCCTAACACCATGCTGGGACACTGGGTCAGTGCTGGGTCAGAGGGAAGAGTGCCCCTAACACCATGCTGGGATACTGGGTCAGTGCTGGGTCAGAGGGAAGAGTGCTCCTAACACCATGCTGGGACACTGGGTCAGTACTGGATCAGAGGGAAGAGTGCCCCTAACACCATGCTGGGACACTGGGTCAGTGCTGGATCAGAGGGAAGAGTGCCCCTAACACCATGCTGGGACACTGGGTCAGTGCTGGCTCAGAGGGAAGAGTGCCCCTAACACCATGCTGGGACACTGGGTCAGTGCTGGCTCAGAGGGAAGAGTGCCCCTAACACCATGCTGGGACACTGGGTCAGTGCTGGATCAGAGGGAAGAGTGCCCCTAACACCATGCTGGGACACTGGGTCAGTGCTGTATCAGAGGGAAGAGTGCTCCTAACACCATGCTGGGACACTGGGTCAGTGCTGGATCAGAGGGAAGAGTGCCCCTAACACCATGCTGGGACACTGGGTCAGTGCTGGATCAGAGGGAAGAGTGCCCCTAACACCATGCTGGGACACTGGGTCAGTGCTGGATCAGAGGGAAGAGTGCCCCTAACACCATGCTGGGACACTGGGTCAGTGCTGGATCAGAGGGAAGAGTGCCCCTAACACCATGCTGGGACACTGGGTCAGTACTGGCTCAGAGGGAAGAGTGCCCCTAACACCATGCTGGGACACTGGGTCAGTGCTGGCTCAGAGGGAAGAGTGCTCCTAACACCATGCTGGGACACTGGGTCAGTGCTGGATCAGAGGGAAGAGTGCCCCTAACACCATGCTGGGACACTGGGTCAGTACTGGATCAGAGGGAAGAGTGCCCCTAACACCATGCTGGGACACTGGGTCAGTGCTGGATCAGAGGGAAGAGTGCCCCTAACCCCATGCTGGGACACTGATTCAGTCCTGGCTCAGAGGGAAGAGTGCTCCTAACACCATGCTGGGACACTGGGTCAGTGCTGGATCAGAGGGAAGAGTGCTCCTAACACCATGCTGGGACACTGGGTCAGTGCTGGATCAGAGGGAAGAGTGCTCCTAACCCCATGCTGGGACACTGGGTCAGTACTGGATCAGAGGGAAGAGTGCCCCTAACACCATGCTGGGACACTGGGTCAGTACTGGCTCAGAGGGAAGAGTGCTCCTAACACCATGCTGGGATACTGGGTCAGTGCTGGGTCAGAGGGAAGAGTGCCCCTAACACCATGCTGGGATACTGGGTCAGTGCTGGGTCAGAGGGAAGAGTGCTCCTAACACCATGCTGGGACACTGGGTCAGTACTGGATCAGAGGGAAGAGTGCCCCTAACACCATGCTGGGACACTGGGTCAGTGCTGGATCAGAGGGAAGAGTGCCCCTAACACCATGCTGGGACACTGGGTCAGTGCTGGCTCAGAGGGAAGAGTGCCCCTAACACCGTGCTGGGACACTGGGTCAGTGCTGGATCAGAGGGAAGAGTGCCCCTAACACCATGCTGGGACACTGGGTCAGTGCTGTATCAGAGGGAAGAGTGCTCCTAACACCATGCTGGGACACTGGGTCAGTGCTGGATCAGAGGGAAGAGTGCTCCTAACACCATGCTGGGACACTGGGTCAGTGCTGGATCAGAGGGAAGAGTGCCCCTAACACCATGCTGGGACACTGGGTCAGTGCTGGATCAGAGGGAAGAGTGCCCCTAACACCATGCTGGGACACTGGGTCAGTGCTGGATCAGAGGGAAGAGTGCCCCTAACACCATGCTGGGACACTGGGTCAGTGCTGGATCAGAGGGAAGAGTGCCCCTAACACCATGCTGGGACACTGGGTCAGTACTGGCTCAGAGGGAAGAGTGCCCCTAACACCATGCTGGGACACTGGGTCAGTGCTGGCTCAGAGGGAAGAGTGCCCCTAACACCATGCTGGGACACTGGGTCAGTGCTGGCTCAGAGGGAAGAGTGCTCCTAACACCATGCTGGGACGCTGGGTCAGTACCAAAAGAAAATAAATAAGTAGGTTGTCTTTAATGCCATGCAGAAGCATTGGGTCAATACTGAATGAAATTGAAGCTGATGTTTAACATCATGGTGAAGGATTTGGTCACTATTGAAATATTATAAATAGGAGGGAAGGAGCTGCTATAACTCTTCTGTTTCCTTGGAGGCAGTGCTTCCTCAGTGGATGCAGACAGATCTGGTATTCAGAGTAAGCAAGCTATGAAAATTAGACTTGTTCTTAGATGTTGTGTATACAAATACCTTTGATGGATATTCATTGTTTGTGGTCCTTGAGAATGACTGCTCTGAGATATATCCATGTGGGGAAAAGCCTGACCATTCTCACTGTGAGTCTCCCTCACATCAGGTAATGTCTGTCCTTTATTTTCTTATCCAGAGATCAATGAGTGTGAGAAAAGACACGAGGAGGCACATCCTGAGGGAGTGATTAAACCTGTACCAGAGAGAGATGGAGGCGACATCTGCCCATGTTGTGAATGGGAGAAATACTGTTGGACTCAATATAAACTGGAGGAGAAGCTGAGAAACCCAGCAGGAAACTGCACTGAGAGTGTGCAAACTACTAATGATTCCCACAGTATGCAGCATCAGAGAAACCAGACAACACTACAGCAGTCTGTATGCAATGAATGTGGAAACTGCTACAAGGATCAGGGAACTCTAAAGTCACAGGATGGAGTTCATGGAGGAGAGAAACGACATACATGTGCAGACTGTGGTAAGAATGTCAGTCAGAAGGATCCTGTCCCAGTACACCAGAGAATTCACACTAACCATGACAGACCAGTTCTCCATGGGGGCGATGGGAAATACTTCCTTCACAAACCAGACCTGGTAATGACTAAGAGAAGCCACACAGAAGAGAGGCCATTTCCCTGCACTGAATGTGGGAAAAGCTTCAGTCAGAAAGAACTTACCCAACACCTGAGAGTTCACGCTGGAGAGAGACCCTTCACATGCGCTGAATGCGGAAAAAGCTTCATTCAGAAGAGGAATTTTGTCGAGCACCAGAGAATCCACTCTGGAGAGGGACCTTATTCATGCACTCAGTGTGGAAAAATCTTTGACTGGAAGAGAAATCTTCTGACGCACCAGAAAATCCATTTACAGACACTGCCCCGTGAGAGGCCCTTTGCCTGTACCCAGTGTGAGAAGAATTTCTTTTATAAGAAAAACCTCATAAGTCATCAGAAAATCCACACAGGGGAGAAGCCATTTCTTTGCACGGAATGTGGGAAAAGCTTTATTAAGAAGGCGAACCTTCTCATACACCAAAAGACCCATAAAGAAGAGAGGCCTTTTCGATGCAGGGAATGTGGGAGAAGCTTTATTCGGAAGGAGAGCCTTGCAGAGCACCTGAGAATCCACCCCGGAGCCTGTCCCTTTCTGTGCAAGGAGTGTGGGGAAAGCTTCAGTCTGAAGGAAGATATTCTGGAGCACCTGAGAGAGCACTGGTGATCTGAGGGCTGGGGTATTATTAAACAGAACAAAATGCTCTTTCCTAGTCTCGCTGAGTATCTTTGCAAACTGACTGCACAGTATACCTCCCCTTCCGCACAGTGTATTCCTCCCCCTCCCCCTCCACAAAAAAAAAAAAAGGCGCAATGCGGGAATGGTAATAAGCTGATTGGCAGGCACCACGAAAGTCTTCTGAAGAAAGATTGCATAAAACTTAGAGCTCCCACGAACAGGCTGCAATCACGCACTCGTGAAAAAAAGCCCTCACTGGGCTCTGCCCAGCCTATCGTCCCAGCTCCCTCCTCCCTTGCTCATCCAAATTGCTCAAAAGTGCTGTTCCTCTCCCCTTGTCATGACTTTTTTACCTTGAGTCACTCCAGTCCGGTGTTCGCCATCTACATTCCACAGAATCATCTCTTGCAAAAAAAAAGTCTCCAGTGACCTGTTTCATGTCTAGAAACAATCCTTTCCTCCTTGACCTGTCCGCTGCTATTTTTTTATATTTAAACATTTTTTATTGACAGAACGTACAAAAGACCAAAAACATTGCCAATTCCACAGTGTAAAGAAATAACTTATAATACAGCATCATATACACTATGCATAATACTCTACTGTTTGGCATAACACGGAGCGTAATCCAAATCCCGGCCAGCCAATACCAAAGAAGTATACTTCTGTCTGGACATATTTTTATAAACAAAAAGTCCCAGAAGGATACATGAAAAGGAAAAAGGAAAATAACCCGTTCAACCCAACCCCCCCAACCCTACTGACAGAGGGGAAATGGGAGGGCTGGGCAGGGGGTGAGAGTGGGAGATGGAGATGGAAAGTTGATTAGATGGGTGAAAAGAGAGAGACTGAGGACTGGAGTGCTGGTGAGGGACAGAAAGGGGTGACACTTCCCTGCGAGTGGACAGAAAGTTAAAGGAGTAAAAGAGAAAAGGGAAGGCTCAATGTCTGAGAGAGGGGTAGGGAAGACAGCAGAAGGGAAGAGCAGAACCAAGGGTAATGCCAAAAAGAATGTGAAGAGAGAAAAAAAGGTTGAAAATGTTTTCTTTGCACTTTTTAGAGAGGATCATAGGACTGCTCTGGGAACGTGCATTCCTTCTGTCTTTGCATTTTGCTCGTTCGGGAGGCAATGCATTTCTTTTGCTTTTTCCCAGTGCATGCACCTCAGGCTGGTCTGGCTTTTCCTTTCAGCCACTGTCCTCCGTTTTCCTAGTTTTCTTAGTAGGTAAGGCTCTGCTCTTTTCTTTAACCCCTCTGACTGTGTGCTGGTGGCCTGGTCAGTAAGGGCTCGGTCCTCTGACTGCCAGGGGCTGTGAGTTTGAATCCAGCTTAGGGGAAATGGGAGGGAGGTGAAAAGTAGGTACTAGTCAAGCTTTTTTTTTTTTTAAAACGGATCTGGTCCCTATTGGGATTTTTTTTCTAATTCACTTTATGAGAATGTTATTTTTGTTGGTGTTTCTTTTTACACCAGTCATGTTTCAATGAGGGTTTCCGTTTTATCTGTCTGGCATGCCCTGTTTTTCCAATAGGAGGTGTGGATTAGGGTTTCAGGAGGGATGTGTTTGGCTTGTCCAGTCCCTTCCCAGGTACGGCTTTTATGGGAGTCGCCACAGTTTCTGGCAGTGAAAGGTGTCTGTGCGTCTGTGTTACTGAGGTGACACCAGAAGTGGCGAGTTAGTGAGGGCCTGTCTCCCCCGGCCGGACATCATCACGAAAGGCCGGCTCAGGGTGACGCGTGATAGCGGGTGACCGGGGACATTTCGGGCCTTGCCTCGGTGGATGATATCGGGCAAGGGAGGCAGCCGAAATTTGAAGATGAAACAGAAAAGGGAGAAGAAGAGATTTCCCTCCTGTGAGATGCAGAGCAAAGTGTGCCTTCTGGCCTCATGAGAAGCTTCAGCGTTCCGGAGCGCGATGACGCCGCGGAACACCGCCGCCCAGGCAGAAGGTCATCATTCAAGCCGCCGCCTGCAGGTTCTAGAGTGGAGTCGTAGCCTAGTGGTCAGAGCAATGGGCCCTGAACCAGGAAAGGCAGGGTTCAGTTCCCACTCAGGCATTGCAAAGGCAAATTACCTCTCTCTCCAACAACAATAAACATGGAAAAAACCTTTTTGGGATTTTTTTCAAAAGGCCGATATTCGGCTCCATTTGTCCGGCTAAATTTGGTATTAGCCAGGAAAATTGCAGACTTTGAAAATCCCATCCCCTGAGCGGCCCGACTTAGCCCGATGACTTTTTCTCTGGCTAAAACATTATCTGGCTAACTCGGGGGCAGGGCGGGGAGCCTTCCGGGTCAGAATTCGGCTCTCCGGCTGAGGTGAGTGCTGGGGCCTAGCCTGCGGCCACCTCAGCATAGCCTCCGGTATGTGAGGTGGCACGTGAGACACAAGCATCCTAATCCCAGGCCCTTCCGGGAGACCGGGCGGGAGGTGGTCTAATTTATTATTTTATTTATATTTATATTTAGCCCACACCTTTTTACTGGTAGCTCCAGGCCGGAGGTAAGAAAGTAACACAGTAAACCAAGGCAGGGCAGATAAAGATCACAAGGGTCCACCCATTTGAGATTCGTCCACTTTGGTTAGAAGTTCCTAGAAATTGCCATAGGCAACCCAGCGACGACTTCTGCCTCCCCCTGTGTCTTTCACCTCACTTTTCAACTCTGTTCCCACCGCCGCTGGCTGTATGGGTCCCGAGCGTGCCCCGAGACTGTCGCAGTCACGGCACCTGCATCCGTCACTAGCGGGCCGTTTCAGGCCTCGCCCTCTTCAGCTTAAGTGAGCGCCTGTGAGCCTGTCGAGCTGCAAATTAAACACCAGCGGCTCCCCCCACGGTGGAACATCCCTCGAGCGAACCGTGAAACACTGCATCTAGGGAGCCCCGCGGGCTTCAAACATCCGCCGTTACGACCGCACGGCAGAAGTCGGAAGCACGCGGGGCTCCGTAGATAAAGAGCTCTGTGGTTCAAACGAGGGGAAATGGGAGGGCTGGGCAGGGGGTGAGAGTGGGAGATGGAGATGGAAAGTTGATTAGATGGGTGAAAAGAGAGAGACTGAGGACCGGAGTGCTGGTGAGGGTCAGAAAGGGGTGACACTTCCCTGCGAGTGGACAGAAAGTTAAAGGAGTAAAAGAGAAAAGGGAAGGCTCAATGTCTGAGAGAGGGGTAGGGAAGACAGCAGAAGGGAAGAGCAGAACCAAGGGTAATGCCAAAAAGAATGTGAAGAGAGAAAAAAAGGTTGAAAATGTTTTCTTTGCAGTTTTTAGAGAGGATCATAGGACTGCTCTGGGAACGTGCATTCCTTCTGTCTTTGCATTTTGCTCAGTTCGGGAGGCAATGCATTTCTTTTGCTTTTTCCCAGTGCATGCACCTCAGGCTGGTCTGGCTTTTCCTTTCAGCCACTGTCCTCGTTTTCCTAGTTTTCTTAGTAGGTAAGGCTCTGCTCTTTTCTTTAACCCCTCTGACTGTGTGCTGGTGGCCTGGTCAGTAAGGGCTCGGTCCTCTGACTGCAAGGGGCTGTGAGTTTGAATCCAGCTTAGGGAAAATGGGAGGGAGGTGAAAAGTAGGTGTACTAGTCAAGCTTTTTTCTTTTTAAAACGGATCTGGTCCCTATTGGGATTTTTTTTCTAATTCCCTTTTTGAGAATGTTATTTTTGTTGGTGTTTCTTTTTACACCAGTCATGTTTCAATGAGGGTTTCCGTTTTATCTGTCTGGCATGCCCTGTTTTTCCGATAGGAGGTGTGGATTAGGGTTTCAGGAGGGATGTGTTTGGCTTGTCCAGTCCCTTCCCAGGTACGGCTTTTATGGGAGTCGCCACAGTTTCTGGCAGTGAAAGGTGTCTGTGCGTCTGTGTTACTGAGGTGACACCAGAAGTGGCGAGTTAGTGAGGGCCATTCTCCCCCGGCCGGACATCATCACGAAAGGCCGGCTCAGGGTGACGCGTGATAGCGGGTGACCGGGGACATTTCGGGCCTTGCCTCGGTGGATGATATCGGGCAAGGGAGGCAGCCGAAATTTGAAGATGAAACAGAAAAGGGAGAAGAAGAGATTTCCCTCCTGTGAGATGCAGAGCAAAGTGTGCCTTCTGGCCTCATGAGAAGCTTCAGCGTTCCGGAGCGCGATGACGCCGCGGAACACCGCCGCCCAGGCAGAAGGTCATCATTCAAGCCGCCGCCAGCAGGTTCTGGAGTGGAGTCGTAGCCTAGTGGTCAGAGCAATGGGCCCTGAACCAGGAAAGGCAGGGTTCAGTTCCCACTCAGGGATTGCAAAGGCAAATTACCTCTCTCTCCAACAACAATAAACATGGAAAAAACCTTTTTGGGATTTTTTTCAAAAGGCCGATATTCGGCTCCATTTGTCCGGCTAAATTTGGTATTAGCCAGGAAAATTGCAGACTTTGAAAATCCCATCCCCTGAGCGGCCCGACTTAGCCCGATGACTTTTTCTCTGGCTAAAACATTATCTGGCTAACTCGGGGGCAGGGTGGGGAGCCTTCCGGGTCAGAATTCGGCTCTCCGGCTGAGGTGAGTGCTGGGGCCTAGCCTGCGGCCACCTCAGCATAGCCTCCGGTATGTGAGGTGGCACGTGAGACACAAGCATCCTAATCCCAGGCCCTTCCGGGGGGGGGTCTAATTTATTATTTTATTTATATTTATATTTAGCCCACACCTTTTTACTGGTAGCTCCAGGCCGGAGGTAAGAAAGTAACACAGTAAACCAAGGCAGGGCAGATAAAGATAACAAGGGTCCACCCATTTGAGATTCGTCCACTTTGGTTAGAAGTTCCTAGAAATTGCCATAGGCAACCCAGCGACGACTTCTGCCTCCCCCTGTGTCTTTCACCTCACTTTTCAACTCTGTTCCCACCGCCGCTGGCTGTATGGGTCCCGAGCGTGCCCCAAGACTGTGGCAGTCACGGCACCTGCATCCGTCACTAGCGGGCCGTTTCAGGCCTCGCCCTCTTCAGCTTAATCGAGCGCCTGTGAGCCTGTCGAGCTGCAACTTAAACACCAGCGGCTCCCCCCACGGTGAAACATCCCTCGAGCGAACCGTGAAACACTGCATCTAGGGAGCCCCGCGGGCTTCAAACATCCGCTGTTACGACCGCACGGCTGAAGTCGGAACCACGCGGGGCTCCGTGAGCAAGGCCGTTTCAGGCCTTGCCCTCTTCAGCTTAATCGAGCGCCTGTGAGCCTGTCGAGCTGCAACTTAAACACCAGCGCCTCCGTCGTCCTGCACCACGCTGGGCTCCGCAGATAAAGAGCTCTGTGGTTCAAACGAGGGGAAATGGGAGGGCTGGGCAGGGGGTGAGAGTGGGAGATGGAGATGGAAAGTTGATTAGATGGGTGAAAAGAGAGAGACTGAGGACTGGAGTGCTGGTGAGGGACAGAAAGGGGTGACACTTCCCTGCGAGTGGACAGAAAGTTAAAGGAGTAAAAGAGAAAAGGGAAGGCTCAATGTCTGAGAGAGGGGTAGGGAAGACAGCAGAAGGGAAGAGCAGAACCAAGGGTAATGCCAAAAAGAATGTGAAGAGAGAAAAAAAGGTTGAAAATGTTTTCTTTGCAGTTTTTAGAGAGGATCATAGGACTGCTCTGGGAACGTGCATTCCTTCTGTCTTTGCATTTTGCTCAGTTCGGGAGGCAATGCATTTCTTTTGCTTTTTCCCAGTGCATGCACCTCAGGCTGGTCTGGCTTTTCCTTTCAGCCACTGTCCTCCGTTTTCCTAGTTTTCTTAGTAGGTAAGGCTCTGCTCTTTTCTTTAACCCCTCTGACTGTGTGCTGGTGGCCTGGTCAGTAAGGGCTCGGTCCTCTGACTGCCAGGGGCTGTGAGTTTGAATCCAGCTTAGGGGAAATGGGAGGGAGGTGAAAAGTAGGTACTAGTCAAGCTTTTTTCTTTTTTTTAAAACGGATCTGGTCCCTATTGGGATTTTTTTTCTAATTCACTTTATGAGAATGTTATTTTTGTTGGTGTTTCTTTTTACACCAGTCATGTTTCAATGAGGGTTTCCGTTTTATCTGTCTGGCATGCCCTGTTTTTCCAATAGGAGGTGTGGATTAGGGTTTCAGGAGGGATGTGTTTGGCTTGTCCAGTCCCTTCCCAGGTACGGCTTTTATGGGAGTCGCCACAGTTTCTGGCAGTGAAAGGTGTCTGTGCGTCTGTGTTACTGAGGTGACACCAGAAGTGGCGAGTTAGTGAGGGCCTGTCTCCCCCGGCCGGACATCATCACGAAAGGCCGGCTCAGGGTGACGCGTGATAGCGGGTGACCGGGGACATTTCGGGCCTTGCCTCGGTGGATGATATCGGGCAAGGGAGGCAGCCGAAATTTGAAGATGAAACAGAAAAGGGAGAAGAAGAGATTTCCCTCCTGTGAGATGCAGAGCAAAGTGTGCCTTCTGGCCTCATGAGAAGCTTCAGCGTTCCGGAGCGCGATGACGCCGCGGAACACCGCCGCCCAGGCAGAAGGTCATCATTCAAGCCGCCGCCAGCAGGTTCTGGAGTGGAGTCGTAGCCTAGTGGTCAGAGCAATGGGCCCTGAACCAGGGAAAGCCAGGGTTCAGTTCCCACTCAGGGGTTGCAAAGGCAAATTACCTCTCTCTCCAACAACAATAAACATGGAAAAAACCTTTTTGGGATTTTTTTCAATTGGCCGATATTCGGCTCCATTTGTCCGGCTAAATTTGGTATTAGCCAGGAAAATTGCAGACTTTGAAAATCCCATCCCCTGAGCGGCCCGACTTAGCCCGATGACTTTTTCTCTGGCTAAAACATTATCTGGCTAACTCGGGGGCAGGGTGGGGAGCCTTCCGGGTCAGAATTCGGCTCTCCGGCTGAGGTGAGTGCTGGGGCCTAGCCTGCGGCCACCTCAGCATAGCCTCCGGTATGTGAGGTGGCACGTGAGACACAAGCATCCTAATCCCAGGCCCTTCCGGGAGACCGGGGGGTGGTGGTCTAATTTATTATTTTATTTATATTTATATTTAGCCCACACCTTTTTACTGGTAGCTCCAGGCCGGAGGTAAGAAAGTAACACAGTAAACCAAGGCAGGGCAGATAAAGATCACAAGGGTCCACCCATTTGAGATTCGTCCACTTTGGTTAGAAGTTCCTAGAAATTGCCATAGGCAACCCAGCGACGACTTCTGCCTCCCCCTGTGTCTTTCACCTCACTTTTCAACTCTGTTCCCACCGCCACTGGCTGTATGGGTCCCGAGCGTGCCCCAAGACTGTGGCAGTCACGGCACCTGCATCCGTCACTAGCGGGCCGTTTCAGGCCCCGCCCTCTTCAGCTTAATCGAGCGCCTGTGAGCCTGTCGAGCTGCAACTTAAACACCAGCGGCTCCCCCCACGGTGAAACATCCCTCGAGCGAACCGTGAAACACTGCATCTAGGGAGCCCCGCGGGCTTCAAACATCCGCTGTTACGACCGCACGGCTGAAGTCGGAACCACGCGGGGCTCCGTGAGCAAGGCCGTTTCAGGCCTTGCCCTCTTCAGCTTAATCGAGCGCCTGTGAGCCTGTCGAGCTGCAACTTAAACACCAGCGCCTCCGTCGTCCTGCACCACGCTGGGCTCCGCAGATAAAGAGCTCTGTGGTTCAAACGAGGGGAAATGGGAGGGCTGGGCAGGGGGTGAGAGTGGGAGATGGAGATGGAAAGTTGATTAGATGGGTGAAAAGAGAGAGACTGAGGACTGGAGTGCTGGTGAGGGACAGAAAGGGGTGACACTTCCCTGCGAGTGGACAGAAAGTTAAAGGAGTAAAAGAGAAAAGGGAAGGCTCAATGTCTGAGAGAGGGGTAGGGAAGACAGCAGAAGGGAAGAGCAGAACCAAGGGTAATGCCAAAAAGAATGTGAAGAGAGAAAAAAAGGTTGAAAATGTTTTCTTTGCACTTTTTAGAGAGGATCATAGGACTGCTCTGGGAACGTGCATTCCTTCTGTCTTTGCATTTTGCTCAGTTCGGGAGGCAATGCATTTCTTTTGCTTTTTCCCAGTGCATGCACCTCAGGCTGGTCTGGCTTTTCCTTTCAGCCACTGTCCTCCGTTTTCCTAGTTTTCTTAGTAGGTAAGGCTCTGCTCTTTTCTTTAACCCCTCTGACTGTGTGCTGGTGGCCTGGTCAGTAAGGGCTCGGTCCTCTGACTGCCAGGGGCTGTGAGTTTGAATCCAGCTTAGGGGAAATGGGAGGGAGGTGAAAAGTAGGTACTAGTCAAGCTTTTTTCTTTTTTTTAAAACGGATCTGGTCCCTATTGGGATTTTTTTTCTAATTCACTTTATGAGAATGTTATTTTTGTTGGTGTTTCTTTTTACACCAGTCATGTTTCAATGAGGGTTTCCGTTTTATCTGTCTGGCATGCCCTGTTTTTCCAATAGGAGGTGTGGATTAGGGTTTCAGGAGGGATGTGTTTGGCTTGTCCAGTCCCTTCCCAGGTACGGCTTTTATGGGAGTCGCCACAGTTTCTGGCAGTGAAAGGTGTCTGTGCGTCTGTGTTACTGAGGTGACACCAGAAGTGGCGAGTTAGTGAGGGCCTGTCTCCCCCGGCCGGACATCATCACGAAAGGCCGGCTCAGGGTGACGCGTGATAGCGGGTGACCGGGGACATTTCGGGCCTTGCCTCGGTGGATGATATCGGGCAAGGGAGGCAGCCGAAATTTGAAGATGAAACAGAAAAGGGAGAAGAAGAGATTTCCCTCCTGTGAGATGCAGAGCAAAGTGTGCCTTCTGGCCTCATGAGAAGCTTCAGCGTTCCGGAGCGCGATGACGCCGCGGAACACCGCCGCCCAGGCAGAAGGTCATCATTCAAGCCGCCGCCAGCAGGTTCTGGAGTGGAGTCGTAGCCTAGTGGTCAGAGCAATGGGCCCTGAACGAGGGAAGCCAGGGTTCAGTTCCCACTCAGGGGTTGCAAAGGCAAATTACCTCTCTCTCCAACAACAATAAACATGGAAAAAACCTTTTTGGGATTTTTTTCAAAAGGCCGATATTCGGCTCCATTTGTCCGGCTAAATTTGGTATTAGCCAGGAAAATTGCAGACTTTGAAAATCCCATCCCCTGAGCGGCCCGACTTAGCCCGATGACTTTTTCTCTGGCTAAAACATTATCTGGCTAACTCGGGGGCAGGGTGGGGAGCCTTCCGGGTCAGAATTCGGCTCTCCGGCTGAGGTGAGTGCTGGGGCCTAGCCTGCGGCCACCTCAGCATAGCCTCCGGTATGTGAGGTGGCACGTGAGACACAAGCATCCTAATCCCAGGCCCTTCCGGGAGACCGGGGGGCTAATTTATTATTTTATTTATATTTATATTTAGCCCACACCTTTTTACTGGTAGCTCCAGGCCGGAGGTAAGAAAGTAACACAGTAAACCAAGGCAGGGCAGATAAAGATAACAAGGGTCCACCCATTTGAGATTCGTCCACTTTGGTTAGAAGTTCCTAGAAATTGCCATAGGCAACCCAGCGACGACTTCTGCCTCCCCCTGTGTCTTTCACCTCACTTTTCAACTCTGTTCCCACCGCCGCTGGCTGTATGGGTCCCGAGCGTGCCCCGAGACTGTCGGCAGTCACGGCACCTGCATCCGTCACTAGCGGGCCGTTTCAGGCCCCGCCCTCTTCAGCTTAATCGAGCGCCTGTGAGCCTGTCGAGCTGCAACTTAAACACCAGCGGCTCCCCCCACGGTGAAACATCCCTCGAGCGAACCGTGAAACACTGCATCTAGGGAGCCCCGCGGGCTTCAAACATCCGCTGTTACGACCGCACGGCTGAAGTCGGAACCACGCGGGGCTCCGTGAGCAAGGCCGTTTCAGGCCTTGCCCTCTTCAGCTTAATCGAGCGCCTGTGAGCCTGTCGAGCTGCAACTTAAACACCAGCGCCTCCGTCGTCCTGCACCACGCTGGGCTCCGCAGATAAAGAGCTCTGTGGTTCAAACGAGGGGAAATGGGAGGGCTGGGCAGGGGGTGAGAGTGGGAGATGGAGATGGAAAGTTGATTAGATGGGTGAAAAGAGAGAGACTGAGGACTGGAGTGCTGGTGAGGGACAGAAAGGGGTGACACTTCCCTGCGAGTGGACAGAAAGTTAAAGGAGTAAAAGAGAAAAGGGAAGGCTCAATGTCTGAGAGAGGGGTAGGGAAGACAGCAGAAGGGAAGAGCAGAACCAAGGGTAATGCCAAAAAGAATGTGAAGAGAGAAAAAAAGGTTGAAAATGTTTTCTTTGCACTTTTTAGAGAGGATCATAGGACTGCTCTGGGAACGTGCATTCCTTCTGTCTTTGCATTTTGCTCAGTTCGGGAGGCAATGCATTTCTTTTGCTTTTTCCCAGTGCATGCACCTCAGGCTGGTCTGGCTTTTCCTTTCAGCCACTGTCCTCCGTTTTCCTAGTTTTCTTAGTAGGTAAGGCTCTGCTCTTTTCTTTAACCCCCTCTGACTGTGTGCTGGTGGCCTGGTCAGTAAGGGCTCGGTCCTCTGACTGCCAGGGGCTGTGAGTTTGAATACAGCTTAGGGAAAATGGGAGGGAGGTGAAAAGTAGGTACTAGTCAAGCTTTTTTCTTTTTTTAAAACGGATCTGGTCCCTATTGGGATTTTTTTTCTAATTCACTTTATGAGAATGTTATTTTTGTTGGTGTTTCTTTTTACACCAGTCATGTTTCAATGAGGGTTTCCGTTTTATCTGTCTGGCATGCCCTGTTTTTCCAATAGGAGGTGTGGATTAGGGTTTCAGGAGGGATGTGTTTGGCTTGTCCAGTCCCTTCCCAGGTACGGCTTTTATGGGAGTCGCCACAGTTTCTGGCAGTGAAAGGTGTCTGTGCGTCTGTGTTACTGAGGTGACACCAGAAGCGGCGAGTTAGTGAGGGCCTGTCTCCCCCGGCCGGACATCATCACGAAAGGCCGGCTCAGGGTGACGCGTGATAGCGGGTGACCGGGGACATTTCGGGCCTTGCCTCGGTGGATGATATCGGGCAAGGGAGGCAGCCGAAATTTGAAGATGAAACAGAAAAGGGAGAAGAAGAGATTTCCCTCCAGTGAGATGCAGAGCAAAGTGTGCCTTCTGGCCTCATGAGAAGCTTCAGCGTTCCGGAGCGCGATGACGCCGCGGAACACCGCCGCCCAGGCAGAAGGTCATCATTCAAGCCGCCGCCAGCAGGTTCTGGAGTGGAGTCGTAGCCTAGTGGTCAGAGCAATGGGCCCTGATCCAGGAAAGCCAGGGTTCAGTTCCCACTCAGGGATTGCAAAGGCAAATTACCTCTCTCTCCAACAACAATAAACATGGAAAAAACCTTTTTGGGATTTTTTTCAAAAGGCCGATATTCGGCTCCATTTGTCCGGCTAAATTTGGTATTAGCCAGGAAAATTGCAGACTTTGAAAATCCCATCCCCTGAGCGGCCCGACTTAGCCCGATGACTTTTTCTCTGGCTAAAACATTATCTGGCTAACTCGGGGGCAGGGTGGGGAGCCTTCCGGGTCAGAATTCGGCTCTCCGGCTGAGGTGAGTGCTGGGGCCTAGCCTGTGGCCACCTCAGCATAGCCTCCGGTATGTGAGGTGGCACGTGAGACACAAGCATCCTAATCCCAGGCCCTTCCGGGAGACCGGGGGGGTGGTGGTCTAATTTATTATTTTATTTATATTTATATTTAGCCCACACCTTTTTATTGATAGCTCCAGGCCGGAGGTAACAAAGTAACACAGTAAACCAAGGCAGGGCAGATAAAGATCACAAGGGTCCACCCATTTGAGATTCGTCCACTTTGGTTAGAAGTTCCTAGAAATTGCCATAGGCAACCCAGCGACGACTTCTGCCTCCCCCTGTGTCTTTCACCTCACTTTTCAACTCTGTTCCCACCGCCGCTGGCTGTATGGGTCCCGAGCGTGCCCCGAGACTGTCGCAGTCACGGCATCTGCATCCGTCACTAGCGGGCCGTTTCAGGCCTCGCCCTCTTCAGCTTAATCGAGCGCCTGTGAGCCTGTCGAGCTGCAACTTAAACACCAGCGGCTCCCCCCACGGTGAAACATCCCTCGAGCGAACCGTGAAACACTGCATCTAGGGAGCCCCGCGGGCTTCAAACATCCGCTGTTACGACCGCACGGCTGAAGTCGGAACCACGCGGGGCGGGGCTCCGTAGATAAAGAGCTCTGTGGTTCAAACGAGGGGAAATGGGAGGGCTGGGCAGGGGGTGAGAGTGGGAGATGGAGATGGAAAGTTGATTAGATGGGTGAAAAGAGAGAGACTGAGGACCGGAGTGCTGGTGAGGGACAGAAAGGGGTGACACTTCCCTGCGAGTGGACAGAAAGTTAAAGGAGTAAAAGAGAAAAGGGAAGGCTCAATGTCTGAGAGAGGGGTAGGGAAGACAGCAGAAGGGAAGAGCAGAACCAAGGGTAATGCCAAAAAGAATGTGAAGAGAGAAAAAAAGGTTGAAAATGTTTTCTTTGCACTTTTTAGAGAGGATCATAGGACTGCTCTGGGAACGTGCATTCCTTCTGTCTTTGCATTTTGCTCAGTTCGGGAGGCAATGCATTTCTTTTGCTTTTTCCCAGTGCATGCACCTCAGGCTGGTCTGGCTTTTCCTTTCAGCCACTGTCCTCCGTTTTCCTAGTTTTCTTAGTAGGTAAGGCTCTGCTCTTTTCTTTAACCCCTCTGACTGTGTGCTGGTGGCCTGGTCAGTAAGGGCTCGGTCCTCTGACTGCCAGGGGCTGTGAGTTTGAATCCAGCTTAGGGGAAATGGGAGGGAGGTGAAAAGTAGGTACTAGTCAAGCTTTTTTCTTTTTTTAAAACGGATCTGGTCCCTATTGGGATTTTTTTTCTAATTCCCTTTTTGAGAATGTTATTTTTGTTGGTGTTTCTTTTTACACCAGTCATGTTTCAATGAGGGTTTCCGTTTTATCTGTCTGGCATGCCCTGTTTTTCCGATAGGAGGTGTGGATTAGGGTTTCAGGAGGGATGTGTTTGGCTTGTCCAGTCCCTTCCCAGGTACGGCTTTTATGGGAGTCGCCACAGTTTCTGGCAGTGAAAGGTGTCTGTGCGTCTGTGTTACTGAGGTGACACCAGAAGTGGCGAGTTAGTGAGGGCCATTCTCCCCCGGCCGGACATCATCACGAAAGGCCGGCTCAGGGTGACGCGTGATAGCGGGTGACCGGGGACATTTCGGGCCTTGCCTCGGTGGATGATATCGGGCAAGGGAGGCAGCCGAAATTTGAAGATGAAACAGAAAAGGGAGAAGAAGAGATTTCCCTCCTGTGAGATGCAGAGCAAAGTGTGCCTTCTGGCCTCATGAGAAGCTTCAGCGTTCCGGAGCGCGATGACGCCGCGGAACACCGCCGCCCAGGCAGAAGGTCATCATTCAAGCCGCCGCCAGCAGGTTCTGGAGTGGAGTCGTAGCCTAGTGGTCAGAGCAATGGGCCCTGAACCAGGAAAGGCAGGGTTCAGTTCCCACTCAGGGATTGCAAAGGCAAATTACCTCTCTCTCCAACAACAATAAACATGGAAAAAACCTTTTTGGGATTTTTTTCAAAAGGCCGATATTCGGCTCCATTTGTCCGGCTAAATTTGGTATTAGCCAGGAAAATTGCAGACTTTGAAAATCCCATCCCCTGAGCGGCCCGACTTAGCCCGATGACTTTTTCTCTGGCTAAAACATTATCTGGCTAACTCGGGGGCAGGGTGGGGAGCCTTCCGGGTCAGAATTCGGCTCTCCGGCTGAGGTGAGTGCTGGGGCCTAGCCTGCGGCCACCTCAGCATAGCCTCCGGTATGTGAGGTGGCACGTGAGACACAAGCATCCTAATCCCAGGCCCTTCCGGGGGGGGGTCTAATTTATTATTTTATTTATATTTATATTTAGCCCACACCTTTTTACTGGTAGCTCCAGGCCGGAGGTAAGAAAGTAACACAGTAAACCAAGGCAGGGCAGATAAAGATAACAAGGGTCCACCCATTTGAGATTCGTCCACTTTGGTTAGAAGTTCCTAGAAATTGCCATAGGCAACCCAGCGACGACTTCTGCCTCCCCCTGTGTCTTTCACCTCACTTTTCAACTCTGTTCCCACCGCCACTGGCTGTATGGGTCCCGAGCGTGCCCCAAGACTGTGGCAGTCACGGCACCTGCATCCGTCACTAGCGGGCCGTTTCAGGCCCCGCCCTCTTCAGCTTAATCGAGCGCCTGTGAGCCTGTCGAGCTGCAACTTAAACACCAGCGGCTCCCCCCACGGTGAAACATCCCTCGAGCGAACCGTGAAACACTGCATCTAGGGAGCCCCGCGGGCTTCAAACATCCGCTGTTACGACCGCACGGCTGAAGTCGGAACCACGCGGGGCTCCGTGAGCAAGGCCGTTTCAGGCCTTGCCCTCTTCAGCTTAATCGAGCGCCTGTGAGCCTGTCGAGCTGCAACTTAAACACCAGCGCCTCCGTCGTCCTGCACCACGCTGGGCTCCGCAGATAAAGAGCTCTGTGGTAAACGAGGGGAAATGGGAGGGCTGGGCAGGGGGTGAGAGTGGGAGATGGAGATGGAAAGTTGATTAGATGGGTGAAAAGAGAGAGACTGAGGACTGGAGTGCTGGTGAGGGACAGAAAGGGGTGACACTTCCCTGCGAGTGGACAGAAAGTTAAAGGAGTAAAAGAGAAAAGGGAAGGCTCAATGTCTGAGAGAGGGGTAGGGAAGACAGCAGAAGGGAAGAGCAGAACCAAGGGTAATGCCAAAAAGAATGTGAAGAGAGAAAAAAAGGTTGAAAATGTTTTCTTTGCACTTTTTAGAGAGGATCATAGGACTGCTCTGGGAACGTGCATTCCTTCTGTCTTTGCATTTTGCTCAGTTCGGGAGGCAATGCATTTCTTTTGCTTTTTCCCAGTGCATGCACCTCAGGCTGGTCTGGCTTTTCCTTTCAGCCACTGTCCTCGTTTTCCTAGTTTTCTTAGTAGGTAAGGCTCTGCTCTTTTCTTTAACCCCTCTGACTGTGTGCTGGTGGCCTGGTCAGTAAGGGCTCGGTCCTCTGACTGCAAGGGGCTGTGAGTTTGAATCCAGCTTAGGGGAAATGGGAGGGAGGTGAAAAGTAGGTACTAGTCAAGCTTTTTTCTTTTTAAAACGGATCTGGTCCCTATTGGGATTTTTTTTCTAATTCGCTTTTTGAGAATGTTATTTTTGTTGGTGTTTCTTTTTACACCAGTCATGTTTCAATGAGGGTTTCCGTTTTATCTGTCTGGCATGCCCTGTTTTTCCAATAGGAGGTGTGGATTAGGGTTTCAGGAGGGATGTGTTTGGCTTGTCCAGTCCCTTCCCAGGTACGGCTTTTATGGGAGTCGCCACAGTTTCTGGCAGTGAAAGGTGTCTGTGCGTCTGTGTTACTGAGGTGACACCAGAAGTGGCGAGTTAGTGAGGGCCTGTCTCCCCCGGCCGGACATCATCACGAAAGGCCGGCTCAGGGTGACGCGTGATAGCGGGTGACCGGGGACATTTCGGGCCTTGCCTCGGTGGATGATATCGGGCAAGGGAGGCAGCCGAAATTTGAAGATGAAACAGAAAAGGGAGAAGAAGAGATTTCCCTCCTGTGAGATGCAGAGCAAAGTGTGCCTTCTGGCCTCATGAGAAGCTTCAGCGTTCCGGAGCGCGATGACGCCGCGGAACACCGCCGCCCAGGCAGAAGGTCATCATTCAAGCCGCCGCCAGCAGGTTCTGGAGTGGAGTCGTAGCCTAGTGGTCAGAGCAATGGGCCCTGATCCAGGAAAGCCAGGGTTCAGTTCCCACTCAGGGATTGCAAAGGCAAATTACCTCTCTCTCCAACAACAATAAACATGGAAAAAACCTTTTTGGGATTTTTTTCAAAAGGCCGATATTCGGCTCCATTTGTCCGGCTAAATTTGGTATTAGCCAGGAAAATTGCAGACTTTGAAAATCCCATCCCCTGAGCGGCCCGACTTAGCCCGATGACTTTTTCTCTGGCTAAAACATTATCTGGCTAACTCGGGGGCAGGGTGGGGAGCCTTCCGGGTCAGAATTCGGCTCTCCGGCTGAGGTGAGTGCTGGGGCCTAGCCTGCGGCCACCTCAGCATAGCCTCCGGTATGTGAGGTGGCACGTGAGACACAAGCATCCTAATCCCAGGCCCTTCCGGGGGGGTGGTGGTCTAATTTATTATTTTATTTATATTTATATTTAGCCCACACCTTTTTACTGGTAGCTCCAGGCCGGAGGTAAGAAAGTAACACAGTAAACCAAGGCAGGGCAGATAAAGATAACAAGGGTCCACCCATTTGAGATTCGTCCACTTTGGTTAGAAGTTCCTAGAAATTGCCATAGGCAACCCAGCGACGACTTCTGCCTCCCCCTGTGTCTTTCACCTCACTTTTCAACTCTGTTCCCACCGCCACTGGCTGTATGGGTCCCGAGCGTGCCCCAAGACTGTGGCAGTCACGGCACCTGCATCCGTCACTAGCGGGCCGTTTCAGGCCCCGCCCTCTTCAGCTTAATCGAGCGCCTGTGAGCCTGTCGAGCTGCAACTTAAACACCAGCGGCTCCCCCCACGGTGAAACATCCCTCGAGCGAACCGTGAAACACTGCATCTAGGGAGCCCCGCGGGCTTCAAACATCCGCTGTTACGACCGCACGGCTGAAGTCGGAACCACGCGGGGCTCCGTGAGCAAGGCCGTTTCAGGCCTTGCCCTCTTCAGCTTAATCGAGCGCCTGTGAGCCTGTCGAGCTGCAACTTAAACACCAGCGCCTCCGTCGTCCTGCACCACGCTGGGCTCCGCAGATAAAGAGCTCTGTGGTTCAAACGAGGGGAAATGGGAGGGCTGGGCAGGGGGTGAGAGTGGGAGATGGAGATGGAAAGTTGATTAGATGGGTGAAAAGAGAGAGACTGAGGACTGGAGTGCTGGTGAGGGACAGAAAGGGGTGACACTTCCCTGCGAGTGGACAGAAAGTTAAAGGAGTAAAAGAGAAAAGGGAAGGCTCAATGTCTGAGAGAGGGGTAGGGAAGACAGCAGAAGGGAAGAGCAGAACCAAGGGTAATGCCAAAAAGAATGTGAAGAGAGAAAAAAAGGTTGAAAATGTTTTCTTTGCAGTTTTTAGAGAGGATCATAGGACTGCTCTGGGAACGTGCATTCCTTCTGTCTTTGCATTTTGCTCAGTTCGGGAGGCAATGCATTTCTTTTGCTTTTTCCCAGTGCATGCACCTCAGGCTGGTCTGGCTTTTCCTTTCAGCCACTGTCCTCCGTTTTCCTAGTTTTCTTAGTAGGTAAGGCTCTGCTCTTTTCTTTAACCCCTCTGACTGTGTGCTGGTGGCCTGGTCAGTAAGGGCTCGGTCCTCTGACTGCCAGGGGCTGTGAGTTTGAATCCAGCTTAGGGGAAATGGGAGGGAGGTGAAAAGTAGGTACTAGTCAAGCTTTTTTTTTTTTTAAAACGGATCTGGTCCCTATTGGGATTTTTTTTCTAATTCACTTTTGAGAATGTTATTTTTGTTGGTGTTTCTTTTTACACCAGTCATGTTTCAATGAGGGTTTCCGTTTTATCTGTCTGGCATGCCCTGTTTTTCCAATAGGAGGTGTGGATTAGGGTTTCAGGAGGGATGTGTTTGGCTTGTCCAGTCCCTTCCCAGGTACGGCTTTTATGGGAGTCGCCACAGTTTCTGGCAGTGAAAGGTGTCTGTGCGTCTGTGTTACTGAGGTGACACCAGAAGTGGCGAGTTAGTGAGGGCCTGTCTCCCCCGGCCGGACATCATCACGAAAGGCCGGCTCAGGGTGACGCGTGATAGCGGGTGACCGGGGACATTTCGGGCCTTGCCTCGGTGGATGATATCGGGCAAGGGAGGCAGCCGAAATTTGAAGATGAAACAGAAAAGGGAGAAGAAGAGATTTCCCTCCTGTGAGATGCAGAGCAAAGTGTGCCTTCTGGCCTCATGAGAAGCTTCAGCGTTCCGGAGCGCGATGACGCCGCGGAACACCGCCGCCCAGGCAGAAGGTCATCATTCAAGCCGCCGCCTGCAGGTTCTAGAGTGGAGTCGTAGCCTAGTGGTCAGAGCAATGGGCCCTGAACCAGGAAAGGCAGGGTTCAGTTCCCACTCAGGCATTGCAAAGGCAAATTACCTCTCTCTCCAACAACAATAAACATGGAAAAAACCTTTTTGGGATTTTTTTCAAAAGGCCGATATTCGGCTCCATTTGTCCGGCTAAATTTGGTATTAGCCAGGAAAATTGCAGACTTTGAAAATCCCATCCCCTGAGCGGCCCGACTTAGCCCGATGACTTTTTCTCTGGCTAAAACATTATCTGGCTAACTCGGGGGCAGGGTGGGGAGCCTTCCGGGTCAGAATTCGGCTCTCCGGCTGAGGTGAGTGCTGGGGCCTAGCCTGCGGCCACCTCAGCATAGCCTCCGGTATGTGAGGTGGCACGTGAGACACAAGCATCCTAATCCCAGGCCCTTCCGGGAGACCGGGGGGTGGTGGTCTAATTTATTATTTTATTTATATTTATATTTAGCCCACACCTTTTTATTGATAGCTCCAGGCCGGAGGTAACAAAGTAACACAGTAAACCAAGGCAGGGCAGATAAAGATCACAAGGGTCCACCCATTTGAGATTCGTCCACTTTGGTTAGAAGTTCCTAGAAATTGCCATAGGCAACCCAGCGACGACTTCTGCCTCCCCCTGTGTCTTTCACCTCACTTTTCAACTCTGTTCCCACCGCCGCTGGCTGTATGGGTCCCGAGCGTGCCCCGAGACTGTCGCAGTCACGGCACCTGCATCCGTCACTAGCGGGCCGTTTCAGGCCTCGCCCTCTTCAGCTTAATCGAGCGCCTGTGAGCCTGTCGAGCTGCAAATTAAACACCAGCGGCTCCCCCCACGGTGGAACATCCCTCGAGCGAACCGTGAAACACTGCATCTAGGGAGCCCCGCGGGCTTCAAACATCCGCCGTTACGACCGCACGGCAGAAGTCTGAACCACGCGGGGCTCCGTAGATAAAGAGCTCTGTGGTTCAAACGAGGGGAAATGGGAGGGCTGGGCAGGGGGTGAGAGTGGGAGATGGAGATGGAAAGTTGATTAGATGGGTGAAAAGAGAGAGACTGAGGACTGGAGTGCTGGTGAGGGACAGAAAGGGGTGACACTTCCCTGCGAGTGGACAGAAAGTTAAAGGAGTAAAAGAGAAAAGGGAAGGCTCAATGTCTGAGAGAGGGGTAGGGAAGACAGCAGAAGGGAAGAGCAGAACCAAGGGTAATGCCAAAAAGAATGTGAAGAGAGAAAAAAAGGTTGAAAATGTTTTCTTTGCACTTTTTAGAGAGGATCATAGGACTGCTCTGGGAACGTGCATTCCTTCTGTCTTTGCATTTTGCTCAGTTCGGGAGGCAATGCATTTCTTTTGCTTTTTCCCAGTGCATGCACCTCAGGCTGGTCTGGCTTTTCCTTTCAGCCACTGTCCTCCGTTTTCCTAGTTTTCTTAGTAGGTAAGGCTCTGCTCTTTTCTTTAACCCCTCTGACTGTGTGCTGGTGGCCTGGTCAGTAAGGGCTCGGTCCTCTGACTGCCAGGGGCTGTGAGTTTGAATCCAGCTTAGGGAAAATGGGAGGGAGGTGAAAAGTAGGTACTAGTCAAGCTTTTTTCTTTTTTTTAAAACGGATCTGGTCCCTATTGGGATTTTTTTTCTAATTCGCTTTTTGAGAATGTTATTTTTGTTGGTGTTTCTTTTTACACCAGTCATGTTTCAATGAGGGTTTCCGTTTTATCTGTCTGGCATGCCCTGTTTTTCCGATAGGAGGTGTGGATTAGGGTTTCAGGAGGGATGTGTTTGGCTTGTCCAGTCCCTTCCCAGGTACGGCTTTTATGGGAGTCGCCACAGTTTCTGGCAGTGAAAGGTGTCTGTGCGTCTGTGTTACTGAGGTGACACCAGAAGTGGCGAGTTAGTGAGGGCCTGTCTCCCCCGGCCGGACATCATCACGAAAGGCCGGCTCAGGGTGACGCGTGATAGCGGGTGACCGGGGACATTTCGGGCCTTGCCTCGGTGGATGATATCGGGCAAGGGAGGCAGCCGAAATTTGAAGATGAAACAGAAAAGGGAGAAGAAGAGATTTCCCTCCTGTGAGATGCAGAGCAAAGTGTGCCTTCTGGCCTCATGAGAAGCTTCAGCGTTCCGGAGCGCGATGACGCCGCGGAACACCGCCGCCCAGGCAGAAGGTCATCATTCAAGCCGCCGCCAGCAGGTTCTGGAGTGGAGTCGTAGCCTAGTGGTCAGAGCAATGGGCCCTGAACGAGGGAAGCCAGGGTTCAGTTCCCACTCAGGGATTGCAAAGGCAAATTACCTCTCTCTCCAACAACAATAAACATGGAAAAAACCTTTTTGGGATTTTTTTCAAAAGGCCAATATTCGGCTCCATTTGTCCGGCTAAATTTGGTATTAGCCAGGAAAATTGCAGACTTTGAAAATCCCATCCCCTGAGCGGCCCGACTTAGCCCGATGACTTTTTCTCTGGCTAAAACATTATCTGGCTAACTCGGGGGCAGGGTGGGGAGCCTTCAGGGTCAGGGCTGTTCAGCTTGGAGAAGAGACGACTGAGGGGGGATATGATAGAGGTGTTTACAATCATGAGAAGTCTAGAACGGGTAGATGTGAATCGGTTATTTACTCTTTCGGATAATAGGAAGACTAGGGGGCACTCCATGAAGTTAGCATGGGGCACATTTAAAACTAATTGGAGAAAATTCTTTTTCACTCAACGCACAATTAAACTCTGGAATTTGTTGCCAGAGGATGTGGTTAGTGCAGTTAGTAGAGCTGTGTTTAAAAAAGGATTGGATAAGTTCTTGGAGGAGAAGTCCATTACCTGCTATTAATTAAGTTGACTTAGATAATAACCACCGCTATAGACTTAGTTTTTGAGTTCTTGCCAGGTTCTTATGGCCTGGATTGGCCAATGTTGGAAACAGGATGCTGGGCTTGATGGACCCTTGGTCTGACCCAGTATGGCATGTTCTTATGTTGTTAAAGTTGCAAGCAAACCAGTCCTCCTCTTGCTAATTCAAGACAATCTCAGGACACCTGGATATCAAACATTCCCAAGTATGGAGAGCAAAACAATTTTATATCCTTATTTTTCATTACTGGGTCTTTGTGTCTGCTATTTTGAAATATTTTATTGGTATCTAGACATTTTTATATGAGTTTTTAATTATTGGATATTCCAATCATCAGCTGTTTTGAAATAATCTGTTATTTTTGTTAGTATGGTTTTACTGCTACTGATTTTATATTTATTGATTTGTTTTATAAGGATGGGTGATGTTTCTTTTTTTCCTTTATTACACTGCATACAGAGACTCTGGCTTGTTGCGGTTTCCAGTTCAGTTTTTGTCTGCATGCTTCTAGTTATGCGTTTTGGTCTCTTTATTCTTTGTTAGGTGAGGGTCAGCACATGTGATTCGGGTGAAGTTCTCTGCTGGTATGTAGTTTCTGTGTAGGGCTCTATAGCAGCCTGACTTGGTCCGTTTTCCAATAGGCGATGTATTGGTGTCTTAAGGCCTGGTGTAATATTTTCAGTGTTGCCTTTTCTTAGGTAAGGTGGTTACTGTTTGAGTGCTGGAAATTGGTGCTGTTTTGGTATGGGATGTTTATTATTTATGCAATCTCTGTTCAGAGCACTTATCTTTCCCCTGTGTCATTCTTAACAATAAAAGTAATACTGGGCCTTTATTTTTTATTTCCGCTGTGAATTGTAATGAGCAGTTTGTCGCACATGTGAGCGTGGTCTCTCAGGTCTGTTACAATGGGAAAAAGGTTGAGAACCGCTGCTCTAATCCAATGGCTAGTATTCTGGTGAATGGAGAATTCTTTAAACTGTTTTGTCTTTCTAGAGGAACAAGGCAAGGGTGCCCTCTCTCACCATTGCTATTCATTCTCATATTAGAACCCCTGGACAATTATATGTAGCAGATTAAATTGGTCAGTAGATATTAATTACTTATGACATTTGTTTATGAATGACATTCTATTGTACATTCCAAAGGCGTGACTTCATATGGAAAATATATTAGAGATTTTTTAAATATATGGGGCTTTTTCGGGATTCAAAATAAATCTAGAGAAATACAAGGTGCTAGACCTTTCCAGCTCTTTACTAGATAAATGGCCTAATTGCCCACTAAAATGGGCTAAATGTACTATTACATATTTGGGTATCCAGATAGATAAAAATATGGAAGAATGGTCTCCCTCTAATATTAACCCAATCATAGTGTCTTTTTGTTCTAATATTAAGAAATGCATGCATTACCCCCTCTTGATGCTAGGGAGAATAGTATTGTTTAAGATGATGCTACTACCAAATCTACTCTATACCCTCCAAGCTGGTACTATTGGTGATAAAAGCAAAACATCTAAAGCTTTTAAATAATTTAATGTTCTCAGTTTATTTGGAACAATAGAAGACCGCGGATATCTACTGCCAAACGTTCAACTCCAGTGGGAGATTACATTTTGCTTCACTCGGTTGGCGATTGGTTAAGGATGAGTAACTGTTACTCAGATACAAAAATGGAGCAATTGGTTGCGCTCCTTATGACCTCCGATATTTATTGCATGGCAACAGGTCCAGTATACCTGAATATTTAAAGGTAGATTTTTAAAAATGTGTGCGGTTCCTGACGCGCACACACGGACGCGGCTATTTTATAACATGCGCGCACCGGCACACGTATGTTATACCGGTGCCGGATTTTCATGACTGCGCGCATGTGTGGGCAGGTGGCCTGCTCCGCACCTGGGGGGGGTAGATTTTAGAAAAATACACGTAGCAACGTGATCGGGCTCCCCTGGTTCCCTCCCAGTCCGCTCCAATTAAGGAATGGACTGGGAGGGAACATTTCTATCCCTAACCCTACCCTTCCTACCTCTTCTCCTCTCCTTCCCGACCCCTAAACTTACCCTATCTTTTTTATTTTTGAACTTACCCTCTCCTTTGAGCAGTAGTAAATTCCATGCACTGGCTGGCTGCCGGCGCGCATTTCCCCGGGACAGCAGCTAATGGCGCTGTCTCGGCCCGTCCCCCTACTCAGACCGCACCCCCGGCTCGGCCCTTTTGCAAGGCCCGGCACTTTTAAAATCGGGCCGATAACGTCCAGTCCATTAGTATTTGTTATGAGCTATGCGTGGCGGTTTGTACTCCAACTTTGGTCGCTCCCGCGGGCGTCACTATGGATACCAAGCCGGATGTTTCTCCGGGGGATCACAATAAGATTTTTCAGAAATGAAGTCAAAACAAAACAGATACAGTGCAATTTTTTTTATTGATAGCCAGACTATGACAATCTATCCATTTGAGCAATGTAAGGCAAATTTGGGGTTTATAAACAGTGATTAGTTTGCATACAGAAAATTGGCGAGCTTTATTCTTCCAAAATTTTCCTCTAAAGATCAAAGTGCTACCTTAGTGGGATCCCAGAACCTTTTATGTGTGTAACAAGGAGGAAAATATAAACTATCTACTTGCTACAAATATCTACACTCGGTTAGTACATATCACTAGCAGAAGATGATATAGATAACGGTTAGGCATGGATGTATAAGAATTATTTCAGTGCCCTTGAGAGAACAACAACTGAAATTAACTCACAGGATTAAGGTTTCCCCTTACCCAGCTTATCAAATGGGTATCAGTAAAGTGGCCAAGTGGCTTTCTGTATGAGACGTAAACAAAACTACTTTGTTCCCTTGTGTTTGGGAGCGTGCCCCGGGACCTGGCTTTTGGGAGCTAATAGTACATCAGACAGAGGCTAATCTCCAGATTTCATTTCCTTGATTATCCACGTCTTGCATTTTGTTAATCAAACCACAGGGTTTAAGTTGCTCTAAACATGATCTTACATTTGCGGCTAAGGGATTTTGTATTGTAAAGAAAAGCATCCCGGCGAAGTGGATAGCCCAGGAGGGACCGTTACAAATTCCATCACCAAAGTCCACCAGATTAAACATAACACGTGAAGGCGCCTTTTCAGTGGCAGGGCCAGTTCTATGGAACACTTTACCCCTAGCCTTAGATTAATTCCCAGTTCCAGAGAGTTCAAGCAGGCACTAAAACATTCTCTTTTTGCACTAGCCTTTCCAACTCCCCAAAATCAGTGCTACTTTCATTTTATCTTTTCTCCAATACATGCGTCTTATTCTGATGACATTCTGTTTGACAATGTTATCATGATGTCTTTTAAGTTTTATTTTTAAACCCATGTTCAAGATTTGTTTTTCATTTTTGTGCCCTCGACTTTAGTTTTTTCTACGTTGTTTTATTTAACTTTGTTTTGATTAATAATATTATGTGTGTTCCTTGGGACCCGCCCTGAACATTGGAGGGCGCGGGATACAAATACTCGAAATAAAATAAATAAATAAATAAATAAATACCTCCAGCCCCGGCTTAGAGGGGACCCATTGAAGCCACTGCTAGGCCCCCGCCGCTGTGCAGGCCTGACACGCTGGGCTAGGGACGCCGCTGAGCTGAGCGGGGCGTCCCTAGGCGCGCACATGTGCAGCTCTGACAAATTTAAAGAGCCCGCAGTGGGAAATCCGCCGCGGCGCCCTCAGATGACATCACAGGCCTTCCCCCTATTTAAGGCCTGTTCTGACCTGCCTCAGGCACCTCGCAATAGATCTAACTCCTCAGAGTAGCTATTGCCTTTGCATTCCTGGTTCTGCTCTGCGTCTTCGGCAGTCCTGTGTTGGCTCCTGGTCCTTCTTCGGTCTGCCCTTCTCCTGGTTTCCTGTCTTGTGTGCCCTCGTCTTTCTTCAGCACCCCATCCTGTTGCTCCGCCTTGCCTCACCCCCTCGGATTAACCTCCTGGTTTGACGTCAGTTGGGACTCTTGGCTTTGTCTTCGATTGGATGCCTGGCCTGACTTCAGACTGCTTCTCGATGTTGCTTGCCTTCCACCTGGCCCTGTGACCACTGCCTGTTGATCGTCTCGCTTGAACTCTGAATGCCCAGACCTCGGCCCGGACTTCGTCTCCCCACGAACTCCACCTGCCCCTGACCTCAGCCTGGACCAGTCTCTGCTGACTGCCCCGACCACTACTTGGACTGACCCTGTTTCATGCCTGCTAGCCTACTACACCTTCCGCGACGGATTCATCTCCTTCCAGAGGCCCATGCTTAAATCCAGCCGGTCCTGGCACCCGAGGGCTCAACCTAAGGGGAACGAGGGCTGGTACTGGCGAAGTTCCTGTTGGGCCTCTGTTCCAGCCAGCTCTGCCTGCCGATGCTGGGGACCTGCAGAGCTCCTCCCTGTGGCTATCACCAACATTCAGAACTTGTCTATTGATATTCAAAAGAAATGCCATGTTTAATGCTCTCTGTAAACTGTAGAAGGGATAATAGAGAGTATTTGAGGCTGGATAGGAAGTATGAGAATAATGATAAATGATATGGGGCTGGATCGACAGAGCATGACATAGTACACATAAAGGGCTAAAATAGCGAGTCGGAAGGCTGATCATTGGGGTAGGAGGGATGGGGAGGGATTATAGGAAGGAAAGGGAGAATTTTAAGTGGGAAGAAAATCAATACACGAGGGTGATTATAGTTAAACAGCATGGTTGTCTCGGGAGGGGGAATCTGTATGTAGGTATGCATTACGTGTATAACGATGCTTATGGTCCACTGTGTTTATATAAAACTGATGACTATATTCACGATGATAATGTTATCTCATTATGTTTCATCATTATCCAGAGACATCTATAATGTAAGGAAGTGTGTTTAAATGCAAAAATATTTGGGTGACTATACAACAGACGATAATTGGCACACCACCTCTCGAATGGTTAATATGGGGAGCAGATAGTTATAAGAAGTGGTTTATGAGGGCATTACCCTTTAACCAATTGACATTAGCAATCTGGAAAGCCTACAGGGGAAAACTGACTGGTAATAAAGTGTACTGGCACTGCATTTCTTTCCTATTTACCAATGATTTTTTGTCAGGTAATTTGGGTGCGGAAGCGCTTCGTTGGATAGCTTTAGGAACTGAGAGATGAGAACAGGTTGGAACGGTTTGAGGAATTGTGCCAAGGTTACCCCCTAGAGCAAAAAGGATAGGTGCCCATATTTGCAATTAACATCTTCTGTATGACCAAAGGGGATAGTGGAGGTATTACAGCAGAGCAAAACGATGTTTGAAGTTTATCGTGCGAGAGCAGAGGATGTCAAGTAAGAACACATCAAACAATCTAAGCTCTGATTGGCGAGTTGCGGTCCAAACATAGGCATATCTTTGCCTGGGAGCAGGATTTCGGGTTGCAAATAGAAGAAGCTGAGTGGGATTTGTGCTTTCAGATCACGGGGAAGAGTTCAGTCTCATCACAAAGTATGGAGAATGGCTACAAGATTCTGTACAGGTGGTACCCGACACCAGTAAAGTTAAAAAGATGTTTCCTGATATCTCTCATCTCTGCTGACGTAGGGGGGGAAGGGACATCTTTATCATATATGATGGGAATGTCCCATAAGAAGTAGTTTCTGGAACATGGTTTTAGAATTGATATATGAAATTACGGGTTTTAAAGTCCAGAAGAATCCTAGTTTGTTACTCCTAATAAAGATGGCTGAATTAAATGAGAGAGTTCGACACCTGATATTGCAAATCATGGTGGCAGCAAGGTGCTAAATTGCTGCATGGTGGCATAAGGTTGAAACTCCTTTAACGTTCAATGGTGGGGAAGGTATATAACAGGTGTAAACTTATGGCATGTACGCATGATAGTTTTCTGAAATTTGAGAAAATGTGTGCCCCGTATATCATCTGGAGGGACAAGTTGACTGATATTTTCCCAAATTAGCTGACTGATATTTTCCCAAATTTGTTGCCTGGTCTATTCATTTATCCATCTAGACTAGTAATGAACATTTTATTATTAAGTGGTTTTATTTCTTTTATTCTATTTTAGGTTGTTTTAGTTTTAGTAAGAATTTTATGCTACTGTATTATATTATGATTATTTTAAGTCTAGTTTTATGATAAGTAACAATTTTATTATTTTGGTTGATATTTGTTATGCGAGAATTACTGCTTAATGATAGAGAATTGTGTTTTAGTATAATATTGAGGTTGCTGTATGTTATGTTTTTAATTGCACTTCTGTTCGTTATGTTAAATTTTGTCATGTAAACCGACTTGAAATGAATTTGAATGTCGGTATATAAATTTGACTAAATAAATCAATAAAAGTGGTTGGCCAAGCAAGAGGATAAACAGGGAAAAAGGCTAACAGTACTTTTAAAAGAATTATCATCGGGAGCTTAGCCGTGTGGCTGTTCCTCGACTCAGCGCATAACTGCAAGTCCGCTGTGGCATTCTTTAATCATCCTGACAGCTTATCCCCGGCTCCCAGGGACCTCCCAGCAGTTTCCTCCCCTCCTCCCCTGGCTGCTCAGGAACCCCGAGGCCTATGCTCCCTACTTGTTTGGGTGAATCATTCTTCTCCTCCTCGCTCTTCTTCCAAGCTGGTTTTGCACTGCTCTTTGCTATCTTTACTGTGGTATTCTTTAATCATCCTGACAGCTTATCCCCATCCCATCAGGGACACCCCAATAGGTACCTTCCCCTCCTCCTTCGGCCTCTGGTGGTCCTTAGTTGTTTGGGTGTTTCATTTTTTTCTATTTTCCTCTCCTTCCCAGACTGTTTTGCACTGGTCTTTTGCACTTTTACTGTTGTGCTCTTTTCTCCCTTGGAGTTCTATCTATATTGCCTTCTTTTTCAGTTTCATCCTTCAATTGTTTAAAGATGTTATCACTTAAGGATTTCTGCGTTATGATCTGGTCAAATAAAGGTCTATGATTTTTATCCATTGCCTTTTGCAACCTTGCCTTTGATATCATTGTTCTTTCTTCCATTTTTTTTTTTTTTGGCGAGCTCTCTGTATAACCCACAGATGTAAAAATGGGATTTGTGGCATAGAAATAGCAGTGCATCATCTCCTTTCTGTCTTCAGGGTGCATTTGGTAGTAGATAATCCGCTTAATTTTTTCATTGACTTCCGTGGTTTATCAGCTGCTGCAGTGGGTCCATGAACAGCATCAACATGGCCTTCAGCAGCACCAGGGCTTTTATCTTCATCTGAAGATTCAGCACCGGTATTTCCCTAGTACTTAGACTAAGGGAGGGCACCCTTTTATCCTAGGTAAAGTGCAATCAGAATGAATTTTTCTTTGTTTGCTTCCTACCACGCTTCAATAGTAGTAATCGCCTAGCTGAGATTGAGTTTAGGTATTATGCAACAGGGTCACCACGTGAAAGTACTCAGCAAGACTTGGTGAAATACAATCACTCCATCTGATTCTCTTTTGTGTGAATCCTTTCATGCTTGTTCAGGTTTGATTTCACCCTGAAGCATTTATCACATTCAGTGCATGTAAATGGTCTCTCTCCTGTGTGGATCCTTTCATGGCTTTTCAGATACGATTTGCACCTGAAGCTTTTATCACACTCCATGCATGTAAATGGTTTCTCCCCTGTGTGGATCCTTTCATGCATTTTCAGTTTTGATTTACAACTGAATTGTTTATCACACTTCATACATGTGAACGGTTTCTCTCCTGTGTGGATCGTTTCATGCCTTTTCAGTATTGCTTTACACCTGAAGCTTTTATTACACTCAATGCATGTAAATGGTTTCTCTCCTGTGTGGCTCATTTCGTGTATTTTCAGGTTTGATTTACAACTGAAGCGTTTATTGCACTTAGTGCATGTGAATGGTTTCTCTCCAGTGTGGATCCTTTCATGACTTTTTAGTTCAGATTTCGAACTGAAGCTTTTATTACATTCAGTGCATTTGAATGGTTTCTCTCCTGTGTGGCTCATTTCGTGCCTTGTCAGCTCATATTTTGAACTAAAGCTTTTATCACACTTGGTGCAGTTAAATGGTTTCTCTCCTGTGTGGATCCTTTCATGCATTTTCAATTGGGATTTCCAACTGAAGCTTTTATCACAATTGGTACAGGTAAATGGTTTTTCTCCTGTGTGGATCCTTTCATGCATTTTCAGTATTGATTTACAACTGAAGCTCTTATCACACTCAGTGCATGTAAATGGTTTCTCTCCTGTATGGCTCATTTCGTGCTTTGTCAGTTCATGTTTCCAACTAAAGCTTTTATCACACTCAGCGTTTGTAAATGGTTTCTCTCCTGTGTGGATCCTTTCATGGCTCTTCAGATATGATTTCCACCTGAAGCTTTTATCACATTCATTGCATGTAAATGGTTTTTCTCCTGTGTGGATCCTTTCATGGCTTTTCAGATACGATTTCCACCTGAAACTTTTATTACATTCCGAGCATGTAAATGGTTTCTCTCCTGTGTGGCTCATTTCATGTCTTCTCAGATTACCTTTCAAACTAAAGCTTTTATTACACTCAGTGCACGCAAATGGTTTCTCTCCTGTATGGATCCTTTCATGATATTTTAGTTTTGATTTAAAACTGAAGCTTTTATCACACTCAGTGCAAGTAAATGTTTTTTCTCCTCTACGGTTCATTTCATGCCTTTTCCGTTCAGGTTTTGAACTTAAGCTATTATCACATTTTGTGCATTTAAATAGTTTCTGTCCTGTATGAGTTTTTTCATGCATTTTCATTTGGGATTTCCAACTGAAGCTTTTATCACACACAGTGCACGTAAATGGTTTTTCTCCTGTGTGGATCCTTTCGTGCATTTTCAGACAGGGTTTTGAACTGAAGCTTTTCACACACACAATGCATATAAATGGTTTCTCTCCTGTGTGGGTCCTTTTATGTCTTTTCAGTTCTGATTTACAACTGAAGCTTTTACTACACTCAGTGCAAGTAAATGGTTTCTCTCCTGTGTGGCTTCTTTCATGTATTTTCAGTACGAATTTCCAACTGAAGCTTTTATCACACTTGGTGCAATTAAATGGTTTCTCTCCTGTGTGGATCCTTTTGTGCATTTTCAGTTCAAATTTCCAACTGAAGCTTTTATCACACTGGGTACAGTTAAACGGTTTCTCCCCTGTGTGGATCCTTTCATGCCTTTGCATTTGGGATTTCCAACTAAAGCTTTTATCACACTGAGTGCAAGTAAATGGTTTCTCTCCTGTGTGGATCCTTTCATGTATTTTCAGTATTGATTTACTACTGAAGCTTTTATCACACTCAGTGCATGAAAATCGTTTCTGAGCCATATGCATCCTTTCATGCTTTTTCATTTCAGATTTACACCTAAAGCTTTTATCACAGGCAGTGCATTTAAATGCTTTCTCTCCTATGTGGAGCCTTTCATGCCTTTTCAGATGAGATTTCAGACCAAAGATTTTATCACACACAGTGCATGCAAATGATTTGCTTCCCATGCACCTTTTCATTTTTGATTGCCAGCTGAAGTTGTTATCATAGTCTGTACATGTAAATTGCTTTTTTCCTGCATGTATCTTCTGGTGCATTTTCATTTGTGAATGATAAATAAAACTTTTATTACAATCACTACATGGAAATGTTTTATCACGTGTATGAATCTTCTGGTGAACTTTTGATATTAGTTTACCTACACTTTCACTGCATGACAAGGGTCTCATCCCAGTCTGTTCTCTCAGATGTATACTTTGCTCACAAGGAGTCACATTCTCAGTGGAGTCTCTTGCCAGGTTTCTCAGCCTTTCCTCTGACTTGCACTCATTCCAGTACTTTTCCCCCCAGTCACAACATGGGCAGGTGTTCCCTCCCTCTTCCCCTGATACAGTTTTAGTCACTTCCAGCTGTTTAGTGGGGTCCTCAGGATGCGTCCCCTCATGTCTGCTCTTGGACTCATCGATCTCTGGATAAGAAAATAAAGGACAGACATTACTTGATGTGACAGAGACTCACGGTGCAAAGGTCAGCACTAACACACCTCCGAGAGAACAGGGGTGTAAGGCAGCTGCATCATCTCCTTTCTGCAGCTTTCTGGGATGAACTACAGCACCTCGCCAGGACTCAGAGGAGGATGAAGAGGACTGAACATCTCAGCACAGTCAGGTGTATAAACTCAGTTCAAAACATTAATGGAGGTCTTCTTGCACAGATACCGTTAATCTTGCAAATGCAATCAGTACTTCACTATAATCATAGATCTCACCTAAAAGCCCTTACACTTCTTAATTTTAAATTATTTTCGTGGTAATTGTTGTCATATTTGCAATTAAAAGCACTTATCATAGCTGAGACATCTTGCTGTCTCCTTCAATGACGCAGTCCCTAAGCAATATTCAACTTTCCACTATCAGAACCTGATACGGACCCCCAAAGCAGAATCATTTTCGAAATGTGGATCCACATCATGTTCTGATAGTGGTGTGTCGAATAGCACTTGAGGAATGCTTCATTGAAGGAGAAAGCAAAAAATCATGGCTCTGATAAGTAATTTTAATTGTAAATATAAACAAACATTCCAGAAAAAGTAATTTAAAATTAAGACGCTCCTTAAGAACAGGAGTGATGCTCTTTGTATGAAACTGACGCCAGAGGAGCCTCTGGAAGGCCAATGGAAGAGGACATTTAAAGGGTTTTTTTTATTTCAATTTTAAGCAATGCTGTGACATTAATCACTAGAAACTGAGAGCCCTATTTACTAAGCATTTTTCATGAGGACACAAAGTGGGAGAAAACCTTTAATAAATAGACCAATTAGACTGTAAGCCCCCTGAAGACTGGGAAATACCAACAGTTCCTGAATGTAACACCTTGATCTACCAATGAAAATAAATCTAAATCTAAAAAAACATAAAGAGATATTGTAGCATGATTTCTATGTCTCTATAAGAATATAAGACAAGCCATACTGGGTCAGACCAAGGGTCTATCAAGTCCAGCATCCTGTTTCCAACACTGGCCAGTCCAAGTACCTGGCAGGTACCCCAATGTTAAATAGATCCTAAGCTACTAATCCTTAGCAGCAGTTTATGGATTACTCCTCTAGGAACTTATCCAAACCTTTTTTAAACCAAGCTACACTAACTGCCATAACCACATCCTCCGGCAATGAATTCCAGAGCTTAATTAAGCACTGAGTGAAAAAGAATTTTCTCCGATTTGTTTAAATGAGCTACTTACTAACTTCATGGAGTGCCCCCTAGTGTTTTTATTGTCTGAGAGAGTAAATAACAGATTTACATTTACCTGTTCAAGACCTTTCATGATTTTGTAGACTCCTATCTTATCCCCCCTCAGCCGTCTCTTCTCCAAGCTGAACAGCCCTAACTTCTTTAGTCTTTCCTCATAGGGGAGCTGTTCCATCCACTTTATCATTTTGGTTGCCCTTCTCTGTACCTTCTCCATCGCAACTATATCTTTTTTAAGAGCAAAACTGCACACAGTATTCAAGGTACATTCTCACCATGGAGCGATACAGAGGCGTTATGACATCCTCCATTTTATTCACCTTTCCCTTCCTAATAATTCCTAATATTGTTTGCTTTTTGACTGCTGCAGCACACTGAGCCGACGATTTCAATATATTATCCACTATGACACTTAGATCTTTTTCCTGCATGGTAACTCTGAATATGGAACCTAAAGTCGTGTAACTACAGGAAAGGTTATTTCACATTAAATTTCATCTACCATTTGGACACCCAATCTTCCAGTCTCACAAGGTCCTCCTACAGTTTATCACTATCTGCTTGAGATTTAACTACTCTGCATAATTTTGTGTCATCCGCAAATTTGATTACCTCACTCGTCATATCCTTTTCCAGATAATTTATAAATATATTAAAAAGCACCGGTCCAAGCAGAGATCCCTGAGGTACTCCATTGTTTTACCTTTTTCTACTGTGAAAACTTACCATTTAATCCTACTCTGTTTCCTGTCTTTTAATCAGTTTGTAATCCACTAAAGGTCATCACCTCCTATCCCATGACTTTTTAGTTTCCTTAGAAGCCTCTCATGAGGGACTTTGTGAACACCTTCTGAAAATCCAAATACACATCTACCGGTTCACCTTTGTCCACAGGTTTATTCACCCTTTCAAAAAAATGTAGAATTGTGAGGCAAGACTTCTCTTGGGTAAATCCATGCTGGCTGTGTCCCATTAAACCATTGCTATCTAAATGTTCTGTAATTTTATTCTTTATAATACGGTTTTTCCCAGCACTGAAGTCAGGCTCACTGGTCTATAGTTTCCCAGATCGCCCCTGGAGTTCTTTTTAAACATTGGGATTACATTGGCCACCTCCCAGTCTTCAGATACAATGGAGATTTTAATGATAGGTTACAAATTAATTGTAATAGGTATGAAATTTAATTATTGAGTTAATTCAGAACCCTCAGGTGTATACCATCTGGACCAGGTGATTTACTACTCTTCAGTTTGTCAATATGACCTCCCACATCTTCCAGGCTCACCATGATTTGGTTCGGTTTTATCTGAATCGTCACCCTTGAAAACTGTTTCCGAAACAGGTATCTCCCCAACATCCTCTTCAGTAAACACCGAAGCAAATAATTTGTTTAGTCTTTCTGCAATGGCCTTATCTTCCTTAAGTGCCCCTTTAACCCCTCTAACATCTAATGGTAAAATTGACTCCCTCGCAGGCTTTCTGCTTCGGATATATTTTTAAAAGGTTTTATTATGAGTTTTTGCCTCTACAGCCAACTTCTTTTCAAATTCTCTCTTAGCCTGTCTTATCAATGTCTTACTTTTAACTTGCCAATGCTTATGCTTTATTTTATTTTCTTTTGATGGATCCTTCTTCCAATTTTTGAATGAAGATCTTTTGGCTAAAATAGCTTCTTTCACCTCACTCTAACCATGCCAGCAATTGTATGGCTTCCTTCCACCTTTCTTAATGCATGGAATACATCTGGACTGCGCAAAGATGGTATTTTTTAACAATGTCCCTTGAGGGCCTGGTGCTCCAGATGGTGGCCGGCTTGGCAGACCTGAGGCGTGGCCAGCAGGAAATGATCGAGATGCTGAAAGCCACGGGCAGCAGCTCAAACCCTGGTGGCCGTGGCCCGGGCTCCGCCAAGCCAGCCACCATCAACCCCCGCCCGTGACGATGATCCTCCTCGGCCCCCATGGACCTTATCCCTGCCCTCTCTCTCTTGTTAATGTTTTTTAAATTTGTTAAAACATGTTTGTGGTTGTCCTGTGTACAAAGGAGACGAGGGAGAGGAATGCGATATTGGGTGAGGGAAGGTGATGTTACTGATGCCAATGGTGGTGGTGGGGATAAGGGAGGGAAGAGGATGATGATACCTGGGGAGAGGCTTGACAATAATGCTGGGGGAAGAGGGGAGGGAGATGGCAATGATGCCAAGGGGCAGGGTGAGCGAAAAGAAGATTGAGGATGGGGAAGTGGGTGTTGTGCCATATGCAAGCAGAAGTTTAAAAAAAAAAAAGAATAGACAGCTAGCAAACAAGACCACTGATCAGATATGGCTTAGATGTGCACGGTGGAAAAATCACTTTTTATGTTGGTTGCTAAATTTTCTAGACTAGGTTTTTTTTTGGTTTTGTTTTTTTTTTATTGAGGGTGGTTTTGTAGGATGTTTTCCCAACATTTATAATAGTGTAGCTTTTAAAAGGTCATAACGACAAAATAATGGCCCCAAAAAAATAAAAACGGAGCCCCAGACGGGCTCCCGTACTCCCCGCCCGTTCCTTCCAACCTAGGGAAAGGTTCAGGGCAGGGATGCCCCACGGCACCCAATTAACCATGACAGCGGTTATGCACCAGTGAGGCTTCTAGCTAGGCCTCAGCCTGCGCAAGGCAGACATCTTGCCCTTTGTCTAAACCTAAGCCCATAAACAGGAAACGTGATTCACTACTTACACAGAACCTTTTGTTAGAATACTTTTAATGGGCAAAAACTCATGGATATTTCAGAGAACGCAAAGCACTGGCTACATCCTGGACGGCGCTGATCAGATTGCCCATCAAGCCGGCCAGCTTTGTTCTCCTTGCGCATTTCCTGGAGTTCAGAGCGGACTAAATTGTTGTGCCGCTCCTGTCATGACAGCATATCGGACGTGAAGGGTCCCACTCAGCCCATCGATGCGGAACAAAAGCCTCTTCCAGGTCTCGGGCCGCTGCTGCCTCAGCTCCCGGAGTTTCAGGTCTAACCTCCGTCATGTTGAGTGTGACAGGGGCCTCAGGCTTGTTCTCCTGGACTAGATGGCTGGAGGGGACACCTCGGGTGACAAAGGAAAGACGAATTCCGGTGTGGGAAGGGCTTGTGACTCTCTCCCTCCACGACATCTGCCACCTTTATTGTCAACTCCTCGATCTGCGTAGAAAGATGGAGAAACACAAATTGAAGTTCTTGACAACCGTCGCCCGCCCAAGAGCCCGAAAGAAAGACATCAAAATGCAAACGGGGAGGCACTTTCAAAATTCATACCTTCACGTGCTCCTGTGTCGACCCCGGGCAGTACGGCCACACCCGCCACGATCTCTGGGCGCACAGCGCTCGGGACTAGCTCTTCAGCGGGGAACAAAACTATATCACGTGGTGGCACCCCTCCCTCCACCAGTCCTGCAAGCTGACGCCTCGATTTTGGCGGCCCTTCTAGTGTCGCGCCACCGGGGCTGGATTGGTTCGCCCTCCCTGGGCGTTACAGACTGGGAGCTGACCTCCAGCGCGATCCGCTCCCAAATCCAGCTCTTCACGGAGGCAGAAGCCTTTCATCCGAAGAGAACTTTGTAGTTCTCCCACACGGCCCGGCACAGCAGGTCCTGCTCTCCGTCCGTAAAGCGGGCATCACGTGTTCGTTTCCTGGGCGCGTGAAGCGACCACTAGGGCCTGCCTGATCTTCCAGATCTCCGGCCTCTCTGGCCACCTGATCAGAGGTTCCTTTTCCAGCCATGACAATCTGTCTCTGCTCATTGGGACTGTGAATGCAAATAAAAACATTGCAACCGTCAGTTATTAATAAACACTACGTTCCAATTCAAGATAACATGTCGGCATATCAACTGTCCACTAATAAGTAACGGAAGAAGAAAGAAGCAGGGCACATGGCTAGCATGAACAGATGCCAAAAAATGCAGTTAATGAAAGGAGAGAGAAGCAGGCCGCGTGGCTAATATTAACAGATACCAATACATGCAGTTAACGGAAGGAGCAGGACTTGGGCAACCGAATCCAGGCCCGTAACAGACGGGCACGTCCTGGAAAGGAACAGGACTTGTGGGTCAGTTACAGGCCTGGGACTCGGTCACCCAAGTCCTGAACGCCCAGGAAAGGAGAAGGGCGGGCGAGTGCAAATCCTGGACATCCCGCTCCTCTCCTGGACGTCCATGATTTGGGCGTCCAAGCTGTTCACACGGTAAAAAAGAAAAAAAGAAATACCTCTTAACTTTTCCAAAACGAAGCAATGCCGATCTTGCTCTTGCTGCGATATGGAATACGAATGCCAGGCACCGGCTCACACCAGTCTGTGCAGAACACGGATCCAATCTGAACGCAAAAGGACAGCTGGACTCCCAGCAGCCATTTACATACTTCCCGGGCAGGAATACGACGCGCGGCATGTCGTCACGCGAGGGACCAAGGATACGTTTGAAAAGGAGTAAACTGCAAATAAACTCCCATATTCCATCTGACGGACGTATGCCCTTTTGACAGACCTTCGGCGCGTCCACATGCCACACGTGTGATGCTACATGGATGTCCGACGCAATAAGATGGGACGCGCCATGGATGCTCTTTTTTTGACCGCATTTGACATTTGTGTTTCATCTGGATCCTCGATCGCGCACCCGGGAGAGGTGGCTGCGCGCACGGCGACACAGCGGGAGGCCCAGAACGGACGCACATTTGTAGCGCGTCCTCGTGGCAGCGGCCTGATAATGTACCGATTCCTTACGAGCTGCCAGGCTTGCTGGCGGACACAGCGGGCGTGGTCAGGGAGCCTGATTGGGAGGCATTCCCTGCTGAAAGGGCTTCTCAGTGCTGCCCTGCAGCTGGAGAGAACTATCAGGCCAATGAAATAGCGGCGCTGAGGTCGGCGTGCCGCCGAAGGCACGGTGGGACGCTCGAGACTTACGCCGGGATTAGCACGTCCAAAACGCCCACCCAAACCAGCGCGTAGCTAATAGCGCTCATCACACGCAAGTGCACGCTGACGAGGCTATTTAGCTGGCGCGCCCGATGTAAAAGGTTACCGCGCGCACCGGTCGCACACGTTTTTACGCTCAAAAATTAACAGCAGCCTGGAAAAGTTGGTTAATCCAGTGCCAAAAGGGGACTATCTTCATACACTCCCCACCACGTGAGAAAGAAGGATCCTGTGGCGCCGCGCTCCCTCCAACTCGTGGGTGAGATCGCAGGGAACATCCTGTGTAGTTTTCCCAGGGTCTAGGTACCATTTGGAAAGCATTTTATAGCTATTGTCTTGTAGTCGGCGCCGATATGGAACATTTACTGGCTCTCTGAACTTAGCAGGGATAGTTTCCCCCAGATCTGCTTCCCACTTGGCAATACGATTAAGAGTGGAAGTTGCGGCTGTATTCAGCAGACCCTATATTTGGAGACCCCCTTTGGTTAGGGTATCGGCTACAAGGCACATAATTCTCAAAAAGGGGTTAACCAACTTTTCCAGGTCTCTTTGTCAGTGGCTCCTCTATCTGCTTTATTAAACGCCCCCGTGGAAGGGTTGGAGAAATATCAGCAAACGTTATGCACGTATATAAATGACAGCATCGGGAACAGCTATGGCCCAGCACTGGAAATCCACAGGGTGTGCCGGCCCCTGCATGAGGTGGAGACCACACTGCAGATTCGCCACCGCTTCAGACTTCCTGACGGCGGCGAAATATGACAGACCGGGTACGGCAACCACTCAGCACTTGACTCACAGAGGAATGAGAACTACAACTTAACTTCCGTTTTCAATGTGTTTTGTCCATAACTTCCCAGGAAAGTGGGAATGATCAGGCCCCTCACGATACCAGAGGAGGGAGAAAAGATTAAGTCGGATACTCAGGATGCAATAATGTGCATTGACCTATTCATATTGATGAGTAAAGTTCTCTGTGAACCGATATGATGTACCCACGAATACCGGTATATAGAAATTGTAAAATAAAATAAATAAATAGCAACTTTATGACCACGAACAATCGTGTCAACGTGCGATATCACTGGACTGCGAAGATAGATTCTGGAGAAAGTACCTTGGGATGGAGACTGGGGGAGGGGGATTAAACATTGCAGAATGTTGTTTGTGATGAATAAGAGTTGATACCTTCGAAGCTGTTTCATTAACTGTTTATTTTCCATTCCTGTATCGTGCATAACAATTTGGATATTGTACTGCAAATGAAAACTTTAATAAACTTTAAATAAAAAAATGAACAGCAGCCCCAGAGCTGGCATTAAGTTTTGAAGCGCCGCAAGTCATGCACGGAAAAGCAGACAATACTGCTTGTTTGTGCTCTTCTGTGGTCCCCCCGACTCAGCATTGTCACGATACTAAGCAGAAGGACTCACAGAAGCAGCAACCAAAAGTCTTTCAAGCAGTCATGCCAGGAAAAGAGACAGTCAATTTAAGAGCGTCCATTTTCCTAACCCGTGGCAGAGCCTCTACTCATCCCCTCCAGAGAGCCACTGCCTGCTGATAGCGGGCCCAGCTTCTACTTACGTCTCCTGCTCCATCAGCTGTGGAAGAGGGAAAGGGAGGCGCCTGGGTGGAGAGAGAAAGAGAGTCTTGCAAGCCCTCTCCAGTCTGTTCTCTTTTTTTCTGGTAGGGACTGGCAGGCTCCTGAGCATGTGGGAACCTCTCGACAGAGATTCTGCAGACCCCAAAGGATACTGTGACCACCACCCTGCTTTATAGGCTGCAGAGACTCCTAAGGGTGCTGGGCCAAGCAGCAATATATGGAGGTTCCCCAGGCCCCTAAAGGTACCGGGAGCGACTTCCAGGAGCTCAACCAGGGTAGGACCTGGAAGGCTGCTCTCCCGGGGAAAATTAACCCCTAGAGATTGTTGTCATGGGAGCCAAAGGGCTCCCAGGGCCAGAGCTGCACCCTGACCCTGGGAGCCTCGTTCTCTTCCTGTGTCTCCCGCTGCATGGAGACAGAGGCTTCTCCTATTGGACCAGAACCACATCCCCATTATGGCCTAGAGTGAGGTCATGGAAGAGGAGCGACCTGTGTCTCTGTCCAGCTGTGGAGAAGGGAATAACTACAGTAATGGACCAATCTAGCAGCTGAAAAGGAAGTGTGATTTCAGCTCTGAGAGTCACGTAGCAGCTGTAAAATGCACAGACAAGTTTGGTAATGAACGCCCGTACACTGAGTGCGCGTTTCTGAACCCAGCTCCCAACGCCCCGTTTCTTCTCAGTTCATATTTATATGCAACACAGCAAGGACATGCGCACTCCCAAGCTTCATAAAATATATCACAGGAACGTACAAGCTAAATACACATGCATAAGCTATTCTTACATGCAAATCACTGCATAATTCTCTGAAAATTGCCTCCTTAAAATGGTATTATATACGGAAATTACTATTATAAAATTGTCCAGGGCTTGGGCATATAAAATTATAGATTTTGCACATAATTTAAAGCACATGAAAAACAGACAGATCATATTATGTAAATCACTCATTCTAGAGCTTTGGATATCTGAATAGGAATAAATGACACAGACACAACCAATGCCTGTCACAGACAGCCTAGCCTGTGAGTGATCACAGAGATCTGCAGAGGAGCTTGTGAAGGGGTCTCTGCGCTTCCACTCCTTATCTCAGCAGTTTGACCCCGCTCCCTCTTATTCCTGCACTCACCTGAGCAGCTGCTTTTCCCAGTGCCTCCTTCCTCTGATCCCGGCTCATCCCTGACGTACGGCTCTTCCCCTCGTTCAATGTGGGATATAATCTCAGGGGTGGTGGTCGGGGAGCCTGTTCCTGGGGTAAGAGCACTGCATTAGGTTTCTCACAGTCACTCAGCATAATATTATTAGAGAGTTTATGGAGAAGACCTGTGCTGAACTAAAATACGAAGAAGAGAAAGATGAATTTGACAGAAATTTTAAAATACCAAGTGGGCTGCACCAGTGTAAAAGAAAGGGGCATTTTCTATAAAAAAGACAAAGGCTCCAGGTACAGAGGTAGGAGAAGGGAAACTCAGAGGAATCAGGAGGAAATATTTCAAGACTAAGAGTCCTAAACTGCCAGAAAGCTGCTGCGCAACTATTACAATCTCCAAAAAAGAGGGAAAACCGTAATTCCGCCACATCCCCCTCAGAACATGTCTGAATACAATATCATGTACATACATGAACCAAGCGTGCCCTGACTGCAGATTACAGCCTTCCAGCCTCAAAGCAATCCTACTGGGGTCAGGATTCACTCTGCTCCCATCTGAAGGAGGGGACTGTGGAGCCTCAAAGGCTCAAACACCAACGTCATCTGAGGATGATCCTTATCCCAGTCTAATGAAAGGGATCACGGCCCACAGAGGGTCCAATCTCCTCCAGGGCTGATACAGGTCTGAGCCCTCTGCAGGTCAGGTTTACTACGGACTTTAAAGATAAAATCCATGACTCAGATCCTTCTCCCAAAGCCAGGAGTCTGTCTGTCTCTCCTTCCACCATCTGCAATACAAACTCATCTCTTCATTTCCTCTTCCTCACTACAATTACTAAGAAATACTTTCCCTTTCTATCCTGTTACTCTCCTCTCCCACCTCCCCTCCCTCATTTATCCTAATCCCCTCCTCTTCCTCACTACAATTACTAAGAAATACTTTCCCTTTCTATCCTGTTACACTCCTCTCCCACCTCCCCTCCCTCATTTATCCCCATCTACTCCTCCTCACTACAATTACTAAGAAATACTTTCCCTTTCTATCCTGTTACACTCCTCCCCCACCTCCCCTCCCTCATTTATCCCCATCCCCTCCTCTTCCTCACTACAATTACTAAGAAATACTTTCCCTTTCTATCCTGTTACACTCCTCTCCCACCTCCCCTCCCTCATTTATCCCCATCCCCTCCTCTTCCTCACTACAATTACTAAGAAATACTTTCCCTTTCTATCCTGTTACACTCCTCTCCCACCTCCCCTCTCTCATTTATCCCCTCCTCTTCCTCACTACAATTACTAAGAAATACTTTCCCTTTCTATCCTGTTACACTCCTCCCCCACCTCCCCTCCCTCATTTATCCCCATCCCTCTCCTCTTCCTCACTACAATTACTAAGAAATACTTTCCCTTTCTATCCTGTTACACTCCTCTCCCACCTCCCCTCCCTCATTTATCCCCATCCCCTCCTCTCCTCACTACAATTACTAAGAAATACTTTCCCTTTCTATCCTGTTACACTCCTCCCCCACCTCCCCTCCCTCATTTATCCCCATCCCTCCTCTTCCTCACTACAATTACTAAGAAATACTTTCCTTTCTATCCTGTTACACTCCTCCCCCACCTCCCCTCCCTCATTTATCCCCATCCTCTCCTCTTCCTCACTACAATTACTAAGAAATACTTTCCCTTTCTATCCTGTTACACTCCTCTCCCACCTCCCCTCCCTCATTTATCCCCATCCCCTCCTCACTACAATTACTAAGAAATACTTTCCCTTTCTATCCTGTTACACTCCTCCCCCACCTCCCCTCCCTCATTTATCCCCATCCCCTCCTCTTCCTCACTACAATTACTAAGAAATACTTTCCTTTCTATCCTGTTACACTCCTCCCCCACCTCCCCTCCCTCATTTATCCCCATCCCCTCCTCTTCCTCACTACAATTACTAAGAAATACTTTCCCTTTCTATCCTGTTACACTCCTCTCCCACCTCCTCTCCCTCATTTATCCCCATCCCCTCCTCTTCCTCACTACAATTACTAAGAAATACTTTCCCTTTCTATCCTGTTACACTCCTCCCCCACCGCCCCTCCCTCATTTATCCCCATCCCCTCCTCTTCCTCACTACAATTACTAAGAAATACTTTCCCTTTCTATCCTGTTACACTCCTCTCCCACCTCCTCTCCCTCATTTATCCCCATCCCCTCCCCCTCCTCACTACAATTACTAAGAAATACTTTCCCTTTCTATCCTGTTACACTCCTCTCCCACCTCCCCTCCCCCATTTATCCCCATCCCCTCCTCTTCCTCACTACAATTACTAAGAAATACTTTCCCTTTCTATCCTGTTACACTCCTCCCCCACCTCCCCTCCCCCATTTATCCCCATCCCCTCCTCTTCCTCACTACAATTACTAAGAAATACTTTCCCTTTCTATCCTGTTACACTCCTCTCCCACCTCCTCTCCCTCATTTATCCCCATCCCCCTCCTCACTACAATTACTAAGAAATACTTTCCCTTTCTATCCTGTTACACTCCTCTCCCACCTCCCCTCCCCCATTTATCCCCATCCCCTCCTCTTCCTCACTACAATTACTAAGAAATACTTTCCCTTTCTATCCTGTTACACTCCTCTCCCACCTCCTCTCCCTCATTTATCCCCATCCCCTCCTCTTCCTCACTACAATTACTAAGAAATACTTTCCCTTTCTATCCTGTTACACTCCTCTCCCACCTCCTCTCCCTCATTTATCCCCATCCCCCTCCTCACTACAATTACTAAGAAATACTTTCCCTTTCTATCCTGTTACACTCCTCCCCCACCTCCCCTCCCTCATTTATCCCCATTCCCTCCTCTTCCTCACTACAATTACTAAGAAATACTTTCCCTTTCTATCCTGTTACACTCCTCTCCCACCTCCCCTCCCTCATTTATCCCCATCCCCTCCTCTTCCTCACTACAATTACTAAGAAATACTTTCCCTTTCTATCCTGTTACACTCCTCCCCCACCTCCCCTCCCTCATTTATCCCCATCCCCTCCTCTTCCTCACTACAATTACTAAGAAATACTTTCCCTTTCTATCCTGTTACACTCCTCTCCCACCTCCCCTCCCTCATTTATCCCCATCCCCCTCCTCTTCCTCACTACAATTACTAAGAAATACTTTCCCTTTCTATCCTGTTACACTCCTCTCCCACCTCCCCTCCCTCATTTATCCCCATCCCCTCCTCTTCCTCACTACAATACTAAGAAATACTTTCCCTTTCTATCCTGTTACACTCCTCCCCCACCTCCCCTCCCTCATTTATCCCCATCCCCTCCTCTTCCTCACTACAATTACTAAGAAATGCTTTCCCTTTCTATCCTGTTACACTCCTCTCCCACCTCCTCTCCCTAATTTATCCCCATCCCCCTCCTCTTCCTCACTACAATTACTAAGAAATACTCTCCCTTTCTATCCTGTTACACTCCTCTCCCACCTCCCCTCCCTCATTTATCCCCATTCCCTCCTCTTCCTCATTACAATTACTAAGAAATACTTTCCCTTTCTATCCTGTTACACTCCTCTCCCACCTCCTCTCCCTCATTTATCCCCATCCCCTCCTCACTACAATTACTAAGCAATACTTTCCCTTTCTATCCTGTTACACTCCTCTCCCACCTCCCCTCTCTCATTTATCCCCCTCCTCTTCTTCAATACAATTATTAAGAAATACTTTCTATCCTGTTACAATCCTCTCCCTCATTTATTCTCATCCTCTCCTTTTCCTCACTACAATTACTAAGACATTTGTTTGATTTGTTTTAATAAATGTTCTCCTTACCCAATGACCTGAGCGTCTGATAATTCTCCTTCATCACCTCCTTGTAAAGCTCCTTGTGCCATTCTTCTAAACCCTCCCACTCCTCCTGGGAGAAATAGACAGCGATGTCCTCAAAGGTTACTGGGTCCTGAAACACAAACCAGAAACACTCAGCACCTTCTGCATCAGGAGACCTCCCAGTGCTGGGACTCAGCAGGGCAGGAGTAAGACTTTTTTGGGTGTAAATAATTCACAGTCATGAAACACACAGGTCCAGAGCAGGACTACAGCAACTGGAAACCAGTTATAAAGAGAAACTGGGACACCACATTTTAATCTGATCTCTCTCCTTACACTCAGGAGGGTCCTAAGGTGTCTTTTCCATGCCCCGGATCTGCCCGGGGTCCCATTAAAGTCAGGGCTGAGTCTGCGGTGTCCCAGGTTAGAAAGATGCAGCAGAGTTTGTATAGAGAGAGCAGGATTGTGGTGTTTAATCCCTGTCACTATGAAGTTCTCCCTTTTTCTTTTCTAACCACTAAATTAAAGTAAAGGATGTACAAAGCATAATCTGATAATGTGTGAGCAGAATCCCCAGCACCAGTTTCTTTAACCTTTATTAGATATGGATAAGAGTTGCATGATCAGATTGGGAGAGGAGACATTATGTTAAAAAAATCAACTATATATATATATATATATATATCTTGCCGTATAATATCAGATTCAGAACTCATTGATCTTGTTGCCCTAGTTTAGCAGCTCCCTGTTCTTATCTTTTTGCTTGGGAAGCTGTTCATTGGGCTTTCATCTCATTCTCTTGCCTGCTTATTACCACCTTGACAATAATAATAAAATGTATTTCTCCCATGCTAAGAAAGTTACTAATTCATATACATAAAATGTAAAATAAAACACCATCATTAACACAAACACCTCAATAAAATAAATATCAAGGTACACTAAAACTATCCTGAACAATCTACAGTGATCTCAAATATCTGTAATTAAATACATCTGGGTACAACAGAATGAGTCACAGTTGTTCTACGATCCTTGGAAATCTACAGAGATCTCAAATGCCTGGTTACATAAACGTGTTTTTAGTTGCTTGCAGGATACAAGCAGTGGTTCACAGCTGTCCTGGTAGAGCATGCCATGCAGTGGGCCCAGCTACAGAAAATGCTCGCACCCTGTCCTCCGTTAGATGTAGTAGTTTTATAGATGGAAATTCAAGTAGGCCCCGATTACCAGATCTTCAATTCCATGAAGGTCGATACATTTTAAGAGCTATGGTGATACATATCACCATAGTTGATTCAGGGCCTTACACGTAAGTCAAAATTATTTTCTGTATGTAATCTTTTTTATTGAATGTTTTCAAAACAAAGCAAGCAACATATGTCCATCAATAGCACACAAGAAGAGGAATAAGAAAGACATAGAGGAAACTCACAATCAAGGTCTAGAACAGTGATGGCAAATCTCTGACTCGCGTGTCAAAGGTGACTCACCACGAAATTTTGGGTGGCACACCAACACCTGACACAATTATAGGACCCCTGTAAGTCCCCCCAAATAATGTGTTAATTTTTTTTATATAATACATAGCACCAGATAGGATTGAATTTTTTTGAAAATAAATGAATATGTAAAGCATTGTGTCTGTTTTGTTCGGGAGAAGGGGTGACACACCAGCAGAGTCAAGTTAGGCATTTTTGACAGGCCGAGCCTAAACGTTTCGCCATCACTGGTCTAGAACTACACAGGGGGGATATAGTCCCAACCCTAAGATCAGGGCAAGACTGCAGGGTTTGTACAACCTCCATCTGCTGGAGACAAATACTGAAGGGATGCAGGTGGCACACCGGCTTAAGAGAGGGTGCCCTTCCAGTTTTTCTCTGTCTCCATCTGCTGGAAGGGAGGCCTAACCCACAGTCTGGACTGATCCGGGTACGTACAGGGAAAGGCCAGATACCAACGCGTCTTGATCTCCTTATTTACATATTGTAGTGTTGTGGTACAATGCACATGTTCTAAATTAATGGATAGGATATATTTGATCCCTTGCAACGACCCTAATGAGATAGGCGTAATGTGTTAAATCTACTTACAATGAGAAATGAATCGAGCTGTTATAGACTTTAATGTTGCAGACATTAGAACTAACGAGGTCCCCCCAGCACTCCCATCCGTGGTCTACACCAATTCAATGCAAAGCAACACGAATCTCTAAAGCCAATTAACCGGCACGGCAGACAAACCTTGCACCCGATCCAGTGACTTTTATTTCATTTTTCCGATCTGCGGATAGCGGGCTCACACAGGAAGCCCAAAATTTGCTGGGCCAAAAGTTGTTTTTTTCTTAGGCTCCCCCTCTCATTTCAATATAAAACCAATCCAGCAGAGACATTTTCCATGCTATCAACGACAGCCCCCGGAGCATCCGGCCATTTCGCCAATGTAAGGCGACACGCGGTGAGGTGGCCTTTCACCCGTAAAGATTTATCTGCCGACCTGACACTGGAATTCGGATCGGCCTAACCCGTTCAACAAAAGGCTGCTGACCAGAAAGGTACAGGAACTTTTAGAAGGGAAAAATATTGCTGCACGCTCTGCCGAAATTGCTGCATGACGGTTCATTCCCAAAGGCAGTGTAAGAGCGCGGCAGAATTCTGGCACATTTAGAACATTTATCTGACAACAATACGCAAACATTTATTTAATTGTTTATTAATGAAACCAGGAGTGAACTGGGGATTACCCGTCAACGGCATGCAATGGGATTTCTGCCCTGGCAATCCCAAGCGACTCCAACAACTCCTCATCGCTCCTGCAATTAAAGATTGCGTAACGCGTGGTGGCAAAACTTACTGGTGAGCACGAGGCACGGAAAGTAAACTCTTAAGGTTTCATAAGGACCCCCTTCTAATTCCAGTAAAGGGTTACTGGTGTTCCCCATTTACCATTCCTCTAGTACCTTTAATGAGCAGGCCGCAGAGTAATAATGATCAGAAAAACCCAACCCGCCCTTCAACTATCGTTGCCATTAGACCAGTGAATTTCAGCCTCGCCCGTTTGCAGCGAAAAAAAAGATTTGGAGCAAAGCCTTTGCAGAAGCCATATGTCCTTTTGTAATAAATTAAAAGGCCCCCTTTGCAGGACCTATAGCAGCTTAGGGATTAGGATCATCTTAATCAGGGCTATACGCCCTGATAACAAGAGGGGGGAAGGGGTCCAGCTAGTTCAGTTCTTCCTAAATTCCTGAATAATAGGAGAAATATTATAACGGCACCATAACTTTGTATTGCTGTGAACCTTTATTCCCAAACACGCTACCATAACCGTCGCCCAGGTTAGCGGGAAACTGAGCCGTGTTTTTTTTGTAGATGCCCAGCTCTATCTATGGTCTCTGATTTGGACAGATTCACTTTCAAAGCTGAAAAAACTGCCAAAACTCCGAATATTCTCCAACACCAATCGGAGAATCTTGGGAACGTGAGCAAAGTCATTAGCACGTCATCCGCAAATAACATTTTCAGCTCCTGATCCCCTACCTTAATGCCTGTGATTCTCATATCCTCTTTAAGGTTCAAGGGAAAGAATAAAATAGGTGAGAGGGGACCCCCCTGCCTGGTACCTCTTCCCAGACTACACATGGGAGAAGCTGGGCCGCTGATGCAGAGAAAAGCCTTGGGCTCTCTATAAAGAATTTGGATAGCTGATAAGATTTGGCCGTCAAACCCAAACTTGCCCAGTGCATCAAAACTCACCAACAATAGGGGTCATTTGCCTGAGAACGATTGCCTGTTTCCAAAGTTAACAAGACGACGGATATTGGGATCGGATTTCCTCCCAAAAACAAATCCGGTTTGCTCCAGAGAAGTTAAAAGGGGGATGACATGCTTAAGCCGATTTGTTATAATTTTGGCGGACGGTTTTACATCCACATGTAATCGAGATCTTGGTCTGTATGAACCAGGATCTGTTAAAACTGCTAAAACCATTATTGCTGCCGCTTTCATTGTATCTGGAATTCACCGTATGATTACACAATTCTTGTAAGGAAGGAGCTCCTGGGTCTTGTAGGAGTTTATAGAAGAGTCAAGTTAATCCATCAGGACCAGGCGCCTTGTGTAATTTTAACTCCTTCATAACCTGGTTTATTTCCGAAAATGGAGTATTTCGTTTGGTGAGTTGTGCCTCAGTGAATTGGGTTAAATGCACATTTGAAAGGCAGACCCTCTGGTTCTCTAAAACAGGAGTTTCTGCCCTATGAAGCTGTTACGTCGCAACGGTGCCGTCAGATTATTTTTAACCCCACTAATTTGGATTGTGGATTGGTTTTGATCAAGTTAGCTAACATACGCCCAGGTTTATTTCCATGTAAGAATACTTTGTGTTGAAAGGAAAACACTGATCCTTTTGCCTGCTGATGCAACAAATCGTTCAGGGTGCGCGGAGCATTTTTAAACCTTTTTCCCACTCTGAGTTAGGAGTACTCCATTGAGCTTTATAATACGTCATCCTCTCTTTGATTTCTAGAATCTGCGTATTCCTTTTTCTTACAGGCAGTAATTAATAATATCACCATGTAGCACAGCTTTGGCTGTTTGCCAAAGCAGCCCAGGGTTATCTTTTTTTTTTTTTTTTTTTTTAGCCCAGGGTTATCTTTATGTGCTTTGGTTGCCTCTTTGTAGGTAAGTTTCAAAATCCGGTTCTACCCTTAACCATTCCGGCATCCTCCACTTGAATAGGGAACCCGGCTCGAAGCTGCCATGCAAGGAGCAAAATACAGGGCAGTGATCAGCCCTGTCCACCTCATTAAATGTTTCTGAAATCAAGATGTAATCTATTCTAGATTTGGCAGGACGATCTCTTGAATAATGGGTGTAGTCCCGCTCTTCTGGACGGAGGTCCCGCCATATATCCATAACGGACAAACTATCACATAGAAATTGAACACCCTTCCCACTTCCCAGCTTAGAAACCAAAGACTTAGACCATTTATCAAGCAGGTGCTCTCTCACACACTTAAAATCACCTCCCAGCAAGGCTGGAGCTGATCCCAACTCAGAAAGGCAAGTAACCAACCTAGTAAAAAAAAAACCAAAAAAATCCCCTGTAATCATATTGGTTTGGGGCATAAATCGGGGCAATGACAATTCTCCCATATAAGCTGCCTCTAACCATGATAATTCTACGTTCAGTATCTGCCCAAGATTTTTCCCAATGTGAAAGACACCCTCTTATGGATTGAACTGGCTACTCTATTACGCTTGGAAGTATCTGAAGAGTAAAAAAATTGATTAAACCCACATTTTTTCACTTTGCTGTGGTCCCCATCTCTCACATGTGTTTCTTGTAAAAGAGTGATATCCCCCTCTGACCTTTGAAAGTGCATCGAAATCTTTTCCCTTTTAATGGATGAGCCCAAGCCAGCTACATTCCAAGACATATACCTAGCCCTGGCTCCCGTCACGAAATTGTGACAGCCAGCTCGCTTCAACTGCACAGTTCAGACAGCACCAGCCATGCGTCAGCAAATTCCACCCCTGCCAATGAATTGCCCAGGAGCAAATTAACAAACATCTGCAAATGCCACTAGTTAACACCTTTATCACCCTTTGTAAGGACATGTACAACTGTAATAATATTGCTATGGAAGGATATAGCCCCCTACCCCACCTATGTCCCACCACTTCCAATTCACCCCTTCTCACCCACTCATCCTGCCCTCCCCTCCCCTATACCCCTTTTAGTCCAGAGATCCAGAGCCACTTATGTTTGCGATCAGATACCATCCCCTTACCTTATCCCAATATAGTGATATCCTCTTGAGACACTAATACAAAACACACACATAATTAAGGCAAAAGAAGGTAATTTGCAGCTAATACAACTTCCACCTATATATATATATATATATATATATATATATATATATATTTCAGGCAGGTATAGTGAACTTGGAGTAGACTTTACCACGCTTTAGAAAACATCAACCAAGTCTAATTGTGATTGCCGGAACAAAAGAATTAGCAATGGCTGTCACCTTGAAGAAAAGCGATTGCAAGACCCGCCAACAGGGCCGCAGCTGTTGAATTCTGCTTATTCGGGCGCCATAACCCTTCGACGACAGCACAGATAGAATTTAACAATGACTGCAGAAATGGCATGGGAGAATGTCAGCAAGTCGGTGCTTCCACCTCACTTATGGAAGAGTCAAGGTAATGAACTTCCGACCAATGAGCGTATGCACAGCACAAAGAGCACAACGTGCTTTCAACTTCCGTGCGACCCCACCCCGGGAATCAACTGCATTCCAACTGTAGTTAAAGGCCCACAATTATGAAGAAAGAAGAACACAGTTCCAAAACGTTGGCCTCTTAGCCGCCCTTAGCCAGTTGAGGCTTGGGACATCGCAACAATGAACTTCTTAACCTCGGACATCTTATCAAAAGTATGCACGGCCATTGCGCTAGTCACATTGCCTAGCCGGAAGCTGCAACATGAACCTGACCTGTTTTGCTGCTAGCTGAGCGCACAGGGGACCAAACTCTCGCTGCTTTGTCGATACATTAAATGAGAAATCTTGGAAAATTATCGGGCTGTTGTTTTATTGTAGAGACTTCTCGGATCGCTTGTTTGTGGATGAAGCTAAGGATCCTTGCGATCACAATGCGAGGCCGCGCATCTATTGCTTTCTTCGCCCCAATCTATGCGCTTTTTCTATAACCAGACTGTCATGCAAATCTGGAAGGCCCAACGCATCAGCAATCCACTCTCGATTCCTCGATTGTTTTAGCAAGCCAATGAAACATCTATTTATTTATTTATTTAAGGATTTTGCTATACCAACATTCGTTAGATACACCACATCGGTTTACATTAGAAACATAACAATAGTAAGAATATGCTTTACAAAGAACACAGTGAAATTAAACAAAGGTCGTATATACAGGGGGGGAGCAGGGGGCGAACTATATAAATGACACATAGATGATAACAAAATTTCCAATTATTAGATGTTTGCAGAGTTTGGATGGGCTATATATGTGGCGGGAGTTGGGGTAGGGTGAGTAAAATAAATATAGATAATTACATCGGTAACTGGTGAGGAGGGGGCGGAGTTTAAAAGGGAGGGTTAAGTGTATGCTAGTGAGAAAAGCCAGGATTTTAGTTTTTGTTTGAATTTTTGTGGGCTTATTTCTTGTCAAAGGTCAGGGGATAGAGTATTCCATAGTGCGGGACCTGCGATGGAGAGGGTTCACACTTTGGTGGAGTTGTAGTGGGTAAGTCTGGGTGAGGGTGTGTTTAGGGTTGCTGAGTATTAGGAACGGGTTGGTCTATTGGTTTTGTGGAAGACTAAGGAGTCATTTAGCCATTTCATATTTTGGTTATGTAGGGTTTTGTGAACGATGTTGAGGATTTTGTATTGGATGCATTGTTGTATGGGAAGCCAGTGTAGTTGTTTGAGGGGTGGGGTGATGTGCTCGTTCCTTCTGGTATTGGTGAGAATACGTGCGACTGCGTTCTGGAGCACTTGGAGGGGGGCAATGTGGGCTTTGGGGAGGCCAAGTAGGAGAGAGTTGCAGTAGTCGACTTTTGAAAATATGGTTGCTTGGAGCACTGTTCTGAAGACACTGAAGTGGAGGAGAGGCTTTAGTTTTTTTCAGGGTTTGTAGCTTGAAGTAACAGTCTTTCATAGTAGTAGTGATGAATTTCTTAAGGCTGAGTTGGTCATCAATGATGACGCCGAGGTTTCTTACATGATGTGTGAATGGAATTGATGTGCCAAATGAAACATAAGTTGTACCAATGGATTGATGTGCCAAATGAAACATAAGTTGTACCAATGGATTGATGTGCCAATGAAACATAAGTTGTACCAATGGATTGATGTGCCAATGAAACATAAGTTGTTTCATTGCAACTGGCTCTCTAATTCATCAATCTTTTTTCTTGGTTGCTACTTTTTTATCAGTTTCTGTAGCTTCTTAGCTGCCTCCAGCAAATCATCCTCTGCCACCATTATGCGGCCTTCTAACATATCCAACCTCAGCCTGACATTGAGGGTTTTAGTTCAGCAATTTGCTCAGCAATAGCATCTAACTTGCCCAATATTGCTGCCATTACTGCCACTATGATTGCACCGATCGCATTGTCATTTATCAGACACTGCTGAGTTTTGTCTGATGTGGCGGCTATTTTCTCCTCATGAGCTTAGGCTTTTCTCTCTTCTTTTTTGCCAGGTTCACTGGCATACCAGAGGGAGATATTTGCATGGATCGATCAATATTCATTAGAGCAGCTCAATTTGATTCTTCCAGAGTTTGTGGAGGTGCCGATGCTGTCCTTATTAATTGATTTCAGGGAACGGCACCTGGAGCCCAGTAGAAAGCATCCACCCGAGTTCACCGCATCATGTGACTCCCTCAAAATTATTTTAAATTGTTTTCACCAGGAGACTGGAAGCCAGTGTAGTAATCTCAAAACTCATGGGATGTGATTATAAAGTCACAATTCTGCAGTCATAAGCACAACCATAATAGTATTCTCTAGCAGACCAATGTAGACTGAACTACAATAATTCAGCCTTTATAATATTAATTTATTTGATTTATATTCTGTTTTTTTCAGGCACTTCAAAATAGATTACATTCAGGTACTGTAAGTATTTTCCTCTCAGCAGAGGGCTCACAATTAATAATTGCAATATCATACAAAAATCTGAATGTAATAGATACTTTGACATTTCCTTGAAACATCACCCCTCTCCCCCTCTTCCTATAATCTGTGATGGCTTTTTCCACTGCTACTGTGGTTGCTCTTCCTCCCTGCTGCTGGCAGTCTCTTGCTCTGTGCAGAAACCCCTACGAGCCAGATTCCACCATCACTTGTGCAGCTGGTCCTTACTGCCAACAGTCTCTCCTGCCTGACTCTGCCAGCTACTTCTGACACAGTGATGTACAAAAAGCAAAGCCACAATGTTTTGGTTAAATTGGTGGGGGCACAGCAGTAGCTGGTAAAGCAGGATAGACTTACTGGGTAGCTGGAGAAGAAAATGTGAGGAATGCTATACTGCAGGATAGGAATACCAGCAGGCATGAAAAAGGAGAGGAAGGAAATGAATGAAGGGGAGTCTGAAGTGAGTTGAAGGAAGGGGAAAAAGGATAGATTTGGGGACTGGTCCATAAATATGTATTAACCAGCTAGATAAAGTGGTGGCAAAGCCAAAGTCTTTTCCTTGCAGAGAGCAACATGAAACAGCCTTTCGTACTAGGTCTTGCAGGATCCATCTAGGCAACATGGACTAGCCCCTGTTGGAAAGAGTATGCTGGGCTCGATGAACGCAGTCTGGCATTTCTTATGTTATTGGTGTTTATAGAGAGAGGGCAGGAAGTTGGGGGCAATCTCCTACCTGAGCAGAAGCTCCTGCAGGCATTTTCCTCTCTGCTGCTTTCAGGATTATATATGAATTTGGGGCTCTTTCTTGGGCTGGAGAAGAGCTGAGTAAAGCTGAGAATCAGAGCTGTGGGAGGGAATCGCTCGTTTCCTGGGTCTGACTGGCAAAAGCTTCAAACTTAAGAGACCTCCACCCCCAACATACTGCCCGGTGCAGACTGATGACATCACCCAGAAGGCGGGAGCTTTACATCTAGGGCACAGGCTGATGACAACACAGATGAGAGGGCGTCATAGCTTTACTCTGAGGGCGCACAATGATGACATCCCTCCCCATTGTTGCCGATCTAGACGTTTTGTAGCTAAATCTGGTGACTTTTTGAACCAAATGGAGATTTTAAAACTGTGAATGAGACCAGGAGCTAATTTACCTACAAATCTAGCAACTTTCTCAGAGCTCTATAATTCCATCGGGGTCCCTACTTGCAGAGCATATCTGGAAGCAGAAAAGTGCAAGAGTGAGACCTCCTCTGGCAGGAAAGTACAATAGATTTGAGATCACATTTAGCTAGAGTTCCCTACTGGCTGGTTCTGCTCACTCTCACAGTCCCTTACTCCTCAGAACAGGCTCTACTGACTATGCCTCTCCACTAACCTCCACCCATACCCAAATCAGGGAGACTCTGATGAAGTCGGAGCTGAGCTCTCTCTGCAGGGAGGAGAAATAATAAATTACAGCCAAGAATGAATGAATGAATGAATAAATATTTATTTTTATTTAACAGTTTTATATACCAAAGTTCTAGCAACAAAGTTACTAATCAATTCGGTTTACATTGTAACAATAAAATTGACAGAATGTAGAATAATGTCTTACAGAGAACAGGGAAAATTTAACTTGGAAAAATAAAATAACTTAATGAGAACAATAAATAACTTCAACGGAGCAAGGAGAGTACAATTTAAATAACAAAATAATTTAGGAGAATCTATGTTCGGAATTGAATGAGTCGGGCCTGAGGTCGAATATTGAAAAGTTCAGAATAGTTATTGGGATTAGGAGAATGCTTGATTAAACAACCAAGTCTTGAGTCTCTTTTTAAAGGTGGGAGTCGATTGTTCCAATCTCAGGTCAGGAGGGAGAGAGTTCCAGAGTTTAGGTCCAGCGGTGGAAAGAGCTCTTTTACTAAGAGAAGTTGTGAGCGGATGGGCCTTAAGCGTGCCTCTCTGGGCTAGCCTCGTTGGACGGGAAGAGGTGTGAAGTTGTAAAGGGATGGTGAGTTCAATTGGAGAAGAGTTTTTGATGACTTTGTGGATTATTGTTATGGTTTTATAGAAGATTCTCTGATTGATGGGGAGCCAGTGAAGGTTCTTTAAGATGGGTGTAATATGTTCCCTTTTGTTGGATTTGGTTAGAATCCTCGCAGTGGCATTTTGTAATAATTGTAGAGGTTTCAAAGTGTTAGCGGGTAGACCAAGCAGTAAAGAGTTACAATAATCTATTTTCGAGAATATTATTGTTTGTAGAATATATCTGAAGTCATGGAAATATAATAGGGGTCTTAGTCTCTTTAATAATTGAAGTTTAAAGAAGCAATCCTTTATGATGTTATTGATGAAAGTTTTGTAGTTCAGCAGATTGTCCATGGTGACCCCAAGATTTCTGACCTGGGTGGAGAAGGCTGGAGGAGAAAAGGAGTGTGTGTTGAGTGAGGAATGGTTGCCATCTGGAGTGATGAGCAGAAATTCTGTCTTATTGGAGTTAAGTATCAAATTAAGCTTTGTTAGGAGATTGTTGATGGAAAGTAAACAGGAATTCCAGAATTGTAAGGTGTTTTGTAATGAATCTTTGATTGGGATAAGGATTTGGACGTCATCTGCATAAATAAAATGTGTAAGATTAAGATTGGAAAGGAGCTGACATAGGGGGAGAAGATAAATGTTAAATAATGTAGGAGATAAAGACGAACCTTGTGGGACTCCCATGGTGGATCTGAAAGGAGGTGATTCTTTACTATTAATTTTGACTTTGTAAAATCTATTTTGGAGGAAAGATGAGAACCATTTGAGTGCTGTGTTTTTTATGCCAATCTCTGATAGACGATCTAAGAGGAAATCATGGTTCACCGTATCGAAGGCTGAAGATAAGTCGAGAAGAATGAGGAGGCAGGAATGTTTTTTTTCTAGGTTCAAGAGAATATTGTCTGATAGAGATAGAAGGAGGGATTCAGTACTTCTAGATTTACGGAAACCAAGTTGAGATGATGAAAGGAGGTTGTTGTTTTCCAGGTATTCGGAAAGTTGTTTATTGACTAATTTTTCCATGATTTTAGAGATGATTGGAAGATTAGCTATAGGGCGGAAGTTGGCTGGATTATCTGGAGAGAGATTTGGTTTTTTTAGCAAAGGTTTCAGAATGGCGAGTTTGAGTGGGGTAGGAACGAGACCTTGTGATAAGGAGGCATTGATGATCTGTGATAGAGGATAAGAGATGTCTTTGGCAATTGAGATAAGGAGATTAGCTGGAATAACATCTAGTGGGTGGGAGGAAGGTTTGAGTCTTTTTAGAACATTTTCAATTTCCAACGAGGAGACCGGTTCAAGGATCTCAAGGCTTGCAGTGATTTGTGGAGGGGAGGAGAGTAGATGAGGAGGAGAAGAGGCTTTCTTTATCTTGAGAGGGTCCAGGAGGTTAGGGATTTTGTTCTTGAAATAGGTGGCGAGTTCTGCGGCTTTACTTACTGCTTTGTCGTCTGGGAATGAGAAAGCGGGTTGTTTGGTGAGTGATGTCACTAAAGCGAAGAGGGCTTTAGGATCGAATATGAAGTTATGAATTTTTTGAGCGTAGAAGTCCTTTTTTATCCGAAGAAGGGAGATCCTGTATTGATGCATTAGAGTTTTATAGGCTATGAGGTTTGTAGTTGAAGGATTCCTGCGCCAGATCTTTTCTTTGTGCCTAAGATCATGTTTAACAGATTTGAGATTTGGAGTATACCAAGGTTTTTTAGGATCTTTGTTGCTTTGAATGTTTTTGGTGATTAGTGGGCAAGTAAGGTCTGCAACTTTGTTAGTGATTTTAGACCAGGAGGCCAAAGCTGAGTTAGCGTCTGTAAGATCTAGAATATTTAACTCCTGAGTGAGATGAGATAAAAGGGTTTCTGGCTTGCAGAGTTTTCTGAAATGGATTGTGGTTTTTTGGGGGGCAGTAGGAATTGAGAGGTGGTTTCGTAAAGATAAGTTGATTAACTTGTGGTCAGACCAAGGTATAGAATGGCAGGTAATATTGGAGTTGAGGGAGAGATTGTGATTTATGAAAATTAGATCAAGGGTATGACCAGCTTTGTGTGTGGGTTCGTTTATGAGTTGTTTGAAACCCATGGAATTGAGGGAGCTGAGGAAGGCTTCACAGTTGGATGAACGAGGTGTAGCATCAACATGGATGTTGAAATCTCCCATTAATATCCCATTAATAAATAAAAAAAAGCAAAAAGCAGGTCTTAATACATCGGCCCCAAAGAATCAAACTTGCAGAACAGCTCCATTCCTACATCCTGCCCGGTGCAGACTGATGAAATCACACTGAAGGCGGGACAGCGGTCCAGAGGGTGCAGACTGATGACATCACAGGTGAAAGGGAAACTTTAGTCTGAGGCCGATTTAGTGTTGCCAATTTAGAGGGATTTGATTACTTTTTAAACTCAATGGAGATTTTTAGAAACATGAATGCGACAGCAATCTTCTATAGCTAGTTTTGAAATTTCACATTTCTAAAATATCCACTCAGCTTCTCACAGACTCAGCAGGTACTGGGTTCGGAGCCCCGCCCTTTGGGGGGCTTGCTGATGACGTTTACGTTTCTACCGACCAATCCCATGCAGGGGCGGGAAAACTGAAAGGCAGCTGCTGTCACCGGAAAGGAGATTTCTCTGCTCTTCCTCCCATTGAGGCTTTTGTGTTGGAGGGAGTGGCCACGTGAGCTCGGATTAGGAAGCACTCATTGAGTGCATGAGCAGCAGCAATGTCTATGCATGTCTCCCCTGCCCCTCTTTGGGTATTAGAATTTAATTTCCTAGCTATACTGGTGGCACTACAAAGAACCTCAATTCTAGCTACATTTTGCCGATGCTGGAGACTTTTCGTAGTGAATTTCTTTACATAGGAGTTGGCACCACTGGTAATGACATCACCGATCATGGTTTACATTAGAGCCATTGTGGGTGTTGTGCTAATTATCTCTTCACCCAATCCTTCGAATGTAGATACTACATGCATTAAAATGCAGACCACATTTCTGAAGATAACAATGCTTATGAAATAGGAGGAGCACAGACCAGTATTTGCCAGGATATCTATATAATGATGTCTCCATAGTCTATTGTTCTGGGTCATTCTTACATTAGTTGCTTGTTAGGTACAAGTGACGTACAGATTAGGGGAGTGCAAATTGGATTTCTTTCCTAAACCTTTCCCTCAGCCTTGCTGTGTATTCATCAATGGTCCCTGTTTACAGCTGTTGTTGGACTCATTGATTTACAAGCACATGTAGTTGTGAGCCTGCACTTCTCAGAACAGGTTGATCTTTGCTTTTCCACTGGAGTCGTTACATTCATCAGTTTTATGGCTTCCATCTTTATTTGTTCAGTAGTTAGGAGGAGTCTGTCACATGAGTCCATCATCATCCATTAGTGATGCCTGAAGTCCTACTGTGAGCATAAAGTGCAGGGCACAAAACAACAGATCGGACTGACCACCACACTGTTTTATTACAAAATGTAAAAAAGCTCACTGGAAATATATGTATGAGGGAAGAGTAGCCGAGACACAAAATATGACGACACACTGTTTATTTATTTAACACTTTTTTATACCGACCTTCATAGTAAATAAACCATATCGGATCGGTTTACATAAAACAAGGGTATAACTGAAGCAATAAATAAAAGTAATTAACAAGAGAAGAGAATAAGGTAAAGTTACATTTAACAAGGAGTAAAAACTTGGGAAGCTTAAGAGCTGGAAGAAAGTTAAAGGCAAAAAGTAATTAAAGAAGCATAATCCAAAAAGGAATTTAGATTAGAGCAAAAGATGCTTTAATCAGTGAGTGCCAGAGTTCTTTGTTTGAATGGTTGGAGGAATTTAATCTTCTACGTCCAGGTGAGGAAAAAGAAGATTAAGGGTTGTCTGGAGGATCATCGAAGGCTTGGTGGAATAGCCACGTCTTAAGTTTTTTTCTGAACGTAATGAGACAGGGTTCTAATCGGAGGCTTGAAGGAATGTTGTTCCAAATAGATGGACCTGCTATTGAAAAAGCTCGGTCTTTGGTTGAGGAAAGGCGTGAAGCTTTAGTTGGGGGGTAATCCAAAGAACCTTTATGATTATCTCTAATTGGCCTGTTGGAGGAATGAAGTTTGAAGGGTATTTCAAGGCTGAGTTGGAGTTGGTGATGGATGGATTTATGAATTAGGGTGATTGCTTTGTAGAGGATTCTAAAATTTACTGGTAGCCAATGTAGGTTTCTGAGGATGGGTGAGATGTGATTTCCTCGGCTGGTGTTGGTCAGAATTCTCGCTGCAGCATTTTGTATCATCTGAAGCGGTTTAGTGGTCGATTTGGGTAGGCCAAGGAGGAGGGCACTGCAATAGTCTATCTTGGAGAATAACAACGCCTGGAGTACTGTTCTGAAATCTTTGAAAAAAAAGAAGTGGCTTGAGTCGTTTCAGAACCTGGAGTCTGTAAAAGCAGTCTTTGGATGTAGAATTAACCATTTTCTTAAGGTTTAGTCTATTAATTACATGTTTAATTACATGTTCACATCATTTAAGAACTCTGATTGCAATGTCAAACAACTAATATATTTTTTCTAGTTGATTAATTATTCTACAAATTCCCCTAGCAACTTAGCATTAACCATCACTTTTGTTTCATTTTCAGCTCTTTTGATGCTTCTTTCCTTTCTTTTTCCAAAGCAGTGTCCCTAGCAACACATCTCTGGTGTCCAGGCACATTTTATCTGATTCATACTCTTCCCTGTGGTTCAGTTGACATAAAATATAAGAACAAATAAATAAAAACTCTCCCTTCAAGCTTAAAGATGAAGACCGACTTTGGCTGTTTACTTCTGTAATTCAACAGTTTCTGAGGATTACGATCAGTTGATGCTGTTAAGTATGTCTGAAGACCTATAATAGGAGATCTAGATGTGTAATCTATTTCTATAAGGTCCATATTGCCTTCAGCGCTGGGAATGTACAAACTCGGCATACACTGACTCTTATACATAATGCACATAAAGGCGTTTTCTTGTTTTTACATCCAGCTCTTTCAAGTCTTTACCAGTCTAGTCTATTATTCTAAATCGAGAAGAAAGGGCGGGAGTTGGAAGTTGATTAACAACCTGTATTTTATTTCAGCATGTTAAAGAACTTTTCAAAATCAACTTATTCAGACTCCTAGAGTTTCCTTTACTGGTCTTTCCTCTTCATAACTTGTGCTGAATTTGTGCACCTTCCACTCCTAGACATTTTTATCAACCTTCCTGCTCAAGTTCTTTTAAGCCATTGGTTTTCAAACTCTTTTCTGACGGGACACACCTGACAGATGGTTCTCACATGCGTGACACATGTGATAGTCACGGGGCTAAATGTAATCATATATTCTGTATCTACAGGATCCACCCTGACCCCTCCAACAATGGCTACAGAAAAGAACTAGGACATTCCCCGTTCAATTTACCATAAAAAAGAGATATTTCTGGTGTCATCTCAGTAACAGCAACATAAACACTCTCTCCTACCAGGTGCATTAGCCCTCCTTATGAAAAAACAGTAATTTACCACCAATGCATGTTCTATTGAGAAAACACAACAAATAATATTGATACAAATGCCTATAAGCTAGTCAAATACTTCACCTCGGTCACACACATAGAGTCAACCTTCACCAAGTACAGAAGGATCACAAATTACAAATATGGAAACAGAAACTGGAATGGAAACCCAAAAAAGCCACTCTGCATGCAGTGCCAAACAAAAATATAGCACCTATCGGACTTCCAGGATCTGAAATAATGTACACAAACTAACATGCCCAAAGTTACACCTGCATTATGGAACCCTACCTATGAAAAGGCAGCACTGCAAAAATTACACCAGGCCCTAAACCCCAATACACCTCCTATTAGGAAAACAGAACAAGCCAAGCTGCTATAGATCCCTACCAAGAAACTACAAGCTCGCAGAACACAGACAGACCCTCACCAAATACAGAATAAAGTGACCAGAAAGCTAATGTTTTTGTTTTTGTGTTGTTTTACTGCATACAAAGTTTGGCTTCTTGCTGTTTCCAGTTCAGTTTTTGTCTACACATTTCTATTTATACATTCCTCGAGAAATATAAAATAATTCTAAAACTAGAATATAATAAATGTTTCAAAACTGATAAATGGAATAACATCCAATCATTAAAATTTTTCAAAATTATTAAAAATTCTTCAAACACCAATAAAATATTTCTAACAGCAGACATCACATAATACCCAATAATTAAAATGGCAGTCAATCAAGAAAGATAAACTTAAAAAGCCACCTTTACTTACCCTCTCCAGTAACTCTCCTACTCCTTTCCCTTGTAAGCCAATAGCACATACCAGAAGCAGCAAGGGCTGCTGAAGCTCTGTTCTCATGTTCTTCTTCCTTAGGGCCCATGACTAGTCTATTTCTCTCTCTCTCTCTCTCTCACACACACACACACACACACACACTCTCTCTCTCTCTATTATGACTTGTAGGTGTGTGGGCCCTGGGCCGAGGTGAGAGATGGTACTGCCCACAGGGAGGAGCCCTGTGAGCCTCACCGTCAGGAGGCGCGGTCTCAGTGGATGTCAGACACAGCTGTGGAATTGTCTTTATTATAAAAGTAGAAAAGGCACAGCCCACGGAGCAGGGGGTGCAGGAGGAGATAAGGTCTGAGAAGGGGTACACCCAGAGGGAATGCCTTAGACATGAATATCCAGTAATGGTCCGCAGAGCAGGGTACGCCGAAGAAGTCTCTCCGAAGTGATGATGCGGTAGTGGCCTGCAGCGCAGGGTACACCGAGAGATTCCTCATTCAGAGATGATGTTGTAGTGGCCCGGGTACGGGTACACCGGCGAGGGACCTGTGGCGATGACATGACAATGACCTGCAGCACAGGGTACATCGAGGCGGTTCCTCACTAGAGCTGGCACGGTATTGGCTCGAGGCCCAGGGTACACCAGCGGGGGTTCTGTAACGATGACGTGGCAATGGCTTGCAGCGCAGGGTACACCGAGGCGGTTCCTCACTAGTGCTGGAACGGTAGTGGCCCAAGGTACGGGGTACACTGGAGAGGATCTCACAATAAAGCTGGTTCAGTAGTAATCCGTGGAGTCAAGGTACTCACAGAGTGGTAGTTCCAGGAGAGGTCCCGGGGAACAGGAACAGACCGCAGTCCAAGGCAGAAGGCCCTCCGAGGAGCGGATAGCCAGAGATGAGGAAGGGCCCCTGAGGAGCGGGTACCCAGAGTGTCTCACGCCAAAGTGCAGGAACTGGAACAGGAAGTCCATACGAGAGAAGCGGATTTAGCAATGAGGGAACTCCTTGCTAACTTGTTGATAGGCAGGGCCAGGCAGCTTAAGTACAGCAGAGTGTAGACATCATCCGGATGGGACGCCCCATGACATGCTTAATACTGACCCGTGCATGCACCTAAGTGATCCCATGAGCAAGATGATGGTCGGCAGCGCCCACGCTGTCCCGGGAACGCCAGGGAGGTCGGCGGTAGCTGGTGGAGGCTGCCACTTTCCCCAATGATGTCAGGGCTGCATGAAAAGAGGTGAGCATTAGTGGTCACAGCCATCTGCGACCGACGGGCGTCACACACACACACATTCTCTCTCTCACACACCAGTCATCTCACTGACCAATATCTTTCTCTCCCTCAAACACACAAACCAGTCACCTCCCTGACTAATGTCTCTCTCTCACACACAAACACCAGTCACCTCCCTGACCAATCTCTTTCTCTCACACACACATCACCTCCTTGACCAATCTCTGTCTCACAAACGTCACCTCCTTGACCAATGTCTCTTTCTTTCACACTCACATACTAGTCATCTCCATGACCAATATCTTTCTCTCCCTCAAACACACATACCAGTCACCTCCCTGACCAATGTCTCTCACACACACCAGTAACTTTCCTGAGTAGTATCTTGCTCTCACACATTTTCTCTCTTACACACACACACACACATTCTCTCATACACTTACACATATGCTGGCTCGCTCTGTCTCACTCACTCACCCCAATCCACAGAACACATGGCAGTTATAGCACAAGGTAGCCGGTATGCTGCTATTAAAAGTAGAGTCCTGACAGGCTGGAAACTGCAGCAGGAGTGACCTCCCCAGCCCCACAGCGCTAAGAAGGCAGCACTCAGCTGATTGCTTGTGCTGCTATCACGGCACAGAGCAGTCAGCCTAAAATGTAATTTTATGCTTTTTCTCTTCTCCCCACCCCAGCCTTTTATTTTTTTGCAATTTGCTTATTATTATTTTTATGTTTTCTTTCTGGTGTTGCACTGGCGAGAGAAGGGGGGGTCAGAGCCAGGCCGGGAGGGGGGCAGTGGCACTGTTCTCCTGCAGCCCCTGGCAAAGTGACCAGCCAGCATCGATCTTCAGCTCCGTGTCCGGGCAGCTAATGGATGAGATTTCCCCAACAGCTGCGCAGCAGGAAATCCCGGTGGCCACATGATCGCAGCACAGGCAAACTGCTGAGTGTAGTAGGGCCGGGGAGAGCCTTGGGGTGCAATTTCTGCAGCATGGACCTTTTCTTCTTCCCGCATGCCCGGTAAACATCACTTCCTCTTCCGGGCCACAGGGGCAGGAAGAAGAAAAGGTCACGTTCCTGTTGCCGTTCCCCTTTGGGGTTTGAGTGTGCTGATAGCCCGCGCAGGAACAGCAGCAGTGTTCATCCCGCTGAGGTGAAAGGGGGGGGGGGGAGAGAGCAGCAGGTGCGCGACACAGCTGCTGGTGCATCGCGATACACTAATGTGCTGCCACACACCGGTTGAGAACCGCTCTTTTAAGCTATAGTCCTCTGTCAGAGAAATGTTTCCACAGACAGTAGGTGCATTGTCTGCAGATCCTTAACACCTCTGGAATTAAGGCAAAATCCATACTCCAAAATGTTAATAAGAGTACGGAGTTGGTTCAGTGCAAGGCAAAACAAGAGTGATAGAATGGAATCTCTCTGAAATATTCCCCTGCTGGATCTAAAAACTTAAGATTTGCCATAATGGGTTAGACTAAAGGTCCATCAAGCACAGTATCCTGTTTACAACAGTGACCAATCCAGATCACAAGTGCCTGGCAGGATCTCAAAGGATAGAGTCTATGCTGCTTATCCCAGGGACAAGCAATGGGTTTCTGCAACTCCTCCTTAATAATGCTTTATGATCTTTTCTTCTAGAAACTTGTCCAAACCTTTTTTAAACCCAGCTGCACTAACAGCTTTCACCACATTTTCTGGGAATGAATTCCAGAGCTTAAGTAATAATCATGCATTGAGAAATATTTTCTCTTATTTGTTTTAAATGTACAACTTAGTTAACGCCATTGTTTCCCTGAAATAGAATTACTTCTGCCTACTCTGGCTGAAGATGCATTTAGAAATTAGGTTGTAGTGGATTTAGAGTTCTCACACAGACACAAACTAGTTTGAAGGCCATAGGCCAACCTCTAAGTGAACTTATATTTACTGTTTTGCACTGTGAACAGCTAAAAATGCTTATGAACAGGCAAGAGTCTGTGAACTGTAGCTATGCCAGTAGTTCTACGATAAAAAAGTAAACATTTAACAGTCAGAGAGGGAGGATTTACAGGAAACACACACAGCTGTGCTTGAACTTGGTAAGAAGCAGCGAGGGAGTGGACATTGCTCCTCTCCCAAGCAATTGCCAATTTTTAGTGCATAAGAAGCAAGAAGAGCTTGGGGGGGGTGGGGGGAGAGAAATTGCTTTCTGGATGTGAAAACAGACTGATCCCTTAATACTGTAAGCTATATACTGTATTCTCTATCTATACAGATACAGATATGTGTTACGATGGCCACCCGTGGGACAGGCCTGTGAGTGGCTCACTCATCCCAGTTGTTGCCTTTTGGCGGTGCGGCCTGAAGCGCCATTCTCTCCGGCCACCTGACGCTGCCAGCCACACCACTGCTTCCATGCGGCAAAGAGACGCCGCCCCTTCCTTCTCCGAGGCATGGTCGCCACCGACGCTGCTGCTTCCGTGCGGCGGAGAGCCGCTATTGCTGCCATCTTCCGTGCGGCCTGGAAACGCCGCCGACGCCGCTCCTGTACCAGATTCTGCTGATGTCCTCCTTGGGCATGCGCACTCCTTGCCTCTTAATTTAGAGTGCCTGTGATGGGAAAAGCCCACTGCACCCCCCTGATGATATCACTCTCCGGCCCTTTAAAAGGGCTCCTCGTCCACTCCCTGTTGCCTTTGCAAGGTCTTTCTGGTCTCCACCTTCTTGTTCTTCTGTCTGCTTGTAAGGTCTCGTCTTGTCTTCGGTGGCTCCTTGTTCCTGGTTTTGCCAGCGAGTTCCTGTTGTCTTGCATCTTCAATTAAGTTCCTGATGTTCCAATCTTCATCTTCAAAGGTTCAGTTCAAATGTCTTGAGTCCAAGTCTCCGGGTGTCTTGAGTCCAAGTTTCCGAGTGCTTTCTGTTCAAGTCTCAGAGTGTTCTGAGTCCAAGTCTCATTTCTGATTCAAGCCTTCGTTCTGTCCAGAATCTTCAGAGTCCTTGCTGCTGGATCAAGTCTTCGAGAGTCCTTTTGTTCCGAGTTTCCAAGTCTGAGTTCCAAGTTTTTGAGTCCTGTTCCTGGTCTTTGGAGTTCTTATTCCAGCTTCCATCCATGTCCAAGTCTCAATGTCAGAGTCTGCTCCACCTTCGGCGTAGGCCATGCAGCAGCGCAGGGCTCTCCCCGAGTCTTTGTCATGCTTCTAAGTCTAGAGCCTGCTCCACCTTCGGCGTGGTTCATGACCAGCCCACGGGCCATGTAGGGCATGCAGCAGTGCAAGGCTCTTCCAGAGCTTCTACATGTTCTAAGGTTTGAACTTTCATCATGTTGCCAAGTTCCTGAGTCTTCAGTGTTCAAGTCTTTAGTGCCTTTGTCAAGTTCACATCACCAGAGTCATCTTCAGTCCTCAGCCTTCATGTGTCCCGATGCACAAGCTGTTGCCATGTGGCAAGTCCAAAAGGGCTTTTGGACTGGCCGGAGGCTATCCTAGAGACCAGCATTGCATTGCTGGGTCTCAGTTCCTGGTGCATGTTGGACTTTCCAAGAGTGTTTCTGCTACCAGCAGATGGAAATGGAGTAAAGCTGATTTGCTGAGGTCACTGACATATAACCCTGCCCCAACATCAGCCCAACAATATTCTCCATCTCCAGCAGATTGTGGACATGCATCTTCAAGGTGGGGATTGCTTGTTGTAAAAATAATATTATATATATGATAGAAAACTAAAGATTCCGATGCTCTGCTTGAGCACCTGAGATGACACAAGTTTGTTCCCTCCCTCAGTTGAGTGCTTTAAGTCTGGAAACCTGACCAGGCGTAGACTTAAAAAAAAGAAAAAAGTGGAAGAGAGGACGAGGGAGTGCTCAGCGCTGAAGACTTATGCCCTCTCCCCCCATAGCTGGTGACCCAATCGTGTTCTCAGCCAGGGAGGGCTGAGCTTAGGTAAATACAAAGAATAAGGAAGCTTTAAGCCCTTCTTTTTTTTCCTTACCGGATCCATCTTCCCTCGGCGTTTCCTCTGCAACTCTTACCCGCTTTTTCCCCTCTCACTTCTCTTGGGAGTAAGTGTAGAGTGGAGGCAGCTTGGGCTCGGCGGGTTGAGCTGCTTTTGGCTACACCCTGCTTCTCTCAAGCTTGGTTCAGCAGGCGCATTGTAGGCCACGTTGGCGTTTTTTCCCCACTCGCTCAGGCCTATGTACGCATTCTTGCTGCGTGGTACTGTCCTGATGTGGACAGGCACGTGTACGGGTATTTGTGCGCATAAGGGTGAGGCCTAGATTTGAGTTTGAATTTGTGTGGGTAAACCTGAGTGCCATTGCTGTGTACGCAGGAGGCCGCCTAGAACTGAATGCAGGAATAATATAGTGGCAGGGACGAAAGTGTCTAAGTGCCTTGCTCTCTATGAGGCTTGCCATATAAGGTTAATCCAGTAATCTCTTTCTTTACGCTTGTGTCAGCGCTGTTTAGATGCTCAAGGCAATTTGGCTACTACAGATTTTGTTGATGTTGGGATATCTCTTCAGCCTCTGGTGGCTCCGGAGTGGAGTAGAGTGGGATGCGAGGTGACACAGCAGACAAGTTCCCCTCCTCCCTTGTCCCCAAAGGCAGAGACATTCCTGAGGGAGTGGTCGCAGAATGCCAGGTTTGGGCTATGGGCCCTAGTATGGATCAATCCTCCTTCCCCTTGCTGGAATTTTTCCAGGACTTGCAGGCTTTTCTGCATGGATGCCCAGCAGCTAAGAGGGGATAGCATGCTCAGGTCTCCCACTTGTCAGCCATTGCGTGAAAACCCACAGGGAGGCTATCCCCAGAGATGTTAAGGGGACTGTGGATTATAGTACGTCAGATGACTCCAATGGGGCCTTGGTTTTATCCCCTCTGGCAGAGGGAGAAATTCCAGCTGATTTGAAGCCACATTAGACTCTACTCCATTTTTTTCACAAGGATGAGTTGCCAAGTCTGTTGACTCAGACCCTGAAGACTCTCGATGTGGACAGGGGTGATGCTAAGGGCTTACAAACGAAAGATCCCATATCATTCACTTTATGCAAAGCATCCTGTTTCTTTCCCCTCTTGGATCCTATTCAAGAGTTAATTGGCCTTGGGTGGAACTTCCCAGAGGCAAGTTTTAAAGGGGGGCGTGCTTTAGCGGGTTTGTACACCTTGGATCTGAAGACAAGGGAACAGTTATGATTCCCGAAGGTGTATGCTTTGGTATGCGCTGTCACCACCATCCTGATGGAAGAAGAGGCAGCTCTAAAACATGCTCAGGACAGAGGATGGAGGCTGTCCTTAAACAGGCCTTTGAAGCCATGACCATGAATTTTCAAATTGCTTCTTGCTGCTGCCTGTTGGCTTGGGCTGGTTTGCATCTCTTTCAAGAGACACAAGGAGCAGGGTACGATAGCAGATCGGTGATTGGAACCGGGAGCTGCATTCTTATCCGATGCGCGCTGTGACTTGGTGCGGACGGCCGCTAGAGGGGTGGCTTTAGTGATAGCGGCTGGGCGCCAATTGTGGCTGTGGAATTGAACAGCAGACACTATTTCCATTCCAATCTCACAAGGTTACCACTTTAGGTAACCTTGTGAGATATAAGGTTCTCTTATATTCTAGAGTGACTTGGAGAAGATGGTGAATAGCTAGGGAAGATACAAGGTTCCTCAATTGCTGCAGGACAAGACGGCATCACATCCTTTTGGGGGAAGGGCTGCTCCAGGGTTTCTCGTCGATTTCATCCTTACAGAAGAGCAACTACTCAAAAGTCACATCGCTTTGGAAGATCTCAGTCCTTTCAGCCTAGGAAGCCTTTTAAGGATGTGGGCTCCGGGCCCGCAGCACCTCGTTCTTCACAATGAATGTGTGGGGCTCACCTACTGGATCAGGAGCTAGGAAGGCCATCTATCTCACTTTTATCAAAGGTGGGCCCAGATTACAATGGACCAGTGAGTCTTGGATGTGGTATGGGACAGCTAAGCTCTAGAATTGCTCCAAATTCCTCCAGATGAACTACAATCGTCATTATCCTTTCCTTTTTTGAATATGAAGGAAATATTAGTGTCAACCAAATTACCAGACTGAAACCCACCTTGCCCTGGAGAGATGAAGAGTCTAGGTACTGTATTTCTTCGATTCTAAGACATCTTTTTCCCACATAAAATCTCTAAAAACAGGGTGCGTCAAAGAATCGCGATCGTCTAAGAACTGCGTTTTTTCCAAAATTTTCTGCGCAGATGGCACCACACGTCTCGTTTGTATGCGGAAACCCTGCATCCAAGTTTTACTGTTATTGCTCCACTCTGCTCCATTGTTGACTATTCACAGAGGTGAGATTGGCTCTTCAACATCCTCTACCATCTGGATAACTGTGTTTCTTTTTTATTTACATTTTTTATTGATATCTGAAGGGACCAGTGGCATACTAAGGGGGGGGGGGGAGCGAGGGGGGTGTTCCACCCTGGGTGACAACAGGGGGAGGGGTGCCACTGCCACCAGCAGGAAGGTCCCATGGCGGCACGGAGCAGTGACGTGCTGGTGGGGTTCCCACTCCCCGTCAGCAAAAGTGAGGTCCTGTGGTGCGACCGGCTTTTTAAATTGTCGGTGGAAATGAGTTTTTCACACATCTGGGAGAGAGATTGCTAGAGCTGGGTCCCACCACATTGCTTTTGGGAGGGGACTGGAATTGGTGTCCACATCTTACTTTGGATAGAACTTCTGTGTCTAAGACTGGCGCTGGGCTGGACTCCGGTTGTCGAGATCTGACGCATACTTTCGGTTTAGTTGGTATCTGGAGAAAGCGTAACCCGACTGAAACTAGTGTGCGTCTTAGAATCGAAGAAATATGGTAATAAGGGCCCCACACCCAACGAAAAGATTTTAGAAAAGTCTATATGGTATCCGTCAGGTCCCAGGCATTCCCTTTCAGAAGAGCTGAGCCAGCAGCTTGAATCTCCATGAGGGCAATTGGAGCTGAGCGATCTCAATCTTGTCCAAAGCCATCTCTAGTAATAGGACAGACGTCAAAGGGGAATCAATGGCATTTGGATCCACATCACCCAATGCAGTATAAAAGGTAGAAAAGTGCCTAACGAACACTAGCTCAGTCTCAGCAATTGCATGAAACATTCGACCCGAATCATTCCTAATTGAGGCAATAATAGTACTGTTAGCTCTTTGCCTACGCGCCCTTGCTAAGAACTCCCCAGCCTTGTTCCCATGCTCATTATATTTTAATTTGGTAACTCTGAGTGCCCTTTCAACCCGCCCAACCTCCAGAGATCTCAGCTGTCTGTGCACCTTCTTGAGCTCTCACAACGTTTTAGGATCTTAGCCTCTAAATCCACCTGTTTAGCCATGCATTGCTTGTGCTTGTGACTAGAGTATGCAATGATGTGACCTCTTAAGTACAACATCGCGCCGCTCAAGTTAACATTCCAAATTCAACTACACACATCCATGAAACCGACTAGAAGCGCTTATCAAAACAGACTAATCACCCAACCGGCTAAATCCTCGCTGAGGAAACGCGCCCTATCCACAGCGGGCCCTTCACTCTGGAACTCGCTTCCTCCAGACCTTCGCCTTGAACCATGCCACGCTACATTCAAAAAGAAACTTAAGACTTGGCTATTCAAACAAGCATTCCCGTAGAACTAAGAGCAGGAAGAAAGTCAGTCACATATTATCCGATTACCCCAGCATATTTCACATAACCTTGTTATTTAACCATGTTATTTTCTCATTAACCCTCTTGTTATTTTACTAATTGCAATTTTATTTATTGTCATTTTATTTATTGCCATTTTTTTTTCATTGATATTTATTGTTGTTTATTTATTAATTGTTATTTCATTTATTGTTTTTTATTAATTGTTAGCATTGTTATATATATATATTTTCTGTTTCTTGGATTAACTATGTTCATTGTAAACCGCTAACTTGAAGCGATAGTTACTGTTCATTGTAAACTGGGGTGATATGTATATTATACAGGAACCTCAGGTATATAAATTCTTAAATAAATAAATAAATAAATAAGTTTTAAGAGCTTCCCATCTTAATGTAGGATTATAACTTGTTTCTGGATGAATTACCGCAAATTCAGCAATAGCCCCAATGACCTTCTCTTTAAATTTCTGATCCCCTAACTGGGAAGTATTCCAGCAGCAACTTCATGCCCTGAGACGAGTCCCTGCCGAATCTATCGACATCCACACTGGGTGGTGATCTGACAGACTGCTAGACAATTACATCTGCCTGGGTCACCAATGCCACCCACATCAGCTGAGCACAACAAGTAATCCAGTCTACTATGCAACTTGTACCTCTGAGAATAATGTGTATAATCCCAAACAGTCGGGTTACGCTTTCTCCAGATACCAACTAAACCGAACGTATGCATCAGATCTCGATGGCCAAAGTCCAGCCCAGCACCAGTCTTAGACACAGAAGTTCTATCCAAAGTAAGATGTGGACACCAATTCCAGTCCCCTCCCAAAATCAATGTGGTGGGACCCAGCTCTAGCAATCTCTCTCCCAGATGTGTGAAAAACTAAATTTCCAGCTGAATTGGGACCATAAATAATAACCAGAGAGAATGAGAACTGATTCACAGAGCAATTTAGTATGGCAAACCTCCCAGCCGTATCAGCAATATGCTGCTTGACCACTGAGGGAAGATGTTCCTCAATAAGAATGCTTACATCACGGCCACGTGAATTATATGTGGCTGTGTATTGCTGACCCATCCGACCATACTTCAACTTCCCATGCTGTCTGTGAAAGATGCGTCTCTTGCAAGAGCACGATTTGTGCTTTGTGTCTTCTAGCGTACTGAAGAATCCTTTTCCTCTTGATACTGGAGGATACCTTGTACATTTTGGGTGAAAATATTAATCTGTCTGCCCATTTACTAAGAAAAAAATTAGAAAAAGGCACCAGAAGAGCAAAGTCCAGTGCCAACCCCTCCACACACCCCCAGCTATATTCTTGCACGATGATCTGCGTCTCTCCTCATTCCAAAGGTCGAGAATGCATTTTTTTGTTTTCAACCAAACCCTCCCTTCTAAAACTGAACTCCCCCTGTAAGAAACATCCCCAGTCCGATCGCCGGCCAACCCTACCCGTGGACCCAGTGGGGAAACGCATTAAGCAGTGCGGAATCTGGAGGACCCCAGTTCCACCCTGGACAATCCCCAACCTTAAACTCCTGGTGGGAAAATCTTCAGGACCAGGGAAACCAACCAAACCCCACTCCCAAGATTAATTATTACCCCCCACACCTTCCCCAATCCCTATCTGTATTCTTTTCTCCATACATTTCTGGAACATTGTATTCCTTCCATCAATACTCACAACTACAAATAATAAAAACATTAAAAGGGAAAAATTATACATGAAAACACAAACAATGTATAGAGAAAAGTGGGTCCAAAGTATTAAATTAACACCAAATGTTCAGTCGGACAGCAACAAGGCCTGAAAAACGTAAGGGGAATCCAGATCTTAATGTCATTTCCAGCAAGGAAATTCCCCTCGAATTTGCATCTCAAGACTGCACAAGGCCCTCCGACCTGAAGTGAGGCCAAAAAAACCCCATAAAGCAAATGTCAATTAACATCCAAATAGGGTTCTGAGAAACGGCTTCCTATAAAGACCTCTCAGAGCTGAGTCACCAAACACCACCACACGTCTTCTGCAGTCTTCCAGAAAAAAAAAAAGAGAGAAAGCAAAAAACACCCACTCCAGAAGCATTAACAGCACACACGGTGAAAGAAACCCAAAAGTAACGTGAATAATCCGAGTGTGGTGCAGACCCCCAAAACAAGAGGAAACGGAAAAAAAAAACAAAACTTGCACCCAAACAGGACTCCGTTCTTCACTGCCAGGTCAAGGAGCCGCTTCGTCTCATAATTAGGCAGCCAGATAATGCACAAAAAGAAAAAAAAGACCTCACTCTGCCGCCCTTCGTGTTCGCCACACCACTGCCTCCGCCGCCCGTACGTCCGGACAGATGGTGACTTTACCATCAATCACCACCCCAAGCTTTGCAGGGTACATCGGTGCGGGCTTAACTCCAAGCCAATGCAGCTCCTTTTTTTTTTTGTTTTAAACAATTTTTATTAGTTTTAAAAGGCAGTACAACATAGTGGAGGAGTGCTGGAGATCTGAAACACTCTCCAGAAACATTAGGTAACCCCCAACCTGTCCACCCACCCCCCTTCCCTCTAGAGCAGGGGTGGGCAATTCCAGTCCTCGAGGGCCACAAACCTGTCGAGGTTTTAGGATATCCTAATGAATATGCATGACATAGATTTGCATACAACTGAGGCAGAGTGCATGCAAATCTCTCTCATGCATATTCATTAGGGATATCCTGAAAACCAGACTGGTTTGTGGCCCTCGAGGACCGGAACTGCCCACCCCTGCTCTAGAGAAACAGCATCAGCCCACACTTGATAAAACAGGGTCCACCAATCAGTTCACGAGCTTGTCAAAGGGAAGCAGCCGCGTCAGCTTCTGCCATTCGTTTTTAATTTTCCCAAATTCCTGCCATTGGTTTTGGAGCTCTACTGAAAAGTCCTGGAAAATCAGGATCTCTTATTTCCTTTATAACTCAGCTCGGCTGTTTCCCTTGCATCTTTCAAATTACGTTGTTTGTCAGCGAAATCATGAAGTCTCGTAATAATTGCATGCGGTCTCTTTCCTGCTGCTGGTGCTGGATGGGCCCTGTCTGTTTTCACAACACCATTTTTACATCCGATATCTTACAGAGCCGGCAGAATCCAAATTCATCCAAGCGAGTGGTATATTCCCCTGCCTCCGTTAATTGGACTACTTTCGCCACAATAATATTCAGATGCAAGTCTAATTTTGTAGGTATTTTTGTGGCAAAGGTTTCCATCAGTTTGGAAATATATGCTTTATCACTCACAGCTTCTGATTCAGAGATCTCAGCGCATCATCCGAAGCAGGTTCAGCGGCCTTAGCCAACGGGGACCGCAGCTTTCTTATATTCCTTTCTTTTTTTTTTTTTTTTTTTTTTTTAGTTTTTAACCCCTTCTCGGCCAAAGATCTGGAATCAATCACTTAATTGAGTCCTTGGAAGTACACATTCGAGCAATCACAGCTGTATAATGTGGCCAAGAATACTTTCAAAAGACTTATCATCGGGAGCTCAGCCGCGTGGCTCTTCCTCGACTCAGCGTATATAGCACAAGTCCACTGTGGCATTCTTTAATCATCCTTACAGCTTATCCTCGGCTCCCACGGACCTTCCAGCAGTTTCCTCCCCTCCTCCTCTGGCCGCTCGGTCACCCCTGCTCCGGTGCTCCTTATTTGTTTGGGTGCCTCATTTTATTTCTTTTTTCCTCTTCTTCCTGACCTGTTTTGCATTGGTCTTTGGTACCTTTACTGTTGAGATCTTTTCTCCCTTGGGGTTCCTCTCTAGATTTCCTTGTTTTCAGTTTCATCCTTCAGTTGCTTCAAGAGGTTGTCACTTAAGTATTTCTGTGTTATGATCTGGCTAAAGATAGATCTAAGATTTTTATCCACTGCCTTTTACAGCCTTGCCTTTGATATAATTGCTTTTTTTTTCCATTTTTTGGTGGGCTGTGTTCCTCACAGATGTTAAAAAATGGGGTTTCTGGCACAGAAATAGCAGTACATCGTCTCATTTCTATCTTCAGGGGCCATTTGGTAGTAGCTAATACTCTTAATTTTTTCATTAGCTTCCATCATTTATCAGCTGCTGCAATGGGAAGATTCAGCACTGTCACTATCACCATCAGCAGCTCTATTGCTTAGACTAATGGTGAGCACCATTTTATCCTGGGTGGGTGACGTGCATGAATTTTATTGTTGCTTCCTACCACATGTCAATAATAGTAATCGCCTAGCTCAGATTGAGTTTAGATATTATGCAAAACGGTCACCATGGTGAGAGATACTTACTCTATATGATTCTCTTCTATGTGAATGCTTTCAAGCTTATTCAGGTTTGATTTCTCACTGAAGCATTTATCACCCTTTACATGCACAAATGGCTTTTCTCCTGTGTGAGTCCTTTCATGCCTTTTGAGATTTGATTGGAAACTAAAGCTTTTATCACACTCAGTACATATAAATGGTTTTGCTGCAGTATGGATCCTTTCATGGCTTTTCAGGTTCGATTTACGGTTGAAGCTTTTATCACACACAACACATATAAATGGTTTCTCTCCCATGTGGAGCATTTCATGATACTTTTGGTCTGATTTGCGAGTGAAACCTTTATCACACTTAGTGCATGTAAATGGTTTCTCTCCTGTGTGGATCATTTCATGCTTTTTCAAGTCAGAATTTGAAAGAAAGCTTTTATCACACACAGTGCATTTAAATAGTTTCTCTCCTGTGTGGATTCTTTCATGGCTTCTCAGATCCGATTTGCATCTGAAACCTTTATCACATTCAGTGCACCTAAATGGTTTTTCTACTGAGTGGATCCTTTCATGCTGTTTCAACCCAGAATTTGAAATAAAGCTTTTATCACACACAGTGCATTTAAATGGTTTTCTCTCCTGTGTGGATTCTTTCATGGCTTCTCAGATCCGATTTGCATCTGAAACATTTATCACATTCAGTGCACCTAAATGGTTTTTCTCCTGTGTGGATCCTTTCATGCTTTTTCAATCTAGAATTTGAAATAAAGCTTTTATCACACTCTGTGCATTTAAATGGCTTCTCCCCTGTGTGGATCTTTTCATGCCTTTTCAGTTCTGATTTATAACTGAAGCTTTTATCACACACAATGCATGTAAATGGTTTTTTTCGTGTGTGGAGCCTTTCATGCCTTTTCAGATGAGATTTTAGCCCGAAGATTTTATCACAAACCACACATGCAAATGGTTTTTCTGGCATGTGCCTTTTCATTTTTGATTGCCAGCTGAAGCTGTTATCATACTTGGTACATGTAAATTGCTTTTCTCTTGAGTGGATCTTCTGGTGCATTTTTATTTGTGAATGATAAATAAAACTTTTATTACATTCACTAAATGGAAATGTTTTATCACTTGTATGAATCTTCTGGTGAACTTTTAACATTAGTTTACCTGCACTTTCACTGCATGAAAAGGGTCTCATACCAGTCTGTTCTCTTAGGTATTGTGGACTTTCCTCACAGGGAATAGCATTCTCAGAGGAGTCTCCTGTTGGATTTCTCAGCCTTTCCTCTGGCTTGTACTGATTCCAGCGGTTTTTTCCCCAGGCACAACATGGGCAGGATTCCCCTCTCTCTTCCCCTGATACAGTTTTTCTAGCTTCCAGATGTTTACTGGGTTCCTCATGATGTCTCTCCTCGTGTCTTCTCTTAGACTCAGCAATCTCTGGATAAGAAAACAAAGGACAGACATTACTTGATGTGCAGGAGACTCACAGTGACAATGGTCAGGGTTTTTCTAGTACTAACACACCTCAGAGAGAACAGGAATGTAAGGCAGCTGCATCACCTCCTTTTTGCAGCATTCTGGGGTGAACTAGAGCACCTCGCTGGGTCTCAGAGGAGGATGAAGAAGAGAACTGATCAGCCCAATGTTGTCAGGTGTATAAATTCTCAAAACGTTGGTTTAAGTAACTCTCACATAACAAAAACCACTTTGTAAATTAAATTAAATTGTATTTACTTAGCTCTGTGAATACCAACACTCAGTTCAAAATATTAATGAGATCTTCATGCAGAAATACTGTTACTCTTGCAAATGCAATCAGTGCTTCACTATAATCATAGATCTCTTCTGAAAGTCCTTACAAAAATAGACAAATTACTTTTGGGGGGGAATTTGTCAAATTTGCAATTAAAAGCACTTATCATAGCAGTGAATTCTTGCTGTCTCCTTCAATGACGCAGTCCCCAAGCAATATTCTACTTTCCACTATCAGAAGCCAAAGCTCTGATAGACTTAGTTTTTGGGCACTTGCCAGGTACTTGTGACCTGGATTGGCCACTGTTGGAAACAGGATGCTGGGCTTGATGGACCCTTGGTCTGACCCCAGTATGGCAATTTCTTATGTTCTTATGATAAGTAATTTTAATTGAGAATATAAATAGGGACGTGCAATCGTTTTTCCCGAATTAGCCAATGTCAATGAAATTGCCTAATTCAGAATGGTTCGGGAGAACTGAAAAACGATTGATTTTTTTTCCGAAATTTTGGAAACAAATTCATTTTTGAGTTAGTGCGCACTAACCCGAAGATCAGGGCCCCTGAAAAAAAAAACAAAACCCCGAACCACGGGGGAAAACCGAAATTCCCATGGGGGGGCCTGAAACGAAGCCCAACATGAAATGTTTAACCAAAGCACATCCCTATAAACAAACATTCCAGAAAAAGCAATTTAAAGTTAAGAAGCTCCTTAAGGACAGGAGTGATGCCCTTTCTATGAAACGGACGCCAGAGGACTGCATCAGATGCAGCCTTGGGGGAAGGCCGGTGGAGGATGAAATTCAGGGACCAATGCAATAAGACGCAAATTAAAAAACGGGCACTCGTATTCAGCTCCCCTCTTCCTAACGGGCAGACAGCCACGTCCCCTGGGCGCCCGATGGAATATTTAAAAGGAGCTGCTGGGTTATAAAGGAACACGCTAGGGCAGAGCTTTCCAAACTTTTCATGTTGGTGACACACTTTTTAGACAAACATAATTTCAGGACACAGTAATTCTGTCTACTAGCAAACCAGAGGTTAAAGGTTAAACGAACGAAACATATTTCAACAATTTATGTATGTTTCCTTAAATATATACATAAATAAAATGTTTCACGACACAACCTATCTCATGAAAACCTTAAATTTATATTAAAAATATATATTCCAAGATTCATGTTATTGTTATAATTTATGAGAAACAATAATAAAACAAATTGTCTGTCCCCCACACAGTCATCTCTCTCCTCCCCCCAGCACATGTCTGGCCCCCACACACTCATTTCTCTCCCCCTCAAGCACATGTCTGACCCCCACACACTCATATCTCTCCCCCTCAAGCACATGTCTGACCCCCACACACTCATATCTCTCCCCCTCAAGCACATGTCTGTCCCCCCAGCACGTTTGCCCCCCACTCACTCATCTCTCTCCCCCCAGCACATGTCTGGCCCCCACACTCATGTACCTCGTCTTTTTGATTGTTGCCAGTTAAGTGCTTCACTCCCTTCCATGATCACCAGACACTGCTGCTTGCAGTCAGTACTCCTCATGGCCAGGCCTCATCGGCAGCAGCAGCCAATGCAAGGATGGCTGGGCTCGTTCCACCCACCAAGCCCCCCCAAAAAAACGCGATTGACAGCAAAAATCACCCAATAATAAGCAACCCATAAACTGAAAAAAAAAAGTGAATCTCTAGGAAAAAAAAAGCCCAAACTCGCATCAGAGTTGACCGGGCTTGCGCGACACACCTGCACACTGCAGGCGACACACTAACGTGTCCCGACACACAGTTTGGAAAGCTCTACGCTAGGGGAAGAATCCCTAGCGCTCAACATGCGCTTCAGGTCGATTTCGCCCCTTGCTATTGTGCATGGACATTGTGTGTGTAACGTGTGTGTAACGTGTGCGCCTAGAATTTTTTTTAATTTTTTACATCAAGGCACAATATTAATACCTTTATTTTTTAAACACTGTAAAGAGTAGATTTACGACTCACAACAGTAGTGAGTAGGAAGAACCACAGAGGATGGTAATTTTTTTTTTTTTTAATTCTTATGAGCACTTGACTCGTGGATTGACTTAACGCCAGCTCTGGGGCTGGACTTAAAATTTGCTGCATTGCAACGGGTGCGTTGTGGCGCCCGGCAATTTGGTGCATCAAGGGGTAAAAGCTAACAGCCCTCCTCTACATGGAATTTTACAAGTCACGGGCGATATTGGGTGCCCGTTTGTTTGGATGCATTTTCATAGAAACATAGAAATGACAGCAGAAGAAGACCAAATGGCCCATCAAGTCTGCCCAGCAAGCTACGCACTTTATCCATTTTTTTTCCCTTTTTCTCTCCCACCTGTTACTATTGGCTTCCAGTACCCTCCAGCCCTAATTCCCCTCCACTCCACCACCAATTTAGAGAGCAGCTCCATATCTGCATTCAAGTGACATCCAGCTCAATAGGGGTAGCAACCGCTGTAACAAGCAGGCCACCCCCTTGCCCACCCCTGTTTTTATTTTTTTGTTTGTTTGTTTATTTATTTATTTATTTATTTATTTGGAGATAGCAGCCCTCCATCCTTCCGCTCCGTGAAGGTGGAACACCAACTACTGGCCACTGGCATCCCGCTCCGTGAATGCCTCTGTGGCTACTGCCGCTCCGTGCAGTGTTTGAATGCCTCTGTGGCTACTGCCGCTCCGTGCAGTGTTTGAATGCCTCCTCTTTATTCACGCCCTCTAGACTTGATGGATCCACAGTGTTTATCCCACGCCCCTTTGACATCGTTCACAGTTTTAGACTTCACCACTTCCTCCGGAAGGGCATTCCAGGCATCCACCACCCTTTCCGTGAAGAAATACTTCCTAACATTGGTTCTTAGTCTTCCTCCCTGGAGCCTCAGCTCGTGACCTCTGGTTCTGCTGAATTTTTTCTGACGGAAAAGGTTTGTCGTTGTCTTTGGATCATTAAAGTTTTTCAAGTATCTGAAAGTCTGAATCATATCACCCCTGCTCCTCCTTTCCTCCAGGGAGTACTTTCGATACACTAATCCCCCTTAATGCATCGGGTGCTATTCTGGTGCATCCAAAATGCGCGTCCAACTACGCGAAAACCTGTGTGATAGGCTGGCGCACTTTACTGCATCGACCGCTTACGTTTTTTTAAAAATGTCATTTCAATTTTAAACAATGCTGTGACATTAATCACTGGAAAGTGAGATCCCTGTTTACTAAGCATTTTTCATGTAGACACAAAATGGGAGAAAACCCTTAGTAAATAAGCCCCTTAGACCGTAAGTCCCCTGGGGACTGGGAAATACCAACAGTGCCTGAATGTAACGCCTTGAGCTACCAATGAAAATAAATCTAAACCTAAAATATATACAGAGATATTGTACCAAGATTTCTATTTCTCTATAAATAAAGCCTGTTCCATATAAACAGGAGAGAGCTGATCCCTGACCCCTGCAGAGTCCCAGGGCAGGAGTAACAGGAAGCAGAAGCCGCTGTAAGCAGGGACTGGACATTATCTCTCAGCTCAATCACTGCCCTCACGCTGGTGAAGTGCAAGGAAATGAAGGTCGTCATGGATTCCCCGAGGAAGGGAAAGATCAGACAGAGCTGGGCCGAACCCTTCATAAGAACATAAGAAATTGCCATGCTGGGTCAGACCAAGGGTCCATCAAGCCCAGCATCCTGTTTCCAACAGAGGCCAAACCAGGCCACAGGAACCTGGCAATTAGCCAAACACTAAGAAGATCCCTTGCTGCGGATGCAATTTATAGCAGTGGCTATTCCCTAAGTAAACTTGATCAATAGCCATTAATGGACTTCTCCTCCAAGAACCTTTTTTGAACCCAGCTACACTAACTGCATTAACCACATCCTCTGGCAACAAATTCCAGAGCTTTATTGTGCATTGAGTGAAAAAGAATTTTCTCCGATTAGTCTTAAATGTGCTACTTGCTAACTTCATGGAATGCCCCCTAGTCCTTCTATTATTCGAAAGTGTAAATAACCGAGTCACATCTACTCATTCAAGACCTCTCATGATCTTAAAGACCTCTATCATATCCCCCCTCAGCCGTCTCTTCTCCAAGCTGAACAGCCCTAACCTCTTCAGCCTTTCCTCATAGGGGAGCTGTTCCATTCCCTTTATCATTTTGGTTGCCCTTCTCTGTACCTTCTCCATCGCAACTATATCTTTTTTGAGATGCTGCGACCAGAATTGTACACAGTATTGAAGGTGCAGTCTCACCATGGAGCGATTATAGAGGCATTATGACATTTTCTGTTTTATTAACCATTCCCTTCCTAATAATTCCTAACATTCTGTTTGCTTTTTTGACTGCTGCAGCACACTGAGCCAACGATTTTAAAGTATTATCCACTATGATGCCTAGATCTTTTTCCTGGGTGGTAGCTCCTAATATGGAACCTAACATCGTGTAACTACAGCAAGGGTTATTTTTCCCTATATGCAACACCTTGCACGTGTCCACATTAAATTTCATCTGCCATTTGGATGCCCAATCTTCAAGTCTTGCAAGGTCCTCCTGTAATGTATCACAATCCGCTTGTGGTTTAACTACTCTGAATAATTTTGTATCATCTGCAAATTTGATAACCTCACTCGTCGTATTCCTTTCCAGATCATTTATAAATATATTGAAAAGCACCGGTCCAAGTACAGATCCCTGAGGCACTCCACTGTTTACCCTTGTAAACAGAGCGAGAGCTCACGCACCCCCCATGCGGAGAAACTCTGAACCCAATGAGAGCAGGAGAGGAAAAGGATTTGAATGATGACGTCTCAGTACCCAAAAGAGAGGCCCTACAGAAGAGCAGAGGGCAGCAAGTCAAAGGAAAAGACTGTAAAGGACTCTGTAAGCCCAAATCACGCAGGGAAAAGACAAAGGGGATCTGTGGACCCAGACCCCGAGCCTTCGTACTGCAGAGAACAGGAGAGATAAATGTGTTCTTGTTTGTAAAAGAATGAGGGGAGACTTATTCCAGGAGATTTTGTCACCTATCTTGCCACTGGGATGTCTCGTCTGAGGAGAAGCGATGCAGTGCATTGGAGTAAAAGTTATCAAGGCGAGGATGAGGACTGTGAATGAGCTCCGTCCCAAGACTGAAATCTCAACCCAACTCCCAGGAGCCTCAGGGCTCAGGGGAATAACAGAGATAGCAGCAGTGTCACTCTCTGCACCTGAGCCAGGTGTCTCCTCTCTCTGTCCTCCTGCCCCAGTCTCTTGGCCACACCTAGTCTTCTCCTTCCTCGATAGCAGGGCCGCTGGTAAGCTTCAGGGTCCCCTTTCTTTTCTTTCAGGGGTCCCTTTTCTAGTTTCAGGGCTTTTTCTCAGGATTCCCTCTCAGTGTTCGCTTCCCCAGCGCGTCCTTTGTTTTTTCGGGTCTCATTCCTTTCTTCTTCTTTGCCCCCCTGTCTTATACTTTCCACCTGATAAATATGCATAAGCTCAGGCAAAATCATGTGGTGGATGGAGGGTCTTTGCTGCATTGCAGGTCTTTTCCCCCTCCCCATTTCTTCAGTGGGGGGGAACTGCCACATCTGTATGCCAAGCTGTGTGCCAGAGTGTTTTCCTCCATCTCTGACAGCCTCCCCCCTCCCATCTTTCTTCCAAGGTTGGGGGTCTTTGTGACCTCTGGGCTCTGCTTTGGCTCATCCATGATTCCTACTTATGAGCTTAAGTTGTATTGTCTCTCTATCTGTTGTTTTTTTTTAATTTAGTCAGACATTTGCAAACAGGCACATCTTGAGGAAGTATATTTTAGTATGTCAGGGTAAGTCTGTTGTTTTTCCACTGAGACAGTGCTGTTTTGCTAGGGGCCTAGGTTCTTTCCCTTGCTGTGACAGTGCTTTTGGGGCCTGTACGTTTCTTGGCTATTATGATTCATATCTCCCAACATTTCCCCCTTCTTAGGCAGGAAGAGCCATCAATGGAGCTTATCTTGCTTAAGCCTAACTATCAGCTACTATGCAGGCCTCAGCTGTGAATGTATGACCACCAATGATGATATCATCAACATGAGGTAGGACTAATGCAACAAGAATAATAATCATGACACTTATAAGGAATCATAATAGCAATAATTGAATGGGAGTAATGTAATAGAATAATAGTGAATAAAATCATAGTTATAATGAGGAAAGGCAAAAAGTATAATGAAGTAAAATAAATGAGAAACAGTAACAGGAAATAAATATATATATGAGAACGAATAAGGAAATAATGTAGTTCTCACGCATGCTGTAGAAATATGAGGTAGGGACATCATCTCAGACTTGAGGTAGAGTGAACAACCCCCCTTTCCCTGTACGTACCTGGATCAGTCCAGACTCCTGGGTTCATTCCCCCCAGTCGGCAGATGGAGACAGAGGAAAAACTTCACTGACACTGTCTCATAAATCCCAGTGCCCCCTGCAGTTCCTCAGTATATATCTGTACCAAAGCAGAAAGTAGTAAAAAGAGCAAAACATTTGTGCAAAAAACATAAATAAAAAAAAATAAAAAAAGCAAAACATTTTGAACAAGAAAAACTGATTCCAACAAAACTGAACACATCAGAGAACAATATTACAGCTGAGCGGACGACTCTCCCCTGACACTCCCCTTTCCCTAGTTGGATGGGTTCTGGACTGATCCGTGGTACTGCAGGCACGAAAATTAGCAGGTATCCCCTACATCCAGACGATAGTGCCAAGCAAAAGTATGCAGCGACTTCCAAGTCGCCGCCCTGCAAATCTCCTGTGGAGAAACAAGCTGTGCTTCCGCCCATGAGGTTGCTTGCGAACGTGTAGAATGAGCACGGAAACCTTCCGGAACCGGGCGACCCCGAGTCTTATACGTAGAAGCAATCGCTTCCTTTAACCAACTTGCAATAGAGGCTTTAGAAGCCTTGTAACCTTTGTTTGCACCACTCCACAATACGAAGAGATGATCAGACCTTCGAAATTCATTCGTAGCCTCTAGGTAACATAACAAAGCTCTCTGCATGTCCAAACGTCTGAGCTCCCTCACATGAGGATCGGACACCTCTAAGGCCGGAAAAGCTGGAAGCTGATTGGGATGAAACACTGAGACTACCTTTGGTAAAAATGAAGGTACAGTCCTTAAGGAAACCCCTGAATCTGAAGGAAAGGATCCCAGCAAGACAGAGCCTGCAATTCAAAAATCCTCCTAGCTGAACAAATGGCCACAAGAAAAAACACCTCAACAGATAAATCCTTCAAGGTTGACCTCCGGAGTGGTTCAAAGGGAGCTTCACACAAACCTCTAAGGACGAGATTAAGATTCTAGGACAGGCAAACCTCCGAACCGGAGGCCGTAAATTCATTGTCCCCCCTAAGAAACCTAATGACATCCGGATGAGCCGAAATAGGAGAACCATCAATTTTACCACGAAGAGAGCCCAGAGCGGCCACCTGCACTTTAAGTGAACTGAGTGACAAGCCTTTGGCAAAGCCTTCTTGCAAGAAAGATAGAATATCAGGGATGAAAGCCCTGAGCGGACGCATGCCCTTAGCGGAGCACCAGGTCTCAAAAAGCTTCCATACCCTAACGTAAGACAGCTTAGCAGACTTCCTTCTAGCTTGTAACAACGTAGTGACAACAGACTCCAGATAACCTTTCCACCTCAAATGCCTCCTCTCAAAAGCCATGCCGCTAGACAAGTGAACAGCCTGGTCTGAAAATATGGGACCCTGACGAAGGAGACATTTCAGGTGGCCAAAAATGAAGTGGCCCATCCACAGCCAGATTGACTAAATCCACGAACCATGGACACCGAGGCCACTCCGGGGCTACCAGAATCACATCGCTGCAGTGCTTCTCTATCTGACGCAGAACTTTGCCCACCAGCGGCCAAGGGGGAAAAATATAAAGTAGAACCTCCTGAGGCCACGGTAGGACTACAGCGTCGATCCCTTCGGCCCCGTGCTGCCTTCTTCGACTGAAGAAGCGAAAGGCCTTGGCATTTTGACGAGTCGCCGTTAGGTCTACATAAGGGGATCCCCAACGATCTTGAATCATTAGCATCGCGGTCTCCAATAACTCCCACTCGCCCGGATCTAAGCAAGTCTGACTCAAGAAATCCGCTTGAACATTTTCAACTCCGGCTATGTGGGACGCCGCTATTCGCTCTAGATTTTGTTCCACCCAGAGAACTAACTCCTGCACCTCCCGAGCTCCTGCCCGGCTCTTGGTTCCGCCCTGTTGATTGATTTAAGCCACTGTTGTCGCACTGTCCGACACCACTCGGACTGCGCGATCCCTTATCTGCGGCAGAAACTCCTGCAAGCTTAAGCGCACAGCCCTGGTCTCTAGCCGATTGATAGACCATGCAGACTCTTTCCTGGACCAGGTCCCCTAAACCGAGTGACATTGACAAACCGCTCCCCAACCAGAGAGACCGGCATCGGCAGTAACTACCACCCATTCCGGAGCCCGAGGTCCACTCCACGAACAAGATTGGCCGTCTGAAGCCACCATGAAAGGCTGTCCGCCTTCTGCAATGGTCTCATATGGGAAAACGCCCACAGAACTAAGTCCAGCGTGGAGGCCATCCAGCCGAGAACTTGCAAATAGTCCCAGACCTTGGGTATGCGCAACTGCAAAACCCACCTGATCTGCTCCTGAAGTTTCAGGATCCGGTCTTGAAAAAGGTGCACCCTGCCCACCAGAGTGTCGAACCTGACCCCCAAGTACTCCAAGGACTGTGCCGGGGACAATTGACTCTTGGAGACGTTCACCACCCAACCAAGGAACTGGAGAATCCCAAAAACTCTCTGAACTGATTTGCGGCATAGAAACTCTGACTTCGCCCTGATAAACCAGTCATCCAGATATGGGTGCACTAGAATCCCCTCTTTCCGGAGAGATGATGCCACCACAATCATCACCTTAGTGAAGGTGCGCAGGGCTGTGGCCAGACCAAATGGAAGGACCTGAAACGGAAAGTGCTGCCTGAGAGTCATGAAACGAAGAAAACGTTGTGATTTCTGATGAATGGGGCTATGTAGCTAAGCCTCCGTGAGATCCAGAAACGCCAGGTACTCTCCTTTGCGCTGTCTACTTATCTCAAAAAAGCCCGCGAAAAAGCGGGATGAAGGGCAACTAATTTGGGTAATATGAAGAAAATCTGAAGGTGACTCGCAGAGAATCAAAATTAAACTCCTGCAGGGCACGGCTGAGAAGATGGCGGTAACGGGCTTTTCTCCCCCTCCAGCCCTCCCTGACTCTTCCCCACAACAGATCAGGCCAGAGGCAAACACGGGGAACCCTTTCTCCCCCCCCCCCCCGGACAGTGCGGGAACTGCCGCCGAGAAATCCAATATGGCCACCGTTCCCGCGCAGATCGGGTGAGGGACCGCGGCAGAACCAGAGCCCCTGCTCAGAGCCGGTACAAAAGCGCTGGAAACGCAATGCTGCTTAGCTGGGGGGGGGGGGGGGGCGTCGGAGGAGCCCTCCCCACCATCCACACACCCTGCGCACAGCCCTAACCTGTTTAAAAAAAAACCTGAGAGAACTGAGCCACACGAGCGGCACGCCAGGCCGCGAGCCATCGCAGCAGAGAGGAGAAGCAATCTGAGCCAGAATAAACCCTCACCTCCAAACACTGCCGCAAGCAGCCCCTCTAAGCAGACTAACTCCAGGCAGGAAGAGACCCAACCCTAAGGGGAGGAAGCCGCCCACATAGCAGAGTTGTGCTCCGCTGAAAACAGCCTTGCCTTAAACTTTTCTTTTTTCTTTTTTTTTATTATTAAACTTTGTCCCAAGGACACAAACCAGCCCCTAAGAAAAAAAAAGGGCTGAGCCTCAAGACGGGGATCTAAAAGTTAAGCAGATCCTGCAGCCACCCGAGCGGCCTCGTGAAGAGGAGGGATCTGGACAACCAGTGTGCGCACAGACTAAGCACACGCAAGGGCACCAGCCCCCGGCTCGGCCGCCTCGACCGGACAGAGTAGAACCACTAGGATTCCAGAAATCAAAAAGAAACCCCCGGGAGGAAGGCTCAAAAGGAAAAAAAAAATTGCTGAAAAAAAAAAGGAAAGGGACTGCAGGATTCACAGCCTCTGCCATCTGCTGGAGACAGAGAAATACCGAGGAACTGCACAGGATTCACACCCTCTGCCATCTGCTGGAGACAGAGAAATACTGAGGAACTGCAGGGGGCGCTGGGGTTTATGAGACAGTGTCAGCGAAGCTTTTCTCTGTCTCCATCTGCCGGCTGGGGGGAATGAACCCAGGAGTCTGGACTGATCCGGGTACGGACAGGGAAAGGGGGGGTTGCACACACACATATACTCTACCTCATGCTAAATACACATACACATGCTAATCATATACGCGAACCACTGCGAAACTCTCCCAGACACAAGCCCTGCCTGTCACAGAGACCCTGTGAGTGATTAGAGAGATCTGCAGGGAAGCTTGTGAAGGGGTCTCTGCACTTCCACTCTCCAGCTCAGCAGTTTGACTCCGCTCCCTCTTATTCCTGCACTCACCTGAGCAGCTGCTTCTCCCAGTTCCTCCTTCCTCTGATCCCGGCTCATCCCTGATGTACGGCTCTTCCCCTCGTTCAATGTGGGATATAATCTCAGGGGTGGTGGTCGGGGAGCCTGTTCCTGGGGTAAGAGCACTGCATTAGCTTTCTCACAGTCACTCAGCATAATATTATTAGAGAGTTTATGGAGAAGACCTGTGCTGAACTAAAATACGAAGAAGAGAAAGATGAATTTGACAGAAACTTTAAAATACCAAGTGGGCTGCACCAGTGTAAAAGAAAGGGGCATTTTCTATAAAAAAGACAAAGGCTCCCGGCACAGAGATAGGAGAAGGGAAACTCAGAGGAATCAGGAGGAAATATTTCTTTACTGAGAGGGCAGTGAAGGCCTGAGAGAGACAACCAGAGGTTGAAGAAAGCACAAGAGTGACAGAAATTGAGCAGGTTAGGGGCAGATACTGAGGGGGACAGGTGAGGGAGACCACAGTCAGGCAGGGTCAGGGGTGACACGATAGGGAGTGTGGAGGGGGAGGCCACAGGAAGACCAAGAGTCCTAAACTGCCAGAAAGCTGCTGTGTAACTATTACAAGAACATTTACCCCTCACAATCTCCAAAAAAGAGGGAAAACAGTAATTCCACCATATCCCCCTCTGAACATGTCTGAATACAATATCATGTACATACATGAACCAAGCGTGCCCTGACTGCAGATTACAGCCTTCCAGCCTTCCAGCCTCAAAGCAATCCTGCTGGGATCAGGATTCACTCTGCTCCCATCTGAAGGAGGGGACTGTGGAGCCTCAAAGGCTCAAACACCAACGTCATCTGAGGATGATCCTTATCCCAGTCTAATGAAAGGGATCACGGCCCACAGAGGGTCCAATCTCCTCCAGGACAGATACAGGTCTGAGCCCTCTGCAGGTCAGGTTTACTACGGACTTTAAAGATAAAATCCATGACTCAGATCTTTCTCCCAAAGTCAGGAGTCTGTCTGTCTGTCCTTCCACCCTCTGCATCACAAACTCATCTCTTCATTTCCTCCTCCTCACTACAATTACTAAGAAATACTTTCCCTTTCTATCCTGTTACACTCCTCTCCCACCTCCCCTCCCTCATTTATCCCCATCCCCTCCTCTTCCTCACTACAATTACTAAGAAATACTTTCGTTTCTATCCTGTTACACTCCTCCCCCACCTCCCCTCCCTCATTTATCCCCATCCCCTCCTCTTCCTCACTACAATTACTAAGAAATACTTTCCCTTTCTATCCTGTTACACTCCTTTCCCACCTCCCCTCCCTCATTTATCCCCAACCCCTCCTCTTCCTCACTACAATTACTAAGAAATACTTTCCCTTTCTATCCTGTTACACTCCTCCCCCACCTCCCCTCCCTCATTTATCTCCATCCCTCCTCTTCCTCACTACAATTACTAAGAAATACTTTCCCTTTCTATCCTGTTACACTCCTCTCCCACCTCCTCTCCCTCATTTATCCCCATCCCCTCCTCTTCCTCACTACAATTACTAAGAAATACTTTCCCTTTCTATCCTGTTACACTCCTCTCCCACCTCCTCTCCCTCATTTATCCCCATCCCCTCCTCTTCCTCACTACAATTACTAAAAAATACTTTCCCTTTCTATCCTGTTACACTCCTCTCCCACCTCCTCTCCCTCATTTATCCCCATCCCCTCCTCTTCCTCACTACAATTACTAAGAAATACTTTCCCTTTCTATACTGTTACACTCCTCTCCCACCTCCTCTCCCTCATTTATCCCCATCCCCTCCTCTTCCTCACTACAATTACTAAGAAATACTTTCCCTTTCTATCCTGTTACACTCCTCTCCCACCTCCCCTCCCTCATTTATCCCCATCCCCCTCCTCTTCCTCACTACAATTACTAAGAAATACTTTCCCTTTCTATCCTGTTACACTCCTCTCCCACCTCCCCTCCCTCATTTATCCCCATCCCCCTCCCCTTCCTCACTACAATTACTAAGAAATACTTTCCCTTTCTATCCTGTTACACTCCTCTCCCACCTCCCCTCCCTCATTTACCCCATCCCCTCCTCTTCCTCACTACAATTACTAAGAAATACTTTCCCTTTCTATCCTGTTACACTCCTCTCCCACCTCCCCTCCCTCATTTATCCCCATCCCCTCCTCTTCCTCACTACAATTACTAAGAAATACTTTCCCTTTCTATCCTGTTACACTCCTCTCCCACCTCCCCTCCCTCATTTATCCCCATCCCCTCCTCTTCCTCACTACAATTACTAAGAAATACTTTCCCTTTCTATCCTGTTACACTCCTCTCCCACCTCCTCTCCCTCATTTATCCCCATCCCCTCCTCTTCCTCACTACAATTACTAAGAAATACTTTCCCTTTCTATCCTGTTACTCTCCTCTCCCACCCCCACTCCCTCATTTATCCCCATCCCTCCTCTTCCTCACTACAATTACTAAGAAATACTTTCCCTTTCTATCCTGTTACACTCCTCCCCCACCTCCCCCTCCCTCATTTATCCCCATCCCCTCCTCTTCCTCACTACAATTACTAAGAAATACTTTCCCTTTCTATCCTGTTACACTCCTCTCCCACCTCCCCTCCCTCATTTATCCCCATCCCCCTCCTCTTCCTCACTACAATTACTAAGAAATACTTTCCCTTTCTGTCCTGTTACACTCCTCTCCCACCTCCCCTCCCTCATTTATCCCCATCCCCCTCCTCTTCCTCACTACAATTACTAAGAAATACTTTCCCTTTCTGTCCTGTTACACTCCTCTCCCACCTCCCCTCCCTCATTTATCCCCATCCCTCCTCTTCCTCACTACAATTACTAAGAAATACTTTCCCTTTCTATCCTGTTACACTCCTCCCCCACCTCCCCTCCCTCATTTATCCCCATCCCCCTCCTCTTCCTCACTACAATTACTAAGAAATACTTTCCCTTTCTATACTGTTACACTCCTCTCCCACCTCCCCTCCCTCATTTATCCCCATCCCCCTCCTCTTCCTCACTACAATTACTAAGAAATACTTTCCCTTTCTATCCTGTTACACTCCTCTCCCACCTCCCCTCCCTCATTTATCCCCATCCCCCTCCTCTTCCTCACTACAATTACTAAGAAATACTTTCCCTTTCTAACCTGTTACACTCCTCTCCCACCTCCCCTCCCACCTCCCCTCCCACCTCCCCTCCCTCATTTATCCCCATCCCCATCCCCCTCCTCTTCCTCACTACAATTACTAAGAAATACTTTCCCTTTCTATCCTGTTACACTCCTCTCCCTCATTTATCCCATCCCCTCCTCTTCCTCACTACAATTACTAAGAAATACTTTCCCTTTCTATCCTGTTACACTCCTCTCCCACCTCCCCTCCCTCATTTATCCCCATCCCCTCCTCTTCCTCACTACAATTACTAAGAAATACTTTCCCTTTCTATCCTGTTACACTCCTCTCCCACCTCCCCTCCCTCATTTATTCCCATCCCTTCCTCTTCCTCACTACAATTACTAAGAAATACGTTCCCTTTCTACCCTGTTACACTCCTCTCCCACCTCCCCTCCCTCATTTATTCCCATCCCTCCTCTTCCTCACTACAATTACTAAGAAATACTTTCCCTTTCTATCCTGTTACACTCCTCTCCCCACCTCCTCTCCCTCATTTATCCCCATCCCCCTCCTCTTCCTCACTACAATTACTAAGAAATACTTTCCCTTTCTATCCTGTTACACTCCTCTCCCACCTCCTCTCCCTCATTTATCCCCATCCCTTCCTCTTCCTCACTACAATTACTAAGAAATACTTTCCCTTTCTATCCTGTTACACTCCTCTCCCACCTCCCCTCCCTCATTTGTCCCCATCCCCTCCTCTTCCTCACTACAATTACTAAGAAATACTTTCCCTTTCTATCCTGTTACACTCCTCTCCCACCTCCTCTCCCCTCATTTATCCCCATCCCCCTCCTCTTCCTCACTACAATTACTAAGAAATACTTTCCCTTTCTATCCTGTTACACTCCTCTCCCACCTCCTCTCCCTCATTTATCCCCATCCCTTCCTCTTCCTCACTACAATTACTAAGAAATACTTTCCCTTTCTATCCTGTTACACTCCTCTCCCACCTCCCCTCCCTCATTTATCCCCATCCCCTCCTCTTCCTCACTACAATTACTAAGAAATACTTTCCCTTTCTATCCTGTTACACTCCTCTCCCACCTCCTCTCCCTCATTTATCCCCATCCCTTCCTCTTCCTCACTACAATTACTAAGAAATACTTTCCCTTTCTATCCTGGTACACTCCTCTCCCACCTCCCCTCCCTCATTTATCTCCATCCCCCTCCTCTTCCTTTTTCTCAGTTTTTTTGATCTGGGAATTATCTGCGGCACCTTTGCATTTCCAGGTCAATCAGATCCAGGGTTGGGACTGGCACTAAGCGTCTTCATTCTTAACTACCCAGGGATTTCTCCTGCCTCCCCATTTTATACCTCTCCCAAAACATTAGTCTGCTCATTGCAGGGATCATCCTGGGCTGGATGGGGGTGGGGCAGACGTCAGAGTTCCTTCTGGAACCCTGCAATGATGGATCTTGAATCCACCCACTAGGTGTCAGCCCTGAGCAATGCCGATGACTCTCTGCCTCCTCCCCGACCCAAGAACTATGGATGACCCCTCCCACATATCCAGCAACAGTGCCTCAGGGAGGAGGAGACCCAACTTCACTCAGTAATGAAATAATCTTCTGTTCTACCCCTCCCAAAAATATGAATTTCTTAAAAACTCTCTCTCCTTACCCAGTGATCCGAGGATCTGATAATTCTCCTTCATCACCTCCTTGTAAAGCTCCTTCTGCCCTTCATCTAAACCCTCCCACTCCTCCTGGGAGAAATAGACAGCGATGTCCTCAAAGGTTACTGGGTCCTGAAACACAAACCAGAAACACTCAGCACCTTCTGCATCAGGAGAGCTCCCAGTGCTGGGACTCAGCAGAGCAGGAGGAGACATTTCTGGGAGTACAAAATTCACAGTCCCCTCACACACAGTCCCCAGAGCAGGATTATATTTCAGGAGACCTCCCAGTGCTGGGACTCTGCAGGGCAGGGAGGAGACATTTCTGGGAGTACAAAATTCACAGTCCCCTCACACACAGTCCCAGAGCAGGATTATATTTCAGGAGACCTCCCAGTGCTGGGACTCAGCAGAGCAGGAGGAGACATTTCTGGGAGTACAAAATTCACAGTCCCCTCACACACAGTCCCAGAGCAGGATTATATTTCAGGAGACCTCCCAGTGCTGGGACTCAGCAGGGCAGGAGGAGACATTTCTGGGAGTACAAAATTCACAGTCCCCTCACACACAGTCCCAGAGCAGGATTATATTTCAGGAGACTTCCCAGTGCTGGGACTCAGCAGGGTGGGGGAAGAGGTTTTTTTTGGATGGAAATAATTCACAATCCCAGAGCAGGACTACAGCAACCGGGAACCGGTTATAAACAGAACCTGGGACACCACATTTTACTTTGAGTGACTCCTGATCTCCCTCCTTACACTCAGGAGGGCCCCGAAGTGCCTTTTCTGCACCCCAGATCTGCTCGGGGTCCTATTAAAGTCAGGGCTGACTCTGCAGGGTCCTAGGTAAGAAAGCTGCAGCAGGGTTTGTACAGAGGGGGCAGGATTGCAGTGTTTAATACCAGTCATTCCTTTTTAACCTTTAAATTTAGTAAGTAAAGGATATACAAAGCATAGTATGATAATGTGTGACCGGGTAGATCCCCAGGACCAGTTTCTTTAAGCTTTACTAGATACAGTGAAGGGCTCCATGCTCCGATTGGGAGAGGAGAGATTATGTTAAAAACACTGAACTAGGGGGTAAACTGAGTGGACAAGTCGGTGTCCTGGTTAAGAGCCACGTTCAGCACTGCTCCTTCCCCTTGGTTCTGCCACAGGGTTTTCCCCTCAATGCCTCCCCCCGTTTTTGAGATTTCAGATCTCTGTTTAGCAGTTTATAAATCCTAGAGAGCAACCTGGAGCATCCTACCTACTACCTTGCAAAAGGTTTCAAATAATGATCCCGGTGATTGAAGATCTCTCTTCAGGCCTGATCTGTGGCCATATGTCAGCAATTGTAAATAACGATAATGCTCTCTGGGACTGAGGCCAAATCTGTCCTGAAGGGTTTTCAAAGGGCACCCAGCTATTATTTTCCCATAATTGTTCGCAGGTAGTAATACCTTTCCCAAGCCATGTTTTATATACCAGGTGCGCCTCCCCCCTCCAGGAAATCATGATGGTAAAAAGGAGCCGAATTAATGGAACCCATCCGGTCCCCCATGAAAACCTTACGCCATTTATGCCAAATTTGAAAAGTATGTTGCACTGGGGGGGGGGGGGGGGGGGAAGGTCCTGCAGTTTAGGCCATTCTGTCCTAGGCCTCCAAATCAATGCAGCTAAGGGACGAGTTCCCACTAATTCCTGTTCCAGGGCTCTCCAGGGTTTTCCCTCTCCCTTCCTATGCCATTCTGCTACCACTCTAAGATGAGCAGCAGCGCGATACCATACTAAGTTGGGAATCGCCATCCCCCCCCCCCCCCCCCCCGTGTAGTTTTGGACGAAATAACACTTTCTGAGCTACTCGTGGGTGCTTACCTTGCCATACGTATTTCATGAGGCGCCTTTGCCATATTACTAACATGCAGGTGGGAATATTAACGGGTAGGGTCTGAAATAGGTAGCACAATCTAGGGAGAATATTCATCTTAAAAAGGTGGCTATCCGCCCCCAACCATGATATGTGGTAGCGACTCCACTCTTCCAATTCTCTGTACATTTTAGATAGGAAGGGAGGAGAATTAAGACTCAATAGATCCTTATGAGCCCCAATATAAACCCCCAGATATTTTATTTTTTCTTTGGCCCACCTAAACGGGAAGGCTGCTTTAAGCGCTTTAACAAGGGAAACATTAAGAATTTCAGTTTTATCCCAATTAAGGAGGTATCCCGAGAACCCGACTAAATGATTTGGTAATATCCACCACTATCGGTAGAGAGTTCACAGGGTCAGTCAATGTCAGAATCACATCGTCCGCAAACATGGCCAATTTAGAAGAGAAATTTCCCACTTGTATGCCCCGTAACCCCTGGAGCTTCCCTAATTTTCTGGGCAAGCGGTTCAATAAAGATAGCAAATAATAGCGGGGATAAAGGACACCCCTGCGTAGTTCCTCTGCCAACTGGGAAATAAGTAGAATACCCCCCCCCCAATTCACTTTTATAGACACCCGAGGCCCGTCATACAACTTTTGTATCCAATTAATGAAATAGGGACCGAATCCCATTTTCTCAAGGGTCTGAAAGAGAAATGGCCAGTGAACCAAGTCAAAGGCTTTTTCAGCGTCCATAGCCATCAACAAGAAAGGGGATTTGCAACGTTTAACCCACCATAAAGAGTCTAGAATCTTCTTGACATTATCAGAGGCCATACGCCCTGGGATAAAGCCCGCCTGGTCTGGGTGGATTAAATATGCAATATAATTACTTAACCGGTTCGCCAAACTTTTAGCCAATAATTTGAGATCGATATTTAACAGTGATATAGGCCGGTAAGAGCCACACAGTGTGGCGTCCCTTCCCGGCTTTGCTAGGATGGTGATACCAGCCACGTTGGAGTGTGGCGACAGATTATCCCCCCCCCCGTTCGGAGTGCATTAAACATTTGGGATAGGGGACCTGCCAACTCCTCCACAAAACACACTGATAGAAACGGGTAGTGAACCCATCCAGACCAGGTGACTTATTTACCTTCAACTGCTTTATGGCATAAGAAACTTCTAAAGAAGTAATTTCATCGTCCAGTGATTCACGACGACTCTTAAACAATCGAGGCAGAGAAATGCTTCTCAAAAAGGCCTCAATGTCAGTAGCAGCAACATCAGTGCTGCCTTGGTACAGTTTGGCGTAAAACCGAAGAAAACATTGCCTGATGTCCTCATTAGAGGTAAGTGGTGTCCCCTGTTCATCCCTGATCTTAGTAATGAGGTTCTGCATACGTTTTGCCCTCAGTTTATTAGCCAACAGTTTCCCGGCCCTATTGCCCCCCTCAAAATAAGCTTGTTCTGCCCGCTCCAGATCATAAGCTATTTTAGCTGCATCTAACGCTGAAATCTGTGCTCGGCATTGCTCTACCTGTCTTAATACCTTCTCAGATGACGTCTGCTTATGTCGTCGTTCTAGTGACGCAAGTCTATTACAGAGAGATGTCCGTTCCTGTCTCTCGGTCTTTTTTTTTTATAAATGAAGCTCTTGCTATAAGCTTTCCCCGGATCGCCGCTTTCAAGCAGTCCCATAGGACTACCGGGGAAATATCTGGGGTCGAATTAAGTTGGAGATACTCAGTGATGTGCTGTTTGCACTGTGTCAGAAATTGAGTATCCTCTAGAAGGCTATCATTTAGCCTCCGAAACTTCTGGCCACAATCATATAATGGGAATGATAAATCCACCCCCCGTCGGAGCATGATCAGACCATGTGAAAACCCCTATATTGGCCTTGGTCACTCTGGAAAGTAAACCTTTATCGGCAAAAATATAGTCGATTCTGGTATATAATTTATGTGGTTTAGAATAAAACGTATACTCCCGCTGTTTTGGGAATAGGAAACGCCAGGTGTCTACAAGGTGAAAATGGCGGAGAAAGGAGAGTAGACCACGTCTATCCTTCTTAGATACTGACCCCCGGCCAACAGATGTGTCGAGTGTAGGATTAAAGGGTAATGTTGCAGTCCCCTGCCAACAAGAGATGGCCCTCTAGATGTAGTTGAACAGTATTAAGTAACTTATCAAAAAATACAGCTTGTAAGAACATTTGGTGCATAAACATTTAACCATGTAAATTTTTCCCCCGCAACTAAAATAATAAGCAAAAAATCTATCGCCCCTCTGGATCAGATACACAGTTAAGAAGTTCAAAGGCGAAATCTTTCTGTAACAAAATTCCCACTCCTGCACATCGTGATGTTTTCGTACAAGCAGACCAAAATTGTTGTGGGTAGTGATGCGACCGCATCAGGTGCTCGAATCTCCGTTTCAAATGCGTTTCCTGAACCAGAGCAATGGCGGTGTTAGTCCTCTGTAGATCTTTAAACAGAAGCTTGCGTTTGTGAGGAGAATTCAAGCCTTTTACATTGAGAGAAAGCAAATTAAAAGTGGACTTTATACCAAATCAAAAATAGTCTAGCCCCCCCTGCGGAGCATTCATAGACATGATGTGCTGTGGGAAAGCGATAATCCATAATAAAAAGAGTTATGCATATATGTAGATGCGTCAATTGCTGGTGTAGCGATGCTTCCCCAACCCCGAACCCCCCCCCCCTCCCCTATCCACGAGACCATGTAAATCTGCGATCTCGTGTCCCACATCAGGAGGCATGGTTCAGCAGAACTCCTGCTGCCCCTCCCGGCAGGGAATCATGAGAAACAAAAATGCAGCATAGATATAAGTAACCATCCAGTGCCAATCTTCAAAAGCATACTCATCTGTGCCAAAGGGAAACAGAGAGAGAGACATCAGGTGGGTTCCAGAGCAGTAATTTCCGGATCTGGTGTGCGGCGTAGTCTCTTTCCCCCTTTGCCCGTTCTCTGCCATCAGGGGTTCATCCTTCTGGACTGTAGCAGGTGAAGGTGGAGCCCGGTGTTCCGGAACTTGAAAACCTGCTTCGTGGAGGCAGTTCACCGCCTCCTTTAAAGATTGGGCCCTGTATGTCCTGCCTTGGACTGTGAACGCTATCCCGAAGGGGAATAACCACCGACAGCGGATGTTTTCTTTGTTCCGTATCATCGTGGCAGGTCGCAATTCTGAGCGTTTCTTAAGAGTAAGAGGCGAAAGATCAGTGTAGACCTGTATCTCGTGCCCATCCAGTACAAGTTTCCCCTGCTTGCGCGCAGCCGAGTAGATCCGTTCCTTAACTGCGTATTCGTGGAAGCACACTATTACATCCTTGACCTTGTTGGCTACCTTTGGGCCCAGTGCCCGATGAGCTCTCTCTGTTTTCACTGCTGGAGGGGGAATAGCGTCCCCAGCATCACTGTCTCTGTGCTTTTGTAATATTTCTGAGCAAAGTTTCACGATAACTTGTATGCAGTCTGCATATTCAGGGGTATCCCGAATGCCTCTGAATCGAAGGTTCACCCTGCGATATCTATTTCCTAGATCTTCTAGTTTCGTGGAGATTTGCTGCAGATCTTGCGACGCGATAGCATGTTCTTTTTTTGAGCTTGCTAAGAGATTCCGTTTGGGCCTCCGTTAGCGTTTCGCATTCGAAGATGCGACGCCCCCATGTCGCTAACTTCCTCCCGAAGTTCGCCCACCACCTCACGGATCTCCGCTTTAAAAGCTTGCAAATCCGTGTCTTAATTCCCGGAACCAGACCTTGAACTCACCCCTAGTCGGGATTTCTGTGGCTGGTGGTGTCGTTAGGTCCTCAGCCTCCTCGGGAGTTTGCGATTCGGCCGCGCCCGCCATCTTGGAATTTTCGGCACGGTCGGCTCGGTCTGCTTTTTGATAAGAGTACTGCTGTACATCGTGCCCTTTCTTCCGACAAGACATGGGACAGCTTTCAGAGGCAAGGTAAGGCTGTTGTAGCGAAAAATCGTCACTGGATGGCTAAAAGCATTAAAGATTCCCGCCGGATCGGTCAGGAGCTGTGGATTAGGCAGCCACTCCGACCCGTACTCCTTTACTCATCTCCTCTACAGCAGGGTGGAGGAGAAAGGCTTTTGCTGGTCTCCTTATGCCTCTCATTATTGGGTCCCCTTGCACGCTCTTTTCCTAATTTTCTTTGCCTGACTTCTGCATAACTTTTACTATGAGGAGGCTCCGTTCTTCCTTCCTGAACAATCTCACTGCTACATCTCCTCCTTCACGCCCCTCCTCCTCCTCCTCCCTGGGAGCTCCAAATCCCCTGCATCACTCTCCCAACCACCAGGGAAGGACGGGGGGGGGGGGGGGGGGGCAGCAGGGGAGTTCCCTCTGTCCTAGCTCTCTTTAAACCTAGTGTGCGTTGGGAGCCCAAGGGGGGAATATTTCCAGGGGGGGGGGGCCCTCTAATGTAGCCACTTTGGCTTTCATTTCTTTATAGGCCTGGTGCATTAGCAAAATAAATTCTGTGGAAATTTCAGTTTCCTGCATTGTGCCTTGCCTACTTCCCTTTGGGGCTTCTCTATCTCAGGACCTGCCTGCACCTCGGCTGCATCCCCCCCCCATGATGGGCCCTCTGCCCCATCAAACTGCTCTTGCGCTCCCTCTGAGCCAGGATTGGCAGGGCATCTGTTTGCAGCCTGCCCCTCCCCTCCTCCCCTGATCTCCCTTGTCTGTCTTCTGGCAATTCACAGCCATCACAATGAGGGCAAAATGAGCCCGCGATGGCGCTCCTCCTCCTTGTCCCACAATGCTCACATTTCCGGCCCCTCTCGGCCATGCATCTTGCTGCTGGAGGGGGAGAAGCCTGTGCTCCCGCCGCTGTGGCTAAGAACCCCAAACTGCTCCCTATGAGCATGGGCCTCCCCCTCCTGGAACAGCCCTCTGCAGACCACAGCTTGCTTAGCACTATTCCTGGGTTTTTACTTATTTTTTTCAAAAGGTGAGGAGGGGTTCCCCCCAGAGTCTAACTACCTTGCCCTATTACTACTTTTCTCTCTCTTTTTTTTTTTTATTATAGTTCCTAACTATCCCAGTATATCTCCCACCTAGCCGGAGGCAGAGAACTACTGAGGAAGCTCCCAGCTATCCCAGGATATATAGTGAGTGTCATAAGCAAAAAAAAAAAAAAAAAAGTAGAAAAAAATTATTTGTCGCCACCTACTGGCAAGCAGGGGAATCCCACAGTGTGGACTGGTCTGCAGAATGAAAAGGAATTAATAATTGCAATATCACACAAAATTCTGATGGTATTAGAAACCTTGGCATTTCCTTGAAACATCACTCCTCTCCCCTGCTTCCAATAATCTGTAATGGCTTTTTCCACATCTGCAGTAGCTATGACTGATCCAACTACAATCAGTCCCATGTTCTACCTCCTGCCCGATGCCTTTCCACTGCTACTATAGCTCCTCTTTCTCTCTGCTGCTGGCAGTCTCTTGCTCTGTGTAGTAACCCCAACAAGTTAGCTTCCACCACCACTTCTGCAGCTGATCCTTACTGCCACCAGTCTCTCCTGGCATACACTGCCAGCTACTTCTGGCCCAATGGTGTACAATAAGCAAAGCTACATGGTTTTGGCTGAATCTGTGGGGCCACAGGAAGCTGACAGCAGTAGCTGGTAAAGCAGGGTAGACTTACTGAGGAGATGGAGAAGAAAGGTTGAGAAATGCTATACTGCAGGATAGGAATACTAGTAGGCACGAAAAAGAGAGGAAGGAGATTAATGAGTGGAAGACTGGAGTGAGTTGAAGGAAGGTGAAAAAGGATAGATTTTTGGAGAGGTCCATAAATATTTATTAACCATATGGATAAGAAGCAGCGAAGCAAAAGTCTAATCCTTGCAGAGACCAACGTGAAACAGACTTTCATACTAGGTCTTGCAGGATCCATCCAGGCGACAGGATGCTGAGCTTGACCCAGCCTGGCATTTCTTATGTCATTGGTGTTTAAAGAGAGAGGTCAGGAAGTTGGGGGTCGATCTCCTACCTGAGCAGAAGTTCCTGCAGGCATTTTCTTCTCTGCTTTCAGGATTTGGAATGAACTAAGGAATCTTTCTTGGGCTGGGGAAGAGCTGAGTAAAGCTGAGAATCAGAGCTGCATAGCTGGGGGAAGGGAAGGAGCCGCTCGTTTTCCAATTCTGTCTCTCGAAAGCTTCAAACTTGAAGCAAGCTCCACCCCCACATCCTTCCTGGTGCAGACTGATGACATCACACAGGAGGGAACTTTACATTTAGGGTACATACTGACGACATCACAGACGAGGGAGAGCGATAGCTTGACTCTGGGCTCACGATGATGACATCACCAGGAGGCGGAGCGCCGTACTCTCTAATGTTGCCAATTTAGAGCTTTTGTAGGTAGACCTTTTGAACCAAATGGAGATTTTAGAACTGTGAACGAATTGAGGAGCTAAGTTAGCTACTAATCTAGCAACTTTCTCAGCGCCTTATAATTTTCATCAGCCTCACAACTTGCAGAGCATATCTGGAAGCATAAAAGTGCAAGACAACGAGGCCTTCTCTGACTAGAGTGACCAGGAATGTGAAAGAGTGAGACCTCCTCTGGCTAGAGTGTCCCAGGAATGTGCAAGACTGAGACCTCCACTGGCTAGAGTGCCCCAGGAATGTGCAAGAGTGAGACCTCCTCTGGCTAGAGTGCCCCAGGAATGTGCAAGAGTGAGACCTCCTCTGGCTAGAGTGCCCCAGGAATGTGCAAGAGTGAGACCTCCACTGGCTAGAGTGCCCCAGGAATGTGCAAGAGTGAGACCTCCTCTGGCTAGAGTGCCCCAGGAATGTGCAAGAGTGAGACCTCCTCTGGCTAGAGTGCCCCAGGAATGTGCAAGACTGAGACCTCCACTGGCTAGAGTGCCCCAGGAATGTGCAAGAGTGAGACCTCCTCTGGCTAGAGTGCCCCAGGAATGTGCAAGAGTGAGACCTCCTCTGGCTAGAGTGCCCCAGGAATGTGCAAGAGTGAGACCTCCTCTGGCTAGAGTGCCCCAGGAATGTGCAACAGTGAGACCTCCTCTGGCTAGACTGGGGCAGGAAATACAAGAGATTAAGACGTGCTTTGTCTAGAGTGCCCTGCTGGCTGGTTCTGCTTCCTCTCTCTCTCTACGATCCCTTACTCCTCAGAACAGGTTCTGCTGGTTAAGTCTCTCTCCTAACTCCTACCCTTACACAGATCAGCCAGAATTTGATCAAGTCCGGGCCAAGCTCTCTGTAGGAAAGCGAAAGAACAAATTACAGCCAGCAAAAAGAAATAAATATAAAGCAAAAGCAGGTCTTCTTTAGGGTGGAGTCATGATTTACAAGCCCTTGACCTTATGAGCCTGCACTTCTCAGAACAGGTTGATCTTTGCTTTTCCACTGGAGTCGGCACATTCAGCAGTTTTACAGTTTCAATTCGTTCAGTAGTTAGCAGGAGTCTCTTACAGGAGTCCATCATCAGCCATTAGTGATGCCTGAAGGTCTAGTCTGAGCATTAGGTGCAGGGCACAAAACAGATCAGATTGACGGCCACACTGTTTTAGTATAAAATATAAAAAAGCTCACTAGAAATAATACATACAAGAGGGTAGAGTAGCTGAGATACAACATACCACGTAGCTTGCAGGCAGGTTCACATCATTTAAGAGCTCAGATTGCAATATGTCACTTAACTACTATATATATTTTTTTTTGCTAGTCTAGGATTAGTTGTGATTGATTATTCTAGAAATGCCACTAACAACTTATTGTGGGGTGCATTAACCATCACTCGTTTGTTTCATTTTCAGCCCTTTTGATGGTTCCTCTCTTTCTTTTTCCACAGCAGAGTCTCCCTAGGAACACATCTCTGCTGTCCAGGCACATTTTATCTGATTCAATCCTTCCCTGTTGTTTACATTATTTCTTTATCCTCAAGTCCTCCAAGGCTGATGCTCATACACAAAATATAAGAAAAAATAACTAAGAACTCTGTCCTTGAGCTTAAACATGAAGACTGACTTTTGCTGTTTACTTTCGTAATTCAGGACTTTCTGAGTATTAGGATCAGTTGATGCGCTTAAGTATGTTTGAAGGTCTATAATAGCAGATCTATATGTGTATAATATATTTCTATAGGGCCCATACTGCCTTCAACTTTTGGAATATACAATCCCAGTATACACTGACTCTCATACATGACGCACACAAAGAAGTTTCCTGTTCTTACATCTAACTCTTTCAGATCTTTACCAGCCTAGTCTACTGCTCCAAAAATACAGGAGAGTGTGGGATTGGAAGTTGATTAATAACCTGTATTTTATTTCAGATTTTTAAATAACTTTTCAAAATAACTTATTCTGTCTCCTTTAGTTTCCTTTGCTGGTCTTTTCTCTCAGTAACTTTTGCTGAATTTGTGCACTTTTATCACTCCTAGATATTTGTATCAAATTTCCTACAGAAGTTAGATGGAAAACAAAGAGCTCTCCCCTACCTCGTGTTCATAACAAAGCAATTTACTTTTCTTAACCAGAAATAAGCGATTGCAGTGAAACTCAGCCCCGGAGGCCCGACCTGTCTCTGATGCCGACTACATCGAATAGAAAGGGAAAGTGGAGGGTGGAAGGGACGTCACCAGCCCGGATGGATGCGTGAAGCCTGAGCTCCGTGCCCGAATTTTGCAAATCCCTCTTGAAATAAGGTAATCCTTCCCTAAAATTTTACTAAATCGTAGCGAATCATCTCCAGAATATTGAGAATGTCCCTCCGAAAGAAAATTGCAGAGCTGCGGCAATTTTCATTTGAGAACGCGATGGAGATCCCTGCCAGAGGGCCTGCCTGAGGAGGAGGCCGGGGACGCGCATATACAACCTGAGACCGCACGGTCTAATACAGCCCCAACTACAAAGACTGCCGAACCCGCTATAATGTGGGAGGAATTTCAAAGTTGGTTTCGGGAGATTTGGGATGGTATGGGGACCCTGCGAGAGGAACTGCGCTCGATCGCCAGTGAGATGAGGCGCGAGTGTGCTGAGCTAGGCGACCGTGTGGACGGGCTGGAAATGCAGGTTAGAGAGCAGAGGACAAATTTAAATGTGATTCAGCAAGATATTCACGGCTTGAAAAAGGAGGTGGAAGAGCACCAAACCTGGTTAGAGGACTTAGAAAACAGGTCTAGGCGCAGCAATTTGAGATTCAGAGGCATCCCCGAGGGTGATATGTATGCTGGCTGTGAGAAAGTGGTTAAAGACATCTGTCACTTTATTTTGAATGATCAAAATACAACTGAGATTACCTCTTCTTCCAATATTAAGATTGAGAGAGCGCACAGAGTGCTAGCAAAACCCAGAGGGGAATGCACCGAGGGACATCGTGGTGTGTTTCTACGAGTACGCTTTCAAAGAATAAGTAATGCGGCAAGCGCGCCAAATTAAGGACCTTCAATGGCACGGGGTGAAGGTTGAGATCTTTCAGGACCTCTCCGCCATTACTATTCGCAAATGGCCGTGAATTTCGTGAAGTGCTGCAGATCCTGAGAGCCAATAATCATAGATATAAGTGGCTTTACCCATTTGGCCTGCAATTCACTATCCAAGGCGTGACCCAATAGAATCAAGACGGTGGAGGACACGTACAAGTTGCTACGAGCTGCAGGACTTGTGACAAGCAGTGAATCATCCAACGCTGCCCAAACTTCATCATCGATCTCCGAAATGTCTCAGAGATGGCAGTGGGCACAGCATGGAGGCAAGAGGCTTCGCAGGCAGTCAGGAGGACCTTCCACTCTCAGAGATGATGCTACTTGAGGGACTGTGAGACATTATGATGGAACAGTATATTCAGGTTACCAGTAACATGAGGACTCATTACATTGAGTTGGTGGGCCGGTCTGAAAAGAAGGATTACCCTTCATTCACAGATTTATTTTTCAATGACTACTAATTGAGGGAATCTTTAATTTTTCTTGTATTCATTGATGTTGAATATTTGCAGAAGGAGGGCTCGAGCACACGTGGGCTTTGGGGCGCTAAGTGTGACATCAGACCCATGCACCTGCAAAGGTGCAGTTGGGAAGAGGGTATAGTTATGTATAGGGAGGGATTGACTACTTGTTAGAAGTACAACCATCTGGGATACATCGAGTGCTCATGCTTTGGAAGGAGTGCCACTATATCTGTATGCACTACACTTACAGGTGGTGTCGTAAGTTTTGTGTCTGGGATACTGCAAGGAATATAGTGTTTACAATGGGAGGCAAGATTGCATTACAAGTAGGTGGCGGTAACCATGGGAGAACTTAAAATCTGTTCTTGGAATGTCAAGGGACTAAACACCTACCGTAAGAGAAAATGTCTTTTACAAGACACTATCAGGGACAGGGTAGATGTGTTATTATGTCAGGAAACCCATTTGAGGGAAAAATATGAGAAATTGCTGCTTTCCAATCATTTTCCCACTCAATACTTTTCAGCGGCCACTAAGGATAAAAAATATGGGGGGTAGGAATACTCTTTGGTAAAACAGTCACAGTAAATGTGCTGTCTGTCCTGAGGGATACTGAGGGTAGGTATGTTATCCTTAAGTTCATGCTGGGATCCTCAATATACACGTTGATCAATGTCTATGTCCCATAATTCTGGACAAGGTCACTTTTTGGCGAAACTCTCAAATACTATGAAGCAATGGGTTGAGGGACAACTTCTTATAGGCGGTGACTTCAATTTGACTAGATATACGTTCCTGGGCTCCAGTAAGGGGCGCGGTGGTTATTCGGGTGCCAGTAGAAAAGGGTTAAAACATCTTATGCGAGAAGGGAATCTAATTGATGCCTGGCGACTGCTCCATACTACTGAACGTGACTATACATTTTATTCTAAGGCCCACCAATCCTACTCACGGATTGACGATTTTTTGGTTGTTAAAGCTTTGATTAATAAGGTTCATGACACAGGGATAGAGCCCATATCCTGGTCAGATCATGCTGTGAGTCTTCATCATGATCACGGAGTTGGAAGTTACCCAGGCCAGCAAAGATTTGAAATTGGGAAAATCTCCAGGTATTGATAGCTTTACTGATGGTTTTTATAAAAAAATTGATAGCAGTTAGCTCCCACCCTTTGGTGGCAGCCTTCAATAGCTTATTGGGGGTCAGCCAAATTACTACTCATGCAAACAAGGCTGGCATCACAATCTTAGCCAAGCTGGGCAGGGACAATACTCAGTGTGGATCACACAGAGCCCTATCTTTAATAAATTTGGATTTAAAAATCCTAGCAAAAATATTAGCGACTCACCTTTCCCGCGTAGCCTCCTTGCTGATCCACCCTGTTCAGACGGGATTTGTGCCTGGCTGTTTAGCTGCTGATAATGTGAGGAGGGTGGTTGATATCATATGGCATGCAAAGATGATGCAGATACCTACGGTACCCCTTACTGTGGACGCTGAAAAGGCTTTTGATCTGGTCCATTGGGACTATTTATTTTCGGTATTAGAAAAAATGGAACTGGGGGGAAACTTTCTAACCTGGATTAAGAAGCTATACTCCTCCCCTAGTGCCTGTATTAAGGTGAATGGGGGTTATTCCAAGGCATTTGGGATCGAACGGGGAACTAGACAGAGGTGTCCCTTGTCCCAGTTGCTTTTTGCATTATATTTAGAGCCTCTGGCCGTGAAAGTCCGCGGGGCCACAGGGATAAGAGGGGTCTCAGTAGGAGAGCATGAATACAAGCTTACGATGTTTGCGAACGACATCTTGTTTACTATAGTCCAACCAGCCAGCTCATTAGGGCCGTGGATGGAGGAGTTGAGAATCTTTAGTGTGGTCTCTGGCTACCAACTGAATATGGACAAATCCGAATTGATGAATGTCACCCCTTCAGAAGACCAATTATGGCTGAGCAGAAAGAAGTTCCCCTTTAAAAGAGTACATTCAGCTTTAAAATATTTGGGAGTAAAAATAAGTTCTAACCTGGCCGATTTATATGCGATAAATTACGAGGGACTTTGGGGGGGGGAAATTCTTGCAGACACTCAAAACGTGGGACCGCACAGATTTGTCCTGGTTAGGCAGAGTTGCCACTGTTAAAATGAATATTCTCCCCAGATTAGGATATTTATTTCAGACCCTGCCTACTGAAATACCTACCTCGACCATTTGGAGGTGGCAGCGGAAGCTATTTCAGTGCATTTGGAAGAGACGCCCTTCCCCGGGTTAGCCGGGCTGTCTTTGTTTCTGTCTGAGGAGAGAGGAGGATGGGGTGTCCCCTGCCTCCTCTGGTGTTATGTAGCGTCCCAATTACGTACTCTTATTGACTGGCATAATCGGGGGACAAACAAACGCTGGGTGCAACTGGAAACAGACCTCTTACAGGGGGATACCACCCGCACGTCAAGCCTGGTTACCGAGTAAGAACAGATTGAAGGGGACTGGGGACTTTCCTTCGATAGCTCTCACCCTGAAACTGTGGGATCAATGGAAGGCTAAACTGGTGGGGAATAGGCAGTTTTTTTCTTAGAACCCCCCATATTTTTTCACCCAGATTTCCCACCTGGTGTTTCCAAAAGTAAGTAGCAGGTGGCAAGGTGGGAGGGACAAGGCTGCTCCCGACTAGCTCGCCTCTGGTCTAGGGGGTCAGATAAAGGAAGTTTTAGAGCTTCGGCAAAAAAACGATTTGCCTCCCTCGGATCACTGTTTCTTATTGCCAGCTTGAGGCATTATGTGTCCCAGAAAAATGTCAAATCTGAATTTAAGCAGGGGGAAATCATTGTTTGAAGGGTATTGTGATCAAGCGGGGGCATTCAGACGGCTGATATCACGGATTTATGCCTTTTTAAATGCTGATCCTTGGCGTTCCTTGGCACACATCACCCAATGGTGAAAAGGACCTGCAAACAACTTTAACCCCCTACACAGTGGACAAGGTGTTTCCCGTCTGTCAGGAAATGCTCAGTGTCCCAGTACAGCCCACTGGGCACCCCACTAACAATCTTTTTCCATTTGGAAAACTGACCACTTAGCCTACCCTGTTTTTCCGTCGATAAGCAGGCTGAATTAGCCTTTACAAGTGGGTGATGTCATCTGGCTGCACTGAATGGTTTCTTGTCTCTTAGCTTTTAAAACTTTGAGCACTACTGAGCATGTGCAGGAGTTCCCACGTGGGCATTGTCTCGTGAGCCTCCTCAGCCATTTATTGTCCAAGCTGAAGCATTTTTGTGTCTCCTAAGAATTCTTTAGTTACCTAGTTGCCTTACTACCTCTGCAACCACAAAAGAGCATTTTTTTTAGTGCTATCTCTAAAAAACAAAAAAAAGAAAGAACAACTTTGTGAAAAACCAACTGCGTCTTTGATTGAACACAGTTATAAGATGCTTTATCGGTGGCATATCACCCCTGCCAAGTTACGTCGGTTTTACCCAAGGTTATCGGACAACTGTTGGAGAGAGTGTGGTGCAGTGGGAACTTACCTTCATATGTGGTGGGAGTGCGCTACAGTTATACCTTACTGGGACGCTGTAATCCAAATGATCTATGACGTGGTGGGAGTCCGCATCGCCAGGGACCCGGCATTCGTTTTACTGCATATCTCAATGACACCTGTAACATACCCGCATGGATATCTTATCCACCAAATACTTATGGCAGCAAGGGCTGAAATAGCCTATAAGTGGAAACTAGTAGACGCACCCCTGTTGAGTCGTGTACAAACGAGACTGATGTGTTATTTACACAACTTGACTGCAGTGCGGCATAATCAAATGTCCAAATTTGACGCTCGAGGGCAAAAGCAACAGCTAGGTACCTAATAGTTATGGCTGTCACTTTGGTAATTTAGTAGGGGGGGGGGGGGAAACGACTGGGAGAGGGTTGAGGGGAGGGGTTAGGAGACCTGGGAAATAATGATGAAAACACTTGTAAGGAACAGAATTGATAAAGTTTATTGTTTGCTGCAGTAGTTTACAGTGGATAACCTGAAGTTATTGCTGTTATACATTTTATTTGACAATTCTTCACTGTATTGTATTGAAGTCTTTCAACAAAAAAACACTGCTTTGTATTTAAATCCTGTTACCTTGAAATTATAAATTAAAAAATTTCTTACTGAAGTTCTTTTAGGCTACAGTTCTCTGGCAGAGAGATGTTTCCTCTGACAGTAGGTGCATTGTCTGCGGATCCTTAACATCTCTGGAATTAAGGCAAAATCCATAGTCCAAAGTGTTAATAAGAACACTCAGTTGGCTCAGCGCCAGGCAAAACAAGAATAGTGAAATGGAATCTCCCTGAAATATTTCTTGCTGGATCGGAAAACTTAAGATTTGCCTTGCAGGGCAGACCAAAGGTCCATCAAGCCCAGTATCCTGTTTACCACAGTGACCAATCCAGGTCACAAGTACCTGGCAGGATCCCAAAGGATAAAGTCTATGCTGCTTATCCCAGGGATAAGCAGTGGATTTCTCAACTCCTCCTTAATAATGCAGAACTTAATTAATAATTATGCATTGAGAAAAAATATTTTCTCTTATTAGTATTAAATGTACAACTTAATAACTTCATTGTATCTCCCTATAATAGAATTGCTTCTGCCTACTCTGGCTGAAGATGCATTTAGAAATTAGGTTGTAGTGGATTTAGAGTTCTCACACAGACACAAACTAGTTTGAAGGCCATAGGCCAACCTCTAAGTGAACTTATATTTACTGTTTTGCACTGTGAACAGCTAAAAAATGCTTATGAACAGGCAAGAGTCTGTTAACCTTAGTTATGCCAGTAGTTCTACGATAAGAAAGTAAATAATTAACTTAGTCTGAGAGAGGGAGGATTTACAGAACCCTCACACAACTGTGCTTGAAATTGGTAAGATACAGTGAGAGAGTGGGCATTGCTCCTCTCCCAAGCAATTGCCAATTTTTAGTGTATAAGAAGCGAGAATGGCTATATGGGAAGAGAGAGATAGCTTTCTGGATTTGAAAACACAGACTGATCCCTTGATACTGTATGCTCTATACTGTATATCTGTCTATCTCTATATATAGATATATGTATGCAAATATTTAGGAATTCTCTTCAGTAAGTATCTGCCATTAACTCTGCTGTATTACCATTTTATTTATTCTCTGTGCTAGCCTCTTATTGCCTGGAACCATGATGTACCGAGTCAGAGTGCACGTGTGAGTATTTGGGTGGGGAATAAGCTCCCGGATATCATCCCAGTAAATGTGTGTGCATTTACATTGGGAAGCCCCCGAGGTAGTCCTGTGAGCGTGCAGGCAGTGAGCCCCTCAGTGTAGACTCCAGTGAGATTAGCCCCCAGGCAGAATGCCCGTGTGCACGGTCTGAGCCCAGAACAGTCCCCTAGTATTTGTATTTCTTGAAGGAGTGAACGACTGATTCACATTTACTCATCCCACTGTGCTCATTATTTTATAGACCTCTGTCATATCTCCCCTCAGCTGTCTCCTCTCCTAGCTGAAGAGTCCTAAACTCTTTAGCATTTCTTTATAGGGGACTCATTCCATCCCCTTTATCATTTTGACTCAGTGCCCTCTTTAATATTTAGTGCCACCCCTGCACCAATTTGATCCATCCTATCATATTGATATAATTTGTTTCCGGATATCACAGTGTCCCATTAATTATCCTCCTTCCATCAGGTCTCTGAGATGCCAATTATATCAAACTCTTCCTCTAGTGCTATCCACTCTAACTCTCCCATCTTGTTTTTTAGACTTCTAGCATTTGTATACAGATATTTCCAAGTGTTTTTTTAAGAACATGAGAACATAAGAAATTGCCATACTGCGTCAGACCAAGTGTTTGGAATGAGGTAAGCGAGAACAAGGTAAGGGTAAAATAATATGTTTATTGATATACAATCTTAATAGTTCTAAGCATAAAAATATACAGTTCTAAGCATAAAAATAGTCCTAAGCATAAAATATAAACAGTTCTAAGCATAAAATATATATATATGTGTGTGTACACTGTATCTCAACCAATACTCACAACACCCTGATAGTCATCAGCCTGGTAGAGAGAGAGCTTCACAGGCGAAGGGGTCTCATCACTTTGCACGTCTACAAAGGAAAAAAAAGATCTTCTCTCTCTCTCTGGGCCATAGCTGTTTATCTTTTTTAGCCTGATGTAAACAAGTGTGCGTGTCAAACTAAATTGTGTGTGTATGTGGGACAGGATTACTCACTATCCTAGAATCAGGCCTGTGCCAGCAGTCCCAGTCTAAACAATGCATTCCAGACTCAAGGTTGGTTGATCAGGTCATCCCTTCTCTGGGCCGCATGTCAGTGCTGCAAACATGCTGTGCTTAGCTGATTCTGCAGTTTCCCTTACACCAAGGGTCCATCAAGCCCAGCATCCTGTTTCCAACAGCGGCCAATCCAGGCTACAATACCTGGCAAGTACCCAAATATTAAGCAGATCCCATGCCAGTAATAGTAGTGGCTATTCCCCAAGTCAACTTGATTAATAGCAGTTAATGCACTTCTCCTCCAAGAACTTATCCAAACCTTCTTTAAACCCAGATATACAAACTGCACTAACAACATCCTCTGGCAACAAATTCCAGAGCTTTATTGTGCGTTGAGTGAAAAAGAATTTTCTCCGATTAGTCTTAAATGTGCTACTTGCTAACTTCATAGAATGCCCCCTAGGCCTTCCATTATCCTGTTCTAGATCTCTCATGATTTTAAAGACCTCTGTCATAACCCCCCTTAGCTGTCTCTTCTCCAAGCTGAACAGCTCTAACCTCTTTAGCCTTTCCTCATAGTGGAGCTGTTCCATCTCCTTTATCATTTTGGTCGCCCTTCTCTGTACCTTCTCTGGTGCAACTATATATTTTTTGAGATGCGATGACCAGAACTGTATACAGTATTCAAGGTACGGTCTCACCATGGAGCGATACAGAGGCATTGTGACATTTTCCATTTTATTCGCCATTCCCTTCCTAATAATTCCTAACATTCTGTTTGCTTTTTTTGACTTATTTGTATTAACAACTCACTTATCAGGGATAATTTGGAATCTTTCTGCTCTTATAGGCACTTTCTCCACTTTAGCATTTTATCTCAACCTTTCTATAGGGATGGCTTATATTCCCTGGTCTCTTAGTATCCTTCACAGATTCATCATTCCAAACCATGCACTTCCTCTGCATTCAGGCAGGGCAATCCACACCAGTGAGTTATGCAGTCCTACCAGCAGATGGAGACAAAGTAAAGCTGACTCACTGACATCACTGACATATAACCAGTGGTGTACCTAAAGTATTTGGCACCCCCCTCCCAGATTCACTTCTCCATTCCTCCTCTCCCCTTCATTTCTCCATCCCCCCCCCCCCCCCCAATTCAGTGATCTCTGGTTCCCCTCTCTCTCACACAGGCTCTCTCTCTCGCACAGCCCTGCACACAGGCTCCCTCCATTTCTCTCTCTCATACACAACTCTTCACACAGCTCTCTCTCACACACACAAACATGCACCCTCACTCCCATACATGCACACAGACACAAACACACTCTCACTATCTACCCCGCTCTCCATCAGAAGCACAGCAGCGATTTCCTCCTTCAGCCCCTGTGACAGACGGGGACTCTTCATTTTTCTTGGTGCGGCTCTACTTCCTGCATCTGCGATGGGGAGGGTGGGGGGCAGCACTGTTGCTCTTCCTCCTGCTTCGGGTCGCGACTGTATGACCTTTCCTTCTTCCCGTCCCTGTAGACCCACCACTTCCTTTTCCAGGCCGCAGGGGGGCCGGGGAGAAGACAAGGCTATGCAGTTGCCGGCTGCAGACCCATGGAGCTGCCCAGTGCTCCCACCGCTCGCAGCCCCGGAGGCCTCCCTCTTCTTCTAGCGTGAGCGGGATGGGCTCCGCTCGCGGCTGCCGACCTCCCGGCTGGCATCCGTTGCGGACCCGGCTGGCATCCGTTGCGATGTACGTTGTGGACGTACATTGCCCTGGTGGAGACTGCTTGTGGTAAAAAAAAAAATATATATATATATAGCAGATGAAAGACTAAGAAAAGATTCAGATGCTCTGCTTGAGCTCCTCAGGTGACCCCCGTTTGGTCCCTCCCTCAGTTGAGCACTTTACTTCTGGAAACCTGACCAGATGTAGACTTAAAAAAAAAAAACAAAAACCAGTAAAGGGGGTGCTTGGCGGTGATGGTTTGTGCCCTCAAGAAAATCTCCACGCATTACAATCAGAAGTCGCAAGTCTCCATGGAAAAGTCGAGGACCTTGAAAATAGGTCTCGGAGACAGAACCTCAGATTTCGGGGCATTCCGGAACTACTCGAGTATCAAGACCGTGCAATGGTGGTGGCCCAGATTAGCGAAATGCTATTAGCAGAAGATACCTCATCTCAGGCCCCAGAGCAGGGCTTATCCGTGAAAACTGCACGAGCTCACAGAGTCTTGGACCCCAGAGACAACAACCAAGCAAAAGACATCATTGCTTGCTATCATGAGTTTGCGGTGAAGGACAAAGTTGCGACGATAGCGCGCAAACAAGCCACGTGGCAATGGCAAGGCCACGAGATCGTGATTTTCGCGGATCTTTCCATTACCATAAGAAAGCGGCGAGAATTAAAACCTGTCACAGATTGCCTGCGCAAAGAAAACGTGAGGTACCGTTGGCTATTCCCTTTTGGAATGAGTTTTGCCTTGAAGGGGGGAGACCCAGCGACTGAAAACGTTAACAGAGGCATCACGAATTCTTAAGGATACAGGCTACACTGGATTTGACGAGGTAGCAGTCACGGCAAAACCAACAATCCGGAGGGAAGACCCGCTGCGCCGCAACCTGGAGCAACAGGCTTACACTCGTGAACTCACTTGAGCTTACTCAGATCCACTACAGCTCATTTCATTTACCACAGCACACTGGACATTTCTGATAAGTATTGACAATTATGTCTCTGCTTTGTTGTCATATTGGTCGTACTGTTCATATTAACCGGTTCAATACCATTGTACACTATTATGTTTGTTTCCGTTGGGCTCTTGAAAATCTGGCTATTCGGATTTTTTTTTCTTCTTTTTCCTATTTCTCTCTCTCTTTTTACAAAGAAGGAGCATTTATAAATATGGACTTTTTTTCAAGTTAGGATCATATGTTGTCGGGAAGATGGGGGCTTTTGTTAGGATGTATTCCTCCCCTTATAATGAGACAGCTCAGAATCACGGATGGATTCTAGCTGCTTGGGGAATGTGAAAGCTAAAGGGGGACACAGGGGTCCAAGACATATATTACAGTATTTGATTTAGGAAAGTCACATTCGCATGGTGTGATTAGGGATAATTCCCACAATCACTATTTGAGAGTTGGGGGTCATTTGCAGCTGGCACACGGAGACGGTTGGTTTCTGGGATCAGTTGTCCTGCTTCTGTAACAAACGCCACATGGGCACTACGGCTGAGCTATGACCACAATAAATCTTTTTCCCCTTAATGTTAAGGGGTTAAATTCTCCCAAAAAACACCACTCACTCTTTTCTGATTTAGCACAGTTTCAAACCTCCATCGCATTTATCCAAGAAACAAACCTCAAAAGGAGATATGAATGCTTGCTCAAAAACAATTCTTACCCTTCCCAATTCTGGGCAGCTAGACCACTAGCACACAAGTATTTAGGAGTAGGTAATATCGATACATAAAGATCTCATCTTTGAGGAAATAGCCTACTTCCCAGATGTAGAAGGCCGTTACATAATACTTGTTATAGCAATTGGGGGCGAACGCTACACGCTGGGAACCTTTATGCACCAAATACGGGTCAAGATATATTTCTAGATCACATGACTAAACTCCTGGAACTACATGCAGAGGGCTATTTGATAGTTGGAGGTGATTTTAATTTGACTCTTAATCCACAACTAGATAACTCCCAGACCTCATCACAAGGCCTCGGCAAAGCACGAAGAGCTTTCAAAAGCTTCCTTAAAGGACAGGGACTTCTTGACTCTTGGAGACTATGGAATCCTAGGGCTAGAAACTATACTTTTTATTCAAGGGCTCAACAATCATATTCCAGGCTTGATTATCTATTTGTTGATAAGGGCTGTGTTAACCAAATTTCAAACCCATCCATTGAACCCATAACGTGGTCCGATCACAGTTCCATTACTATGAAATTAAGTATCACTGCCTATGCTAGGGGATTACGATTTTGGAAATTAAATGACAGCTTGCTGGAGGACGAAAGCTTTTGTCAACAACTCCAGAGAGATATCCTGGAATACTTACGCATAAATGTACCTACTGTGAATTCCCCTGTGACCGTCTGGGAATGCTTAAAGGTGGTTATTAGGGGTAAGCTAATAGCTAGAGGGTCCTTCCTTAAGAAACAACGCAATAAGGACAAACAGGAGACACTCCAAAAACTGCAAACCTTGGGATACACACATATCCAAACTGGGGATGGTCTGATTCTGGGTCAAATGGATAGGCTTAGACATCACCTCGAGGAATCAGATGCTGCACAAATAGCCCACAAATTAGAAATTATACAGCAAACACACTACGAAGGAGGAAATAAGGCCGGAAGGCAACTTGCAAAAAGATTAAAAACTAAAACAACGCTCAACAACATAGTAAAAGCTGAAGGACGAATCTGGTCAGATATTAACCTCTAATTCCGCCATTCGGGACCGATTTTTACGCTTTTATGCCGATTTATATGCCACAGATCCTCATATAAGTCAGATTGAGATGGATAATTATTTGAGCAGTATTGCCCTCCCACAGGTACAGCCGGCGGACCAACAGACACTAGATAAAGATATAACGAACCTTGAGGTTGAGTGGGCCATAAAATCATTGAAAACGGGGAAGTCACCGGGATTGGATGGTTACACCGCTACCTTCTATAAAACATTTGCTACCACATTGACACCACTGTTAGTCACTCTCTTCAATGCGCTGCAGGGACCCTTCTCTTTTTCTCAGGCAGCCAATCTTGCGGGGGTGACCCTGATAGTGAAGCCGGGAAGAGACCCGACGGTTTGTGGATCTTACCGGCCTATCTCTCTGATCAATTTAGACATGAAACTCCTCGCCAAAATTTTAGCTAATCGCCTTAACCAATTTTTACCGGAGTTGATACATCTTGATCAATCTGGCTTTATACCTGGTCAGATGGCCTCCGATAATGTTCGGAAGATGGTTGATACATTACGGTGGGCGAAAACACAGCACAAATCTTTGGTACTCCTAGGAATAGATGCAGAAAAGGCCTTTGACTATGTACATTGGCCCTTCCTATTTAAGACTATGAGCGCATTCAACCTTGGGGAGAGATTTATCCGGTGGATCCAAAAACTATACGAAGCCCCCAACCACCTGTCTTAAAATTAATGGGGGTTATTCCAAACCGTTTGAGGTGGGTCGTGGGACGTGGCAGGGGTGCCCGTTATCCCCACTCTCGTTTGCCATTTTCCTTGAGCCGTTTACACATCAGATTCGGAATAATGATAGAATACAAGGGATTACGGCAGGTGCTTTTAGGTCTAAACTCTCACTATTCGCAGACGATATTCTGTTTACCATTACGGACCCTTATCAATCGCTGAAGGCGGTCACTGAGGAAATCACAAATTTTAGTCAGGTGTCTGGCTTTAAAATGAATTGGGAGAAATCTGAACTATTGAATGTCTCCATGGCTCCGGATCTAGTAGCCCGGTTGCAACGGGAGTTTCCATTTAAGTGGGCCAAGTCCAAGATAAAATACCTAGGGATTTACCTTGGCCGAGAGGCGGATCTATTTCAACTTAATTATCCTCCACTGCTGGCTAAAATATATAAAGACCTAGAGGAATGGGACAGGTACCATATCTCCTGGTTAGGCCGTCTTGCTGTTATAAGAATGAATATCATGCCCAGAATTCTCTACCTGATACAAACATTGCCCAATGTAGTTCCCACTCATCTCTTAGATAAATGGCAAAAACGTATAAACAAATTTTTGTGGAAGGGTAAGAGACCCAGAATAGCCAAGGCGACATTGTATTTGCCTAAAAGCCAGGGGGGGGTTGGGAATGCCACAGTTATTGCTTTATCAAGGGGCAGCACAGCTAAAGGCTGCAGTCGATTGGCATAAATTACGACGACAGAAGCCTTGGGTACTCTTGGAGCAAGCACTGATAGGCTCTTTGCCTCTTGCGGCATTACTTTGGCAACCACAGTCTACATGGCACCCACAGGCATCTTTACCGGAAACAGTGCAGGCCACTATGTTGATTATGGGAAAAACGGAGGAGAAAGTTGACAGGTCCTAAAACTTTATTCCACAGCACACACATTTTTCATCGTACCTCCTTTCAACCGGCTCATCACCCACGAGCTTTTAAAAGTTGGGTGAATAAAGGCATCACTCAAATGCGGGAACCCAGAGGTTTGTTGTCTTTTTCCTCTCTTTGTGATCGCTGCCAGTTAGACAGAGGAGATATGTTTAAATATCTGCAAGTTCGGCATTTCTTTCATCAACAACATGCAGCCACAGAGCTTACGGGGGGCATTTCTTCTTTTGAACTTGTGTGTAGAGGAGCAGACAAAGTAAGCAAAACACATTTCAAGGATTTATGTATTGCTTGCTGGTACCTTATCTTTGTCTGCAACGCACATCGCTGCATGGGAACGTGACCTTCCATGTGACTGGTCAGTGGATGACAGGACACGGATATTCCAGAGAATGGGCAAAGGGCTTATTTCATCTCTCCACATTGAAAATGGATATAAACTGTTTTTCAGGTGGTACAGGTCGCCTACACAAATTAGTCACTTCTCCAATACTGTATCTAACCTCCGCCGGAAACACTGTCACACCCCGGGAACTTTCTTCCACGTGTGGTGGACGTGTCCACAGATTCAGCTGTTATGGCAGGCAGTGCCGACTTGGTTGTCTACGGTGTTGGGGAATACTGTCTCACTACAGCCCTCGCAAGCATTGCGGAATGAAGAACTGTCAAGACACTTCTAGATACCATAACTCATTTATTAAATATGTTATCACAGCGACCAGATGTGCAAGAGCAAGAAAGTGGAAGGACTCTCAGGCCCCACAACTACAAAAGGTGCAAGCTCAAGTTCAAATTATTCATACATTAGGAAAGATCACAGCTTTCAAACACAAAACGATTAATACGTTCTCTAAAATATGGGAGAATTACGAGAAGTGGACAGCGTCACTTCCTTCATAAGAACATAAGAAGATGCCATACTGGGTCAGACCAAGGGTCCATCAAGCCCCGCATCCTGTTTCCAACAGAGGCCAATCCAGGTCACAAGTACCTGGCAAGTACCCAAAAGCTAAGTCTATTCCATGATAAGAACATAAGACTTGGACAATTGGTTCTGGGACTGGATCACTGTTCCGACTAGGCTCAGTTGTTGCAACCCACCTGGTTGCTAGGCTAGGAAATTGGAGCTGTTCCCATACCCTGGCAGAATGCTCTTTCAATCTGTATATATGAAGCATTGTACATTATTTATTTATTTATAGGCTTTTCTATGCCGACATTCGTAAAGCACATCATGCCGGCTTACATTGAACTGAAAAGGAGGAAAATACAATGAACAGAATAATGTATCATAGTTAAAAAAAACATTATATGGTTATATATAAGAAAATAAAACATTATATGGTTATATATAATAACATGAAAGAACTGATAGGTAGGGTAGAAAAAAAGAAAAGGTATAAAGAGAAAAAGTAACTTTGTACAAACTATATAGCTTTATCTTTAGCATTGTGTGCGAAAGCAGGGGTTACAAAGTGCGTAGAAAAATTCCAGGGGGGGGAGGGTAATCCATGTACTTGTGACGTTTCCTCTGTTTTTCTTTTTCTTTTGTTTTCTTCTGTATTTTGTTCGGAGCGTCTACCCCTGGGGGAGAGGGTGGGCGGGCAAGGGTTGGGAAGTGGGAGGGGGTATATATTGCTCTATTTCCTGTAATTGTGTTAACGAACAGAATATTCATTTGGCTCGATAAGGTTTTCAATTTCTTTCCGACTATGTAACATGTCAATGGATATTACATTTTTATTGTTGCGGAGCACAAACATTTAATAAAAATTTACAAATAAAAAAAAGAATGAAGACTGAGATCCCCGGCCAACTCTCGCTCACAACACACGCAAGCTGCATCTATCTGCCTGTGGTTTAAACCAGGATTTTAAACAGAGCAACCTGGATGCTCCAGTAACAACAACAAAAATTTGGAAGGGCCATTCCACCTTGCTGCTTGGTAACCATAAGCTGCTTAACTTATTTCTAGCTGGTCTATGATTCAAAATAAATTTAGCCTTAGCACGATGTAAATCCTCAAAAACTGCCATTGGAATGTGACAAAGGAGGAGAGAGAATAGATATACTAATTGAGGCAGAATATTTACAGTGACTAGACTGATCTTACCATCCCAGGATCTATCTAGGTCACCCCATTTAAGAAGGTCTGCTTTAATACGGGCTATTATGGGAGTACAGTTAACAGCAAGCACATTTTTATGTAAAGGCACGATCTAAATTCTTAAATATATGAATCATTTTTCAGTTGTTTTTAAATTGGACTTAGAGTCTGATATACAGATTCATAACAAAAATAATGTCAGACTTTGAAAGCCACCTGTTTAACCCGTACACTGTTTGTGCTTGTGACCAGAGTATGCTATGATGTGACCTCTTAAGTAAGTTTTAAGAGCTTCCCACCTTAATGTAGTATTCTAACTCGTTTCTGGATTAAATTACCGCAAATTCAGCAATAGCCCCAATGACCATCTCTTTAAATTTCTGATCCCCTAACTGGGAAGTATTCCAGCAGCAACTTCATGCCCTGAGACGAGTCCCTGCCGAATCTATCGACATCCACACTGGGTGGTGATCTGACAGACTGCTAGACAATTACATCTGCCTGGGTCACCAATGCCACCCACATCAGCTGAGCACAACAAGTAATCCAGTCTACTATGCAACTTGTACCTCTGAGAATAATGTGTATAATCCCAAACAGTCGGGTTACGCTTTCTCCAGACACCAACTAAACTGAACATATGCATCAGATCTCGATGGCCAAAGTCCAGCCCAGCGTCAGTCTTAGACACAGAAGGCCCGATTTTAAAAGGCCCGTGCGCATAAAAACCGGGGGTTGCATGCCATTAGACGCTGTCCCAGGGACACGCGCGCCGGCAGCCATAAGAACATAAGAAATTGCCATGCTGGGTCAGACCAAGGGTCCATCAAGCCCAGGATTCTGTTTCCAACAGAGGCCAAAACCAGGTCACAAGAACCTGGCAAGTACCCAAACAGTAAGAAGATCCCATGCCACTGATGCAATTAATAGCAGTGGCTATTCCCTAAGTAAACCTGATTAATAGCAGTTAATGGACTTCTCCTCCAAGAACTTATCCAAACCTTTTTTGAACCCAGCTACACTAACTGCACTAACCACATCCTCTGGCAACAAATTCCAGAGCTTTATTGTGCGTTGAGTGAAAAAGAATTTTCTCCGATTAGTCTTAAATGTGCTACTTGCTAACTTCATGGAATGCCCCCTAGTCCTTCTATTATTCTACTCGTTCAAGACCTCTCATGATCTTAAAGACCTCTATCATATCTCCCCTCAGCCGTCTCTTCTCCAAGCTGAACAGCCCTACCCTCTTCAGCCTTTCCTCATAGGGGAGCTGTTCCATCCCCTTTATCATTTTGGTTGCCCTTCTCTGTACCTTCTCCATCGCAACTATATCAGTTGCAAGACTATTTAGTTGTCTCTGTGGCAAAGGTTACCATCAGTTTTGAAATGTATGTGTTATCACTCACGGCTTCTGATTCGGAGATCTCAGCGTCACCATCCAAGGCAGGTTCAGCGGCCTTAGCCACGGGGCCACAGCTTTTTTATAGTCCATTGTTTTAGTTTTTAACCCCCTCTCAGCCAAAGATCTGGAATCAATCACTTAACCGAGTCCATAGAGGCAGAAATTCGAGCAATCCCAGCTGTATAATGTGGCCAGGAATACTTTCAAAAGTCTTATTGGGACCTCAGCCACGTGGCTCTTCCTCGGCTCAATGCACAACCAGAAGTCAACTGTGGTATTCTTTAATCATCTTTACAGCTTATCTCTAGCTCCCAGGGACCTCCCACCAGGTACTTCTCCTCCACCTCTGGCTGCTCAGGAAACCCTAGTCACACGGTCCTTCTCGCTCTTCTTCTAGGCTGGTTTTGCATTGGTCTTTGGTACTTTTACTATTATGCTTTTTTCTCCCTTGGGGTGTTCCTCTCTACATTTTCTTCTCGTTCAGCTTCATCCTTCAGTTGTTTAAAGATATTGTCATTTAGGTATTTCTGTGTTATGATCTGGCCAAACAAAGATCTAAGACTTTTATTCATTGCCTTTTGCAACTTTGCCTTTGATATAATTGCTCTTTCTTCCATTTTTTTTTTATGAGCTCTCTTTGTGTACCCCTTAGATGTAAAAATGGGGTTTCTGGTATAGAAACAGTAGCACATCATCTCCTTTCTGTCTTCAGGGGTCCACTTGGTAGTAGATAATCCTTTTATTTTTTTTCATAAGCCTCTATGGTTTATCATCTGCTGTAGTGGGTCCAATAACAGCATCACGAAGGCCTACAGCAGCATCAAGGTTTTTATCTTCACCTGAAGATTCAAGCACTATCGCTACCACCATCATTAGTCCTAGGGCTTAGACTAATGGTGAGCACCTTTTTGTCCTGGGTGACATGCAGCCGGTAAGAATTTTTCTTTTTGCTTCCTGTTGTACTTTAATAGTAGCAGTTGCCTGAGATTTATCTTAGATATTATATGAAAGGTTTACCACGTGAGGACACTCAGCAAGACTTGGTGAGAGATACTTATTCCATTTACTCCGTCTTTTTCTTTTCTGTGTGAATTATTTCATGCTTATACAAGTTTGATTTCTCACTGAAGCATTTGTCACACTCAAGACATTTAAATGGTTTCTCTCCTGTGTGGATCCTTTCATGCCTTTTCAGTTCTGATTTGCTAATGAAGCGTTTATCACATTCTGTACATGTGAATGGTTTCTCTCCTGTGTGAATTTTTCCATGCCTTTTCAGATCTGATTTACTTCTGAAGCTTTTACCACATTTAGTGCATCTGAATGGTTTCTCTCCTGTGTGGATCTTTTCATGCCTTTTCAGTTCTGATTTGCTAATGAAGCATTTATCACATTCAGTACATGTGAATGGTTTCTCTCCTGTGTGAATTTGTTCGTGTCTTTTCAGCTCTGATTTACTTCTGAAGCTTTTACCACATTTAGTGCATCTAAATGGTTTCTCTCCTGTGTGGATGCTTTCATGCCTTTTCAGTTCCGATTTAGTACGAAAATGTTTATTACAATCAGCGCATGTAAATGGTTTCTCTCCTGTGTGGATTCTTTCATGTGTTTTCAGTTTTGATTGAAAAGTGAAGCTTTTATTACACTCCATGCATGTAAATGGATTTTCTCCTGTGTGGATCCTTTTATGGTTTAACAAATTGTAATTAAAACAGAAGCTTTTATCACATTCAGAGCATGCAAATGGTTTCTCTCCTGTGTGGGTCATTTTGTGCGTACACAATCTGGGTTTTGAACTAAAGCTTTTATCACATTCACTGCATTTAAATGGTTTCTCTCTAGTGTGGCTTATTTTATGCATTCTCAGTTCAGACTTTGAACTAAAGGATTTATTACATTCAATGCATGTAAATGATTTTTCTCCCATGTGACTCATTTCATGCCTTCTCAGTCCATGTTTCGAAGGAAAGCTTTTATCACACTCAGTGCAAGTAAACGGTTTCTCTCCTGTATGGATTCTTTCATGGATTTTTAGAATGAATTTTGAACTGAAGCTTTTATCACACTCAGTGCATGAAAATGGCTTCTCCCCTGTGTGGCTCCTTTCATGCACTTTTAGATGAGATTTTAAACTAAAACTTTTATCACTCTCAGTGCATGAATGTGGTTTCTCTCCTGTATGGATTCTTTCATGCATTTTCAATTCAGATTTCGAGCTGTAGCTTTTATCACACTTAATGCAGGTAAATGGTTTTTCACCTGTGTGGATTCTTTCATGCCTTTTCAGTCTTGATTGAAACCTGAAGCTTTTAGTACACCCTTTGCATGTAAATGGTTTTTCTCCAGTGTGGATCTTTTTATGGTTTAACAAATTGGAATTAAAACAGAACCTTTTATCACATTCGGAGCAGGCAAATGGTTTCTCTCCTGTGTGGATTTTTTCATGCCTTCTCAGTTCAGGTTTTAAACTGAAACTTTTATCACATTCCATGCATGTAAATGGTTTCTCTCCTGTGTGACTCATTTCATGTCTTCTCAGCACATGTTTCCAAATAAAGCTTTTATCACACTCAGTGCATGAAAACGGTTTCTCTCCTGTATGGATTCTTTCATGGATTTTTAGAAGGAATTTTGAACTGAATCTTTTATCACACTCAGAGCATGAAAATCTTTTCCCAGTGCATGAATATGGTTTCTCTTCTGTATGGATTCTTTCATGCATTTTCAATTGATATTGCGAACTGTAGCTTTTATCACGTTCTGTGCATGCAAATGGTTTCTCTCCTGTGTGGACCTTTTCATGCCTTTTCAGTTCTGATTTATAACCAAAGTTTTTATCATACTCACTGATTATAAATTGTCTCTGTCCTGTGTGGCTCCTTTCATGCCTTTCCAGTTCTACTTTCTGACAGAATCTTTTATCACAGTCAGTGAATGTAATTGGTTTCTCACCTGTGTGGATCCTTTCATACCTTTTCAGATGAGATTTCTGCCCAAAGATTTTATCACATACTGTACATGCAAATGGTTTGTCTCCCATGTGCCTTTTCATTTTTGATTTCCAGCTGAATCTGTTATCATAGTCTGTACATGTAAATTGCTTTTTTCCTGCATGTATTTTCTGGTGCATTTTCATTTGTGAATGATAAATACAACTTTTATTACAATCACTACATGGAAATGTTTTATCACTTGTATGAATCTTTTGGTGAACTTTTAATATTAGTTTATCTATACTTTCACTGCATGAAAAAGGTCTCATCCCAGTCTGTTCTCTCAGGTCTTGTGTGCTTTCCTCACAGAGAGTTACATTCTCAGTGGAGTCTCCTACTGGATTTCTCAGCCTTTCCTCTGGCTTGCACTGATTCCAGCAGTTTTTCTCCCAGTCACAACATGGGCAGGTATCTGCTTCATCTTTCTCTGATAAAGTTTTAATCATTTCCAGATGTTTGGTGCGATCCTCAGGATGTGTCTCGAGTCTTCTCTTGGACTCATTGCTCACTAGAAAAAAAAACAAAGGACAGACATTACTTGATGTGAGCGAGACAGTGACACTAGTCAGGTTTTTCCCAGCATTAACGCACCTCAGAGGGAACAGGGATGTAAAGCAGCCGTGTCACTTCCTTTCTGCAGCATTCTGGGATGAAGAAGAGCACATCGCTGGGACTCAGAGGAGGATCAAGAAGAGGATTGAACATCTGAACACTGTCAGGTATATAAATTCTCAAACATTGTTTTATGTAACTCGCACATAACAAAAACCACTTTCAGGCCGATACAGTAAAAACGCGGGAGAGCGGGCAAACGCCCACTCTCCTGTACGCGTGATTCAGTATTTTAATTTATTTTAATTAGGGCCGGCAGTAAAAAGAGGCGCTAGGGACACTAGCGCATCTCTAGCACCTCTTTTTTGACAGGAGCGGCGGCTGAGTAAGGGGTAAAGCTAGCGCGTCTAAAACACACATCCAATTTTATCGGCCCGTTTGTAAACTAACTTAAATTGTATTTAAATAGCCCTTTGATGTCCAGCACGCAGTTAAAATTTTAATAGAGATCTTCATGCACAGATACCATTAATCTGGCAAATGCAATCAGTGCTACACTATAATCATAGACCTCTCACCTGAAAGTCCTTACAAAAATGTGCAACAGTGAGCACGTCTTAATTTTAAATTACCTTTTTTGGGGGGATTTTTTGTCATAGTTGCAATTAAAATTAGTTATCGTAGCTTTGAGACTTCCGGCGATGATGAGTTGCTGAGAAGAAGCCAGCCATCTGAGCTCCTCGGGGATCAGCATCCATCCTGCTTTTTCATCACATAGTTTCTGGAATTACTTGCTTTTTTTTTTACCTATTGGTGCTCTGCTCTACCTTATTGTACAATAGGGTGGTGAAAAAAAATCATTGGAAATGACCGGAAGAGGGAAAAAAAAAATGGGGTTTGGACAAAGCTGCGTCACAGGATGACAAAATGGCACCTGACCTAGGCCCTGCCACTGACGAGATTTCTGATGTTCTATTGAAAGAACTTTCCAAGGCTGTGGCAGAAGTGAACAATAAATTGCAAAAATTCCAATCTCACAGTGATGTTCTTCATGGCAAAGTGGAAGGAAGCCATTTGATTTTAACGGCAGTGGAGCAAGAACACGCAGATCAGCTAGCCTCACTGGATTCGGAGGAAGACCGGCTGAAGAAGAAAAAGTTACAATCGGAAGACAAGTTGGAGGAGTTATAAAATCGGAGTCGACGGAATCATTTATGAATTGTGCGACTCCTGGAATTCCTCGCAAGGCGAGGCACTTCATGAGTGGTGCTCTGAGGGCCTTGCAGAGTTGTTGTCGTTAGGCAATCCCAATAGGTCAGTGATTGGGAAACGTGCACACCGTCTTGGCCCGCTGAGAGAATCTGAGAACAAGCCAAGGCAATTGATTCTCAAATATCTCATTTGCCTTGACAACAGCTAAAGTGCTTAATGCCTATCGTAAAGCGAAAGAACTGCGATATGATGGTTCTAATTTTTCCTGATTACTCCTCGGGGGGGGGGGGGGGGGGGGGGGGGGGGGGTTATGGCGACTTGATGCAAATAGACACCATACTGCATTCATTTATAGGCTAAGGGAATCGAGTTTACTCTACAGTTCCCTGCACATTTGAGAGTATCACATAAGGGAGAAACTCACTAGTAAATCAGAAGTCAAGGAATACCTGAGCTGAATCGAGCGGCCTGTTTTTCTTACTTTCATTCATGGCAGAACTGGCTAAAAAGTTTATTTTACCAGGTTTTTTTGTTTTCTTTTACATGGCTGAGGGTGTCACACAAGGGGAAAACCCACATCTTCACCAACATGCCAAATGTTGAGGAAAGCATGGTAATGGTTTCCTGTATTGAATGACTTATTTTGCTTGCCTTCATTTGTGACAATCCTGGTCAACAAGTTCACCTCACGGTTTTGAATGTGACCGGAAGGGTCGCACAAGGGAGGATCTCTCATGTTTTCATGATAACATGAAATGTCAGAGAAGGTATGAGGACGCTGTTTTAAATTGAATGATTTGTTTGTCCATCATTGAGAGCACAGTACATCTGTCCACAACGAGATTTGCAAGCCTATGGTTAGTGATGTTTGCCATATACTGGCTGATCCCTGGAGTTCTCCTGTGCAGCACATAAAGCATGATATAGAAAAAGTGTAAGGAAACCAGACAATGGTCAAAGGGACCTTTTTCTGTGGTACATTAGTTACCTGGTTAATCCATCCACAGTCTTTCCTTGTGTTTATTAGCCCTGAAAACAGTGTTCCTGATGGCTATATGCGTGGCTCGTTGCATCTCTGAACCACAGGCATTGTCGTGTCACCATTCCCCTCCTAATATTTCCTAACATTCTGTTTGCTTTTATGGTCACCACAGCACAAGGGATCGGGGTAAAAGTTTAAAAGGAGTGGTTATATGAGATGCAAACTGTATGTTACTAGCTAATGCCGCTATCCTTTGACTTGCTGATTTATAATATTGTGGTGTAATTCCGGTAAAAGATTTGGATGTTACATTTGAGCTTCTATCATGTTTTTGCTTGCATATACCGGAATACTGGTGTTACTATTTTACTGCTAATAAAAATTTAATTATTTAAAAAAAAAAAAACTGCAACTGTGGCAGACTAGTGTGTCGTGGCGCACTGTTTGGGAAATGCTACTACAGAGGATCTTTACTTCCAGCTAAATTAGTTCTCGATGACGCTCTACAGTGTGCTGTGAATCACTAGACCCAGAGGATATCAGCCCCTAATTTCTTTTTTAATTACCAAATACAGTTACTTAAATACAAGTAACTAGCAAGGATTCTGAAAAATTTGATAAAGCTAAAAAAAAAAAAGATTTCAAACCATGAAAAACACAGACAATTCAATAGAAAAAGGTCAGCAAGAAAGCAATCTGTATCATGTGTAACTAAAATTAAAATTCAACTTATCAGGCCACAAGTTCAGGTAGATGTGCAACTAACTTACATTCATGGAGACCAAAGGCACTGAAGCCACCCGCTGGGTGAGCTAGCCTTGAAGTGGGAGCACTCCTGTGGCTCTCATGTCCTGTCATCCTGGCACATGATTTCCCAACCTTTGAAACAAATTGGATCCAGCATAATGTTATATCTAAAGAAAAGTCCTTTCCAGAGACCTCTCTTTGGAGAAGCTCAGAATTATACGTGAGGGATGACAAGACACCCAAACTCCGATGGCATCGCCACCAATGGAAGGCACCCGGAGGCCACAGTAGATAGACTTACTAAAAGGAATAAGGGGCTGTGGGCACCCGACGTACTCTTAATTGCTTCCCCAGAATGCATGGGAAATGTTAAGTGAGCCCCAGTGGACGATGGTTCCCCTAAGTTTGGCAGGGGGCATGTACAGATGTTAGAGGGGAAGTCACTCCCTGGCTTAGGGATCTGCACCTTGACTCTATCCTCTGTTAGAAGAAGAAATGGAGAGCCATAGCTCAGGGCAGGAAAGGAAAATAGGAATGGAGATTTCCTTCCCTGGGGAGTGACCCTGGTACAGCAGGTGCTCAACATACGAAGGATGAACTGAGTGGGAGGGTAATGGAAGGGGTACATAAGAAAAGCACTGAGAACCCCCTTAAAGGAACAGCTGCAGCTACCCAGCACAATCAACCTTGAGAGAGACCCAGGAGGGGAAGCCAAGACACAGGGCATTTCCCAGGGGAGAAGAATAAAAGCTCAGGCCTAGAGAGGAACAGAGACATTCTGGGGAAGAGAAGGCAGATCCTATCCTAAGACTACTTGTGATTGCTGTACCTTTTGATTTATAGCTGCTAAAATAAGCAGACTTTATTCCTCCTGTTTTCTCTTGTGCTGTAAATAATAAAATCATCATCTAAAGAAAATTGCTCTGTCCTTCAGCCCACCTAGTAAGACAAGTACCACTCACATAGTATCACAGTATGTGAATATGAGTAAATGACACAGACACAAGCACTGCCTGTCACCGCAACCCTGTGCGTGATTACAGAGATCTGCAGAGGAGCTTGTGAAGGGGTCTCTGCAGTTCCCAGCTGCTCCTTCCACTCTTCCTCTCAGCAGTTTGACCCCGCTCCCTCTTATTCCTGCACTCACCTGAGCAGCTGCTTCTCCCAGTGCCTCCTTCCTCTGATCCCGGCTCATCCCTGATGTACGGCTCTTCCCCTCGTTCAATGTGGGATATAATCTCAGGGGTGATGGTCGGGGAGCCTGTTCCTGGGGTAAGAGCACTGCATTAGCTTTCTCACAGTCACTCAGAATAATATCATTGGTTATTTTCTGGAAAATGCTTGTACTGAAGGGAAAGAGGGATTTAGAAGAGACATTCAAAAACCTGGTGGGCTCCCCAGTGTACATGAATGGGGCATTTTCTATACAAAAAAGCTACAGGTAGAGAAGGTGAAAGGAGAGAGGCTCAGAGGAAATCTTTCTTTACTGAGAGGACAGTGAAGGCCTGGGAGGGGCAGGTGAGGGAGACCAGAGTCAGGCAGGGTCAGGGGTGACACGATAGGGAGTGTGGAGGGGGAGGCCACAGGAAGACCAAGAGTCCTAAACTGCCAGAAAGCTGCTGTGTAACTATTACAAGAACATTTACCCCTCACAATCTCCAAAAAAGAGGGAAAACAGTAATTCCACCATATCCCCCTCTGAACATGTCTGAATACAATATCATGTACATACATGAACCAAGCGTGCCCTGACTGCAGATTACAGCCTTTCAGCCTCAAAGCAATCCTGCTGGGGTCAGGATTCACTCTGCTCCCATCTGAAGGAGGGGCCTGTGGGGCCTCAAAGGCTCAAGCACCAACGTCATCTGAGGATGATCCTTATCCCAGTCTAATGAAAGGGATCACGGCCCACAAAGGGTCCAATCTCCTCCAGGACAGATACAGGTCTGAGCCCTCTGCAGGTCAGGTTTACTACGGACTTTAAAGATAAAATCCATGACTCAGATCCTTCTCCCAAAGTCAGGAGTCTGTCTGTCCTTCCACCGTCTACAACACAAACTCATCTCTTCATTTCCTCCTCCTCTCTACAATTACTAAGAAATACTTTCCCTTTCTATCCTGTTACTCTCCTCTCCCACCTCCTCTCCCTCATTTATCCCCATCCCCCTCCTCTTTCTCTCTACAATTATTAAGAAATTCTTGGCCTCTCTTTCTTTTTGTGATCTGCCACTTTTCTCTTGCTCCTTTGTATTTCCAGTTCAATGAAAACCAAGGCTGGACCTGGCACCGTGAACCTACCAGGGAATTTCTCCCCACATTTTAAATCCCCCCAAAAACATCAAATCTGCTCACTGCAGTAACAAGTCCAGGGCTGTGGGAGAGCAAACACCAAGGCACCTTCTATAACCCTGCAATCACAAGTCCTGTATCCAGCCACTAGGTGTCTCCACTGAGCAATGACCCTGACTCCTGCTCCCCAGGGGCAATGAATGCTGCCTCTGCATAATTTCCAGCCCCAACTTCAGCCAACTCAGGGAACAGAAGACCCGCCTTCAATCAATAATGAAATAATATTCTGTTCTCCCCATCCCAAACATTAATTTCTTAAAAAAAAAATATCCTTCCTTACCCAGTGAGCCGACTCAGGGAGGAGAAGACCCAACTTCACTCAATAGTGAAATATTCTGAGCTGCCCCTCCTGATATGAATTTCTAAAGTACTCCTTACCCAGTGAGCCGAGGGACTGATAGTTCTCCTTCATCACATCCTTGTAAAGCTCCTTCTGCCATTCTTCTAAACCCTCCCACTCCTCCTGGGAGAAATAGACAGCGATGTCCTCAAAGGTTACTGGGACCTGAAACACAAACCAGAAACACTCAGCACCTTCTGCATCAGGAGACCTCTCAGTATTGGGACCCAGCAGGGCAGGGGGGGGGGAAGAGTTTTTTGGGTGTATATAATTCACAGTCATATAGCACACAGTCCCAGAGCAGGACTAATTTAACTGGAAACCCAGTTACACACAGAACCCTGGACACCATGTTTTACCTTGAGAGACTCCTGATCTCTCTCCTTAAACTCAGGACAGTCCCAAAGTGCATGTTCTATGCCCTGGGTCTGCTCGGGGGTCTCATTAAAGTCAGGGCTTCAGTGTCTCAAGTTAGAAAGCTGCAGTAATGATTGTATAGAAAGGGCAGGATTGCAGAGTTTACTACTCTCTTTTTCATTTTAGCTACTAATGTAGTAATTAAAGGATATTCAAAGCATAATATGATAATGTGTTAGCAGATTTACTCATCAGAATCCCCAGCAGTCATTTCTTTAACTTTCATAAGGTACAGTGAAGAGTTCCACAATAATACTGGGAGAGGCGAGATTATTTTAAAGAAACTGAACTTTATAGATCTTTCCTTAAAATATCCCTGCTTCCATACTCATTGATCCTGTTGCCCTTCTCTTCAGCAGCTTTTTATCTTTTTTCATGGGAAGCTGTTCATAGGGCTGCCACCTCATTCTCTTGCCTGCTTACTACCACCTCGGCATTGTCTTGACCCCCATCCCACCACTAACACCACTTCATCCAATTCACCACTCCATAATGGATTTTTCCACCACTGCTGTAGCCACGTGACTGATCCCACTACCATAGGCCTGTGCTCTAACTCCTACCGGTTGGGTTCCCATTCCTACTGCTGATGATCTTCCTCCCTGCTGCTTAGCCACCCTCACAGGCCACTTCTGCAGCTCGTCCTTACTGCCACAAGTCTCTCCTGCCTGACCTTGACAGCTACTGCTGGCAGTGATGTACAATAAACAAAGCTACATGGTTTTGGCTGAAGTGGGGGGGGGGGGGGGGGGTACAGGAGGCTGATAGCAGCAGCAAGTAAAGCAGGGATGAGGGGTACTTGCCAGGTTCTTGTGACTTGGATTGGCCATTGTTGGAAACAGGATGCTGGGCTTGATGGACCCTTGGTCTGACCCAGTATGGCATGTTCTTATGAGGTACTGGGGAGCTGGAGAAGAAAATGAGAGGAAGGCTATACTGCAGGATAGGGAGAGTGAGCAATCGGGAAAGAGAGGAGAGGAAGGAGAGACTGGTTGGTTGGAAGCAGACAAAAGGGGGATACTGGAGTAGAATGAAGGAAGGGGGAAAAGGATAGATTGTGGGACATGGCCATAATTTTTTAATAATCAGATACATAAGAGGTGGAGAATCCAAAGTCTTCCTTGTGGAGAGCAACAGGAAACAGACTTTCATACTTGGATTTGTAGGATACAACCAGGTGACCTGGACTGGTCCGTGTTGGAGACAAGATGCAGGGCTCGATGGAGAATTGCTCTGACCCAGCCTGGCATTTATCATCTTCTTATGGCCTGATTTTCATTTTAAAAAAATGGGAGATGAGTGCGGAAGAGGCAGCTTCGAGAAAGGGGGCAGGCCATGGAAGGGTGGGGTATGGATGTGCCATGGGCGGACCAGGACAGCGCCTTTAGGCACTGTACTGGCAGCTGGCCAACCCACGCAACCTACTACTGTTCTGGAGAGCAGGTAAGTAATGAAATTAAAAAAAACTAGTTAGAGGGGTTTTAGGGGTCGGGTAGGTAAGGCGTGTAGGAAGTTCCCTCCCAGTCTGCTCCTTTATTGGAGAGGACTGGGAGGGAACTGGAGAAGGGGGGTCTATTACCTCTCAGCACACATTTTATAAAATGCCACCCCTTAAGCGCACCAGTCAGCCCTTGCCTGCATGCACGCACAGGTAGCGGATTTTATAACATGCACGCACGAAAACCACGCGCACATGGACGCCCTCGCGCGCGGGTATTAAAATTCCCTTTTTAATGCTTATAGAGAGAGAGAGCAGGACTTTGGGGGCAATCTCTTACCTGAGCAGAAGCTCCTGCAGGCATTTGACTCTCTGCTTTCTGGATTAGAAATGAATTGGAGGCTCTTTCTCAGGCAGGAAAAGAGCTGAGTGTTTGCCTCTTGTTGTAATAGGAGGGTAAGAAACGTTGAGAATCAGAGCTGGGTGGATGAAGTTTCCTCTGACTTTCTGCTGCTGGAAATGTACAGCATTGATTACTTCCTCCCTCGCCTGCCAGGCGCAGACTGATGACATCTCAAAAGGGGAGCGTCACACTGAAGGCGCAGACTGATGACATCTCAAAAGGGGAGCGTCACACTGAAGGCGCAGACTGATGACATCTCAAAAGGGGAGCTTCACACCGAAGGCACAGGCTGATGACGTCACATACGAGGCAAGGCAGCTTCACGCTGAAGGGGTGGGAGATGAAGGAAGGAAGAGAGGGAGGTTTCTGTTTGAGGTGGACAGAGCCGGCCAGTGTGCAGGAGAAAGGGGTGTTGGCTTAGAAGGAAGGGTTTGGAGGGAGCTCTGGCAGAGGGAACATATGAGTAGCAACATAAAAGTAGAGGTGCTTGGGCCAGAGAAAAAGCAAGTTTGCTTACCGTAAACGGTGTTTCCGTAGATAGCAGGATGAATTAGCCATGCTGTCATGGGATCTGTCCATCAGGCCCAGAGGGCGGAGCTTGACAAAGCAGAGGTTAGACTTTTAGTCCCTCTGCGGCTGCGCGTGGGTTCCCGCGCAGGAAGTACAGATTCTCCTCAGTCTGTGATTAAGCTAAGGTAGTTGAAGACATATGGACTGCCAGGGAGGAGGGTGGGTCAGCATGGCTAATTCATCCTGCTATCTACGGAAACACCGTTTACGGTAAGCAAACTTGCTTTTCCCGTCGATAGCAGGGCTGAATTAGCCATGCTGTCATGGGAGTCCAAAGCTCCCGATCACGGTTGATATAAGTGGTAACTGTTCGTGATCAGATCATAGTGGCAGTCCTTGAGGAACAGATGATAAGGAATGGAGTACAGCCTGCCCCAGCTTTGCGTCCTGAGTGGTTTGCTGATGGAGGCAGTAATGAGCAGTGAATGTGTGGAGAGTAGTCCACGTTGCTGCTTTGCAGATATCCGTTGGGTGGACATTGTTAAGATGAGCCCATGAGGTTGACCAAGCTCTGACTTGATGAGCATTAGGAGTGGAGGACAGTGGTATGTTGCTAGATCTATAGCAAAACTGAATGCACTGTACAATCCAACTAGAAATGGTCCGCTTAGAGACCGGTAGACCCGGTGCTTTAGGGTCAAAGGAAAGGAACAACTGTGACGGTCTCGATACTGCTTGTGTTCTGGAAAGATAACACTGTAGTACTCGTTTGCAGTCCAGGGTATGAAGCAGCTTTTCCCTATCATTGGTATGAGGTGGTGGAAAAAAGGTTGGAAGCTCAATGGTTTGGTTGAGGTGAAAAGCCGAGACCACTTTTGGTAAAAAGGAGGGGTGTGTCCTGAGTACTACCTTGTGTGGGTGAGACTGAAAGTAAGGAAAATAGTGTACCAATGCTTGTAACTCACTCACCCTTCTTGCCGATGTTACGGCTACCAGAAAAACTACCTTCCAGGTTAAGTATTTGGGATGTGCCAATTCCATTGGTTCAAATGGGGGAAGCATTAGACGTTCCAAAACCGTGTTAATGTCCCATGGTATGAGTGGTTTGGATGCAGGTGGACGTATGCGATAAAGTCCCCTGATGAAACGTGAAAGGAGTGGATGAGTGGAGATACTTGCGTTGTTGCACAACGTATGGTAAGCTGCTATGGCACTGAGATGTACCCGAATTGAAGAGGCAGCAAGCCCAGTGTCAAAAAGTGTACATAAGTAGTCCAACAGTTTGTCCGGAGGGCAATCTTTTGGATGTAACCCGTTGTTTGTACACCAAACAGCGTAACGTTTCCATTTATAATTATAATTACGTCTGGTCGAGAGCCTTCTGGATTCTAAAAGAATGAGTTGTGCCCGGTCAGAGACGTTGTAATCGGTGAAATAGCTCCGTTCAATAGCCATGCTGTCAAATGCAGAGAGGCATGCATGGGGTGTAGCAGTGTTCCCTGATCTTGAGCTAGAAGATCGGAACGTTGTGGGAGATGAATGGGAGGCTGCTGCGACAAGCGGAGTAGAAAAGTGTACCACGGTTAGCGAGGCCACGCAGGAGCTATTAGTATCAGAAAGGCCTTGTCCTCTATACATTTCTGGATGGTCTTGGAAATGAGAGGAATGGGTGGAAATGCGTATAGGAGATCGTGCGACCATGAGAGCAGGAACGCATCCTGCGCTTCCCTGTATTGGCTTGGCCGAAGGGAGCAAAAACGTGGAACCCGTGTATTGGCTTCCGTAGCGAAGAGGTCTATTGTGGGGGTTCCCCACTGTGTGAATACATGTTGGGCGACTTCCATATGTAGAGTCCACTCGTGAGGGTGGAATACTCGGCTCAATCTGTCGGCCCTCGTGTTGTCCACTCCTGGTAAATATGTTGCTTGTAGATGAATGCAATGGAGATGAGCATGCTGAAATATCAACAACGTTTCTCTGCAAAGGGTCCAGGATCCCGTCCCTCCCTGTTTGTTGATATAAAACATGGCCACCTGATTGTCCGTGTAAATCATTACTCTGTGGCCTTGTAAGTAGCTCTGAAATGCTAAAAGCGCTTTCCTGATGGCTCTGAGTTCCAACAAATTGATTTGAAGGTCGCGTTCGGACGGAGTCCAGAGACCTTGTGTCTCGTATATGTCCAGGTGCGCTCCCCAACCTTTTCTTGAGGCGTCTGTAGTTAGAACTAAGTCGTGAGTGGGAGTGCGAAATAACGCTCCTTTGTTTAGAACAGTGGGTTTCATCCACCATAAAATGTCTTGTCGCATGGCTGCAGTAATTGTGATCATGTGTGTAAGTGGTTGGGCGTGCTGTTTCCATTGACGCTTCAACCCCCACTGAAGATTGCGCATGTGAAGCCTGGTGTTGGGCACCATGAAGTTGGCCGCCGCCATATGACCCAAGACTACTAACAATTGTCTCGCTGTCGATGAACGAATCTCGGAGAGATGGAGGAGGAGAGGTTTGAAGAGAAGTTGCCTTTCCTGTGGAAGATAAGCTCTGCAACGAGTGGTGTCGAGTTGAGCTCCTATGAAAGTTAATTTCTGTGTCGGTTGGAGGTGGGACTTTGAAAAATTCACTACCAGTCCGAGCTCCTGTAGAAAGGGTATTATCACTTGAAGTTGATTGAGTAATGCGTCCTTGGAAGAGGCTACTACGAGCCAGTCGTCTAGATATGGAAAAATCGTTATTCCACGCTTTCGAAGATGAGCCACCACTACCACCATGCACTTGGTGAATACTCTGGGGGCCGCTGAAAGGCCGAAGGGGAGTACTTTGTATTGATAATGTATGCTCCGATGTTTGAAACATAGGTATTTCCATGACTCTGGATGGATTGGAATGTGAGTGTAAGCATCTTTGAGGTCGATGGAACACATCCAATCGTTGGGTTGCAGTAAGGGGAGAATGGTCTTTAAGGATACCATCTTGAATTTCTCTTTCACAAGAAATTTGTTGAGCTCTCGCAGGTCTAGAATGGGGCGATGTCCTCCCGTCTTCTTTGGCACAAGGAAATATGGGGAATAAAATCCCTGGTTGATCTGTGCTTGTGAGAGTTTGTTGATGGCTCGCATTTGAAGGAGAGAGGAGATTTCTAACTGCAGTTGAGTTTCCGAACTCGTGGCCCGGGGTAGGGGAAGAACCGGGAGGTTCGGTCTGTGTTGAAATTGTAACTGATAACCGGTTTGTACTATCTGCAGTACCCATTGGTCGGACGTAATGGATTGCCATTTGGGAAAACAAGTTTGAATTCTGCCCGGAGGAGCATGGAGGGAAAGTGGTGGCTGCGAAATCAAAAAGCCTGTGCAGGTTTTGTTGTTGTAGTGGAAGATTGTGGTTGAGAACGCTGGTTACGAGGGCGTCCTCGTCGTGGCTGTTGAGTTTGCTGAGACTGTTGCTGTGGCCTCTGGTAGGTGGGATAGGTAGGAGGTCTATAGGGTTGGTAAGACCTATAAGGTCTGCGGTTATAGTTTGAACGGCGACTAGATGTAAAATTGCGCCTGGGGTATTGAGTTGAAGCAGAAGATTGTAGAGACTGCACCGCGAGTGCCTCATCTTTTAGCTTCCCCACCGTTTCCTGGAGTTTGGTGCCAAATAGATTATCTCCGATACATGGAAGATTCGCCAATTTGTGATGGACATCTTCTCTTATGGAACTGGAACGAAGCCATGCGGTACGTCTAGCCGCTATGGAAATTGCGGACGCCCTGAAGGAAGTCTCCATGCCTTCGTATATGGAGCGTAATAAATGCCTGGTGCACTCCTCCATATCATGGAGGGTCTGAGGGGTAGTAGTGGCTGAAGTGGTCAAGAGACCCTTAGTCGCCTGGATACACTCATAAAGATATTGAACCATGTAAAACTGGTGGTTCAATATCCTAGTACTCAACATGGAATTTTGAAAAAGCTTTCTTCCGACTTCATCTAGATAGCGGTTATCTTTATTTGGCGGGTAGGAAGCGTGAGTTCTCATTTTCCGAAACCGCTGCATAGCTGACTCTACCACAATGGAGTCATGTGGAAGCTGTGGAAGTGCATAAGGTGGTTCTTTCTTTATACGAAATTTGAGGTCCGATTTTCTCGAAACAGATGTAATGGATTGAGGAGTTTCCCAGGATTTCAATAGAACTTGGTGAAGCAATTCGTGTGGCGGTATAGCCAGAGGTTCACCGGGAGTTTCAAAAATACGAAGGAGGCCAAGGGTTTCAGCCCGAGGGTCCACTTCCTTCTGTAATGGTAAATTTAGAATCTTTCCTATCTTCTCCAAAAACCTTGGATATGTAAGATCCTCTGGTGGAGAATACGGTTCAGCAGGTACATCTAATGGGTCGGAAGGGAACCCCGTTGAGGAGGACGGTGACAGAGATGGGGACATCGAAGGAGAACCACGATGTGTATGGTGTCTAGACGAAGGTGATAGACTGTGACTTGAAACTGGAGACTGCAATCGTTGCTGATGAGAAGCAGTTTTTAGTGGAGATGCTGATATAGCTGGTGGTGGTTCATTCTGAGTAGGCATCAGAAAAGCGGATTCTATGGTTTCATAGAAGCCAGTCAAAGATTGTGATAGCTGGAAAAACGCTTCTTTAGCGTGAGATGGCATTGTTGGCCTTTGATTTGCACGGATTTCCGGTTGGTTCGGAGGCAATTTAGAAACCGGGGTAAGAGATCTGCTTCTAGAGAGAGAACGTTGAGAAACAGAAACAGAAGATGTTGACTTGGTAATAGACTTAGAGCGAGATGACGAAGTCGAGGAAGAAAGCTTTCTTTTACTGGCTCCAGAGACTCTCTTATCTGAAGGGGAATGATGAGTATGAGTTTCCGCACGGTGTTGATGAGTCCGAAGAACTGGACTACGACTTCTTTTCCGTGTATGAGACGAGTTTTTGGAAGGATGATGAGAGCCAGAAGAGTTAGCGGAATGAGATGAATGACGCTTCCGTTTGCGATGAACTTTGAGAGATTTTACTCCATGTGTAGTGTCCTCAGATATGGACTTCCTGGAGAGAGAGTACCAATCCTTCCTATGAGACTTCTCTATTACGCTTAGTTTGCGTGTGGAATCTTTTGCAGGAATATTTATCCCCCGTATTATTTTCTCAGATTCAGTTAAATTAGAATGGTGCTGCTGCTGCGCCGTTAATCCACCAGGAGGTAACGCTGATGGCGCAGTAGATGGACAAGGCGCCGTCTGCGCCGAATCGAAATGCAGCGCCGAAGTGTAATGGGAAGAGGACCGCGCCGGAGAAGGAGTCTGCGGCGCCGTCTGCGCAGATGGTAACGTAGTCTGCGCAGGAGGTTGCTGCGCAGTGTGCGCCGACTGTGCTGAATGCTGCGCTGTCTTCGTTAGGTCCACAAACGGTACCGTCTGCGCAGTGAGGGATCTTGGCGCTGACCGCGCCGTAGAATGCCTATGCGCCTTTAATTTTTTCTTGTCCTGCGCCGTGGTCGATGGCGCCGTTGTGTCCTGCGCCTTAGTATGGCGCACATTGCCATGTGCCGACTTACTTGGTCGGGTGGCGCGGTCCGCGCCATGTTTGGCATGTCTGGCAGTGGAAGGCTGCGGATTTCGGGCAGGTGAGCGGCCTCTTTGTTGTTTTGGGCTCCGACCATTACCCGATACGTTATCGCATGAAGTGGGTCTTTTCTTCTTTTGTTGGTTGGTCTTCACCGGTCCCGGTGAGGACTGAACCTCTGAAGGATCAGAGGTAGTAATTAATTCCTGAATGCGGTAAGCTCTTTGTCGTAGCGCCCGAGGCGACATTTTTGAACAAAATTCGCATTCTTTTGGTTTATGATGAATGCCGAGGCAGCGATAGCAGCGGTCATGACCGTCCGTTTTTGCCATCACTCTGCCGCATCGGCAACGTTTAAAACCCGATTTTGATGACATTTTTGTAGACATTACAAGCTCCGCGTGCGTTCTGGCGCGCGGAAAGAACAGACTGAGGAGAATCTGTACTTCCTGCGCGGGAACCCACGCGCAGCCGCAGAGGGACTAAAAGTCTAACCTCTGCTTTGTCAAGCTCCACCCTCTGGGCCTGATGGACAGATCCCATGACAGCATGGCTAATTCAGCCCTGCTATCGACGGGAAACAACAGTGGCGGTATGGGGCTGTTGTGATATGACGCGCGTTAAAAGCGCCCGTTTACCTAACGCACACGCAGCCACATCCCTTGGGTGCTCGATGCAGTATTTAAATGAGGGGCTGTGCAAAAAAGGGCGCGGAATTGTGTGACCATAGCGCTCAAATGCATTGGATGCCCAAAATTGCAAGGGGCGCTCAGTCAGGCTGATTTAAAAAAAAAACCTGCGGGAGAGCCGGCACTCCGTGTTGAGTGCCCACTCTCCCGACGGGCACTCAGGCACGCGATTCTGTATTTAAATTATGGCCCGCGCTAATAAGGAGGTGCTAGGGACACTAGCGCGTCCCTAGCACCTCCTTATTAGCGGAAGCGGCGGCTGTCAGCAGGTCCGACAACTGACGCTTAATTTTAACGGCGTCGGTTTTCGAACCCGCTGACAGCCACGGGTTTGGAAAACGGAAGCCAGCAAAATAGGGCATCCATTTTTTAACCCACCAACTGCCAAGCAGATTTTTTTTTTTTAAGAAGTTTTTGGGGTTTTTTATTTTTGGGGCCCTCCGACTTAATATCGCTATGATATTAAGTCGGAGGGTGTACAGAAAAGCAGTTAATTTCTGAGACTAAAATGTGGGGCTTGGCCACACATTTTACTTTCAGTATCCCGGGCAACTAACTAATAGGCTCATCACATGCATTTGCATGTGATGAGCACTATTAGTTTTCGCAAGTTTGGATGCGCGTTTTCAAGGCACTATTACTCCTTATGGCTGAGCGCACCGTACTGAATCGGCCTGAATATGAGCTTCTGTTGTCATCCTGCTTCTTCAGGCCGATTATTTTCGGATCGATACTGTAAAACCGCGGGAGAGCGGACGAACGCCCGCTCTCCCGGCGCACGCACCGGCCCCTCGCCGGTGCGACCTATCCAGTATTCAAATGAGGAGACGGGGTGCAAACGGGGAAAAGGAGGCGCTAGGGACACTAGTGCGTCCCTAGCGCCTCCTTTTTGTCAGGAGCGGCGGCTGTCAGCGGGTTTGACAGCCGACGCTCAATTTTGCCGGCGTCGGTTCTCGAGCCCGCTGACAGCCATGGGCTCGGAAACCGGACGCCAGCAAAATTGAGCGTCCGGTTTTCGGCCCGACAGCCGCGGGCCGAATTCAAATTTTTTTTTTTTTACTTTTTTTTACTTTTGGGGACCTCCGACTTAATATCGCTATGATATTAAGTCGGAGGGTGCACAGAAAAGCAGTTTTTACTGCTTTTCTGTGCACTTTCCTGGCGCCGGAAGAAATTAGCGCCGACCCAAAGGTTGGCGCTAATTTCTTAGAGTAAAATGTGCGGCTTGGCTGCACGTTTTACTTACTGGATCCCGGGCGCATACCTAATAGGGCCATCAACATGCATTTGCATGTTGAGGGCGCTATTAGGTGCCACGGGTGGGCCGCGTGTTTTCCTCCCCTTACTGAATAAGGGGTAAGGGAAAACACGCGTCCAGAGCAGGCTGACAGTGCGCTCCGACGGAGCACACTTTACTGTATCGACCTGTTTGTTATTTTGCTGAGGTTGCTGAAGTGTCTTATGTTAAGCACCCCTTGCTATTGGCGTCTAAATTGTTCAGCCATAAGAATTTTTTTTTTTTTTAAATCAAGCCAAGATGAAAGCATGGGAGTTAGGTGAGCCTGCATTCTGGCACCCTTCAAATTTCTGCACTGTTTGCATTGTTTGGACGGTACTGGCAGGACTGCTTTCATATAATGAATTACAATAACTCAGAATGTTAAATACAAGGGACTGAAGAACAAAATTAAAATCCTGTGGCTCAAGCAGTGGTTTTAATTGCTTCAAAAGACTCTGGCTTGGCAAAGGATAATTTTACAATAGCACTATTTTGGGCTTTCATTGACAGATTTGAATCTATGATTATGCCTAAATTCTTTTCTTTTTTTTTTTGGGGGGGGGGGGGGGAATTGGAATGCAGAGAACTTGGAAATGGAGAAGGAATCTCAAAGGATCAATTTTTAATACCAGTAAGAATGATTATTTCAGTCTTTTCAACATTTAACTGTAGCCTATTATGCAATAACCAGTGCTTTATTAAATTCATACACAGGAATACCCAGTCGAATGTTCCAACCCATGGGGAGTGGTATGGAACAAACAATTGGATGTCATGAATGTAAATCTTATAGTTTACACCAAGACAGGCCAAAAGTTTGCATAATGGAAAGGTAAATGTTAAATAATGTCGCTGATAATGATGAACTGTAGCTACGTGACTCCAGTGGTCACTGAGTTCCTATTAGAGCCAGCATTTCCAATTCTAATTTGTTGGGAGTGACTAGTTAAATAGGAAAAGAACCAGCTCAACACTATCCCAGATATCCCATGGGATTACATCCTAGAGAGCGATGTCCTGAGATCCACAGTGTCATAGGCTGCTCATATGCAGGATCTAGGAGCAGTCCTCATTACCAATGCAGTTATCATACAGACACGTGCTTGGAGCTGATACTTAACTATTAATTTCTAGGGATGTGCGTTCGTTTCATACGTTTCCTATACAAGCATGTAATATGAAACATATGAAACAAATGCACATCTAATTGACATGTAATGGGAAACGAACGCACATCCCTACTAATTTCCTTTACTTTAGTCCTGACAGATCTTTCCAGGACCCACCAAGAAACGTTACAGCATTGAAGGGCTCTCAGTCTGACAGTGAATAAAAAAACAGGCCGGAAAGAAGAGGAAAAAGGAAAAGAAAAAGAGGCACCCAAACAGATAAGAAGCACCGGAGCAGGGGATGGGGAAAGCAGCTGCTGGGATGACCCTGGGAGCTGGGAATAAGCTGTCAGGATGATTAAAGAATACCACAGTAAAGATGTCAAAGACCTGGAGACAGGAATCACTGACCATGGTGAACCTTTAGATCCCCCCCTTCCCGTTTCCTACCCCAATATTTAAAAAAGGCTCCAGGGGCGATCTGGGAAACTATAGACCAGTGAGCCTGACTTCAGTGCCGGGAAAAATCGTGGAAACTATTCTAAAGATCAAAATCACAGAACATTTGGATAGACATGGTTTATGGAACACAGCCAGCATGGATTTACCCAAGGGAAGTCTTACCTCACAACAGAGTGAGTCCCTTTCTCTGGCTAGAGTGCCCCAGGAATGTGCAACAGAGTGAGACCCCCCTTTCTCTGACTAGCGTGCCTCAAGAATGTACAACAGAATGAGACCCCCCTTTCTCTGGCTAGAGTGCCTCAAGAATGTACAACAGAGTGAGACCCCCCCCTTTCTCTGGCTAGAGTGCCCCAGGAATGTACAACAGAGTGAGACCCCCCCTTTCTCTGGCTAGAGTGCCCCAGGAATGTACAACAGAGTGAGACCCCTTTCTCTGGCTAGAGTGCCTCAAGAATGTACAACAGAGTGAAACCCCCCTTTCTCTGGCTAGAGTGCCCCAGGAATGTACAACAGAGTGAGACCCCCCTTTCTCTGACTAGCGTGCCTCAAGAATGTACAACAGAGTGAGACCCCCCTTTCTCTGGCTAGAGTGCCCCAGGAATGTACAACAGAGTGAGACCCCCCCCCCCCTTTCTCTGACTAGCGTACCTCAAGAATGTACAACAGAGTGAGACCCCCCCCCTTTCTCTGGCTAGAGTGCCCCAGGAATGTACAACAGAGTGAGACCCCCCCCTTTCTCTGACTAGCATGCCTCAAGAATGTACAACAGAGTGAGACCCCCCCCTTTCTCTGGCTAGAGTGCCCCAGGAATGTACAACAGAGTGAGACCCCTTTCTCTGGCTAGAGTGCCTCAAGAATGTACAACAGAGTGAAACCCCCCTTTCTCTGGCTAGAGTGCCCCAGGAATGTACAACATAGTGAGACCCCCCCTTTCTCTGACTAGCGTGCCTCAAGAATGTGCAACAGAGTGAGACCCCCCTTTCTCTGACTAGCGTGCCTCAAGAATGTACAACAGAGTGAGCCCTCCCTTTCTCTGGCTAGAGTGCCCCAGGAATGTAGAACAGAGTGAGACCCCCCCCCTTTCTCTGACTAGCGTGCCTCAAGAATGTACAACAGAGTGAGACCCCCCCTTTCTCTGGCTAGAGTGCCTCAAGAATGTACAACAGAGTGAGACCCCTCTTTCTCTGGCTAGCGTGCCCCAGGAATGTGCAACAGAGGGAGACCCCTTTCTCTGGCTAGAGTGCCCCAGGAATGTGCAACAGAGTGAGACCCCTTTCTCTGATTAGAGTGCCCCAGGAATGTGCAACAGAGTGAGACCCCTTTCTCTGGCTAGAGTGCCCCAGAAATGTGCAACAGAGTGAGACCCCTTTCTCTGGCTAGAGTGCCCCAGGAATGTGCAAGAGAGTGGGACCCCCTTTCTCTGGCTAGAGTGCCCCAGGAATGTGCAAGAGAGTGGGACCTCCTCTAACTGGAATGTGACAGGCAAGTAAAGGAAAGTGAGACCTTTTTTAAGTGCCATGCTGGCTGGTCCTGTTCCTTCTCCCCTCACTCATCAGAACAGACTCTACTGGATCAATCTCTCCCCAATCTCCACCCCCTCCCCTAGACAATCAGATGACATTACAGCCGATCTCTCTTTTGCTCAAAGGAGAAAAAACTAATTACAGCCAGGAAAATAAAAAAGCAGGAGCATCAGCGACATTATGATCACCCAATGACAGTGTGACAGAAGCAGAACAGAAGACAAAGGCTATGGATGTGTTTTATCTTCAGTAAATTTTTTTTCTATCTGTGCAACTGGGAGTCAGAGGAAGTTCTGAAATTTCAGATCTATTAATTAAAATTTGTAACCTATCATTAAAATCATCTATGGTACCTGAAGACTGGAGGGTGGCCAATGTAACCCCAATATTTAAAAAAGGCTCCAGGGGTGATCTGGGAAACTATAGACCAGTGAGCCTGACTTCAGTGCTGGGAAAAATCATGGAAACTATTCTAAAGATCAAAATCACAGAGCATCTAGATAGATATGGTTTAATGGAACATAGCATGGATTTACCCAAGGCAAACTTGATTCACAAACCTTTATTTTTTTTGAAGGACTGAATAAACGTGGATAACGTAGATGTGGTGTATTTGGATTTTCAGAAGGAGTTTGACAAACTCCCTCATGAGAGGCTTCTAAGGAAACTAAAAAGTCATGGGATAGGAGGCAATGTCCTTTCGTGGATTACAAGCTGGTTAAAAGACAGGAAACAGAGAGTAGGATTAAATGGACAATTTTCTCAGTGGAAAAGGGTAAACAGTGGAGTGCCTCAGGGATCTGAAATTGGACCGGTGCTTTTCAATATATTTATAAATGATCTGGAAAGGGATACAAGTGAGGTGATCAAATTTGCAGGTGACACAAAAGATGCAGAGTAATTACAATCACAAGCAGATTGTGATAAATTGCAGGAAAACTCTTGTGAACTGGAAGACTGAGCATTCATATGGCAGTTGAAATTTTATGTGGACAAGTGCAAAGTAATGCAATGGAGGGTAAAGTGACTTGCCCTAGGTCTCAAGGAGCAACAGCAAGACTTGAACCCTGGTCGCCTGGTTTATAGCCCGCTGCTCTAACCACTAGGCTATTCCTCCTCCCTACAATATATTGAAATTGTCGGTTCAGTGTGCTGTGGCAGTCAAAAAGAAAACAATGTTAGGAATTATTAGGAAGGGAATGGTGAATAAAACAGAAAATGTCATAATGCCTCTGTTTCGCTCCATGGTGAGACCGCACCTTGAATACTGTGTTCAATTCTGGTCACCGCATCTCAAAAAATACATAATTCCGATGGAGAAGGTACAGAGAAGGGAGACCAAAATGATAAGGGGAATGGAACAGCTCCCCTATGAGGAAAGACTAAAGAGGTTAGGACTTTTCAGCTTGGAGAAGAGACGGCTGAGGGGGGATATGATAGAGGTGTTTAAAATCATGAGAGGTCTAGAACGGGTAGATGTGAATCGGTTATTTACTCTTTCGGATAATAGAAAGGCTAGGGGGCACTCCATGAAGTTAGCATGGGGCACATTTAAAACTAATCGGAGAAAGTTCTTTTTCACTCAACGCACAATTAAACTCTGGAATTTGTTGCCAGAAGATGTGGTTAGAGCAGTTAGTGCAGCTGTGTTTAAAAAAGGATTGGATACGTTCTTGGAGGAGAAGTCCATTACCTGCTATTAAGTTGACTTAGATAATAACCACTGCTATTACTAGCAACGGTAACATGGAATAGACTTAGTTTTTGGGCACTTGCCAGGTTCTTATGACCTGGATTGGCCACTGTTGGCCTGACCTCTGATGAGCAAACTAATGGAATTGCTGCTAAAACAGAGGACAGTGCAATTTTTGGAATCCAATGGATTCCACACCGAGGCAGCATGGCTTTACCACAGGAAAATCTAGTCAGATGAATCTGATCAATTTCTTTTATTGGGTGACCAGAGATTTGAGAGAGCATTAGATGTAGTGAACTTGTATTTCAGCAAAGCCTTTGTCTTTTTAATTAACATTTTTACTGAGAACAAAGAATACCATACACAGATATTATTTAAAAATAGGCAAACTGTTCATCACAGTAGATTAATTTTTCACCCCCCTCCCTCCCCAAGCTACTACTCCAAAAAGGAAAATTGGTTCTTACCTGCTAATTTTGCAGTAGTCTCATGCAAAGGGTGATCCCTCAGATGGGTACAACAGTTGCTCACCTCGCAGGAACTTCCTCCAGAGGAGGCGGATCAGGTGGAGGCTGCTGTTGCATATCCAGCGGATGCCTTAAATGACCTTCTTCATGCTTCTTCTCGCACGATGGCTTCGGCAGTTTCGGCCAGGAGGCTCCTGTGGCTCCACAACTGGTCCGCTGTTTCCTCTAAATCACAGTTGAGCAATCTTCCTTTTAAAGGGAAATTCTTGTTTGGGGACGATCTGGAAGCTCTTATCAAGTCCCTAGGAGACAACAAGGTGTACAGGTTGCCGGAGGACAAGCCTAGATCTTACAGGGCCTTCGGTTCGGTTTGGCTTGTGCTCGGTTTTGAGGACAGTGGCCGTTTTCAACAGTGCAGAGCCCCTTCCTTTACTCCACATCAGCCGTCGGCGAGGTCGCAGGCTTGGGGGTCATTCCTTTTGTTGCTGCAGGCCTTCCCGAGACGGAGGTCTTCGGGGATCTTCAGGAGTCAAATCTTCCCATTGAAGGTGTGCTGACCCACTCCTCAGTTCCAGTGATCGGCGGCCGCCTTTCTCTGTTCTTCGAGGAGTGGGTCAAGTTTACGTTGGACCAGTGGGTTCTAAGAATCATCGAACACGGCAATGCTTTGGATTTTGCTCGTCCATTACGAGACCTGTTTTTGATGTCTCCCTGTGGGTCCTGCGCAAAGCGGATGGTGGTGAATCAAACCCTGTGTCGGTTGAAAGCCCTGGGAGCCACTGTCCAGATTCCTCTGGCAGAGTACGGAACCGGCAGATACTCCATATATTTTGTGGTTCCCAAGAAGGAAGGATCCTTCCGCCTGATATTGGATCTAAAGAAGGTGAACAGGGCACTTTGGGTACCTCGTTTTCACATGGAAACTCTCTGCTCAGTCATTGTGGCCGTCCACTCTGGCGAATATTTGGCTTCTTTAGATCTGACGGAGGTGTATCTTCACATAGGGATCCACGAGCATCATCTGCGATTTCTCAGGTTCATGATCTTGGGTGAGTATTATCAGTTCCAAGCACTCCCATTTGGATTGGCGACGGCTCCCCGCATCTTCACCAAGGTGATGGCGGTTGTAGCAGCGGCCCTCAGGCGGGAGGGAATTTTGGTTCATCCTTACCTGGACGATTATTCATCCGAGCAAAGTCGGAGGAGCTTTGCAGGACAGCGGTTCAGTCGGTTTTGCACCATCTTCACTCTCTCGGATGGGTCGTCAATTTTGCCAAGAGCCAGTTAGTCCCGTCCCAGGTCCTGACCTTCTTAGGCGCTCGGTTCGACACTTCGGTCGGCAAAGTCTTTCTCATGCAGGAGCGGATCAACAAGCTAACGGCACAGATTCGACGACTGTTGTCTCTACCGCTGCCCCGGGTTTGGGATTACTTGCAGGTGCTTGGTTCTATGTTGTCTACTCTGGAGTTAGTCCCCTGGGCCTTCGCTCATATGAGACCTTTGCAGAGGGCGTTACTTTCTCGCTGGGATCCGAAGTCGGAAGAATTCTGAGTTCCATTACCGCTCTTGGATCCCGCCAGGTCCAGTCTAGGTTGGTGGTTGATCCCGGCCCACTTGCAGTGCGGGATGGACCTGGAGGAGTCTCAGTGGGTGATTGTAATGACAGATGCAAGCCTCTCTGGTTGGGGGGCGGTTTGCCAATCTCGGGCAGCACAGGGACGATGGACAGGTCAGCAGGCGAAATGGTCCATAAATCACTTGGAAACCAGGGCAGTACGCCTGGTGTTGTGCAGTTTCCTCCCCCTTGTGCGCCATCAATCGGTACGAGTTGTGTCCGACAATGCGACAACAGTGGCTTACATCAATCGTCAAGGAGGAACCAGAAGTCGTCCCGTGGCCACGGAGGCGGACAGACTAATGATCTGGGCGGAATGCCATCTGGTCCGCCTGGTGGCTTCTCACATAGCCAGAGTCGACAACGTTCAGGCGGATTTTCTCAGTCGCCAGCACCTAGATCCCGGAGAGTGGGAACTTTCTGAGGAGGCGATGCATCTCTTGACTCGTCGGTGGGGGGTGCCTTGTCTGGACTTGATGGCGACTCAGAGAAATGTGAAGTCGGCTCAGTTCTTCAGTTGCAGACGGGAACACGGGGCGGAAAGAGTGGATGCTCTGGTCCTTCCTTGGCCCACAACATTCTGCTTTACATCTTTCCTCCCTGGCCATTGGTGGGCAAACTCTTAAGAAGAATAGAGGCTCACACAGGGTTGGTCATTCTCGTAGCCCTGGAGTTGCCAAGGAGGCCGTGGTTCGCAGATCTGATCAACTTAGCGGTGGACGATCCTGTCCGGCTCAGTCATCTCCCGAATCTTCTGCGACAGGGTCAAGTATTTTTCAATCAAACGGCTCGCTTTTGTCTAGCGGCCTGGCTTATGAGAGGAGGCAGTTGAGAAAGAAGGGTTATCCTGATTCGGTTATTTCCACCCTTCTGCATGCACGAAAGGCTTCTACTTCACGTATGTTCGCGTCTGGAAGGTTTTCGATTCCTGGTGTGGTGGGTTGAATGTGTCCCTGCGTCGCGCTTCTATTGTTCATATTCTGGCATTCTTGCAGGAGGGGCTGAAGAAAGGCTTTGTATGTAGTTCTCTCAAGGTTCAAGTGGCGGCTCTGTGCTGTTTGAGGGATAAGATTGATGGGATATCTCTTGCACCTCATCCGGATGTGGTGCGATTCTTGAAAGGTGCGAAACATTTGAACCCCCTAGTTCGACCAGTGTGTCCTTCTTGGAGTCTGAATCTGGTTCTACGTGGATTGTGTGGCCTTCCTTTTGAGCCTCTCAAACGGGTTACTTTAAAAGACCTAACTCTCAAGGCGGTTTTCCTGGTGGCTATCACTTAGGCAAGGCTATATCTGAGCTTCAAGTGTTGTCCTGTAGGGAACCTTTTCTGCGAATTTCAGATGCAGGAGTGTCCCTTAGGACGTTTTCTACCGAAAAGTCCCTTAGGACTTTTCTACCGAAGGTCGTATCAGCGTTCCACATGAATCAGACCATGGAGTTGCCGGCTTTCACGGACTTAGATCGGGATTCCCCTCAGGCTCGTGATTTACGAAGATTGGATGTCCGACAGATTCTGCTTCGATATTTGGAGGTGACCCATGATTTTAGGTTGTCTGACCACCTTTTTGTCTTATGGAGTGGTCCTAAGAAAAGTCGGAAGGCATCCAAAGCTACTATAGTCCGATGGTTGAAGGACGCCATTGCTTTAGCATATATCTGTCATGGACGCACAATACCGGAGGATTTGAAGGCTCATTCACTCAGATCTCAGGCGGCGTCTTGGGCTGAGAGTCAGTTTGTTTCACCGCAGGAGATTTGTAGAGCGGCTACCTGGAAATCTCTACACACTTTTGCTAAACATTACCAGTTGGACATCCGTGCTCCGGATGTCGACTGTTTTGGCAGCAGTGTTCTTCGAGCGGGACTCTCCAGGTCCCACCCCATTTAGCTTGGGTACATTCCCAGCGGTCTGGACTGATACAGGTATGTACAGGGAAAGGAAAATTGGTTCTTACCTGCTAATTTTCGTTCCTGTAGTACCACGGATCAGTCCAGACGCCCGCCCAGGGTATACTAGTCTGGAGAGTCCATTCGGTATCATATTTGTCCTTTTCATTCTGCAGAATTTTTGAAGAGGAGGCCAAGCTTAAAGTTCATTCTCAAAGTACTCCCTCCTTGTACATAGTTTACACGGTTTTTGTTATGGGTTACTGACAGTTATGCGTAATGGGGGAAGAGGTCAGGAATTTCCTCCCCCCCAGATGGTGCCCTTAGTTGGTGAGTGTTTGGGCGGAGCCAACGGAAGAACTGATCCATCAGGAGGAAGGGTATCTACTCCCCCATTAGGGAACAACGTCAGCTAAGAGCAAATTAACTTTCAATCTTTACCCTCTATGCCTATGGCAATACCAGGAAATGTAAAAAATGTGGCAAGCTATAACTCTTTTACAAAATAATATAATGAAGTTGAATACTAATATAAAAGAGATGCAAAATGTATTGTTAAACTTGAACCCCATGGTATCTAACTATGGGGTAGCTTTGACAAAAGTACAGGAGGATTTAACCGCCATCAAAAATGTTCAGACTTTAATAATAAAAGGGGAGTTGTCTCTTTCAAAAAAAGTTGAGATACTGGAAAATTCTGTTAGGTACCCAAATTTAAGAATTGTCAATTTTCCAAAGTGTAAGATGGTCTCCTCAAAGGAACAATTGAAAAATTACTTTCTTGAAATAAGATCATGGTCACCTGAGAATTTTCCATTGATTATTAATGTATACTTTATAAATGGAAGTAAACAAGGTATAATATCCGATCAAGCTATATAAGAAACTTCACTAAATGTTACTGAGTTGATAGAATCATCTTTTAGTTCCCAGGTTGAGAAGAGAGGTACTCTCTTGGTAAAATTTGCTCTGCCTTCGGACAGAGACAAAGTTTTAAAAGCATTCATGTTAAATAGAACCTCTCTATACCTGGGGCAAAAAATTTGGATCTATCCAGATATAGCCAAAGAAACACATAAGAACATAAGAAAATGCCATACTGGGTCAGACCAAGGGTCCATCAAGCCCAGCATCCTGTTTCCAACAGTGGCCAATCCAGGCCATAAGAACATGGCAAGTACCCAAAAACTAAGTCTATTCCATGTAACCATTGCTAATGGCAGTGGCTATTCTCTAAGTAAGACGGAAAATATTTATAACCTTAGCCAACTTAGCAAGAACATATGGCATTCAAATTGTAATAAGATTTCCTTGTAAATATGTTATGCGCATAGATGGTGTAAGGTATGTGTATTAGAGATGTGAATCGTGTCCTCGATCGTCTTAACGATCGATTTCGGCTGGGAGGGGGAGGGAATCGTATTGTTGCCGTTTGGGGGGGTAAAATATCGTGAAAAATCGTGAAAAATCGAAAAAACGTAAAATCGCAAAACCGGCACATTAAAACCCCCTAAAACCCACCCCCGACCCTTTAAATTAAATCCCCCACCCTCCCGAACCCCCCCCCAAATGACTTAAATAACCTGCGGGTCCAGTGGCGGTCCGGAATGGCAGCGGTCCGGAACGGGCTCCTGCTACTGAATCTTGTTGTCTTCAGCCGGCGCCATTTTCCAAAATGGCGCCGAAAAATGGCGGCGGCCATAGACGAACACGATTGGACGGCAGGAGGTCCTTCCGGACCCCCGCTGGACTTTTGGCAAGTCTTGTGGGGGTCAGGAGGCCCCCCCCAAGCTGGCCAAAAGTTCCTGGAGGTCCAGCGGGGGTCAGGGAGCGATTTTCCGCCGCGAATCGTTTTCGTACGGAAAATGGCGCCGGCAGGAGATCGACTGCAGGAGGTCGTTCAGCGAGGGTTCCGGCGCCTCGCTGAACGACCTCCTGCAGTCGATCTCCTGCCGGCGCCATTTTCCGTACGAAAACGATTCGCGGCGGGAAATCGCTCCCTGACCCCCGCTGGACCTCCAGGAACTTTTGGCCAGCTTGGGAGGGGCCTCCTGACCCCCACAAGACTTGCCAAAAGTCCAGCGGGGGTCCGGAAGGACCTCCTGCCGTCCAATCGTGTTCGTCTATGGCCGCCGCCATTTTTCGGCGCCATTTTGGAAAATGGCGCCGGCTGAAGACAACAAGATTCAGTAGCAGGAGCCCGTTCCGGACCGCTGCCGTTCCGGACCGCCGCTGGACCCGCAGGTTATTTAAGTCATTTGGGGGGGGGTTCGGGAGGGTGGGGGATTTAATTTAAAGGGTCGGGGGTGGGTTTTAGGGGGTTTTAGTGTGCCGGCTCACGATTCTAACGATTTATAACGATAAATCGTTAGAATCTCTATTGTATTGTGTTCCATAACGGTTTAAGACGATATTAAAATTATCGGACGATAATTTTAATCGTCCTAAAACGATTCACATCCCTAATGTGTATTATGATCCAGATCATTTAGAAAAGTTCTTGGAAGAACGTAGGAACCAAAGGGAGGAGAGTGGTACTCAAATCCATACATAGTTGGGAAAATAAAATTAAATTATAATACCTGCTGACTTCTGTAATAAATTGATATATGTTTTCTTTTTTTTTTTTTTTTTGTTTAATTGCTCAAAGGGCTTCCAATGTAATTTGGTAAAGGGAAAATAGGTAATTTACAAGTGGTTTATTGTAATTTTTTTTCTTTCTTGGAGTATGTATGTATACAATGAAAAAACCTGTTTTCCTAAAGAATATCCAATGAAAACTGGATAATGTAACATTGAACTGTTATTTACTTGATTGTAAATTAAAAATTCATAAATAAATAATAAAAAAAAAAATAGAGATGCAAACAGACAAGACTGACACAAAGATGGGATTCAGTAATAGGATGTTCCCAATGCCTGTGTGAGGAGTGAAGGCTGCCAGGAGCTACACAAAGCCATGCACTGGCAATTCTATGTACATGCAGCGTGTTTAGCTGCGGGATGGTAAGCACTCATGTGAATCATGCCTATAGTGCAAACAGAAAAACCTACTCCTTTACAGTGGCTGTTCTATGCAGCACAGCATTCCCACGTTCAATGGCCATAATCTATAGCTGCACAACCACCCTCCATGACGTTCCAAGGGTCTGTGCCAGGTGTCATTGTGGGTAGCCCACCCAAACCCTTAAACACAGGCATTATGTGCCCTGCTCCAATGACTTCTAGGAAAGACCTCGCTGTGGGAGTGAGAGAATCAGCCACATGTGCAGAATAGCGTTCAAGTTCTCCAGCATGCTCGATGTGTCACCATGCTCACCTTCACCCCTCTGCCCCTCAACGAACAGTGCATATAAACTGTGAGTGTAATTGTTGAAAATGAGCCCTTAAAAGTTGTAAAACCAATTCCTACGCCTGTCACATGCACACCCTCTCCGGAGGACAACCACTCCATGAAAGTCTGCAACAGGTGACCGTGCTCAGTTCTGAAACACTGGCTGGTAAGGTGTATTGGAACTGAGGTGCAAGGGACCAAGCTGGGAAAGCTATATCACCGTCACCCAGTGCGCAAGCAAGGCCCACACAGAACGTCTGCCACCGAGTGCCACACTCACTAATGTTAGCAGTAGGGACTACATGCGGATATCCACACTAAACCAAAAGCAGGTGTGTGTCAGCTTCCTGTAACATGTAATGAGTCGGTGTGACTCCTTCCTCCACAAACATTAGGTATAGCTGCCCACAGGAAACACTACTGTGACTGGCATATATCACTGCAAGATTGTGACATGGGTCCCTGAATGGATTAGGTGGCACGAAAAGCCTGCTTGTCAAGATGCCTACACGTAAAGGACTTCATCAATCGTGGCAAGCACATCACATCAGTGGGAGCTGTAGCCCTATAAAATAAGGGGTAGATTTTCAAAGGGTTACGCACGTAATATACGCGCGTAACCCTTTAAAATGTTCCCTGTGCACGCTGAGCCTATTTTGCATAGGCTCGGCGGCACACGCAAGCCCCGGGACGCGCGTATGTCCTGGGGCTTTGAAAAACGTCGGGGGCGGGGGGCGGGACAGAGGCAGGCGTAATTCCAAGGTAGGGGAGAATTTAGGTAGGGCTGGGGGGGAGGGGTTGGATAGGGGAAGGGAGGGGAAGGTGGGAGGGAGCGGAAGAAAAGTTCCCTCCGAGGCCGCTCAGATTTCGGCTGCGGCCTTGGAGGGAACGGGGAAAGCCATCGGTTCTCCCCTAGGGCTCGGCGCGTGCAAGGCGCACAAGTGTGCACCCCCTTGCGCGCGGGCTGACCCTGGATTTTATAACATGCGCGCGGCAGCGCACGCATGTTATAAAATGGGGTGTGCATCTGTGTGTGCCGGGTAGCGTGAACAAATGTACCCCGCGCGCGCTTCTTTAAAAATCTGCCCCTAAGTAGGGAGTGGCACTTGCAATGGAGGCTGTCTGTAAGCTCATAACCTGTTCACCTGACCACCCAATGTCACCAGAGAATGCAATCCACAGAGGACTGCATGGACCGTGTTGGACCATAGCAGGGCACCTCGCTAATTAAAGTACACGTGTGTGTCACAGGAGTTACCGGTGAGCCTGCAGCATAGCAGCTGTTCAGCAGGACACAGACGTGCTCACACGTATGTGCATCAGCAGCACCATAAAAGCGTGGAAAAGTCAGCCATGATTTGGGACTAGTACTATATGCTAAGTGTTTTGCTCAAGCGTGCTAAGGCTATGAGTTTTACAGGGCCTCAAAAATAACACCTGCACTGTTAACTGTTCTGATACATTTTCAGGCTTGATGTGCTACAGTGCCTGCACGTAGGAGTGCATGCATTGAGAAAGGTAAATGCAAACTCTGAAGGAGCTGTGCACATAGGAAACCCAGCACCAGACAGCACAGTCCCTTTCATCCAGGCTGTAATGGAAGGTGTGATGCCAAAGCTGTGTGATGTGTGCAGTATTGTGGCCACCTGTCCTGAATGAGAAGTATGTACATGCTGCTATTTCATGACAATGGCAGCAACGTCAATGCTCTCTGTGTGCCTGCAGGTATGGGAGTTAGACGATGGCTAGCTGTACATGTGCTGCAAATTGATATGCTGCTCTAAATCCTAGTGTTATCTCGCTCTTTAACTGATCTACCAGTGGTCACAAATTGTTCTGGGAATGCCCTTGTGACATGAAGCACACCCATTATAGAGGTACTGGTTCAGCTGCACACCTGTAAGCTTACTTCCAAATGAGGGTGTATCAATAGCTATCTGCCAGGGCTACTTTTCAGTGTGCTCTTCGTACGTTGCCATGCACGTTGCAGCTTCAGTGTTATTTCACATTTACTGTACTACTACAGCTGTCACTCTTCAGGGTCCAGGAGCATGTGGGCTACCAGCACACTTATGACACGGTGACATCCACATTGATTGTGAAAACGAGGGCCACTGTTGATGGCTCTCAGGCCACACCATGCTAGCTAGGCCACCAAGTGTAATAAGAACATAAGAAGAAGAACATAAGAACATGCCATACTGGGTCAGACCAAGGGTCCATCAAGCCCAGCATCCTGTTTCCAACAGTGGCCAAACCAGGCCATAAGAACCTGGCAAGTACCCAAAAACTAAGTCTATTCCATGTTACCATTGCTAATAATAGCAGTGGCTATTTTCTAAGTCAACTTAATTAATAGCAGGTAATGGACTTCTCCTCCAAGAACTTATCCAATCCTTTTTTAAACCCAACTACACTAACTGCACTAACCACATCCTCTGGCAACAAATTCCAGAGTTTAATTGTGCGTTGAGTGAAAAAGAACTTTCTCCGATTAGTTTTAAATGTGCCCCATGCTAACTTCATGGAGTGCCCCCTAGTCTTTCTATTATCTGAAAAAGTAAATAACCAATTCAGATCTACCCATTCTAGACCTCTCATGATTTTAAACACCTCTATCATATCCCCCCTCAGCCGTCTCTTCTCCAAGCTGTAAAGTCCTAACCTCTTTAGTCTTTCCTCATAGGGGAGCTGTTCCATTCCCTTTATCATTTTGGTCGCCCTTCTCTGTACCTTCTCCATCGCAACTATATCTTTTTTGAGATGCGGCGACCAGAATTGTACATAGTACCACACATCACTCATTTTCTGTCAGTAACAGTTATTCCCCCATTACGCAGTTATTCCCCCATTACGCAGTACTCCTACATCACGTTCCTCCTCGAACGGACTCGACTGTATAAACGATGCCCTTATTACAGTAGGGCCAGGATCCGTGGTGGATGTGCTCCTCTTAGGCTGTGCAGGTGTTGTTGGGGCCCCGGGACTGAGACTAACTTCTCCCAACAGTAGTGAAGCTTGCTCTCCTTCAACTGCTGTAACGGGATTCTCCGGGGTCAAAAACCCTGCAGGTGAGTAAATGTTTGTCAGCATTGTTTGTGCTGGGCTTGGTCTGACAAGGGTCGAGGCTTCCTGCCTCATCTTGCCCTTCCACTTTGTATGCGGCGTTAGCAACAATCGAAAAGAAGAAATAAAATTTTCAAACAAGTTTGACCCTCTACTCACGCTTCTGTTGTTTCCCAGTATTAATGGAGACGAGGTCCTGTTAGGGGTACCTGATCCAAGTCAGAAGGAGAGGTGGCCTTCCAGCCTTCGCCAGCCTAAGCTGGACCAAGCCGCGTGCCCCTTACAGAGCGCGCAGCTTAGGCGGGGCGCCATCTGCCTCTCAATTTTATGGGCAGATGCTCTCCTCCGACATCACTCAGCACTGCCTCCACACACGCCCAGAAGGCTGGCCTAGGCTCCCGAGCTGTTCCAAGGGCGTCCACCAAGTTATTCCGGGGGGGGGGGGGGGGTTTCTCTCAGTGGATGCAGGTAGAAGCTTGGTGCCCCTCACTCTCTCTCTCTCCACAGGCTCCCAAGTGTATACCGTCTGCCTCTTGATTTTATGGGTAGACGCTCTCCTCCATCACTCGGTGCTGCCTCCTCACATACCCAGCGGGTTGGCCTAGGCTCCCGAGCTGTTCCAAGGGCACCCACCAAGTTATTCTGGGGGGGTTCTCTCACTGGGTGCAGGTAGGAGCTTGGTGCCCCTCACTCTCTCTCTCTCCATGGGCTCCCAAGTGTATACCATCTGCCTCTCGATTTTATGGGCAGACGCTCCCCTCCGTCACTTGGCACCGCCTCCTCACATGCCCAGCGGGTTGGCCTAGGCTCCCGAGCTGTTCCAAGGGCACCCACCAAGTTATTCTGGGGGGGTTCTCTCACTGGGTGCAGGTAGGAGCTTGGTGCCCCTCACTCTCTCTCTCTCCATGGGCTCCCAAGTGTATACCATCTGCCTCTCGATTTTATGGGCAGACGCTCCCCTCCGTCACTTGGCACCGCCTCCTCACATGCCCAGCGGGTTGGCCTAGGCTCCCGAGCTGTTCCAAGGGTGTCCACCAAGTTATTCCAGGGGGGGTTCTCTCACCGGGTGCAGGTAGGAGCTTGGTGCCCCTCACTCTCTCTCCACGGGCTCCCCGTCTATTTTCATCTCTCAATACAAATATCATGCATAGTTGACATAGAGGTAGGCACACCAGCCCATTTTTTTTAATCTCCTCCCTTTGTGCTGTGTACACAGGAATGGTACGCCTGCTGTCGCCCATATGAAACACAATACCTTTTCTGTGCCAACCTGCATGTGTTTCACCTACACCTACCTACAAAGGGATGTTTCTTAAACACTGTAGGAGCTTCACTCGTTCAGTATCCAAACGTTGTGCTCCACTTTGCTGTGTACTTGGGTGAATTATGCAACGCATCTCAGCTGCTGTGTAACAAGTAGGGAGGAGTGAGTACTGTGCGGTACGTCCTCTGCAGAGGATGACAAGGTGTGCTGCTGGGGCTGTGCACAAGGCAGACTTCCACAATCTGGCTGCCATGCCTGTACTGTCCTGCCTTGGGGGTCATTATAGTACATGTAAGTTTAGGCTCACCTTTCACATTGCATCCAGATCCCAAAGGCAGCCCAGTACCAGGGGTGTCACCCAGAGTGTGGAAGGCAACCTGGTCCCCAGCAACTGCAACACCCTTCTAGGACCTCTGCTGGTTGCCCATTGTAGAGCACATGGTACTCCCTCACTCATCATCCCTACTTTTGAGCCAGCAGCTGAGCGTGTGGACAAAGACTAAGTAAGCACCACTAAGGATGCGGGAGAATGTAAAATCACACCATATCTAAATGTATAAGAAGGCATGGGGTGTGCAGTGAAAGGTTCACAGGTCTGGAGATTCTTATAGGCAATGTTGCAAGCAAGTTGTGTAGAAATTCCATGCACAGATTTAGTAAGAACTGGTGGCAGTACATTGAGTGTTTGCATGTGTTTTGACAATTCCCTGGTTTCCCTCCACGGGACGGTGTTTTGCTGTGGCTTCATCATCAGGAAGTATGCATCCTGCCTTGTGTCATTAGATAATCAAAAGACACATAGCAGCATGCATGCATACTTCTTACCGATGAAGCCACGGCAAAACACCGTGCAGTGGGGGGGAAAGCAAGGAATTGTGAAAACACAGCTGAATACTCAATTCACTGCCACTAGTACTTATTAACTCCGTGCATGTGATTTCTCAGCACCTTGCAAGCAACATTGCCTGAAAGAATCTCCAGACCTCTGAACCTTTCCCTACACATGCCATGCCTTGGTACCAAGAAAAAGCTATTCATGTATACGGTCACATACCCTTGCACTCCTGACTGAAGTAAGTGGACAGAAAATAAAAAGCAGGGTCCTGAACACTCTTAAGTTCACCCTTTCCACCACCAGCCTGTACATGCACCCTGTATCATGTGTTGGCCATTAAGGTACAGAGCTGGTGACATCCAGGCCCGTGTAAGCAGGGGTTCGCAAGGCAACCAGAGGCAATAGTGAAGGACCACAGTAAGGGGCTTCCTTTTTACCTCTGGATGTCTTCTTAACCAGCATACATGGAGCTTTCATTGTATTGCCATAGACCATATGGTTTTGCCTGCTCCATAAATGCACATTTTTTAATGTGGCAGGGCATTGGAGCGTGCAAGGTCACGTTGAGAGCAAGCCTTTAACCGTTGCTCCCATAAACACACAAACCACACCATGAAACACCACCACCGCCAGAAAGTTAATCTTTCCAAACAGTGAGCACTTTATTAACAAACACATGTAGTGCACTCTTTGAAATGTAGCCAATTTCTTTGGTTATCCCATTCTGCAAAGACAAGATAGCTAACAGCACACAACAATGTACATTTCATGAAGAGCACATTCGGTGTAAACCTGTACAGTAATATATGCAAACAGCATCATGACATATACAGGTATTGCATGTTATCCTTCATGCAGAATGATGATTACAACCAATAACATCAGGGGACATTTACTAAGCATTTTTCCCATAGAAAAAGAATAGGGAAAAACCCTTTAGTAAATAGGCCCCAGAAAGAGGAATTGGCACAGCTACAAAAAGCACAACAATGTATGTAAATGCTAAGGCCTCAGACAGTGCATGTTGAAAAAGTGAACTCAAAGAAGACAGCTTAAGGGACCATGGCAGCCCAGCTCGTAGGCAGCAAGAGAACAAGCAAACAGCTCAGCATGCAGGCAGCAAATGAGCAAACAGTTTATCATGTAGGCAGCAGGAGGAAGACTGCAGAATGAGCCATCACCATCACAGGAGCAGCAGAAGACCCAGAAGCATGGAGCCAGCACTTGCAGGAGATGAGAAGAGACGACACCCCGCAGGGATGTATCTGAAAATTCAGATGGCTGGTCCGGCATCTGCTGTAGGATTTGTCATCACGTCTGTAGGTTGCTGATGGCTGCAGCTATCGTGTTGGCATTTTGCATACTGGCTGCCATTCTTTTCTGCAGGATCCTGTTTTGACGCTGTACACTTCTTCGCAGGACCCTTATTTCTCCCCGAAACTGCCGGACTTCTGCTGACGAGACGGCTGTTGCAGGAACTGGTGCTGCTGGCGGGCCTGATGGCGGCGATGTGGGGGCTGCTGGCGGCTAGCTTAATGGTGGCAGTAGCATTGCCAGTGGTGAAGTTGATCATGGTGTCAAAGGCTGCAATGTGGGCACAGCTGGGCTTCTGTCAGAGTGGCGTGGGGTGCTGGCTCCTGGCACCTGTTCATCCGAATGTTGCCAGTCCATTAAGGTGTCAAGATCGAGGTTAACATTAATAGGACTTCTTGAGCCTGGGGAGTGCATTACATACAGGGGGGCTCTGATCGCTTGTGGGAAATTATTTTCAGGAGGAAGTTAGCATGCGGGAGAGTACTGTGCCATGATAGACAGGAATGAAGCAGAGAAAATCACTGATATTTATTAGTGTAATTACTTAATATAAGGCCTATAAGTTCTGAGAATACATATGCCATGTTTCTTAGCCTGCTTGTAACAAATAACTGTTTGTAACAAAACAAGTCCTGAAATCAGATACATTGGAGCATGTTACTCAGAAAGGCTAACTGCAGATATCTGAACAGAACAGGACTTAGCCTCTCGGCCACACCTCACTGTTTGTTACTGATGCGATAATGAATAGTTGGGGCCTCAGCGAGCACTTGGGGAGTGGTTCAGAGTTAAAACAAGGCAAAGGTCAGAAGAATTAACTTAAGAAGAGCAACATGAGACAGGTTGTTTGGAATCAGAGAACCAACAGCTTAGAGGAAAAGCTTTTTGGACATCACCAGTGTTAACAAAGTACCCTTGGAGTAGGGAAAAGCTTTTTGGACATTACCAGTGATTAACGAAGTGACCAATGAGTTGTTGCTGGTTTTCCCATGCAGTGTCCTGGATTTCCAAAATACATCACATTGGGAATTGTAAGGAAAGTACTTTGTGTAAATAATTCTTTAATGCAAACTCTATGCTTTGATTGCTTATTCTCAGACTGATAAGTAAAGAACCTATACTTGTAATTAAGTGTGTTGTGTACTCTGTGACATAGAACCCTACCACTCAGCCACCCCACTTTTTACATTGCTCTGCCTCCTCCTGCTCCTCCTCCTCCCACTCCATCTCTGCATCCATGAGTAAGGGCCTGTAGAGCATGGGTATTGGGCGGCCGGTCCCTGGGTGTTCCTGCTCGAGAGCTGTGGAAACAGAGAAGAGAAAAAAAACCCATAGGAACATATGCAAGCAAGAATTGTTTTTTTCCTTTTGCCATCAGAGGTGCACTTTATTTCTTTAAAGAGGGCCTGATTCACTAAAGCATTTCTCCCATTCTGTGTCTATGGGAAAACACCTTTATGAATCAAGCCCAATGTAATAATCTAATAGGAATTTCTGGGGCATTTTTACTAAAGGGTTTTTGCCATTCTGGCTCTATGGGAAAAATGCCTAGTAAAAGACCCCCTATGTCTATAGCCATTGCTGTCTGGCCATTTAAGGGTGAGGTGAACTTACCGGCAGTGGCTCGTGTGGTGTCTGGCCGCTGATCCATGCCCTCCAACACGTCCAGTCCCAGCCTTTCCATCAGTTGCTGCTCCATTTCTGTCACGACAATGGGACAGGGGGCCCTTCCTCCAGTCTGGCGCACATATTTGGATCGCTCTGCTACCTTCACCTTCAGCTGGGCTTTGATATCTCGATAGCGATGGGCGACCTGCTCCCCGCTTCTCTGAATGCCACTGTGCCGGATGATGGCCTGGGCACTGTTGCGCCAAATCTGCCCTTTAGATGCTTTGGATGTCTTGGCTGCTCTGTTTCCAAAGAGACTGGTGTAGTGCTGCAGGACCCCAGCGGTGAGAAGCTCGTTCTCTGCCCCACTGAACCTAATTGCAAGCAGTCTCTGCCATACTGCTAGCAGGCCGAAGGGGGTGCCACTTCCTCTCCCGGTGAGGTATCCTCCTTGCCCTCACTCTCTGTCTAGCTCTCCTTTTCCCTCCCTTCCCCCCCCCCCCACCTCACCCTGCTCTACCAACTCCCTTCCCCTCTGCCCTCTCTCTCTAACCCTATGCTGCCGTACTCCTCCCACCCACTCTTTCCTGCCTAACCCCCTTCCCCCACCCTCCTGCCTGTCTCTACTTGTCCCCCTGTCCCTAACTCCTATTCCCTCTGGCACTCCTGCCACCTTCTCACCCCTCTTCTCAGGCCTATCACGCTCCACGCTTTCCTCCTCACACTTCTTACCCACTCCTGGCACTCCTCCTCCACTCCACAGAAAATGACACTCCAACAAATATCAAAAAGCCAAAGCCAAAGGGAAACAAATGACAACACAAAACAGCACAACTCAGTCAGAAATCACAAAACTACACCACCAGAACTCCTCTAAACACCACTAACCTCTCCTCTCACTACAACGCCCGACACACCCTCAAAGAAGGAGGAGCAGTAAGTGAACATTCATATTAGGAAAAAAATAATCGCACTGCACGATGACGTACCACGGTGAGCACTCTCTCATTGTGTGCTACGGCAAGCCGCCCATTTGAATAAACACACCCCTTTGTTTATCGTGAGTGGTAGGCGCGCTATAAACAAAGCATTTTGATGAAACTAGGGGTAAGTTATTTGCTTTTAAATTCCTCTTTACCTAAAAGCAAAGTTAAAATATTAACATGATTAATGAGTTTAAAATGAATCAAATTTATGACTTCATAAATAGCAGCCATTAACTGCTATTAATCAAGTTTATTTAGGGAATAGCCACTGCTATTAATTGCATCAGTGGCATGGGATCTTCTTAGTGTTTGGGTACTTGCCAGGTTTGGCCTCTGTTGGAAACAGGATGCTGGGCTTGATGGACCCTTGGTCTGACCCAGCATGGAAATTTCTTAGGAACTGTTTCCTTTGCAGCAAGAGAAAGAATACATTCCTTTTGTTTGGGTGCATCTTAACCCATATAAACCATAAACACTTTAAATATGAAAGAAGAAAGGGGGAAAAAACCCCGCTCTTTTAGATGAAACAACATTAATCCTTATTACTTTACAAAGGCAGTGTTTCAAATCAACAAGCCTGAAAGCAGAAAAACAACTTTAAAACAGTTGTAACTTAATGAAGACACAGGAAAAGGTAAATTACAAGGAGCAGAATGTGCCTAGCCTGGAATCTAGAGCAGTCCCTGAGATGAGTCAGGAAAAATTCAAAACATTAATTCAACACCAAGTGAACAAAATGTAACAGTTTTCTTTTCCTTCTTAACATCATTTGCCTCTAGTATAACAACATTTTCCAGGGAAAGAAGAGGATAATAATTAACTGCTTTTTTTTTTTCTTTCTTAAACTTCTGGAGCTAGGAACAAGAAACTGGATTACTAGGAAATGTTGAAAACATGGAATGCATCTGAACATTTCATAATTAAAATCTACAGCATAGAGACAGAAAACAGGACAGCAAGCAGCACACCCCCCACCCTCTCCTTTCCCAAGGCAGAGCTGCATCTATGCACAGACAAAAACTAAACATCTTAGTAAGATAAAGAAGAAAAAAAAATAGTCATCTAAACACAGGAGAAAGGAAAGCCAAAGGATATAAACTGAAGCTTTTATCACACTCATTGCATGTACATGATTTCTCTCCTATGTGGATCCTTTCGTGCATTTTTTGTTGGGATTTCCAACTAAAGCTTTTATTACTCTGTGCATGTAAACGGTTTCTTTCCTGAATGGATCCTTTCATGCATTTTTAGTGCCTGTTTCTGACTGAAGCGTTTTTCACACTCTGTGCATGTAAATGGTTTCTCCCTCGTGTGGACACTTTCATGCCTTCTTAGATGGGATTTTGAATTGAAGCTTTTATCACATTCAGCGCATGTAAATGGTTTTTCTCCTGTATGGATTCTTTTATGCATTTTCAGAACAGATTTCGAACTGAAACTTTTATCACACTTGGTGCAATTAAATGGTTTTTCTCCTGTGTGGGTCCTTTCATGAATTTTCAGATCGGTTTTGAAACCAAAGCTTTTATCACACTCAGTGCATGTAAATGGTTTCTCTCCAGTGTGGATCCTTTCATGCATTTTCAGGTTGGCTTGCCAACTGAATCTTTTATCACACTTAGTGCATGTAAATGGTTTCTTTCCTGCATGGATACTTTCATGCCTTTTCAATTGGGATTTTGAACTGTAGCTTTTATCACACTTGGTACATGTAAATGGTTTTTCTCCTGTGTGGATCCTTTCATGAATTTTCAATTCAGCTTTTGAACTGAGACTTTTATCACACTCAGTGCATGTAAATGGTTTATCTCCTGTGTGCACCCTTTCATGCATTTTCAGTGCTGATTTATAACTGAAGCTTTTATCACACTCAGTGCATGTAAATGGTTTCTCTCCTGTGTGAACCCTTTCATGCATTTTCAGTCTTGATTTATAACTAAAGCTTTTATCGCACTCAGTGCATGTAAATGGTTTCTCTCCTGTGTGAATCCTTTCATGCATTTTCAGTTTTGATGTGCAACTGAAGCTTTTATCACACTCACTGCACGTAAATGGCTTTTCACCTGTGTGGATCCTCTTATGAATTTTCAGGATGCTTTGCCAACTGAATCTTTTATCACACTCAGTGCAAATAAATGGCTTCTCTCCTGTATGCATTCTTTCATGGACTTTAAGGTTTGATTTACAACTGAAACTTTTATCACACACATTGCATGTAAATGGTTTCTCTCCTGTGTGCATCCTGTTATGTCTTTTGAGATCCGATTTCAGAGTGAAGCTTTTATTACACTCAATGCATGTGAATGGTTTGTTTCCCACGTGGATCCTTTTGTGCATTTTGAGTTCTGATTTCCCACTGAAGCTTTTATCATATTCAGTACAAGTTAATGGCTTTTCTTCTGCATTCATTATTTCTTGCTTTTGCATTTTTGATTTCCAAGTGAAGCTGTTATCAGAGTCAGTACATGTAAATTGATTTTCTCCTGAGTTGATCTTCTGGTGCATTTTCAGTTGTGATGCATAAATAAAGCTTTTATTACATTTACTATATGGAAAAGTTTTATCACTTGTATGAATCTTCTGGTGAACTTTTAATATTAGTTTACCTGAACTTTCACTGCATGAAAAGGGTCTCATCCCAGTCTGTTCTCTCAAATGTTGTGAACTTTGCTCACAGGAAGTCACATTCTCAGTGGAGTCTCCTGTCGGGTTTCTCAGCCTTTCCTCTGACTTGCACTCATTCCAGTACTTTATCCCCCATTCACAACATGGGCAGGTATCTGCTCTATCTTTCTCAGATATAGTTTTAGTCACTTCCAGATGTTTAGTGGGGTCCTCAGGATGCGTCTCATCGTGTCTTCTCCTGGACTCATTGATCTCTGGATAAGAAAACAAAGGACAGACATTACTTGATGTGAGAGAGACTCACAGTGACAAAGGTCAGCACTAAAACACCTCAGAAGGAACAGGGGTGTAAAGCAGCTGCATCCCCTCCTTCCTGCAGCATTCTGGGATGAACTACAGCACCTCGCCAGGACTCAGAGGAGGATGAAAAAGAGGACTGATCATGCAAACACTGTCAGCTGTATAAAATTCTCAGAACGTTGTTTTATGTAACTCACACATATCAAAAACCTGTTTGTAAACTAACTTATATTGCTCCCCTGTTTTTTGTAATTTTCTAATCTATAGTTCGCTGTAAACAGATATGATGTCTCTACTAATATCGGTATAGAAGACCCTTTAAATAAATAGATAAATAAATGTAAACAGCCCTTTCATGTCCAGCACTCAGGTCAAAACATTCATGGAGGTCTTCATGCACGGATACAGTTAATCTTGCAAATGCAATCAGTGCTTCCCTATAATCATAGCTCTCACCTGAAAGTCCTTACAAAAATGGACAACTCTGAGCCCTTCTTAGTTTGAAGTTACTTACTTTTAATTGGAAATTTATACAAAAATTCTAAAGTGCTTATCATAGCTATGACGTCTGTCTGTCTCCTTCAATGAAGCAGTCTCCCAGCGATCTTCAACACTCCATTATCAGAACCCAACATGGACACCTGAAGCAGGTCATTTTTTAAATGCAGATCTGGACTGGGCTTTGATAGTGAAATGAGGAATATCACTATATATATATATATATTATATATACAGCATTGGCCAAAAGTCATTCCATTTTATTCCCATGCACAAAGAATTAAAGGTGAATCTAAAAAAGCCCAGCACAAGCACCAAAAGCAGGAGGTACGTGAATGTGACGGGCCGGCGTGATCAGAGTGAGTTTTAAAAGGCGCCACGTACGTGCATATCTCCCGCTACGCGTGCAAATGGAAATTCCAAAAAAGGGGTGGGGTGTTCGCGGGGAATGGGCGTTACACACACAGGCACGTACCGCGTCCCCCCTGCCGTGTAACTTTGCTTCTGATATGGAGGTTGCGTAAGTAATAAAAAAAAGAAAAATAGTTAGATCGGCGGGGTTTTAAAGGTAGGGGCTAACAGGGGAAATGAAAGGCTAATAAACGGGGGGGGGGGGGGGGGGGGGGGGCGGGGTTGAAGTCCTATCCATTACCTAGGCAAACTGGGAACGAACTGGGAAAATGGAGAAATTACTTACCTGATAATTTCGTTTTCCTTCGTGTAGACAGATGGACTCAGGACCAATTGGTATAGTGTGCTCCTGATAGCAGTTGGAGACGGATCAGATTTCAATCTGACGTCAGCCCTAGTACATATACCCCTGCAGGAAGTGCAGATCCTCAGTATTCTCCTCGAAAAGCATTGTGGATGTATCTTGGCTTCAATAACTTGATTAAATTTGATTAAAACTTGAACTGGTTCAACTAATTTCCAAACTGAAGACCGCCAGTGCACTCAACCAATTAACCCCGACACAGGACAGACTGTGGGTGTCTTGAACTAGGGGTAGGCCGTGGCTCACCTGTATTTGCTTAGTCTCGAGGTTTGTTATCCGAGGTTCTCCTTTTCTGGGACAGCTGTGGGCGGCATGCTGAGTCCATCTGTCTACACTAAGGAAAGTGAAATTATCAGGTAAGTAATTTCTCCATTTCCTAGCGTGTAGCCAGATGGACTCAGGACCAGTGGGATGTACAAAAGCTACTCCCAGACAGGTCGAGAGGCTGCCTGTGGCCCACTTAGTACTGCCCTTGTGAAGGCTGCGTTTTCTCGGGCCTGAACATCCAGGCGGTAGAACCTGGAGAAGGTGTGTATGGAGAACCATGTTGTCGCCCAACAGATCTCAGTGGGCGACAGCAGCTTGGTTTCTGCCCAAGAAACTGCCTGTGCCCTCGTAGAATGAGCCTTAACCTGTAGTGGTAAAGGGGTAAAGGCTTTCCTGCCTCTATGTAGGCTGCCTTGATTACTTCCTTGATCTAGCGGGCTATGGTCGCCCGCGAGGTCGCTTCTCCTTGTTTCTTCCCGCTGTGAAGAACGAACAGGTAATCCGTTTTGCGCACCGGTTCCGATCTTTCCAAGTATCGCACCAGGAGTCTGCCAACGTTTAGATGGCGAAGAAGGCGGGAGTCTTCCGAGTCCTTATGTTCATCCGGAGATGGTAGCAAGATGGTTTGGTTCAAGTGAAACTGGGAAACCACTTTTGGTAGGAAGGAGGGGATGGTGTGCAGCTGATTGGTTCCAGGAGTGAACCTAAGGAACAGTTCCCGGCAGGATAGGGCCTGTAGTTCGGAGATGCGACGAGCAGAACATATTGCCACCAGGAATACCATCTTCAATGTTAGGAGGCGTAGAGACAGACTGCGCGTTGGTCTGAAGGAAGCCCCAGCTAGGAAGTCCAATACTAGATTAAGATTCCATAGAGGCACCAGACACTTTAGGAGTGGTTGGAGTTGTTTAACCCTTTCAGGAAGCGGGACAAATCCAGATGGGTTGATAGCCGGATACTGTCCACTTCTGCTCTGAAGCAAACCAGTGCGGCTACTTGGACCTTGAGTGAGTTGAGAGACAGCCCCTTCATCATACCGTCCTGTAGGAACTCCAGGATCATGGGGATTTTGGCTGTCTGCAGGAGAATCCCACGGTCCTTACACCCAGCTTCGAATATTCTCCAGATCCATATGTAAGACAGGGATGTGTAGAACTTGCGTGCTCGGAGCAGGGTGTCAGTCACGGCCTTTGAGTATCTGCACTTCTTCAGGTGAGTCCTCTCAAGGGCCAGACCGTAAGAGAGAATCGAGACGGATCTTCGTGGAGAATCGAGCCCTGCTGGAGAAGGTCCCTGTGTGGAGGTAGGCACAGAGGGTTCCCTGCAAGGAGTCTTTGCATGTCTGCGTACCATGGTTGTCTTGGCCAATCCGGGGCCACTAGTAGAACTAGTCCCCTGTGGTGTTCTATCTTGCGGATGACCTTGCCCAGTAAGTGGCCATGAGGGGGTGAAGGCGTACAGTAGGTCTTCCTCTGGCCAAGACTGGATGAGAGAGTCGATTCCTTGGGATTGTGGTTCTCGTCTGCGGCTGAAGAACCTGGGGACTTGGGCATTGAGACGGGTGGCCAGTAGATCCATGGCTGGGAGGCCCCAGCGATTTACTATCTGTTGGAAGGCTGTGGTCGACAGCATCCATTCTCCCGGGTCCAGGCTCTCTCTGCTAAGGAAGTCTGCTGAGACGTTGTCTTTTCCTGCAATGTGGGAGGCAGAGATCCCTGGTAGGTTTATCTCCGCCCACGCCATGAGAGGGTCTATCTCCAGGGACACCCGCTGGCTCTTGGTTCCTCCCTGGCGATTGATGTAAGCAACTGCTGTCGCATTGTCCAACATTACTCGATTTGCTTTGCCTCGGAGTCTGTGGCTGAATCGCAGGCACACTAGTCTGACTGCTTGAGCTTCCAGGCGATTTTATGTTCCATTCCGCCTCTTCCTTGTTCCATTGTCCCTGGGACCCCCACCCTCACAGGCTCGCAAGATCCAGTTCGGTGGTGATAGGCTTACTCTACTTAGGTGGTCTTCCTGTAGCCACCACTGGAGCTGAGAACGTACATCTGCTGGTAGTTGGAGGCAAATTGAGTAGTCCTGGGACAGTGGGTTCCAGCGTGACAGTAATGAGCGCTGCAGCAGTTTATATGGGCCCTTGCCCATGGGACGACCTCCAGGGTTGATGCCATGAGGTTGAGGACCTAAAGATAGTCCCATACCTTGGGGAGTGCATTGGTCATCAACTGTCGTAATTGTTCCATCAGTTTCCTTCTCCTCGGAGGAGGGAGGAAGACTTTGTTCTGTTTGGTGTCAAAACGTGCCCCCAGGTACTCTAGTGATTGAGAGAGCTGCAGACTGCTCTTGCCCGTGTTCACGACCCAACCGAGTTCCTGCAGTAAGCTCTTGACTCTGCTGGTCACTTGCCGGCTCTCTTCCGAAGACTTTGCCCTGATTAGCCAATCATCCAGGAAAGGGTGTACCAAGATCCCTTCCTCAGTGTTGCCACCACGACCACCATGATTTTGGTGAAAGTTCTGGGGGCGGTTGCTAGGCCGAAGGGTAGTGCTTGGAACTGGTAATGGTACATAAGAACATGCCATATTGGGTCAAACCAAGGGTCCATCAAGCCCGGCATCCTGTGTCCAACAGTGGCCAATCCGGGCCATAAGAACCTGGCAAGTACCCAAAAACTAAGTAGATCCCATGCTATTGTTGCTAGTAATAGCAGTGGCTATTTTCTAAGTCAACTTAATTAATAGCAGGTTTTTTAAACACAGCTACACTAACTGCCCTAACCATATATTCGGACAACAAATTCCAGAGTTTAATTGTGCATTGAGTGAAAAAGAACTTTTTCCGATTAGTTTTAAATGTGCCACATGCAAGCTTCATGGAGTGCCCCCTAGTCTTTCTACTATCCGAAAGAGTAAATAACCGATTCACATCTACCCGTTCTAGACCTCTCATGATTTTAAACACCTCTATCATATCCCCCCTCAGCCGTCTCTTCTCCAAGCTGAAAAGTCCTAACCTCTTCAGCCTTTCCTCATAGGGGAGCTGTTCCATTCCCTTTATCATTTTGGTCGCCCTTCTCTGTACCTTCTCCATCGCAATTATATCTTTTTTGAGATGCGGCAACCAGAATTGTACACAGTATTCAAGGTGCGGTCTCACCATGGAGCGATACAGAGGCATTATGACATTTTCCGTGTTATTCACCATTCCCTTTCTAATAATTCCCAACATTCTATTTGCTTTTTTGACTGCCGCAGCACACTGAACCGACGATTTCAATGTGTTATCCACTATGACACCTAGATCTCTTTCTTGGGTTGTAGCACCTAATATGGAACCCAACATTGTGTAATTATAGCATGGGTTATTTTTCCCTACATGTATCACCTTGCACTTATCCACATTAAATTTCATCTGCCATTTGGATGCCCAATTTTCCAGTCTCACAAGGTCTTCCTGCAATTTATCACAATCTGCTTGTGATTTAACTACTCTGAACAATTTTGTGTCATCTGCAAATTTGATTATCTCACTCGTCGTATTTCTTTCCAGATCATTTATAAATATATTGAACAGTAAGGGTCCCAATACAGATCCCTGAGGCACTCCACTGCCCACTCCCTTCCACTGAGAAAATTGCCCATTTAATCCTACTCTCTGTTTCCTGTCTTTTAGCCAGTTTGCAATCCACGAAAGGACATTGCCATCTATCCCATGACTTTTTACTTTTCCTAGAAGCCTCTCATGAGGAATTTTGTCAAACGCCTTCTGAAAATCCAAGTATACTATATCTACCGGTTCACCTTTATCCACATGTTTATTAACTCCTTCAAAAAAGTGAAGCAGATTTGTGAGGCAAGACTTGCTTTGGGTAAAGCCATGCTGACTTTGTTCCATTAAACCATGTCTTTCTATATGTTCTGTGATTTTGATGTTTAGAACACTTTCCATTATTTTTCCTGGCACTGAAGTCAGGCTAACCGGTCTGTAGTTTCCCGGATCGCCCCTGGAGCCCTTTTTAAATATTGGGGTTACATTTGCTATCCTCCAGTCTTCAGGTACAATGGATGATTTTAATTATAAGTTACAAATTTTTACTAATAGGTCTGAAATTTCATTTTTTAGTTCCTTCAGAACTCTGGGGTGTATACCATCCGGTCCAGGTGATTTACTACTCTTCAGTTTGTCAATCAGGCCTACCACATCTTCTAGGTTCACCGTGATTTGATTCAGTCCATCTGAATCATTACCCATGAAAACCTTCTCCATTACGGGTACCTCCCCAACATCCTCTTCAGTAAACACCGAAGCAAAGAAATCATTTAATCTTTCCGCGATGGCCTTATCTTCTCTAAGTGTCCCTTTAACCCCTCGATCATCTAACGGTCCAACTGACTCCCTCACAGGCTTTCTGCTTTGGATATATTTAAAAACGTTTTTACTGTGAGTTTTTGCCTCTACAGCCAACTTCTTTTCAAATTCTCTCTTAGCCTGTCTTATCAATGTCTTACATTTAACTTGCCAACATTTATGCTTTATCCTATTTTCTTCTGTTGGATCCTTCTTCCAATTTTTGAATGAAGATCTTTTGGCTAAAATACCTTCTTTCACCTCCCCTTTTAACCACGCCGGTAATCGTTTTGCCTTCTTTCCACCTTTCTTAATGTGTGGAATACATCTGGACTGTGCTTCTAGAATGGTATTTTTTAACAATAACCATGCCTCTTGGACATTTTTTACTTTTGTAGCTGCTCCTTTCAGTTTTTTTCTAACAATTTTTCTCATTTTATCAAAGTTTCCCTTTTGAAAGTTTAGCACGAGAGTCTTGGATTTGCTTACTGTCCCCCTTCCAGTCATTAAATCAAATTTGATCATATTATGATCACTATTGCCAAGCGGCCCCACCACTGTTACCTCTCTCACCAAGTCCTGTGCTCCACTGAGAATTAGATCTAAAATTGCTCCCTCTCTCGTCAGTTCCTGAACCAATTGCTCCATAAAGCTATCATTTATTCCATCCAGGAACGTTATCTCTCTAGTGTGACCCGATGATACATTTACCCAGTCTATATTGGGGTATTTGAAGTCTCTCATTATTACTGCACTACCAATTTGGTTAGCTTCCCTAATTTCTCTTAGCATTTCACTGTCAGTCTCACCATCTTGACCAGGTGGACGGTAGTATACCCCAATCACTATAGTCTTCCCCGACACACATGTACCATGACAGCCGGCTCCTCCCCAGCACTGTCTAAAATCCTATCTAGGTGACGCATGAGGTCCGCCACCTTCGCACCAGGTAGGCAAGTTACCAGGCGATCCTCACGCCCACCAGCCACCCTGCTATCTACATACAAATACTCAGTTCTTTAAAAGTCTGCAGAACACTCGGTTCTGCAGACTTTTAAAAATAAACACACTACCTACTGCTTACTAGCTACCTTATTGACTGACTATTTAAAAATACAAACAGTCTAACTTGTTTATTCACTGCCTGACTATTAAAAGCACACACACACAAACACACTAAATAATATTCCCAAATAGTTAACTTTGCCCCAATACTTTTAAAAAAGACAATGTCCCAAGCAAAAACTTACTGATTCCTTTCAGCCACCAGCAAGGTGATCCTCTCCTCTCAGTGTCCCTCTCCCTCATTTATTCCCATCCCCCTCCTACTTACTTACTATAATTACTAAGAAATACTTTCCCTTTCTATCCTGTTACACTCCTCTCCCACCTCCCCTCCCTCATTTATCCCCATCCCCCTCCTCTTCCTCACTACAATTACTAAGAAATACTTTCCCTTTCTATCCTGTTACACTCCTCTCCCACCTCCCCTCCCTCATTTATCCCCATCCCCCTCCTCTTCCTCACTACAATTACTAAGGAATACTTTCCCTTTCTATCCTGTTACACTCTCCCACCTCCCTCCCTCATTTATCCCCATCCCCCTGCTCACTACAATTACTAAGAAATACTTTCCCTTTCTATCCTGTTACACTCCTCTCCCACCTCCCCTCCCTCATTTATCCCCATCCCCTCCTCTTCCTCACTACAATTACTAAGAAATACTTTCCCTTTCTATCCTGTTACACTCCTCTCCCACCTCCCCTCCCTCATTTATCCCCATCCCCCTCCTCTTCCTCACTACAATTACTAAGAAATACTTTCCCTTTCTATCCTGTTACACTCCTCTCCCACCTCCCCTTCCTCATTTATCTCCATCTCCCTCCTCTTCCTCACTACAATTACTAAGAAATACTTTCCCTTTCTATCCTGTTACACTCCTCCCCACCTCCCCTCTCTCATTTATCCCCATCCCCTCCTCTTCCTCACAATTACTAAGAAATATTTTCCCTTTGTATCCTGTTACACTCCTCTCCCTCATCCTCTCCTTTTCCTCGCTACAATTACTAAGAAATTTGTTTTAATAAATTTTCTCCTTACCCAATGACCTGAGGGTCTGATAATTCTCCTTCATCACATCCTTGTAAAGCTCCTTCTGCCATTCTTCTAAACCTTCCCACTCCTCCTGGGAGAAATAAACAGCGATGTCCTCAAAGGTTACTGGGACCTGAAACACAGATCAGAAACACTCAGCTCCTTCTGCATCAGGAGACCTCTCAATGCTGGTGATCAGCAGGACTATGGGAGGGTTTCCCGCGTGTAAATAATTCAGAGTTACAAAACGCACAGTCCCAGACCAGGACTATATCTACTGGAAACCAGTTCCACAGAGTACCTGGGACACAAATTCTATTTTGTGGAGCTCATGATCTCTTTCGCTACAATCAGAAGATTCCCAAATTGCCTTTTCTTTACCCCAGGTCTGCTCAGGGTCCCATTAAAATCAAGCTTCACTCTGCAGTGTCTCAATTTATTTATTTTATATGTAGCCAATTATATTCACTAGATGAGGTCAGATCTCATACTTTTTAGCGAAAGACACGTTCATTGACTAAAGTGGTCAGGGAGGGGAGATATACAGGAATGAAGTAGCACTTTTTGCAAAAGGTGCTGAAGGGATATAAAGAGGGAGTTGAGAGAAGATGAGTCTGATACATTTATTTGTGCTGGGTTGGAAAGAGAGTGGTAATGAGGTCTTAGATAGGGTCATCATGCGTTTGTCAGTGCAGGAGCAGGTGATGATTTCAGAAAGGTTAAGTAAGACTGTCGGCATTTTGAGAAAACTATGTTTTGAGGTCACGTCTGAATTTCTTTGTTTCAATAGTCAGGAGTAGAGTCTCAGTTAGAAAGTTCCAACATGGAGGGCCTGCAATGGAGAACATGTGGTCTCTTATTTTTGTCAGGTGTGTTTTCTGTAATGACGGCACAGCTAGTAATCCTTTATTATGAGATCTTAGTGATCTCTGTGGCTTGTGTGGCTGTATCGCCACCCCTGCCAGGCCAGTGTTAGCACAATGGAGGGAGGAATGTATTAATGTTAAGACTTTGTAATGGATTCTGAATTGTATCGGTAGCCAGTGCAGAGCTATCCGTATTTGGGAGATGCGATCGAATTTCCTGGATCCTGTTAGGAGTCTCACTGCAGCATTTTGTAGTAGTTGTAGTTTTGTTTTTTGTTTTTTCTTTATAAGACCTTTAGGTGCCCTGAGTAGAAGAGAGTTGCAGTAGTCTAAGTTTGAAAAAAATGAGGATTTTTAGTACCGTATGGAAGTCTACATGAGTCAGCAAAGGTTTCAGTCTATATAGTAATCACAGTTTAGCAGAGCCAGATTTGATTCATTTGTTTTTGTGGTTTTCCGTAGTTAGGTTCTCATCAATCTGTACTCCTAGGTCCTGCACTTAGTCTGAAGATGTGATATTGACGTTACCCAGGTCAAGTGTCTGTAGAGTCGTTATTGGAGAATTTCTTCTTAACAGAATGTTTAGAAATCTGCAGCAGTGTTTGTATAGAGGGGGCAGGTCTGTAGTGCTTAGTACCTGTCATTATGAAGGTCTCCCCTGCTTTTAACCATTAATGTAGTAATTAAAGGATACACAAAGCATAATATGATAATTGATGAGCAGGTTTACTCATCGGAATGCCCAGCATCAGTTTCTTTAACCTTTATTAGATACAGTGAAGGGTCCCATGAGAGAGGAATGATTATTTTAAATAAACTAAGCTATATATATTTCCTAAAAATATCAACTTCAGTATTTATTAATCCTATTGCCCTTCTGTTTGGTGTCCCCCAGTTTTTACCTTTTCACGTGGGAAGGAATTCACAGGACTGCCACCTCATTTTCTTCCCTACTTATTTCAAACTTGGCAATTCCATCACCCCACAACTTCTTCCAATTCATCACTCTGTAATAGCTTTTTCCACAACTACTGTAGCCATATGACTGATCCTCCCACCATCAGTCCCATGCCCAACCTCCTACTCATCTGGTTTCCATTGCTACCCTCTGATACACTTCCTCCCTGTTGCTGTCTGGCTCCTGCCTTGTGAAGACATCCTTACAGGCCAGTGCCCACCTCTAGTCCTACTGCTGCCAGTCTCACCTGCCTGACCCTGTTAGCTACTTCGGTTACAGTGGCTTATAGTTGCTGAAGTGGTGGGAACATGGAAGGCTGATGGCAGCAGCTAGTAACGCAGAGAGGACTTACAGGGAGAACTGAAAAAGAAAATAAATCTACATTGCAGGATACCAAGCAAGCAGGAAAGCAAGGAGAGGAGAGAAAGAAGATTAATAAGGGAGGAGAGCTGGATTTTTTGGAGGAGGGACTAAAGAGGGAGACTGGATTGAGAAAAATGAAGAGGAAAAAGGCTAGATTGTGAGACAAATCCATATACATGTATTAGCCAGACGGATAAGAGGTGGAGAAGCCAAAGTATTTCTTGCAGAAAGCAACATGAAACCGATTTTTCTATTAAAATTTACCAAATAAATCCAGGTAACCTGCACCAGCCATTGGTGGATACAGGGTTCGTAGTCCATTGCTCTCACCCAGCATGGCATTTAGGTTTTTAAGACGTTAGAGGCAATCTCCTACCTGAGCAGAAGCTCCTGCAGGCATTTTCCTCTCTGTTTTTGCTGCTTTCAGGATTAAAAATGAATTGAGGGCTCTTTCTCGGGCTGGGGAAGAGCTGAGTATTTGCCTCTTGCTGTTCCTATGTCAAACCTAGACCACGGGGACAGTAAAGCTGAGGATCAGAGATCGGGAAGCGGAGATGAGGCTCTTCTTCCAGGGATCTAAAACTGAGCGGCTACACATGTGCCGAACAAACAGCTCTGAAATCTGCTGGGCGCAGACTGATGACATCTTACTGGAGGCGGGCAGAGAATTACACCGAGGGCACAGACTGATGACATCTCACTGGAGGCGGGCAGAGAATTACACTGAGGGCACAGACTGATGACATCACGCTAAAGGCGGGAACTTTACAATGAGGGCACAGAGTGATGACATCTTACTGGAGGCGGGCAGAGAATTACACCGAGGGCACCGACTGATGACATCCCGCTGAAGGCGGGAACTTTACAATGAGGGCACAGAGTGATGACATCACAGAGGGGTGAGCCTTACATTGGGTGCATGGACTGATGACGTCCAAAGGATGTTTAAAGTCTGCGCGGATGTGGTTCTGTAGATGTTTGGGTTTTGTTCCTCCATGTGAGAGCTGTTTATGGAGTACTCTAGCAATATATAAATCGCTGACACTGTCTTAGGGTGTGCATATTGATTTAGATGCTGAGCTACCAGTAAGCCACGGGAAATACCATTAGTGCAATTAGTGAAAGAAATAACTAGGGGAGGACTCATTCATGTTCAGCCCCCCCCCCCCTTCCCTTTGAGGGTGCTGGAATGGATGTCCCACTTCAGAAGTTTTATAGTAGCGCTCTGCCAAAGCCCCTGGGGACAGTATTATTTTGTAGTCCAGTTAAAAGGTTGGAGATTTTACCCCGGTTGTATTTTTGGCTCAACTGGGCTCCATCCTACCTGGGAACTTTCAGGACAGGTCGAGGGCTCCACTGCTGTATTCCTCTCCCAAGGTGCGGAGTGGTTGTCCTGCGAATATTTTGGCTTTTGTACTTATATGTGGTAGAAGCCTTGTGGGACACCTGGGCCTTTCCTGGATTCAGGGAATGGTGAACCTTGTGTTTGGGAGGCCCAGGGATAGGGAATACCTACCCTCCGAGGTGGTGTCTCCATTACAAGGGGCAACTCTGGTGTTATTTCCTTTTTGAGGAACCAGAAGTTATTTTTGAAGATCTGGAAGGAAGTATTTTCTGCCCCTCTTCCTACCCATCCATGCTCCTGTGAAGTTGCAGTTTCCAGCTTAGATCCCTCCCAACAGGGATTCCCATTGAACTAAAAGAAGGAAAAGAAGTACTAACTGGGAGTAAGACCCTATTTACAATTTGGAGGATACTCATCTGGCGTCTTCAGCCCCTGGGGAGAGAAAAAACTTTACTCTCTGTGCTAGGACAGGATTTTTGGTCATTTGTGGAAGGGCTTTTCCTGACCAGCTTAAAAATTACCCTGCCCATCTCACTTAATCCAGGACAGTGGTAGCATCCCTTGCAGATTAAAAGATGCCTGCACAGAAAGAGATGAATACTGTAATTGAGAGAAGAGAGACTGTGGTACTGGAAACATATTTATTGTGCCATCTGCAGCCATTTCATTTGGTAAAATTAAGTTTGGACCCTAATCTAGTACATCCAATGTATTAATTTGGGCATGCAGCACTCGGGAAGAGAAGTGATCCCTCTCCTAGGGATAATCAAGAGGAAGTTAGCCATCCCTGTACTGAGCCTGGAAAGGACATTTCCCCCCCCCCCCCCTCAACCAGCCGAAAGGATCCACATCCTGGGGAAGGGGCAACAGAGACAAGATAGTCAGGGTTCCTGCCCCCCAAAATTTACAAATAACTGAAAAGCCTAGAATGAATCACATGTGCTTCACCCATGAGTCATGAATCAATAGGTAATATGTATCATTATTCAACTAGTTTTTAACATTTCTATGTTACTGAATACTACTGGCACCTTTTTTGTAAAGTACTAACTATACCCTACTATATGTGCCTTTTTTGTAAACTGTTATGATGGTAAATAACTTAATGACGGTATAGAAATTTTTTTTAAATAAATACTTTTATGGCCCCCACCTGTTCAGGATCGGCACACTGGAGTGTGGGGGTTACATGGATTTTCGTTGGATTTTTATCTGGGTTTTTGTGGATTTTCTGAGTTGCCCTACTGTGGGACTGCCTTACACAGTTTAGCTTGTTTTACCCGTTTGCAGGGCTTGATCCATGAGGGAACAGCCAGGAATGCAGATCTACCACTTCTTTTAGTACTGAGAAGCCGAGAAAAAAAAAGAATGTTCTGTTCCAGCCCCTCCCCTTCAGGCAATTTGAGCCTGGAGCAGGAAGAGCATAGAACAGCCACTCTGCTCCCCAACCTAGCCCCTTACCTCATGTTTTTCTCCTCCTCTCTTCTTAAACAAGGAACAGGAGGAGAAAGGGTGAAAAAGAAGCAGATGATGCAGAGAAAAAAAAGATTAAAAAAGAGGTTGAATTAATTCAGGTTTGGAACTTATGAATCATGATGCCAGTTATCAAGGCTTCAAACCTGGGCTTGCTAAGCACTATGGCTCACAGGTTTCAAACTCTTACAAAGTCCACACTTTTTTGGCTCTATTATCCAGGGCTCAATTTTTGGCATAACAAAGTTGCTGCTGTTCTTTTTTTTTTTGTGTGGCTGTGATTTGTTATTTTGCCTTCTAGCAGACAGAGCTTGGCCATGACCTAATCAGGTTCCTTCTTGGTGGAGACGGGAGAGTTTGCAACAGTAGGACCCCTCTGAGTTTTGAGGGGCTGTAACAAGGGGAGAGACGGCAGGATCAGCCAGCAAGGCACTCTAGCCAAAGATGGACTTACTCTCTTGCATGTTCCTGAGGCACTCTAGCCAAAGATGGGCTTACTCTCTTGCACGTTCCTGAGGCACTCTAGCCAAAGATGGGCTTACTCTCTTGCACGTTCCTGAGGCACTCTAGCCAAAGATGGGCTTACTCTCTTGCACGTTCTTGAGGTACTCTAGACAGAGGAGGTCTCTTGCACTTTTCAGCTTCCAGATTTGCTCCGTAAAGTAGGAGCCCAATGGAAATTTTAGAGCTGTGAGAAAGTCAATAGATTTGGAGCTAAATTGTCCAAGAATAGCTAACTTAGCTCCCCGTCTCATTCACAGTTGAAAAGACTCTGAGGCCGATGCAGAACGGTGCGCTCAGCCGAGCGCACTGTTCACCTGCAGTCGGACTCGAGTAGAATAGGCACTAATCAATCCCCTAATGCAATAAGGGGATTAGCGCATATTCAACGTGTGTCCAATGCGGAGTAAATGCAATAGCGCTCTTCACATGCAAATGCACGTGAATGAGGCTATTAGGCATTCACTCCCGATGCAAAAAAAAAATTTGCGTCTCGGACGTACATTTAACTGTCATCTATTAACACCTGCCTGGAACAGGCGTTAATAGCTGTGGCATCAAAACAAAAGTACAGAAAAGCAGAAAAAACTGCTTTTCTGTACTGCCTCCTACTTATTATCGTTGTGATATTAAGTAGGATGAAAAAAAAAAAAAAACCGACAGTCGGACCCATCATGAAAATTGACGCAGAGTTTATCAGCGTCAGTTTTCCTAACCGGCAGACAGCCACGAAAACTGATGCCAATAAACCCAGCGTCGGTTTTCATGACTACCGTTCGCCAGTAAGGAAAACCGACGCTGAGTCTATCGGCGTTGGTTTTCGTGATGGCCGCCCACCAGTGGGATAGAACGAGAGGATCCTGTTTTCATCCCCTGTGGCACTAGACACCTCGCTGAGTCCGGAGGAGAGTAGTGCTCCAGCGTTTTAGACTGAAGGACGGTCTGTGTCCCCAGTCGATGACATCATTCTGGCCAACGTGCTGAGAAGGACCCAGATGTATTTCGCTGCTGTGGTAACGTCCGGTGGTGCCAAGGAAAGCGAGGTCAGTTTGCTTGAGCGCTCCTGTTCAGATGCCCTAGAATCAACTCTTTTTCAGGAAGGTGCTTCATCTGCTTTGGTTGTGATTGCAGACTGTGGTTTTTCTCTGCCAAAATCGCAAGTATTTACCTTGCAAACTATTTGGCTGGCTATTGATGGTTTGGGGAGAACAATGTCTTGATATATCTTCCAGGTTTGTTACCAATGTTAAAGACATAAACCTGCATCTAACCACCCAAGAGAAAGCTTTGGCTGAATACTCTAAGAAAATGGAGGTAGCAGAGCAAAAAGTGGAGCAGTTACAAACACATGTTACCATCTTAATAAAGGATAATACGTCTATTCACAGGAAACTTGAATCTCTTGAGAACACTGACAAAGCTAAAAATCTTCATTTGATTAAGAGAGAGAGAGAGAAAGAGAGAGAGAGACTAGCCATGATATCCTCGCGCTAGATAGGTATTTATATTTCTATGGGAGGCCCACCTAGTAACTCGAGGTGAGGTTTAGGTATTAGTGTAGGGGGTTAGGGGCCACTTTGACATTCAAAGTGAGACGTACGAACAGAACAGTGCTCTCTTGTGAAGATTTGATGACCTTCGGAGTGAGGGAACTCACCCAAAGATGAGATTTCTGCAATGGTCTCTCAACCTAGCTTGTTGAACTCTCTACCAGGCATAACTTTTATAATAAAGGTAGGAGGGGGTTAGATAGGGCTGGGGGGTGGGTTAGGTAGGGGAAGGTGGGGGGAGGCCGCTCCGAGGGAACAGGCAGCGCGCGCAGGGCTCGGCACGCACAAGGTGCACAAATGTTCACCCCCTTGCGCGCGCCGACCTCGATTTTAAAAGATACGCGCAGCGTACTCTTGTTTGCGCCGGGTGCGCGAACAAAAGTACGCGCTCGTGTATTTTTTTTAAATCTCCCCCATAATGGATGTGATAAAAGCTGCACACAAAAATTTTACCTGAAAATACATCAAATGATCCACCTGGCTAAAAAAAACATATGCATGTACTGAGTGTGATAAAAGTTGCATAAGGAGATGAAAACTGGAAAGTCATCAAGTGATTCACAAGGGAGAGAATCTGTACAAAGGTACTGAGTGTGGAAAAAACGTCCCACAGAAATCTTCCCTGAAGATGCTTCAAATGATCCACATGGCTGAAAAAACCATACCCATGTTCTGAGTATGATAAAAGCTTCAAAAAGCGATCAGACCTGAAAAGACATCAAATGATCCTCTGTAGCAATCTGCTGCCAGAGGAGAAGAATGAAATGACGCCCCCCCCTCCCCCACACTGAGGGCCAGGGCAGAGGGAAGGCAATGGAGGGGGAAGTGACTTGCCCAAGGTCACAAGGAATGGCAATAGGATTTGAACCCTGGCTTCCCTTGTTTGCAGCCCACTGCTCTAACCACTCAGTTTTTGGACCTGTCCTTTTTTTTTTGTTCTCAGTCTTCAGCATCTGCACTAGGGGGCGCTTGTCAGTCTTCGACGGCCGCACTAGGGAGCCCCAGAGAAATGTTTAATGGGGCGGGGTGCCCTTTGGCTGCGTCACCTCCTGGGTCTAGAATGGAAGGGACTCCTCAATTCCCTGTTGCCTGCCTCCCACCCTTCTCCAAGATCTGCCCCTTGGGGGGGTGTGAGAGGTTGGTGAATGGTGGGAGTCTGTGTGTGTGTGACAAACTCTCTCTTAGGGCTGATACAAGGGTTATTACATGCCCTAGACGAACCTTTCATTCCACCTTTCCTCCCACATAATTAAAACGTATGCATTTTCCATTTCAAAATGTATTAACTTTCCCAACCTAAAATGGTAGATTGCATATGGAAAATAGATATTCAAAGTACAGTCTTATGAAGTAAAAATATCACTTACCACAACATATATATTATATAGGCACACGCTGCAAAAAAAACCCCCGCACTTTCAGATTTTATCGTCTAGATGTGCAGGCCCGGGAGGACACAGCCTTTGCGCATGCAGTGTTGACTGGACCGCCGGCAGCCTGCCACGCCGTTGGGGAGTAGCCGTGGTAGATCCCACTGGTCCTGAGCCCATCTTTCCACACGCTAGGAGATGGAGAAATTACTTACCTGATAATTTTGTTTTCCTTAGTGTAGACAGATGGACTCGGCTTCCCGCCCTCGGCTGCCGCGTGATTGTGTCAGTGGTCCTCCCATGGGGCTAAGTGTTCCAGGGGATTATTGGTGAGTGTTCATCCAGTCTCTAGATGGGGGTGCATACATACTGCTTGAGTTCAGTGTTTCTTGTTGGTTGAGTACGCTTATGGTTGACTGTTTTTAATCAAGTTTTTTGCTGGTCTGTCCACAGTTGCTTTTGAAGAGGATACTGGCAGGTTGGGGGTCCCTGCAGGGTTATATATACTGTAACGTCAGCTTGCTCCATCTCCATCTGCTGGCGGGGGAGCATAAACCCACTGATCCTGAGTCCATCTGTCTACACTAAGGAAAACGAAATTATCAGGTAAGTAATTTCTCCATTTTAAATGTGAGGGCAATTACTGGAGAAATTACTCCAGGCACTACTCTTGCCTTTTCAGGAAGCCACGCCAAAGTATCAAGGGATATACCATTCAGAATAATCTGCTCCAACCTAATCCACCTTTTATCTCCCCTCCCCCCCCTTCAATGCCAGTTCAATACTACTTTAACTTGAGATGCCGCCTAATACCAAAATAGACAGGGAACCCCTAGCCTCTCCCACCCTTTAGTCAAATACATCACCTTACTGCTTACTTTGGGGCGGCGTCTTCTCTTCCAAATGAAATAAAAACATTTGCATTGCCATCTAGCAAAGTACGTTTCTGAGATGAACACTGGCAATGTTTGAAATAAATAACAAAGCCATATTCATGTTTATGGCAGCAATTCTACCCAACCAAGACAAATCTCCCCTTTCCCACCTCTGAAGATCCCCCTCTTCTATTTAGTGCCAGATGCCCTCATAATTCAAATCAAAAAACCCTTCCAGTTTTCACCCCCAAATACTTCAGCTCTGATTTGACTATTTTAAACAGGAATCTCTGCTTGGTGCAGCCTTATTGCCACCTTCAAAAAAACAAATTCCTGTTTGACTTTATCCAATTGAAAAATAATTTTCCCTCATATCCAGACTCCTTAACTCCATCCTTAATGCTTCCAACTGGGACCCTGCCTGCAGATTGGCTGCCCTCTTATGTCACAAACGAGGTTCTTGCTGTTAGTTTCCCCCTGGCTACAGCTTTAAAGCAGTCCCCCCCTATACCAGCAGAAACCTCACCATTAATATTTTCCCCATTCCCTGCCTCGACTTCTCACAAAATTCTGAATCAACTAATAAACTCTCGTTAAACCTCCAACCGTTGCCCCTCTAGACCCGACAAACCCATCCAAACTGAGGCATGATCTGACCACATTATCAGGTCAATCTCCACCTTCCCTTACCTTATTCACCAAGACTTTGTCAACCCAAAAATAATCTATTCTGGAATAAACCTTGTGGGCCTTGGAGAAAAAGGGATAATTCTGCTCCATGGGAGTGTAAAAGACGTGAAATGTCTATCAACCCCCTTCCTGTTGGAATTCAAAGACCCCCCATTTCCTCCACTATTATCCAAAAAATTGAAGTCCCCACCCCACTGCTGCAAAGGTTTTGAAAATCCCTCCAGAAACATCCCCTGTAAGGTGTTAGGGCAATAAAGATTCAGCGATGTATACATTTCGTTATGCATCCTGAATTTTACTATAAAATATATTCCCTCCAAGTCTTTCATTGTGGACAACACATGCACTACCAGTTTTTTTTTTAAAAAAGGATTCTCACCCTGCAATACGTATTGGTGGCCGTTGCTGCAGAAAAAATTGCTGCGGGAAATTATGTGAAACCATCAGCCTTTCGTATTTCTTTCTCAGGTGAGTCTCCTGGCACAAAAGGATGTCACTTTCATGTGAACCGCATTTTTCAACAATATTGCATATAGGGAACAATAACCCAAACTATAGTTACAGATGTTGGGTTCCATATTAGGAGCTACCACCCAGGAAAGAGATCTAGGCGTCATAGTGGATAACACATTGAAATCGTCGGTTCAGTGTGCTGCGGCAGTCAAAAAAGCAAACAGAATGTTGGGAATTATTAGAAAGGGAATGGTGAATAAAACAGAAAATGTCATAATGCCTCTGTATCGCTCCATGGTGAGACCGCACCTTGAATACTGTGTACAATTCTGGTCGCCACATTTCAAAATAGATATAATTGCGATGGAGAAGGTACAGAGAAGGGCTACCAAAATGATAAGGGGAATGGAACAGCTCCCCTATGAGGAAAGACTGAAGAGGTTAGGACTGTTCAGCTTGGAGAAGAGACGGCTGAGGGGGGATATGATAGAGGTGTTTAAAATCATGAGAGGTCTAGAACGGGTAGATGTGAATCGGTTATTTACTCTTTCGGACAGTAGAAAGACTAGGGGGCACTTCATGAAGTTAGCATGGGGCACATTTAAAACTAATCGGAGAAATTTCTTTTTCACTCAATGCACAATTAAACTCTGGAATTTGTTGCCAGAGGATGTGGTTAGTGCAGTTATTATAGCTGTGTTTAAAAAAGGATTGGATAAGTTCTTGGAGGAGAAGTCCATTACCTGCTATTAAGTTCACTTAGAGAATAGCCACTGCCATTAGCAATGGTTACATGGAATAGACTTAGTGTTTGGGTACTTGCCAGGTTCTTATGGCCTGGATTGGCCACTGTTGGAAACAGGATGCTGGGCTTGATGGACCCTTGGTCTGACCCAGAATGGCAATTTCTTATGTTCTTATTTTCCTTTTAGCAAATGTATTTATCCCCTTTACATTCCAGATCATAATCTTCAGAGCCCCCATTTATTTTAACCTTCTCAGTGGCGTACTAAGGGGAGGTGAGGGGGCTGTCCACCAGCAAGGAAGATCCTGCGACAGCACAGAGCAGTGACATGCTGGCGGGGTTCCCACTCCCTGCCAGCAAAAGCAAGCTCCTGCAGAAGAAAAGGCCAGTGACAGAAGACAAGGCCCTTTGGTGCTGCCTGCGTTTCCCAGAGTGGGCGGCCTAAGAAGTGAGAGACTGGCCCTGTAAGAGTAAGTGCCAGTGTATGAGAGGGGTGTGTGTATGAGAGGGTATGTGTATGAGAGGGGTGTGTGTATGAGAGGGTGCCTGTGTATGTGTGTATGAGATGGTGTGTGTGTATGAGGTAGGTGTATGTATGAGAGTGTGTGAGTATGAGAGGGTGCTTGTGTATGTGTGTATGAGAGGGTGCCTTTGTGCGGGAGTGGGGGTGAGAGAGAGGAAGTGTGTGTGTGAGGTAGGAATCGTGTAAGAGATGCAGAGGAAGCGGGTGTGTGTGTGAGAGAGAGACGGAGGAAACGTGTGTCTGTCTCACACACACACTCAAGCTCCCTCTGTCTCTCACGAAGCGTGTATGTGTGTGTGAGACAGAGGGAGCATATTTTGTTTGTGTCTCTGTGTGTGTACCCCCCAGTTCATGACAATCTCAGGGTGACAGGTATGGAGAGTAGAGGATTTTTAAAATCCTTATTAGTTTTAATTACTGGATGTTATTTGATGTTTGCTGTTTTGAAATATTTTATCGGTTTAGGCAATTTAAAAAAATGTGTACAGGAGCATCTAATTATTGACTATTCTATTCTTTAACTATTTTGAAATGTATATTTTTTTAGTATGTTTTACTATTCTGATTGATTTACTTTTCTTGACTGTATTGTTTTGAAGAAGAATGATTTTCTGCTTTTCCATTGTTGCACTGCATACAGAATCTGGCTTGTTGTGGTTTCCAGTTCAGGTTTTGTCTGCATGTGTACGTGTGAGAGAGGGAGACACAGAGGAAGCATGTGTGTGTGAGAGAGGTACAGTTTGTGTATATGTGTCTCTCACCTAGCAAGTATGTGTGTGTATGAGAGAGGGAGCATATTGTGTGTGTCCCCAGTCTACAAAGGATGACAGACATGGAGAATGGGAGATTTATAAAATCCTTATTAGTTTTAATTATTGGGTGTTATCTGATGTGTCTGCTGTTTTGAAATATTTTGTACTATTCAGGTGGATCCAAGTCTACTTAGCCAACATTGAATAAACAATATCTGTCCACAATTATTTGAAAGTCTGTGTTTGTGGTATTGAAACATAATGAAAGTTATTTGAAATGCTAATGAAATGAGGAAGATGGGATATCAGATTTAACTCAGAAAATGAAAAGACCCAAAGCAAGCAGAGAGAGAGAGAGAGAGAGAGGGGAGAAATCACCCCTGGCACAAAGGTTGGACAGCTGTTTGTTTTGAATTTGATGAAGATTTCTGTGCTAGCTGGGCTGGATCAAGGATGGTGGGGGTGTGGGGCTATGGAGCCGATGTCTGCTTTTCTCCTCCAGCCCGTGCTCACCAAGGGTGAATAAAGAATTTTACTCTCAGACAGAGAGAGGGAAGGAGACATGAGCTGAAAATCTTCTCCCTAAAAACTGCTGCACCTTGGCAGCTCTGCTGACAAATCCCTAATTTTCTCTTCTGACCCAGCTTGGCCATTCTTATGTTCTTAATAGTAAAGAAAAAAACTGTTATTCTGTGCAATCCTTTCCTTGCAGTCTATGAGAAAACGAAACTGCTGAGCACAAACCCACAATATTCCAATCAGTACGGGAAGAAAGTCACTAGATCCACTGTAAAAAGTCTCCAGATTGAGTAAAAAAAGAAGGATGGATCACACACATTCACATTCTCTCAGTCACACACTCTGTCTCAGACACTGATGCACTCTCACAGACACACACGCGCTTTCTCACATGCTCAGACATACACACACGTTTCTACCAATGCTCTTGTGCTCACATAGCAAGTGTCCTCTGCCCCGGAACTACAGCATCATCATGTAAAGTTCTTTCATTTCTTGCCAGCCCTTAATCAGCCTGTAGCAGACACCTTTACACTTCCCCCTCCCTCTTCAGGACATTTAATGGGTCCATGAACCACAGCATTGCGTTTCTCTGAGATCAGCTCAACCGGCCTGACTAGCAAAGAACATAAGAATAAGCCATACTGGGTCACACCAAGGGTCCATCAAGCCCAGCATCCTGTTTCCAACAGTGGCCAATCCAGGCTATAAGTTCCTGGCAAGTACCCAAAAACTAAGTCTGTCCCATGCTACTGATGCCAGTAATAGCAGTGGCTATTCTCTAAGACAAATTGATTAATAGCAGTTAATGGACTTCTCCTCCAAGAACTTATCCAAAACTTTTTTAAACCCAGCTACAGTAAATGCACTAATCACATCCTCTGGCAACAAATTCCAGAGCTTAATTGTGCATCAAGTGAAAAAGAAATTTCTCAGATTAGTTTTAAATGTGCTACTTGCTAACTTCATGGAGTGCCCTCTAGTCATTCTATTATCCCAAAGAGTAAATAACTGATTCACATTTACCCGTTCTAGTCCTCTCATGATTTTAAAGACCTCTATCATATCCTCCCTCAACCATCTCTTCTCCAAGCTGAACAGCCCTAACCTCTTTAGCCTTTCCTCATAGGGGAGCTGTTCCATCCCCTTTATCATTTTGATCGCCCTTCTCTGTACCTTCCTCATCGCAACTATATCTTTTTTTGAGTTGTGGCAACAAGAATTGTACACAGTATTCAAGGTGCGGTCTCACCATGGAGCGAGACAGAGGCATTATGACATGTTCCGTTTTATTCACCATTCCCTTCCTAATAATTCCTAACATTCTGTTTGCTTTTTTGACTGCCGCCGCACACTGAGCCGATGATTTCAATGTATTATCCACTATGATGCCTAGATCTTTTGTTATGTTTTGGTACGGATGTGAACCCTGGGCCGGAGTGAGAGGTGTCACCGCCCACAGGGAGGAGCCCCGTGGCCTCACCGCTGGTAGGCGTGGTCTTAGTAGCTAGGACACAGCTGTAGTATAGATTTTATTATGGGAGAAAGAGAGAGTATAACCCGTGGAGTGGGGAATGCGGTAAAGGTGCAGTTCTTGAGCAGAACCCGTGGAGCGGGTGCTGCAATCAAAGTACAGTTTTTTAGCTGAGAGGTGAACCAAGGAAGATACCTCAGATGAGACAAATCCGGTAGTGGTCCGCAGCGCAGGGTACGCCAGACAGTCCTCCCAATGGAGTGGTAAATACCTCTTGAGTGTAGATCCGGGAGTGGCCCGCAGCACGGGGTACGCCGAGGATGACTGTACGAGGCAGACAGGTAGAGGAGGTCTGAGGTCCTGGAGCCCAGAATTACTTGAAGAGGAAATAAAAATCTTCCTGCAGCGCAGGGTAGATGAAACAAATCCTGCTGGTGAGAATGCGGTAGTGGCCCGAGGCTCGGGATACAGCACAGAGAGAATCCCAGCAAGGCTTGGCAGAGAAGAAGCGAGATGAACTCACAAGGCTAAGTTCCAGAAGGACAAGGCAGGAAGGCCCTCCGAGGAGTGGATAGCCTAGGAACACCGAAGAGCTCCCGAGGAGCGGGTACTCAGAGTGTTCCTCACCGAGACAGGAACAGGAAGTCCAAGGAGAAGCGGATTCAGCAACGAGGAGAATTCTTTGCTAACTCGTCAGAGTGTAGGGCCAGTCAGCTTAAATACAGCGAGGCGGTGACATCATGGAGGGAATGCCCCCGAGGTTCCCGCCATGATGTGTATTAAAGATGGCCTGTGCATGAGTGCTAGCTGACTCCAGGAACAAGATGGCGGTCGGCATCGCCCACGCTGCCCGAGGACGCCAGGGAGGTCGGCGTGCGCTGGCGGAAGCCGCCACTCTTCTGAGAATTGACGAAATAGCAAGAAAAGAGGTGAGCATGAGAGTTCGCAGCCGTCTGTGACCGATGGGTGCATCATCCTTTTCCTGGATGATAGCTCCTATTATGGAACCTAACATCGTGTAACTACAGCATGGATTATTTTTCCCTATGTGCATCACCTTGCACTTGTCCACATTAAATTTCATCTGCCATTATGGATGCCCAATCTTCCAGTCTCGCAAGGTCTTCCTGCAATTTATCACAATTCGCTTGTGATTTAACTACTCTGAATAATTTTGTATCATCTGCAGATTTGATTACCTCACTTGTCATATTCCTTTCCAGATCATTTATAAATATATTGAAAAACACCCGTCCAAGTACAGATCCCTGAGGCACTTCAATATTTACCCTTTTCCACTGAAAAAATTGACCATTTAATCCTACTCTCCGTTTCCTGTCTTTTAACCAGTTTGTAATCCACGAAAGGACATCGCCTCCTATCCCATGACTTTTTAGTTTCCTTAGAAGCCTCTTATGAGGGACTTTTTCAAATGCCTTCTGAAAATCCAAATACACTACATCTACCGGTTCACCTTTATCCATATGTTTATTAACCCCTTCAAAAAAAATGAAGCAGATTTGTGAGGCAAGACTTGCCTTGGGTAAATCCATGCTGACTGTGTGCCATTAAACCATGTCTATCTATATGTTCTGTGATTTTGATCTTTAGAACACTTTCCATTATTTTTCCCAGCATTGAAGTCAGGCTCACTGGTCTATAGTTTCCCAGATCACCCCTGGAGCCTTTTTTAAATATTGGGGATACATTGGCCACCCTCCAGTCTTCAGGTACCATTGATGATTTTAATGATAGATTACAAATTTTAATGAATAGATCTGAAATTTCAGAACTTCTTCTGAGTCCCATTGTTCTGCTTCTGTCACACTGTCATTGGGTGATCATAATGTCGCTGATGCTCCAGCTTTTTTATTTTCCTGGCTGTAATTTGTTTTTACTTCTTAGAGCAAAGGGAGATCGGCTATAATGTCATCTGATTGTCTAGGGGAGGGTAGAGATTGGGGAAAGACTGATCCAGTAGAGTCTGTTCTGATGAGTGAAGGGAAAAGGAACAGGACCAGCCAGCATGGCACTTAAAAAAGGTCTCACTTTCCTTTACTTGCCTGTCACATTCCAGTTAGAGGAGGTCCCACTCTTGCACATTCCTGGTGTAACCGTCTCTTTTAGTCAGTAAGGAGGCCCAGAAAAACTGATCCGTAAAGATAGACTTTTATTGCCAGCAAGATGCAGCTAAGACAAAGGCTCAGTACAACTGCATGCCACGCCCCCTTAGGAGCAAACTTTTATGCACTTTACAACTCTTATCTTTCACACATGCGTTCTGGTTTTTGCTGAACAAACAATTCACAAACTGCTGAACAAGCATTAGCTAGCGTGGTCCTCTAGGAGGTGTAGCTTATGATCATACTATCGTTTCGTCATTTAATTGACGTGTTAGACATTTTACAGCGGCATTCGTATTAATACAATACAAATTATTATTCCAAAATGGAGTTACGTTACGTTACGTGTTAGTGCGCAACTGCGTCACTACGCATTACGTGTCATTTGCGTTGCAAACATTAGTACGTTCAAAATGGCTGTGCGTTTCACTGCTGGCATGATTAGTCGGAAGACTTTCAGTTGTTTCATTCTTTGGGGGGCCACGAAATTGAACTCCTTCACTGGGGCACTCTAGCCAGAGAAAGGGGGTCTCACTCTGTTGCACATTCTTGGGGCACTCTAGCCAGAGAAAGGGGACTCACTCTGTTGCACATTCCTGGGGCACTCTAGCCAGAGAAAGGGGTCTCACTCTGTTGCACATTCTTGGGGCACTCTAGCCAGAGATAGAGGGTCTCACTCTGTTGCACATTCCTGGGACACTCTAGCCAGAGAAAGGGGTCTCACTCTGTTGCACATTCTTGGGGCACTCTAGCCAGAGAAAGAGGGTCTCACTCTGTTGCACATTCTTGGGGCACTCTAGCCAGAGATAGAGGGTCTCACTCTGTTGCACATTCCTGGGGCACTCTAGCCAGAGAAAGGGGACTCACTCTGTGGCACATTCCTGGGGCACTCTAGCCAGAGAAAGGGGTCTCACTCTGTTGCACATTCCTGGGGCACTCTAGCCAGAGAAAGGGGTCTCACTCTGTTGCACATTCCTGGGGCACTCTAGCCAGAGAAAGGGGACTCACTCTGTGGCACATTCCTGGGGCACTCTACCCAGAGAAAGGAGGTCTCACTCTGTTGCACATTCTTGGAGCACTCTAGTCAGAGAAAGGGGACTCACTCTGTTGCACATTCCTGGGGCACTCTAGCCAGAGAAAGGGGACTCACTCTGTGGCACATTCCTGGGGCACTCTACCCAGAGAAAGGAGTCTCACTCTGTTGCACATTCTTGGGGCACTCTAGCCAGAGATAGAGGGTCTCACTCTGTTGCACATTCCTGGGGCACTCTAGCCAGAGGAGGTCTCACTCTGTTGCACATTCCTGGGGCACTCTAGCCAGAGAAAGGGGTCTCACTCTGTTGCACATTCCTGGGGCACTCTAGCCAGAGAAAGGGGTCTCACTCTGTTGCACATTCCTGGGGCACTCTAGCCAGAGAAAGGGGACTCACTCTGTGGCACATTCCTGGGACACTCTACCCAGAGAAAGGAGGTCTCACTCTGTTGCACAATCTTGAAGCACTCTAGTCAGAGAAAGGGGACTCACTCTGTTGCACATTCCTGGGGCACTCTAGCCAGAGAAAGGGGACTCACTCTGTGGCACATTCCTGGGGCACTCTACCCAGAGAAAGGAGTCTCACTCTGTTGCACATTCTTGGGGCACTCTAGCCAGAGATAGAGGGTCTCACTCTGTTGCACATTCCTGGGGCACTCTAGCCAGAGGAGGTCTCACTTTGTTGCACATTCCTGGGGCACTCTAGCCAGAGAAAGGGGACTCACTCTGTGGCACATTCCTGGGGCACTCTAGCCAGAGAAAGGGGTCTCACTCTGTTGCACATTCCTGGGGCACTCTAGCCAGAGAAAGGGGTCTCACTCTGTTGCACATTCCTGGGTCACTCTAGCCAGAGAAAGGGGACTCACTCTGTGGCACATTCCTGGGGCACTCTAGCCAGAGAAAGAGGGTCTCACTCTGTTGCACATTCTTGGAGCACTCTAGTCAGAGGAGGTCTCACTCTGTTGCACATTCCTGGGGCACTCTAGCCAGAGAAAGGGGACTCACTCTGTGGCACATTCCTGGGGCACTCTAGCCAGAGAAAGGGGTCTCACTCTGTTGCACATTCCTGGGGCACTCTAGCCAGAGAAAGGGGACTCACTCTGTGGCACATTCCTGGGGCACTCTAGCCAGAGAAAGGGGACTCACTCTGTGGCACATTCCTGGGGCACTCTACCCAGAGAAAGGAGTCTCACTCTGTTGCACATTCTTGGAGCACTCTAGCCAGAGATAGAGGGTCTCACTCTGTTGCACATTCCTGGGGCACTCTAGCCAGAGGAGGTCTCACTCTGTTGCACATTCCTGGGGCACTCTAGCCAGAGAAAGGGGACTCACTCTGTGGCACATTCCTGGGGCACTCTAGCCAGAGAAAGGGGTCTCACTCTGTTGCACATTCCTGGGGCACTCTAGCCAGAGAAAGGGGTCTCACTCTGTTGCACATTCCTGGGGCACTCTAGCCAGAGAAAGGGGACTCACTCTGTGGCACATTCCTGGGGCACTCTAGCCAGAAAAAGAGGGTCTCACTCTGTTGCACATTCCTGGGGCACTCTAGCCAGAGAAAGGGGACTCACTCTGTGGCACATTCCTAGGGCACTCTAGCCAGAGAAAGGGGTCTCACTCTGTTGCACATTCCTGGGGCACTCTAGTCAGAGAAAGGGGACTCACTCTGTTGCACATTCCTGGGGCACTCTAGTCAGAGAAAGGGGACTCACTCTGTTGCACATTCCTGGGGCACTCTAGCCAGAGAAAGGGGACTCACTCTGTGGCACATTCCTAGGGCACTCTACCCAGAGAAAGGAGTCTCACTCTGTTGCACATTCTTGGAGCACTCTAGTCAGAGGAGGTTTCACTCTCATGTACATTCTTGGGGCACTTTAGCTAGCGGATGTCACAATCTCTTGTTCTTGCCTGCCCCGTTCTAGCCAGAGAAGGGTCTCATTCTCTTGCACATTCCTGGGACACTCTAACCAGAGGAAGGCTCACTCCAATGCACTTTCCTGCTTCCAGTTATGCTTTGTAGGATGGGAGCCCGATGGAGATTTTAGAGCTGTGAGAAAGTCGCTCGATTTGTAACTACATTGTTCAGTAATAGCTGAATTAGCTCCTTGTCAGGACTAAAATCTCCATTTGGTTCAAAGAGTTGCCAGATTTAGATACAAAATCTCTAAAGTGGCGACCCTACATCTCACGCTGCGACTTAATACCCCCTCTGTGACATCCTCATTATATGCTTAGTGACGTGTAATTCTCTCGCCCGCCTCTTGTGTGATGTCATCAGTCTGCGCCCAGTACGATGTGGAGCTGCTCTGCCCGTTTGCAGCTGCTGAAAGTCTGATTCAGGAAGAAGAAACTCATCTCCCCTCCCGGGCTCTGCAGTTTTGACTCTCAGCTTTACTCTCTCCCGGTAACAGTAAGAGGCAAACACCCAGCTCTTCCCAAACCCGAGAAAGATCCTCCAATTCATTTCTAATCCTGACAGCAGCAAAAGCAGAGAGGAAAATGCCCGCAGGAGCTTCTGCTCAGGTAGGAGATCGCCCCCAGCTTCCTGCCCTTGTTCTATAAACCCTAAGTCCATAAGAAATGCCAGGCTGGGTCAGAGCAGTGCTCCATCGAGCTCAGCATGTTATCTCGAATAGGTGATCGGACTGTATCTTGCAAATCCCAATACAAAAGTCTGTTTCATGTTGTTCTGTGGAAGAAATAAGAGAGGGAGAAACTGAAGTCTATCTCTCTGGCTAATAAGAATTTATGAACCTGTCCAAAAGGTCCTTTTCCCTTTCCTTCATCTCACTCCAGTATCCCCGTTAGTCTACTTCCAACCAGCCAGTTTCTCCTTCCTCATTAATTTCCTTCCTCTCCTCTCATTCCTTCCTGCTCACTCTCCCTATCCTGCAGTATAGCCTTCCTCTCATTTTCTTCTCCAGCTCCCAAGTAAATCCTCTCTTCTTTACTAGCTGTTGGTGTCAACCTCCTGTCCCCCCCGTCCCCCCCCCCACACACACACACTCTCTCTCTCTCTTCAGCCAAAAGCACATGTCTTTGTTTTCTTTACTGTGAGTCGCAAATGTTAGATACTTCTGGTAGGGTAAGGCAGGAGAGAACGGTGGCAATAAGAATTAGCTGGTGGAAGCTAGCCTACATGGGGTTCCTACACAGAGAAAGGACCAACAACAGCACAGCATCTGCAGTAGTGGTGGAAACCCAAAGAGTAGGAGATGGGGCAAAGATCAGTCACTTGGCTATGATAGTTGTGGGAAAAGCCATTACAGAGTGATGTATTGGAAAAAGTGTGTGGGGGTGGTTGGAAATCATGGAAAGACTGATATAGATGTCAAAGAGGTAGTAAGCAGGCAAGGGAATGAGGAGAAAGTTCAATGAACTTCTCATGTGAAAAGGTAAAAACTGGGAGCCGACAAATAGAAGGGCAACAGGATCAATGAGTACTGAAATTGATATTTTAAGGAAATGTGTTTATATATAGCTCAGTTTCTTTAAAATAATTGTTCCTCATTCCTATGTCGTATAAAGGTTAAAGAAACTACTACTGGGGATTCTGATGATTATACCTGCTCACGTATTATCATGTTATGCTTTAATATCCTTTTAATTACTAAACTTAAGAGGGAAAGCCGTGTTAAGTCTTGTGTAGCAAAAATTGGCAGTTTATAAGGTGCCCCCTGACTCCTGTCATTCTTTAATTACTAAGTTAGTGGTTCAAAAAGGGAGAGCTTCATAATGACAAGTACTAAACACTGAAATCCTGCCCTCACTGAACAAACACTGCTGCAGGTTTGTAACTTGGGACACTGCAGAATCAGCCCTGACTCTAATAGGACTCTGAGCAGACTTGAGGCACAGAAAAGGCAATTTGGGACCCTCCTGGATTTAAGGAGAGAACTGGAGTCCTATAGTGAGATTTTGTGTCCCAGGTGCTGTGTGTAACTGGTTTCCAGTTGCGATAGTCCTGCTCTGGGACTGTGTGTTATGTAACTGTGAATTATACACACAGAGGAAGCTCTCCCCCTACCCTACGCAGAAGGTGCTGAGTGTTTCTGGTCTGTGTTTCAGGTCCCAGTAACCTTTGAGGATATCGCCATTCTTTTCTCCCAGGAGGAGTGGGAGGATTTACAGGAATGGCAGAAGAAGCTTTATGAGGATGTAATGAAGGAGAATTATCAGACCCTCATCTCACTGGGTAAGGAGAGAAGATTTTAAGAAATTCATATTTTTGGGAGGGGAGAACAGAAGATTATTGAATTGTTGAATGAAGTTGGGACTTCTGCTTCCTAAATAGGTAGATGCTGAGGATTAAGCAGAGGCAGCATTCATTGTCCCCCCTGGGGGGGCAGGCAGATGTGGTCATTGCTCAGGGATGACATCTAGTGGTTGGATTCAAGGTCCATGACTGCAGGGTTCCAGAAGGAGCTCTGGGGTATGCCCTCACCCTTTCTGGCACAGTGCCATCATGGCAATGAGCAGACTCAGTATTTTGGGAGGGGTGTAAAATGGGGAGAGAAATTCTCAGTTATTTGGGAATGAAAGCTCAAGGCACTAGGACCCAACTCTGTTTCTGATTGAACTAGAAGTACAAATGAGCAGGAGAAAACTCCTTGGTCACAAAAAGAAAGAAAAGGAATTGTAGTGAGGAGGAGGAAATAAAGAGATGAGTTTGTCTGTCCTTCCAGTGTCTGCAATACAGACTCCTAACAGTGGGAAAAAAGGTCTGAGAAATTGTTTTTATTTTTAGAGTCTGTAGTAAATTGCCCTGGTTTTACTTGCTGCACAGTCTTCCCTCCACCAGGAGTCCTCAGTGAGCCTTGCTCAGTACCTTGCCATTTACCTCCTCACTGATTACACGATGCCCAAGCATCAGCTCTACTTCACCCAGCTTGTCCAATACCTCAGTGCCTCTTCATCGAGGTATCCTGGCTCTCTGACCTGACCACTCTTATCTCACTATTCTACTTGTCTAGCCTTATGGCCTCTGAGCCTTCTGCCTTGCTTAGCCTTGTAGCCTCTGGGCCTTGTACATTTGTTAGCCTTGTGGCCTCTGGGCCTTCCTACCTGTCTAGCCTTGTGGCCTATCCAGATCTTCTAACTTGCCTTGTGGTCCATCCGGGCCCCTCACCTTGCTCTATGGCCTCTCTTGGCCTCTTGCCTTGCTCTAGGCCCTTCCAGGCTTTCTGGCCTTTCTCTGTGCCTTCTCAGGCCTCCCTCCATGCTCTGTTCCCTCCTGGGCTTTTTACTCTTACCGTACGGTGTATGGGCCTACTTAGGATTACCTTGCCCTGTATTGTGCCCTGTTGGGATTCTTGTTTCCCATTACCTGTCTAATCCTTGGCTGCCCAGTCCAGTTCAGCCATTGTCTGTTACCCCCGGCTTTACTTGTCCTTCGTCCAGCTTGTACGTTGTATCCTGCCCTAGCCTGGATGCTTCCGACCAGCCCCAATGCCTCCGGACTCACATCGCGACAGGAATGCCGCCATTGCATCATTCTCCGGCTGTGCTGCGCTGACTCCTAAGGTGTATGCACACACTTCTGTATTGCTCTTAAAGGCCCCATGGCGGGAACCAGGACTCAGTGCTCCCCACTGACATCGGCTCCACCTCCTGAGGCTCCACTACAACCCAACCTGGTCCATCTCCCAGGACCCATTCGGTTCTTGTCAACACCTCCCCACTATCTCAGAGATCCTAAGGAATGCTGGGGGTTTATAAATCAGTGACTCATGCACTTTGAGCTCCAGTCAGCCTTGTTTCCTTCTGTTCAGGCTAAGATAACCTATATGCTCTCTTTAATGGGTGATATGGTTCTTGCCGGGCTTCCTTGTTGTAGGAACGTGAAGACCCGATTCTACAGAATCTCCAGGAATTTCTTCACCAATTCCGCCTGGTCTTTGACGTGCCTGGCCATGCTTCTTCCATAACAGCAGAACTCCGGAGAATCCACCAAGACACCCGCGCGATTGGAGAACACATGATACAATTTTCGTACCTTGGCATCTGATCTCCAATGGGGCGAAGTTAGCCAGACAGTCATCTTCTGGCATTGACTGACTGGTCGGATTAAAGATTAATTGGCTGGCCATGATATTCTTCCCACCTTAGACAGTTTAATTGCCCTGGCCATCAGAGTGGACCTGAGATTTCAAGAGCAGGCCCAGGAATCCAAGGCCTTCTGGCCGCCCATCCATATGGCCACTCAGTTCCAGGGTCCTCTGGCACCCACACCTAGTCCGGAGCCTGCATTGTCCGCAGAAGATCTCATGCAATTGGGACGTTCATAGCACTCCAAAGAGGAGAAACAGAGGTGGAAACAACTTGGGCTTTACCTGTATTGCACCACCAGGGGGCACTTTGCCAGCCACTGTCCTGAAAAGTCAGGAAACTCCCATCCCTAGGCTTGGTTGGTGAGGCAACCCTAGGTCGGATACCTCCCTCTCAATAGATGTTGGTACCTGTCTGCCTTACCACCGGAAAAATCATAAATCCACATTGAGGCATTCTTGGGTGCTAGAGCAGATGGTAACTGCTTCATCTGCAAAACCACCTTGGAGAACTCAGTTGCCATCTCTTCTGTCTATGGTGAGTCTCTCCCGGGTTGGCTCATTGAAGTAACCCTGCCTCTTACTATGTAAAACAGAGCTTCTGCGAAGGAGATCCTCACCTTTTATGAATTGCCTAAGGCAATCAAACCCCATTATCTTAGAACTACCCTGGCTCCAACAACACTGACCCTCCATAAACTGGGGCGCGCTGCAGCTGGCCAGTGGGGCTCACATGTCCCTGCGACATTTCTCTCCCTCAATCTTGCCTCGTCTTAACATGACTCTAGCTACCACCACAGTACACCTCTACACTGACATCAACATATTATAGGCAGAAACCTTGCCCCCACACAAGTCCGATGACTGACCTATAGACCTGCTGCCAGGGAGGAAGACACCACCTTGAGGAAGGTTTATCCCCTATAAGCACTGGAGATGACTGCCATGATACAGTACATCAAAGAGAACTTGGAAAGGGGCTTTACCTTACCACTTACCAAAACCGGCCATCCTCGACTTCCTTGCAGATGCAGAGCAGTAAAAAGGTCAGATCCCTTAAGCCCTGTATAGATTACAGGGGCCTTAATGCTATTACCAAGAAGAATTGGTTTTGCTTGCCCCTGATCTCGGAGATGTTGCTCGCCCGCAAGGAGCACATCTTTACCAAAGTAGACCTCTGGGGGCTATATAATCTTATATGCATAAGAGAAGGTGATAAGTGAAAGTCAGTGTTTAATACAAGGGATGATCACTCTGAGTACCTTGTCATGGCCTTTGGACTATGTAACGACCTTGTAGTCTTCCAACATATGGGACCTACTATATTTCCAGAGGCTCAATCAAGAATTCTCACAAGAGCCTTGCCTGCGTCACCCAGCTCCTTCTCAGCTCTTTGTCTTGGAAGTAGAAACATCTGCCCTCGGGTTGGGGGCTGTCCTTACTCAACACAGTGACCAAGGGACCCTCTTGCCATGCTCATACTTCTCCAGGGAATTTATGCCTGCTGAGAAAAATACAGAGATCAGGAACTCCTGTCAGTAAAACTTGTGTTAGAAGAGTGGCGTCATCTCTTAGGAAGAGCCAGACATCCGATCACCATGTACACTGATCAGAAGAATCTAGAATATCTGCCACAGGCTCAATGCCTCAATCCTCAACAGGCCAAGTGATCACTGTTCTTTAACTTTTTCAGATGGATCTAGCAAGATTAATTGCCTCAGCGGTGATCCCTGTACATCCAGGAAGAACATAGTTACCAAATGACTCCAAGAGAAGTTACTCAAATGGGCACATGATACTGATATGGCTGGACACCCTGAGATTGCCAGAATCCTTGAATTCATTGTTCGCTACTGTTGATGGCCCCAACTGAAGACAGATATTAAATACTATGTGGAATCCTGTCCCACTTATGTCTTCTCGCTGCCTGTCCCGTACCCGGTGATTCTCTGAGTGCTGCCTGCCCTGACATCAACTCGGCCCTGGACTCTCCCTTCATCCTTGCCCTGTGGGATCATCACCCAAGTTCTGCCGGCCCCTGGAACTCAAGGGCTCAACCTGTGAGGAACGGGTCTGGACAGGTGAAGCCCCAGTTCTGTCCCAGCCCAGGGCGGGTCCACCAGCTGTCAACATGGGCCTAGTAAGGTCGCCTACTAGGTTGTGCCAACCATGCCACAGCACAAGAGTTCAATTGCATTAAACTGTGCTCGGTGTCCAAGCTGCAGCCTGTACTCTGTAACCACTTCCCAGTCAGTCCTCAGTCTGTGATCGGTATCCAGTTCCCAACCTGCACAGAAGTTCCCACTCTGTTTGCACTCTGATGTTTCACAGAAGACAAGTCCTACAGGCTTGGAGAACAAAGGGCTCACCTGCAGGGGAGGGGGTTGGTTGGGCAGAAGATCCGCTCCAGTCCTGTTGCCCCGTACTGCCTCTGTGGGGCTGCTCCCAAACTCCAGCCTGATAGTCCATGACATAAACCTGACAAGCAGAGGGCTCAGGCATGTATCGAGGAAACTGGACCCTCTGTGAGGGCCTGATCCCTTTTATTAGACTGGGATAAGAATCATCCACAGATGAGAGAGGAATTGATGTCACCGGCCTGATGCCAGTTTGAGCAATCTGCTCTCCCCAGTATCCCTCTTAATTTTAGCAGATTAGAAACTGGAGAGCCTTCCCAACACTGCAACGTTGTCATGTAAAAAAAAAATCGGTGGACCTGTGACGATTCTCTTACGAGGCGCTGAACGTGCTTTCAGAAGAGAAAGTCAAGATGTTGGAGCCTGAAACGCTGCCCACACAGGAGGAGGATCAAGGTATTGCAATCCCTATCTCCAAATCAATCTCGATGGAAGACTTATCGTGGGATGACTTTTCCAAGTGTTTCAGTGAGCTGAATGAAAATATTTCCTTAGTGACAGCTGATATTTTAAAACGGTCACCGAATTGTGCAGTAATCTCACTGATTTGGGTTGGGGGATAGAGGAAGCTGAAAAACCACATGGGAAAAATAAGGCTCGGTGATATCGCAGCTTAAGCAAACAGTTGTAGAGCTTGAAGTCACTAACTAAATTACACTGGACCAGCTTGAAGACCTGCTTGAAAACAGGTCTCACTGGTAGACTTCAGGGCAATAACACTCGTGGACATTTGTAGAGCAACCACCTGGGCATTGCCACATTCATTTAAAAAGCATTTCCTAGTGTGTAGACAGATAGACTCAGGATCAGTGGGTTTATGCTCCCCCGCCAGCAGATGGAGAGGGAGCAAGCTGATGTCACAGTATATATAGTCCTGCAGTGACTCATCCTGCCAGTATTCTCTGTCTCCAGCAGATGGTGCACGTGCATCTCCCTACAGGGATTGCTTTGAGCTTTTTGAAAGAAGAAATTTGAAATTCTGAATTCAGGAAAAAAAAGCCTCGCTTTCCTGTGGTGATACCTAAAGGTCCCTCCTCCAGTTGAGAATTCCTGAGGCAGTTTCCGTGGTCCCTCAGAGCTGTGCCTTGGTCCGGTAGCTGGGTTTCCAGGCGTGGACTTAGCTGCTAGTTCTGCTGAAAGGCAGTGGATGCAGTAGGCCGAGCACAGTGGTGATGGCAGATGCCCTCTACCCCTGCAGCTGGAGACCATCTCTATACTCAGCTGGTAAATGCTGAATTCAGGTAAGGTTTAAAAAAAAACAAAAGGGAGAAAGTTTTACCTGACTCAGAGACAGAGCGCTTTCAGGACTTCCTCTGGTCTTCATTCTCGGCGTGCCATGCCGAAGTTCGTTCCTGCTCACGCTGAGTTTGGGGAACTGAGCAGCCTGGCGGGTTGAGTGGCCCCCGGTGGGCTAGGCCCTGCACCGAGGGCTTTTCTCTTGCACGCTGTGTGGTAGGCCGCAGCAGCCATTTTCGTGCGCTCTTGTGTCTGCTGTACCCTCTATAGGCCATCAGTGTGTGCAGTGTGTCAGCTCTGCACATACATTGTACGCTTGGTTTTTGGGTGCTCTTTTTGCGCACACAAACTTTTTTATGCGCTTAACTTGGGGAACAGGTTGTGCATGTGCCTTGCTGTGCTTTCTTCTAGGCTCTTATCTTTTGGGCACATTTCATTCTGGAGCGCAAGCCGTTCTGACGCATGTTTACCGCAGCAATGGCGTGCTAAGCAAGAAGCCTAAGCGCCTTCATATTTGTTAGGCCTGTCATATTAGGGCTTATCAGCGTGACCTGGCTTCTAACCTGTGTCAGCGCTGCTCAGACGCTCAGGGAGAGTTGTCTTCCTCAGATTTTGCTAAGCCTGGCTCTTCTCATTCTGATGATGGATTGGTCATGGCCTTGTCTGAGGGGATGCCAGATCTTGGTTCTCCCTTGAATGGCTCCTCTGCTAGCGAGGGCAGTTCTGTGGGACCAGCTCCACTTCCTTCTGGCCTTGGTCTGGACCCGGTTGCTTTTTCTTGGGTGGAATTTTTTCAAGGCTTACAAACCTTTTAAAGGCGCAGTCCTCCGCTTCCCCCATTTCTGTCCAGTCGGACCCTCAGCCGGTGGCTCCTCCCTCTTCCAGTCCTATGCTTAAGAGCCAGGGCTCGTCTCAGCTCCCTGCAGATGTTCCCAACAGGAATCCGGATGGCACGGATGATGGGGTTGATCCTGATTCCCTGGAAGATGGGGAAATTCCTCCAGGACTGGAGCTGTATCGAACCATGTTGCGGATCTTTCATAGAGATGAACTGCCGGCCCTGATTTCCCAGACCTTGAAACAGCTGGGTGTTCCTGGTTCGGATGCCATGTCGGAGCTGAGGAAGTATCCCATTTTGGTTTCTTTGCGTAAAGCCTTTTGTTTTTTCCCTGTGATGGATGCCATTCAAGAATTGATTGATCTGGAATGGGATACCCCAGAACAAATTTTAAAGGGGGTCGGACATTGGAAGGCCTGTACCCCCAGGAGCCGGCTGTGGGAGAGCATTTGCGATTTCCCAACATGGTTGTACTTGTATATGCTGTCTTTAAGCAGACGACTATCCCCGTAGAGAGAGAGGAGCAGCCTTGACGGATGTACATGATAGAAGGATTGAGGCTATTCTTAAGCAAGCCTTTGAGGCAGTAGTGATGAATTTACAGATTGCCTCCTGTTGCGCCCTAGTGGCGAGATCTTGTCTGCTTCTCTCTCAGGAGGTTGAATCTGGAGGGAATTCCAGAGCGGTTATGGAACCTGCTGCTGCCTTTTTAGCAGACGCAGGCTGTGATTTGGTCTGTACCTCGGCCAGAGGAGTGGCTTTGGTGGTAGTGGCCAGGCGTCAACTCTGGTTGCGAAACTTGTCAGCTGACACAGCCTCCAAAGCCAATCTTACCAAGATGCCCTTTAAAGGCTCGCTCTTGTTTGGGAGCGAGTTGGAGAAACTGGCTAGTAAGTGGGGGAAGTCTCCGGTGCCTCGGTTGCCGGAGGATAACAAACAGTTACAGCGCCCCTTTCACATGAGGGTTCATTTCCGGGGTTCCAAGCGTTTTTGTCCCTACAGAGGGACGACCTTTCAGTGGATACGGCCTTTCGGTAGGTCTCAGTCCATTCATCCCCGGCAGCCCAAGAGAGGAGCGGGCTCGGGTGCTGGACCTTCCTGAGCTTCCCAATAAAGGTTTGCCGACCCACCTTCTGAAACAGGAAATAGGGGGACATCACTCTCTCTTTTATCAGAGATGGGTCGAGATCACCTCGGACCAGTGGGTCCTGGAGGTGCTACGCCAAGGGTACGCACTGGAATTTCGCAGTATTCCCCGGGATGTGTTCCTGGTGTCCCCTTGCCACTCCCCACAGAAGAGGCAGGCAGTGGAGTTCATGCTTCAAAGGCTCCTCAGCCTGAAGGCTGTGGTTCCGGTGCCCACGTCTCAGGAAAGTATGGGGCGATATTCCATTAATTTTGTTGTTCCCAAGAAGGAAGGCTCCTTTCGTCCCATCTTGGATCTCAAAAGGGTCAACTGACACTTGAAGGAGACTCATTTTCTAATGGAAAGCTTACGCTCTGTAATAATGGCAGTGCAGTCGGGGGAATTTCTGACGTCTTTGGATCTGACAGAGGCCTACCTTCATATTCCCATCGATTGGAACACCAGTGCTTTCTACACTTTGCGGTGTTGGGGCGCTGTTATCAGTTTGGGGTGCTGCCTTTTGGTCTAGCCACCACTCCCAGAACATTTTCCAAGATTATGCTGGTGGTAGCCCCCTCCTGTGGGGCTCTGGGTCCCAAGGGATTACTGGTGAGTGTTTATCCAGTCCCTAGCCAGTCCCTAGCTTGGGGTTCCTGCAGTCTTACGTGAGGTCAGTGTTTATGGTTGCTTGAGTACAGTAATGGTTGACTGTTTTTAATCACATTTTTTGCTAGTCTGTCCACAGTTGCTTTTGACGATAATACTGGCAGGCTGGGGTCACTGCAGGATTATATATACTGTGACGTCAGCTTGCTCTGTCTCCATCTGCTGGCAGGGGAGCATAAAGCCACTGGTCCTGAGTCCTTCTGTCTATACTAAGGAAAACGAAATTATCAGGTAAGTAATTTCTCCATTAGAGGCTAAACCTGCAAGAAGGGAAGGATACAGCGTTGCTATGGGGGTCCTAGTGTTTTGGGGAATATAACAATATAAAAAAGCCACTTCTAACTTTGTATATAAAAATGTATATTTTTTCTGATTATGAAAATTTAGAAACAAATTAATTGATTTGCACATCAGATAATTTATTGTTAAACTTAATAAAAGATAAGAAGTAAATAAGCTTTATCTTATTATTCATTACAGTTTACATTGAAAACAGCATCAGTTTGCCCAATACTGAAGAAACAAAACGTAGATCCCATTGATTTCCAAAATTTTGTCCAATCTCATCACTTCCTTTCTTATCTAAAACAATGAAAGCATCTGTTCTTAAGCGGCTCACACGATTCCTTGGTGATCATGCGGTGTTAGATCAATGCCAATTCGTTTTTCGTCAGTATCATAACACAGAAATTTAGTTGCTTTCTACCATTGTCATAATTACCAAGGGCTTTGACTCTCGTACTTCATACGTCATGATTCTTCTTGACATTAGTTCAGCTTTCGACACATTAAACCAGGGGTGGGCAATTCCAGTCCTCGAGGGCCACAAACCTGTCGAGGTTTTAGGATATCCTAATGAATATGCATGACATAGATTTGCATACAACTGAGGCAGAGTGCATGCAAATCTCTCTCATGCATATTCATTAGGGATATCCTGAAAACCAGACTGGTTTGTGGCCCTCGAGGACCGGAATTGCCCACCCCTGCATTAAACCATAGCGTACTCCTTAATTGTCTTGCTGAAGTTGGTATCTCAGGAACCGTAATATCGTGGTTCAGATCCTATCTGACAGATAGAACACCGCAAATAAGAATAGTTGATAATACATCCTCCTGGTTTCCTATCACAAGTGTTCTCCAGGGCTCAGCTCTTTTGGCCGCTTTGTTCAACGTTTACAAAGCACCCCTTTGTCGTCTTCTAGCTATCTTAGGGTTATCCTGTCGTATCTATGCCAACGATACCCGTTTCTTTTTCCTGATCTCAGCTTCATGGACAACAACTTCTCAGTTTATTTCATTATGTCTTTCTTGTCTCAGAGCTTGGCTCATCCATAACATACTGTCACTGCATCTTAACAAAACGGAGATGATAGTATTAGGTCGTTCAACTCCCTATCCAATTCCAGCTTCTGTCTATTGTGATTCTCAGCCTATTGCCACTGTTCGCTACCTTGATGTTCAATTAGATCCAACACTATCTAAGCAACCTCATATAAAAATTGTTACAAAGTCTTTTTTTTATAAATTATGCTTACTTTGTCACTTAAAACCATTGCTAGATTCAAACTACTTTAGAAGAGTATTACAATTGTTAATCCTAACCTCCCTCGATTACTGTAAAGTGTTATACGTAGGTCTTCCATATAATTCTATCAAACCTCTCCAGTTAATTCAAAATGCAACAGCGAGAATACTTACCAATACCCAGAAACACAAACATATTACCCCAGCTTTACAAAACCCCACATTAGTTACGGATTGAATTTAGGATCCAATACAAACTTGCCTCTCTGGTTCAGAATTTATTATATCACGTAAAATCACCACAGGTCATTAGCTCTCTTAAATTCCATGTACCATCCAGAGCACTCAAATCATCTTCTCAAGCACGATTAGAAACCCCCTCTGCCTGAACAGTAAGAGTCACAAAAATTAAAGTCCAATGTTGCCGCAAGTGAAATAATCACAGATGTGCGCACACGTATTACTAGGCAAAAAATAAGTAAATATTTTCAACCCAATAGATGAATGAATGGACCATCAGACCACCCTAGGTTTCAGAACAAAATGTATGTTCTTTAGAACCAACTGGGTCTTATAGAATCATCGGTCCAAGGATGGACACTAAAAGGTAAGTACATGGTTCACTTTATTATCACTACTAAAAAGTTTCAAAAAAATATTTACTTATTTTTTGCCAAACAGGACGTGTAGGCACATCTGAACGGTAAGATTGGCATCTGTGCGGGAGAAAGTATTTTCATTGGCCGGGCCCACATTCTGGAATACCCTCCCGCAGTACATACGACTTCTCATGAATAAATAAAGATTTTAAAACAGCTTTAAAAACATATTTTTTCACAATTGTCTCTCCCTCAACGCTACCTTAATGCTCTCCCAATGACAAAGTAGCTTTATGTCATCGTGAGACCCCAGTTTCTTGAGGCCTTGCCTTGCAAATTGAGATAATATAAACCACTTTTTTTGTATTTATTTGTATTATTATGCAATTCTTGTTTTAAGTCTTATTTGTAGTTTTTTTAAAATTGATTTTGTATGGGTATACTTGCTTCCATGCATGTATCATTGTAACCCGCCCCAAATTTTGGAGAGCACGGGCCAAAAATAATTTTAAATAAATAAAAGTATACTGTATAATTAACTTCTCTTATCATTTTTTCTAGGGACCTTTAAGAATAAAATAGTAGCAATGTGGTGCAATTCTAAATTCCTGTTTTTCATTTCTGCATTGACACTTATTCCAAATCATCCCGATGAGTTAATTCAGGGTAAGTGGGAGACAGGATGCAGAGATGTCATCTTCTTCTTCCATTGATTTTCCCTTTGTCTCTGATGATGCAATGTTAACAGCATCTTTTATAATTTCTCAATGCCTCGAAAATGGAAGGACAGGAGGAATCATTGAGAAAGATCACGCACCTTCATAAGCAACTCCCGGAGGACCAAGACAGCTTAATGGACAAAACGGAGGACTTAGAAAACAGGTCAGGAAGGAGTAATCTCCGTATTCGCGACGTACCGGAGATGCCGGAATACGAGGACTTGCCACGCGGTCGCCCAGACACTTTGCACGTTCCTGTTGCAAACGACTTCACCTGAGGGAACCAACAAGACCAGAGTTCCAGAACAAATAAAGATAGAGAGGGCACATCGGTCTCTGGAGCCTAACATTGCGAGCAGGCCAAGGGACATCGTGATATGCCTACACAGCTTCACTACTAAGGAACGGATACTCTCAATTGCCAGGAAAAAGCATGAGTGGACATGGGAAGGACATTATGGACATACCATAATGATCTAGCAGCATCAACCTTTGTAAACGTAACGATCTTAGAAGTGTAACTAAAACCTTACAGGAGAAAAATATAAGATACCGATGGACTTTCCCGTTCGGGCTAATATTTATGATGAACGGTGTTTCTTATAAAATTAAAACAGCAATGGATGCTGAGGCAGCATTTAAGCAAGCCAACCTACCCATCTTGTTCACATCTAAAAAGGCAGAGGACGCCCTTCCCAAGATGGCCGCCACCCCGCGATGGAAAAGAGCAGGAAGCCACAAGCGGCTGCAGCAGCAAAACCGTATGCCAGTCATAACAGAATCCGGGTTGGGAACCTTGGAAAGTACGTGAAAGAGGAGCCTGGACTGAATCACTGTAAAGAATGTGGTCCGACACTAATGGTTGGTGAACAATGCGCATAACTGTGGAGAGGACGGAAGCTTAAGTTAAAAATCAATTTTTCTTTCTTTTTCTATGCTATATTGGTCATAGGAAAGCATTAAGACTGAATAACTCTCCGCTTTAAAAGGGGAGCTGGGGATGCTCTTGAGAGGAGCGGACAACAACCAGTTGGTGTACTATGCCCCTATGTGGAGGAGGTATCCAAGGGGAGGATATGGGAAAGGAAGGAAGGGGTATGTTCCATGTAAACCGCCTCCCCGGCGATAGTTATTTCTGTTAAATGTGAACCGGAGTGATATGTATTGTATACAGGAACTTCCGGTATATAAAAACCAAAAATAAATAAATAAATAAATAAATAAATGAAGCTAGGGGGAGGAGGGAAGATCCGAGTTACAAAGATATGGTACAGTGGGAATAGACAGGAGGAACATAATGAAAGGGTTGAGACTCGATCTCAGTTATGAAGAATGCTTACATAGAATGAAGGGATGGTGAAATTACTTGAGGTATGGTCTCTTAATGTCAAGGGATTAAACACACCGAAAAAGAGACAGCTGCTTCAGCAGGATCTAGTGCAAAACCAAGGAAACGCATATAAAGAAAAGACATGAAGCGTTATTGAACATAAAAGGTTTCCATGTTAAATAGATGGCAGCTAGTATAAAGGGCACAAAATATGCGGGTGTGGGAATTTTACTTCACAAAACCTCACATGAATATGTGTCACACATATCAGATCAGCATGGGCGATATCTAATATTAAAAATAAAAATTGGGAACGAAGTGTACACCTTTGTTAATGTATATGCGCCTAACGTAGATCAGCACTCTTTTTAAAATTGATTAGACAACGCATTGAAACAAATTTCAGAGGGGTTAATTATTTGGGGAGGGGATCATAATCTGCTAAGGAACCCCAGACTAGACACAGCCAACTACAGAATTCTGCCCTAGCTGGAGAGCTAGGGCAGAATTAGCCACCTTGACATCCGAATGGGGGGTGATAGATATATGGAGACACTAGTGTAACCCCACCTCAAGGTCATACACATTTTACTCAAAACCCCATGGGAGGCACTCAAGGATTGATTTCATATTACTTGATAAAGCTCTGCAAAATAAAGTAGTGAAAGTAGGGATAGAGGATATAGTGTGGTCTGACCACGCTCCCACATGGATTACCCTACAATTAACGGATCTAGACGAAGGTTTGAGATTCTGGCGCCTGAATGACAGCCTGTCACAGGAGGGCAGCATTCATGCCAGCTTAACTGATAACCTTAAAGAGTATTTCCAGCTGAATGTGGATACAGCAGGTTCGGCGGGAAGGCTATGGGAATGCTCCAAAGTGGGGGCGGATAATCGCACAAGCCTCCTTGCAGGAAAAGAGGGGAAGGCGACAAAATGAATTACAACAGGAATTGGCAAGGTTGGCACGTTCCCATACGACATCTCAAAATAATACAGTGCTGCGTCAATTAAATGCCGTCCGTGAAGAGCTAAATCTGTTGGAAGCTGCAACGGTAGCCCAAGCATTAGAGCGCACGAAACAAAAATATTTTGAGGGCAGTAATAAAGCGGGTAGAATATTAGCTCGAAAACTGAAAACATTAAATATATAAAATAACATTGCCAAAATTAAAGATGCCGCAGGCGATATGAAAATTTCCTCTTCAGATATAAGAGCGTGTTTTACCCAATTTTATTCTGCACTGTATAAATGGGATGACACAATTAGCCTATATAATATAATGGCATATCTTAAAACCATATCCTTACCCTCTCTGACAGAAGCCCAAATCCAGTACCTAGATGATCCCATTAGCTCAGTAGAAGTAAAGGAGGCAATAAAAGCCCTCAGAGTGGGAAAATCCCCCGGTTTGGATGGTTTCACGGGAAGCTATTATAAGAAATTTGGTCCATTATTAATAGGCCCTCTCACAGAATTTTTTAATAGCATAAGGGCGGGGGCAACATTACCGGCTCATTCTGATGTTAGCTGGGATCACCATCCTGGCAAAACCAGGGAGAGACCCTGCATTGTGTGGGGTCTTACCGACCTATTTCATTGATTAATGTTGACCTGAAGATCCTAGCTAGAGTACTTGCGGGGTGGCTAAAACCCATCCTATCTCACTTAGTACATCAGGATCAAGTGGGATTTGCCTGCAACGAATGGCGGCGGCAATGTGCGCAAGGTCATAGATCTCCTCTGGTGGGCCAAAAAGAGAACATACTATTATTATTATTACTTGCCGTTGAAGCTGAAAAAGGAGATTGACATGGTCCACTGGACTTTTTTATTCTCAGTTATGGAGAAAATGCGATTTGGAGGGAACTTTTTAAATTGGATCAGTCAACTATATCAGAACCCACAAGCCAGAATCAAGGTTACTGGGGGATATGGAGAGCCCTTTCAGGTACAAAGAAGACCCCGGCAAGGGTGTCCATTATCTCCTCTATTAATTGCGCTCTCCTTGGAACAAGAATTAGAGAGTCTCCCAGTATCTCCGGCATACAAAAGGGGAATCTTCACATGAAAAGCTCACTTTTTGCAGATGATATTCTATTGACCCTGTCCGAGCCGACTACTTCCCTTAGGGGTGTTAACTTCAGAACTGCAATCCTTCAGTGGGGCTTCTGGTTTTAAAATAAGTTTGATAAATCTGAAATCCTGACTAGAAGTATGACAGAACGCCAAGTCATCCAGCTCAAAGCTGAATAGCCATTTAGGTGGGCAAATAAATCCATAAAATATTTGGGAGTACACATTGGGCCAGAAGGGACAGATCTGCGTCGATTAAACTATATCCCCCTACAACTGGCAATCGAGAAGGACCTGCAGAGATGGGATGGAGAACATATTTCGTGGCTGGGGCGCATCGCAGTGGTAAAGATGAACGTTTTTACCACGATATCTTTATCTGTTCGTCCCCCTGCCAGATTTTCTTAGCTCAGTCATATTACAGGCATGGCAAAGGAAAATGTTCAGCTACATATGGTGTAGACGACCTCCCAGAGTGTCCCGACTTGTACTTTATCAACCCAGAGATAGAGGTGGGCTAGGAGTGTCAAATTTAGAGTGGAACTAAAGGCCATATCAGGCATGCACGGGGAAAGCACCCTAAAGAATGGGTTAAACTGGAAGAAAGAAGCATATTAGCTGCAATGCCTCTCAATGCATTATCATGGCAGCCACGCAACACATGGTGCACTACTGGTGAGGTAGCTTACTCCCTGGATTCGACTTTGAAAGTCTGGACACGGTGGCGAGGAAAGTTGGTGGGTAACGAGGAATACTTCTGATTATCCCATTTATTCCACTATCAACATTTCCCAGCAGGGCGAAGTAAGAACTCTTTTAAGGAATGGAGTGTTTGCTAAGGGGAAGACAAGCTGATGTCTCAGGCAGAGATCAGGGACATGTATCAGCTATCTGGTGGGGACTTCTTAGCCTACCATCAGGTATTACATGTTTTGCAGTCCGTGAAGAGCTAAATCTGTTGGAAGCTGCACAGGTAGCCCATGCATTAGAGCACACGAAACAAAAATATTTTGAGGGCAGTAATAAAGCGGGTAGAATATTGCCCGAATGAACCAATCACTCAAATACAGGTGAACCAGAATCCCCTCCCATCAGGTGATTGGTTCATTCGGGCAAAGTCCGAAGGGAAGTGTTTACAAGCAATATGCCGGGTGATGGAAATGTTACAGTCACTCGGCTGGGCGATAAACTTGGCCAAGAGTCGCCTGGTGCCAACTCAGTCTCTGGACTACTGGGAGCACGATTTGATACCCGGGCCAGCAGGTTCTTTCTCACCCCAGAGAGGGGGAAAAGATTTAGTCACAGGTACTGCAGTTTTTACATCTGACAATTCCCAAGACCTGGGATTATCTACAGGTTCTGGGTTCTATGGCGCCAGGGGCGGATTGGCCTATTGGGGGATCGGGCATCCCACGGTGGGCCAGTCGCGCTAGTCACGTGGTCTGCCAAGCGCGGCCGTGACAGAGCCATGCTCGGCAGACCATGTGGTATCTCCTGGGCCGGCCTGGGTGGCGAATCCCTGGGCCGGTCTTCATCATGAATCTGCCACTGTATGGCGCCTACACTAGTTTAGTACCATGGGTATTTGCCTACCTGAGATCTCTGCAGTGGGACCTGCTGAACTAGTGGAGTCTGTTGTCGGAGGAGTATCAAAAGCCGTTACCATTACAGGAGGAATCCAGATCATGGTGGCTTTCTCATCACAGTTTGGAGAAAGGGGTGGACCTGGAGTTTCTGGACTAGGTGGTGGTGACCACGGAAGCCAACCTCACTGGTTAGGGGGCTGTCTGTCAAGGGCAGACGGCCCAGGGTCAGTGGTCACAGGTAGAAACAACCTGGTCAATCAATCGCTTGGAAACAAAGGTGGTACGCAGGGCACTGATGGTTGACCTTCCTCAGGTCCAAGGTCAAGTGGTATGAGTATTCTTAGACAATGCGACGAAGGTGGCATATATCAATCGCCAGGGCAGAATTACAAATTGCACTGTAGCTCTCAAGGCCCAGGAGCTTTTTATTTGCGCAGAAGGGCATCTGCAGGGAATTGTGGCATCACATGTGGCTGGAGTGGACAATGTGCAGGTGGACTACCTCAGCAGGCAACAGTTGGACCTGGGAGAATGGGAATTGTCAGGGGAAACCTTTGGCCTTATCCGAGCTCACTACGTAGAGCAACCCACAGCTGGCTCTAATGGTGATGTGATGCAATGCCAAGGTTCTTCAGTCGCAGATGGGAAGTCGGGGCTGAGGGCATTGACACCTTGGTTCTTCCATGGTCGGCAGGGACTCTGCAGTACCTGTTTCCTCCATGGCCATTAATAGACCATCTGTTGCGGCTCATTGAGAGGCACCCGGGAAGGGTGATTCTTGTTGCACAAGACTGGCTGTGGCGGCCGTATTTCGCAGATCTGATCAAGCTCGCCTGGACAGACCCCTCAGACTATCTCATCTGTCAGGGCTGTTGTGGCAAGGTTCTATCTTCTTAGATTGGGTGGATCACTTTTGTCTTGCGGCTTGGCTTTTGAGAGGTATTCTAGATCGAAAGGGTACTTGGAGCCGATAATCACCACTTTCCTTCAGGCCAGGAGTCCGTCCACTTCCATGGCATATATCAGAGTATGGAAGGTGTTTGAGGCATGGGGTAGGGAGGAAGACTTAGACCTGTTAAGGGTGGATATCCCTCATGTTTTAGCCTTTTTACAGCAGGGCTTGTCTAAGGGTCTGGCATATGATTCCCTGCACGTACAGATGACATCATTGGGGTGTCTCAGGTAAACTGCAAGGGAGGACTTTGGTGTTGTATCTGGATGTAGTCCAGTTTTTGAAGGAGGTCAAGGATTTGTGACTTCCGGTTTTCCAGAATGCGTCCAGCACGGAGCTTGAATTTGGTGCTTAAGGTGCTAGGTGGGTCTCCATTTGAATCATTACAGCGGGCATCACTAAAGGACCTCACCTTGAAAACAGTGTTTCTGGTGGCAATTTGTTCAGCCAGGCATGGAGCTGCAGACTTTTTCCTGTAGGGACCCCTTTTTGAGAATTTCAGATGCTGGGGTATCGTTGCGTACAGTATCCTCATTTTTGCCCAAGGTGGTTTCCTCGTTCCACCTTAACCAGACAGTGGAGCTCCCTGCATTTCCGAACTGGTCTTCTGCATCTCCAGAGGAGAGAGAGAGCTCCATTTGTTGGATATTTGATGGATGCTGTTGCAATACCTGAAAGTCACCAACAGCTTTAGGAGGTCGGATCACCTATATGTATTGTTTGGAGGACCAAGGAAGGGAAACAAAGTTTTGAAGGGCACAATTGCCCGCTGGTTGAAGGGAGCTATCTTTTCGAATAATATTTGCAATGGTTGCCTCATAAGTTGAGTGTCAGTTGGTGTCACGACAAGAGATCTGTAGAGCAGCAATATGGTTACCACTGTACACTTTCTCCCAACATTACCGATTGGATGTTTGCGCACTGGGGAAGCCGAGTCTTGGCGAGAGTGTGTTGAGAGCAGGTCTTTTGGTTGCCCGCTCAGGGCAGGGGTGCTTTGGTTATGTAGCAGTGCCTCAAAGTTTTTGTTTTCTGCCTCCATCTGCTGGTAGGGATGTAAAACCCGCTTGTCTGGACTGATCTGTAGTTCTTCAGGAATGAAAATTAGCAGGTAAGAACACATTTTCATTTAGGCCTGGTGAGTTACATAAAACAACATTTTGAGAATTTTATACACCTGATGGTGTAGAAAAGATTAGTCCATGAAGTTAGCATGGGGCACATTTAAAACTAATCGGAGAAAGTTCTTTTTTACTCAACGCACAATTAAACTCTGGAATTTGTTGCCAGAGGATGTGGTTAGTGCAGTTAGTGTAGCTGTGTTTAAAAAAGGATTGGATAAGTTCTTGGAGGAGAAGTCCATTACCTGCTATTAAGTTCACTTAGAGAATAGCCACTGCCATTAGCAACGGTTACATGGAATAGACTTAGTTTTTGGGTACTTGCCAGGTTCTTATGGCCTGGATTGGCCACTGTTGGAAACAGGATGCTGGGCTTGATGGACACTTGGTCTGACCCAGTATGGCATTTTCTTATGTTCCTCAGCTTCATCCTCCTGAGATCCAGTGATGTGCTCTAGTTAACTGTTTCTCTACCAACGGTCCATGGACTGGCACAGATCCTTGGCAGCATTTCTGCTGGTCCACAGAGTGAAGGTGATTGTAGGAGAACAAGGAGAAAGAAAGACCTGCTCTGCAACTGTACCCACTGCACTGCATCCTGCATCCCAGCCAGCAGATCCTCTTCCTAAGTCCCACCCTCACCCTGCAGGAGGACAAGGAGGAAGCAAGACCTGCTCTGCAGCTGCACCCACTGCACTGCATCCTTCATCCCAGCCACCTGATCCTCTTCCTAAGTCCCACCCTCACCCTGCAGGAGGACAAGGAGGAAGCAAGACCTGCACTGCAGCTACACCCACTGCACTGCATCCTTCATCCCAGCCACCTGATCCTCTTCCTAAGTCCCACCCTCACCCTGCAGGAGGACAAGGAGGAAGCAAGACCTGCTCTGCAACTGTACCCACTGCACTGCATCCTGCATCCCAGCCAGCAGATCCTCTTCCTAAGTCCCACCCTCACCCTGCAGGAGGACAAGGAGGAAGCAAGACCTGCTCTGCAGCTGCACCCACTGCATTGCATCCTTCATCCCAGCCACCTGATCCTCTTCCTAAGTCCCACCCTCAACCCTGCAGGAGGACAAGGAGGAAGCAAGACCTGCTCTGCAGCTGCACCCACCGCACTGCACCCTGCATCCCAGCCAGCAGATCCTCTTCCTAAGTCCCACCCTCACCCTGCAGGAGGAAGCAAGACCTGCTCTGCAGCTGCACCCAGTGCACTGCATCCTGCATCCCAGCCAGCAGATCCTCTTCCTAAGTCCCACCCTCACCCTGCAGGAGGAAGCAAGACCTGCTCTGCAGCTGCACCCAGTGCACTGCATCCTGCATCCCAGCCAGCAGATCCTCTTTCTAAGTCCCACCCTCACCCTGCAGGAGGACAAGGAGGAAGCAAGACCTGCTCTGCAGCTGCACCCACTGCACTGCATCCCAGCTAGCAGATCCTCTTCCTAACTCCCACCCTCACCCTGCAGGAGGACAAGGAGGAAGCAAGACCTGCTCTGCAGCTGCACCCAGTGCACTGCATCCCAGCCAGCAGATCCTCTTCCTAAGTCCCACCCTCAACCCTGCAGGAGGACAAGGAGGAAGCAAGACCTGCCTCTGCAGCTGCACCCAGTGCACTGCATCCCAGCCAGCAGATCCTCTTTCTAAGTCCCACCCTCACCCTGCAGGAGGACAAGGAGGAAGCAAGACCTGCTCTGCAGCTGCACCCAGTGCACTGCATCCCAGCCAGCAGATCCTCTTCCTAAGTCCCACCCTCAACCCTGCAGGAGGACAAGGAGGAAGCAAGACCTGCTCTGCAGCTGCACCCAGTGCACTGCATCCCAGCCAGCAGATCCTCTTTCTAAGTCCCACCCTCACCCTGCAGGAGGACAAGGAGGAAGCAAGACCTGCTCTGCAGCTGCACCCAGTGCACTGCATCCCAGCCAGCAGATCCTCTTCCTAAGTCCCACCCTCACCCTGCAGGAGGAAGCAAGACCTGCTCTGCAGCTGCACCCACTGCACTGCACCCTGCATCCCAGCCAGCAGATCCTCTTTCTAAGTCCCCACCCTCACCCTGCAGGAGGACAAGGAGGAAGCAAGACCTGCTCTGCAGCTGCACCCAGTGCACTGCATCCCAGCCAGCAGATCCTCTTTCTAAGTCCCACCCTCACCCTGCAGGAGGACAAGGAGGAAGCAAGACCTGCTCTGCAGTTGCACCCACTGCACTGCATCCCAGCTAGCAGATCCTCTTCCTAACTCCCACCCTCACCCTGCAGGAGGACAAGGAGGAAGCAAGACCTGCTCTGCAGCTGCACCCATTGCACTGCACCCTGCATCCCAGCCAGCAGATCCTCTTTCTAAGTCCCACCCTCACCCTGCAGGAGGACAAGGAGGAAGCAAGACCTGCTCTGCAGCTGCACCCAGTGCACTGCATCCTGCATCCCAGCCAGCAGATCCTCTTCCTAAGTCCCACCCTCACCCTGCAGGAGGAAGCAAGACCTGCTCTGCAGCTGCACCCACTGCACTGCACCCTGCATCCCAGCCAGCAGATCCTCTTCCTAAGTCCCACCCTCAACCCTGCAGGAGGACAAGGAGGAAGCAAGACCTGCATCCCAGCCAGCAGATCCTCTTCCTAAGTCCCACCCTCAGCCCTGCAGGAGGACAAGGAGGAAGCAAGACCTGCATCCCAGCCACCAGATCCTCTTCCTAAGTCCCTCCCTCACCCTGCAGGAGGACAAGGAGGAAGCAAGACCTGCTCTGCAGTTGCACCCACTGCACTGCATCCCAGCTAGCAGATCCTCTTCCTAACTCCCACCCTCACCCTGCAGGAGGACAAGGAGGAAGCAAGACCTGCTCTGCAGCTGCACCCATTGCACTGCACCCTGCATCCCAGCCAGCAGATCCTCTTCCTAAGTCCCACCCTCACCCTGCAGGAGGACAAGGAGGAAGCAAGACCTGCTCTGCAGTTGCACCCACTGCACTGCATCCCAGCTAGCAGATCCTCTTCCTAAGTCCCACCCTCACCCTGCAGGAGGAAGCAAGACCTGCTCTGCAGCTGCACCCCCTGCACTGCATCCTGCATCCCAGCCAGCAGATCCTCTTCCTAAGTCCCACCCTCACACTGCAGGAGGACAAGGAGGAAGCAAGACCTGCTCTGCAGCTGCACCCACTGCACTGCATCCTGCATCCCTCCCAGAGATCAGAACCAGCCTCAAAAGGAATAAAAAAGTCCAAAGCGAGGGGAGGCATTAATTTTAGTAGAGTTTCACAATGGGGAGAGAGAGAGAAGAAGAGGTTTTGTTTTTTTCCCAATCATAGGCTTTTTCTTTCTCCCTGTGGATAGTACTATTTGCTGGCTGGGAGAGAAGGAGGGGGACTTTTTAAGAGCAACTATTCCCCCTTCCTCAAAATAAAGTTAGTAAATTGACTAATTACCTCCTTAAAATGACACAGACCAGTTGCTGGGCTGATTTATGAAATTAAAGAGTGGGTGGAGCAGGGTGTATTTCCGCCAGCAGGAAAGTAGTTAGCCGGTCCCTGTCATTCAAAAGATTGAGAAACACTGATCTAGTTCATTCTGGAATGATGCAGAGAGAGGTGACATGGCTGCTGTACACTCCTATTCCCTCTCTAAATCCTGACTATTGTCACTGTCAATCTCCTCACATCAAGTAATGTCTGTCCTTTATTTTCTTATCCAGAGATCGCTGATTCCAGAAGTAGGCATGAGGAGACGCATCCTGAGGAACCCACAAAACATCTGGAGGTGACTAACACTGTATCAGGGGAAGAGGGAGGGGATACCTGCCCATGTTGTGACTGGGAGAGAAACAGCTGGGCTCAATGTAAACCAGAGGAGAGTCCAAGAAACCCAGCAGGAGACTCCACTGAGAATGTGACTCCCTGTGAGCAAAGTACTGATGATATCCCTCACACTAAGGAGCAACAGGAAACCCAGAAAACAGAAGAGTATGAGTGTAATGAATGTGGGAACTGCCTCGTGGATCAGAGCTCTCTAAAATCACACCAGAGACTGCTTGGAGGAGAGAGACCATATACATGTACAGACTGTGGTAAGATCTTCTATCAGGAACAGCAGCTCAAGGCGCACCAGAAATTCCACACTAACCAAGATAAATCATTCCCCTGTCCTGAGTGTGGAATAAAATTCCTTCAGAAAAAATACCTGGAAAAACACCAGAGAATGCACTTGGGGAAAACACCATTGCAGTCTCCTAAATGTGGGAAAGTCTTGAAGCTTAAGGAATCTCTAACAAAATATCTGAGTATTCAAAGTTCAGAGAGAGTTTTTCCCAGTAGTACATGTCGAGTAAGCTGCAGGTGGAAGCAATCTCTCAGACAATATCTGAGTATTCGCACTGGAGAGAGGCCCTTTCTTAGCACTAAACATGAGAGAAGCTTCAGGCTGAAACAGTATCTTACAAAATGCCTGAGAGTGCTTACTGGGATAAGGCCTTTTTCATGCAGTGAATGTGGAAAACGATTTGCAAATAAAGTAATATTAAAAGCTCACCAGAAGAATCATATGAGAGAGAAGCCATATGCATGTAATAAATGCAATCAAAGCTTCATTTTTTCATTGCAATTGAAAAACCACCAACAGAGTCACATAGGAAAAACAACTGCATGTACTGAGGGGGTTAAAACATAAAAAAACCCCACATGGGAGAAAAACGATTTACATGTGCTGCATGTGATAAAAGCTTTCATAGGGGATCAGAACTGAAAATGCATCAAATATCCCACACAAGAGAGAAACTGTACACACATATGGATTATGATAAAAGCTTCAGTGCTAGAACAAAACTGACAAGGCATCAAATAATCCTTATTAGAGAGAAACCTTACACATGTACAGAGTGTGATAAAAGTTTCAAAATGCAATCAGATCTGAAAAGGCATCAAAAGATCCACATGGGAGAGAAATTGTACACATGTACTGAGTGTGAAAAAGCCTTCACACAAAAATGCTACCTGAAAGTGCATCAAATGAGCCACTTGGCTGAAAAACCATACCCATGTACTGAGTGTGATAAAAGCTTCATAAGGAGATCAGAACTGAAAAGGCATCAAGTGATCCACACGGGAGAAAAACTATACAAATGTACTGAGTGTGAAAAAACCTTCACACAAAAATGTTCCCTGAAAGTGCATCAAATGATCCACTTGGCTGAAAAACCATACTCATGTTCTGAATGTGATAAAAGATTCATAAGGATTTCTGAACTGAAAAAGCATCAAGCGATCCACAATGGAAAGAGTCCATTCAAATGTAGTAAGTGTGATAAAAGCTTCAAAACAAGATCAGAACTGAGAAAACACCAAGTGATCCACAAGAAAGAAAAGCCATATAAATGTACTGAGTGTGATAAAATCTTCTATTGGAAATCAGAACTGAAAAGGCATCAAGTGAGCCACACGAAAGAGAAATCATACACATGTACTGAATGTGGTAAAAGCTCCAAAAGGAGTTCTGACCTGAAAAAGCATGAAGTTATTCACACAAAAGAGAAACCGTACATATGTATTGAATGTGATAAGAGCTTCAAAACAAAATCGGAACTGAAAAGTCATCAAGTTATCCACACTAGAGAGAGACCTTACACATGTACAGAGTGTGAAAAACGTTTCAAAAGGAGATCAGAACTGAAAAGGCATCTAATAATCCACACGGGAGAGAAACTGTACACATGTACTGAGTGTGAAAAAAACTTCACACAAAAATGTTACCTGAAAGTGCATCAAATGATCCACTTGGCTGAAAAACCATACACATGTTCTGAGTGTGATAAAAGCTTCATAAGGAGATCAGAATTGAATAGGCATCAAATGATCCACATGGGAGAGAAACTGTACACACCTACTGAGTGTGAAAAAACCTTCACACAGAAATCTTACCTGGAAGTGCATCAAATGAGCCACTTGGCTGAAAAATCATACTCATGTTCTGACTGTGATAAAAGCTTCATAAAGATTTCAGAATGGAAAAGGCATCAAGTGCTACACTCTGGAGAGAATCCATTTAAATGTATGAAGTGTGATAAAAACTTCAAAACAAGATCAAAACTGAAAAAGCATCACGTGAACCATACTGGAAAGAATCCATATAAATGTACTGAATGTAATAAAAGCTTTTATTGGAGATCAGAACTGGAAAGTCATCAAGTGATCCACACCAGAGAGACACCTTTCAAATGTCCTGACTGTGATAAAAGCTACAAAAGGCGTTCTGAACTGAAAAAGCATCAAGTGATTCATACGAAAGAGAAATGGTACACAGGTACTGAATGTGATAAGAGCTTGAAAAGTAAATCAGAACTGGAAAGTCATCAATTGTACCACACTAGAGAGAGAACCTACTCATGTACAGAGTGTGATAAAAGTTTCAAAAGGAGATCAGAACTGAAAAGGCATCAAATGATCCACACAGAAGAGAAATTGTACATATGTACTGAGTGTGAGAAAACTTTCACACAAAAATGTTATCTGAAAGTGCATCAAATGATCCACTTGGCTGAAAAACCATACCCATGTACTGAGTGTGATAAAAGCTTCATAAGGAGATCAGAACTGAAAAGGCATCAAGTGATCCATACAGGAGAGAAACTGTACACGTGTACTGAGTGTGAGAAAAGCTTCACACAAAAATGTTCTCTGAAAGTGCATCAAATGATCCACTTGGCTGAAAAACCATATTCATGTTCTGACTGTGATAAAAGCTTCATAAGGATTTCAGAACTGAAAAGGCATCAAGTGATCCACTCTGGAGAGAATCCTTTTAAATGTACTAAGTGTGATAAAAGCTTCAAAACAAGATCAAATCTGAAAAAGCATCAAGTGAACCATGCGGGAGATAATCCATATAAATGTACGGAATGTAATAAAAGCTTCTACTGGAGATCAGAACTGGAAAGTCATCAAGTGATCCACACAAGAGAGAAACCGTATACATGTACTGAGTGTGATAAAAGCTACAAAAGGTGTTCTGAACTGAAAAAACATCAAATGATTCATACGAAAGAGAAAAGGTACACGGGTACTGAATGTGATAAGAGCTTCAAAAGTAAATCAGAACTGGAAAGTCATCAATTGTACCATACTAGAGAGAGACCATACACGTGTACAGAGTGTGATAAAAGTTTCAAAAGGAGATCAGAACTGAAAAAGCATCAAATGATCCACAAGGGAGAGAAACTGTACACATGTACTGATTGTGAAAAATCCTTCACACAAAAATGTTACCTGAAAGTGCATCAAATGATCCACTTGGCTGAAAAACCATACCCATGTACTGAGTGTACTAAAAGCTTTATAAGGAGATCAGAATTGAAAAGGCATTACGTGATCCACACGGGAGAGAAACTGTACACATGTACTGACTGTAAAAAAACCTTCACACAAAAGTGTTCCCTGAAAGTGCATCAAATGATCCACTTGGCTCAAAAACCATACTCCTGTTCTGACTGTGATAAAAAATTCACAAGGATTTCAGAACTGAAAAGGCATCAAATGATCCACTCTGGAGAGAATCCATTTAAATGTACTAAGTGTGATAAAAGCTTCAAAACAAGATCAGAACAGAAAAAGCATCAAGTGATCCACAAGGGAGAGAACCCATATAAATGTACTGACTGTGATAAAATCTTCTATTGGAAATCAGAACTGAAAAGACATCAAGTGAGCCACATGAAAGAGAAATCATACACATGTACTGAGTGTGGTAAAAGCTCCAAAAGGAGTTCTGACCTGAAAAAGCATCAAGTGATTCACATGAAAGAGAAACCATACACATGTACTGATTGTGATAAGAGTTTCAAAACAAATTCAGAACTGAAAAGTCATCAAGTGATCCACACTAGAGAGAGACCATACACATGTAGAGAATGTGATAAAAGTTTTAAAAGGAGATCAGAACTGAAAAGGCATCAAATGATCCATATAGGAGAGAAACTGTACACATGTACTGAGTGTGCAAAAACCTTCACACAAAAATGTTACCTGAAAGTGCATCAAATGATCCACTTGGCTCAAAAACCATACTCCTGTTCTCACTGTGATAAAAGCTTCATAAGGCTTTCAGAACTAAAAAGGCATCAAGTGATCCACTCTGGAGAGAATCCATTTAAATGAACTAAGTGTGATAAAATCTTCTATTGGAAATTAGATCTGAAAAGGCATCAAGTGATCCACACGGGATTGAAACCATACATATGTACTGAATGTGATAAAAGCTTCTCTAGAAGATCAAACCTAAAACAGCATGAGATGACCCACACGGGAGAAAAGCTGTACATATGGACTGAGTGTGGTAAAAGCTTCCACCGGCTATTAGAATTGAGAATGCACCATATAAGCCATGCAGAAGAGAAATGATTTACTTCTACTGAGTATGATAAAAACTTCAGACAGAAATCAGACCCGGTATTGTACTAGAGGATCGATACTGATCCTTAAGTACCAAGAGATAAAAACAGAGACCAAATAAATGTGGCAGAAAGATACAGAAATATTCTCTGTTATATTGAGCACCATTGGGCTCATTAAGAAAAGTTTCATGTGCAACTTGATCTATTGCTTATAAAGATTACACCCTATGAACTCCAGGAAGTGGCTCTCTTTGGCACAATACAAGTACTAAGAAGGGCATCAGTAGTAAAGTGGCTTAAAAGTGAAGTTTATTCCTCTCCAGGTATGAGCAAAACAAACGCATTTGGAGACATTGCGGACTTCTGAAGACAAAAAAGAGGTAATGCCCTGTGTTTTCATGCCTCAAACCTTGAAGGAGAGATTGAAGAATCTAAATATGTACACCTTGGAGGAAAGAAGGTGCAGAGGTGACATGATACAGACTTTCAGATACTTGAAAGGTTTTAATGATCCAAAGCCGACAAACCTTTTCCGTCAGAAAAAAATCAGCAGAACCAGGGGTCACGATTTGAAGCTCCAGGGAGGAAGACTCAGAACCAATGTCAGGAAGTATTTCTTCACGGAGAGAGTGGTGGATGCCTGGAATGCCCTTCCTGAGGAAGTGGTGAAGACCAGACCTGTGAAGGACTTCAAAGGGGCGTGGGATAAACACTGTGGATCCATAAAGTCTAGAGGATGTGAATGAAGAGTGGGTGGCTCGCGGGAATGACGGCTACTACCTGGAGATAATACCCTTATTCAATAAACATACACACGGTTAATGCGACTCCAACATTGCTCTAAGCTTCAACGGCAAGAGGAAACGTGGAAAAAGATTTGCATTCACAAAAAAGTGGGGAGTAGCTTGCTTGTTACGGCGGTTACTACCCCAAACCAAATAAGCCTGATACTTCACTTTCAATGCATATTCAGCATAACCCTCTCTTCAACGGCAGTAGGAATGAAGAAAAGTGGATCTATATACAGACAACAACCAACAGGTCTGAATTATTTAGTCAGGGTAAACAAATAATTATTTAGTCGGGGTAAACAAATAAGCATGCTTATTGCGGCGGTTACTACCCCTAACTAATTAAGCTAGATATTTCACTTAGAGGCAGTTCCAACACTGCTCTCTACATTAATGGTGGGGGTGGAAGGGAAATAGAATCAAAAGTTTACTAAGAGCCAAGAGTAACAGATAAGTATGAGAAAAAAAAAAGTGCAAAACTTGCTGGGCAGACTGGATGGGCCGTTTGGTCTTCTTCTGCCATCATTTCTATGTTTCTATGAAGAGTTTCATAAAGTATGCCAAAAATAATAAGAAAGAGGAACAATAATAAGGAAAAGGAAACTGTAAGATGCTTTAGTAATAAAAATTAAGAAAAGAAGTGTGGAAGTGATGCCAGTCTAGAGCCCTTTAGAGCTGCTGCAGAAAGAGAAAATACAGAGGGGAGCTGGAGTAAAGTGCTAGCAGGAGTGGGAAGGAGAGGTGAGCTTAGACCTGAAGGGGAGAGATTGATAATCGCAGCACAGGTCAGCAGATTACAGAGAAGATGGTTACAGCCAGCACAGAATGAAAAGGTAAATCAGCTAAAAGCAGATTCAGTAAACCAGAGCTAGAAACAGTTTCACACCTCGCTGCTGGACGCCAAGTGTTGATGTCAGAAGTCCTGGATACATAGAAACATAGAAACATAGAAATGACGGCAGAAGAAGACCAACCGGTCCATCCAGTCTGCCCAGCAAGCTTCACACATTTGTTCTCATACTTAACTGTTTCTCTTGGCTCTTAGTAACCTTATGTTCTAATTCCCTTTTCACCCCCACCATTAATGTAGAGAGCAGTGCTGGAGCTGCTTCCAAGTGAAATATTAAGTTTGATTAGTTGGGTAAGCGGCAGCATAGCTCTCTGCCATGAAGCAGAGGGCAATGCTGGAAATGTGTGAAGTATCAGTTTTTTCTTTTCCCCTGTCATTGAAGCAAGGAGTCATGCCGGACATGCACCGAAAGTGAAGAATGCCTTGAAAGTCACATTAACTATCATCAAATATTGAAAAGCCTAATAATTGGTAATACCTATAAGCCCATGAACCCATCCCTGTTTTTTTTTCTTTTTTTCTTTTCTTTTTTTAATTGGGAGATGGATGCCCTTCATCCTTCTACTCTGTGAAGGTGGACACCTACCACCGGCCACTGGCATCCCGCTCCGTTAATGCCTCTGTGGCTACTGCCGCTCCATGCAGTGTTTTACTACCTGCTCTTTATATGCGTCCTCTAGAACTGATGGATCCCATCCCTGGGTTTTTTTATTATTTATTTAATTGGGAGATGACAGCCCTCCATCCTTCCGCTCCGTGAAGGTGGACACCTACCACTGGCCACTGGCATCCCGCTCCGTGAATGCCTCTGTGGCTACTGCCGCTCTGTGCAGTATTTTACTACCTGCTCTTTATATGGACACCTACCACTGGCCACTGGCATCCCGCTCCGTGAATGCCTCTGTGGCTACTGCCGCTCCGTGCAGTATTTTACTACCTGCTCTTTATATGTGTCCTCTAGACCTGATGGATCCCATCCCTGTTTTGTTTTTTGTTTTTGTTTTTTATTTAATTGGGAGATGACAGCCCTACATCCTTCCGCTCCATGAAGGTGGACACCTACCACTGGCCACTGGCATCCCGCTCCGTGAATGCCTCTGTAGCTACTGCCGCTCCGTGCAGTATTTTACTACCTGCTCTTTATATGCGTCCTCTGGACCTGATGGATCCACAATATTTATCCCATGCCCCTTTGAAGTGCTTCACAGTTTTGGACTTCACCACTTCCTCCGGAAGGGCATTCCAGGCATACAGAAAGGCATAGTAAGGTGTCTCGGCTCATCCCCTGGGAATTGTATAAACAGGAGAGCATCTCTGTACCAGAAAAGGACTGGGATCACAACCCTGAGGGAATGAAGAAGTTGTGATCACCTGGGACATCCCCATTCCAACAGACAAAAAGCTCAAAACCTGAAAAGCACCAGAACAGCATTGCTGCCGGACGTGTCAGTACAAAGGGACTATTCTGTGCACCATAGAGACAGAGAGAGGAGAACCTCGAGTATCAAATGATGTAATCCAAGACCAAGAAATGTGGCAGAAAGATCCAGAAATGTTCCCAAAGGTATTGGGAGTCACTGGCCTTCCAGCTCCATCTAGACATGCTGCATATACATATAACATCTTATGAGCCCCAGAAGGAAGCTCTCTTTTACACAATGCAAGTGTTATGAAGGGCACTAGCAATGAATTTGTGGCATTGAAGTCAGATTCAATGTACTTTGTCTGTGCAGTTTCTTAACTCACAAGCTAATTATTTTATTTGACTACCAGTGCAGTAAGGTAATATTAAGCTAATCCACCAGGAGTTAAAAAATGTACACGGACCAGAAAATGTGTGCACAGAAAAGGCTTAGCACACAGAAAACATGGTTTATGTGCACATATTTTATTTATTTATTTATTTTTAATTTTTATATACCGGAATTCCTGTATGCAATACAAATCAGTTCGGTTTACAAGTAACGAAAAGGTTGCCCTGGTCTGGGAGGTTAGACTGGGGTTTTTCATGCATAAATAAGATTTACGAGCATGAAAAATGCTTTCTGTACAGTTCTGCTGCTGCTGTCAGTCTGTCGTTGGTTGATGATAAAGTTGCTGCTACTCCTGCTTTTTTTTATTTTCCTGGCTGTGATTTGTTTTTTTTTTCCTCTTTGGAGCAGAGAGTGCTCAGCTGTGATGTCATCTGATTCTCTAGAGGAGGGAGTTCATATAGGGGAGAGACTAAACCACCAGTCTGTTCTGAGTAGGGAGGGGAGGGAGGAAAGGATCAGCCAATATGGCACTTTAGCCAAAGAAGATCTCACTTTCCTGTACTTTCTTGCCCCATCCTAGCCAGAGCAGGTATCACTGTCCTGCAGCACTCTAGCCAGAGAAGGTGTCTCTCTCTTGTACTTTCCTGTCCTATTCTAGTCAGTTGAGATCTCACTCTTGCATGCTTCTGCAGCACTCTAGCCAGAGGAGCTCTCACTCTTGCACATTCCTGGGGCACTCTAGCCAGAGGAGGTCTCGCTCTTGCATGCTCCTGCAGCACTCTAGCCAGAGGAGGTCTCACTCTTGCACATTCCTGGGGCACTCTAGCCAGAGGAGGGTCTCGCTCTTGCACACTCCTGCAGCATTCTAGCCAGAGGAGGTCTCGCTCTTGCATGCTCCTGCAGCACTCTAGCCAGAGGAGGTCTCACTCTTGCACATTCCTGGGGCACTCTAGCCAGAGGAGGTCTCACTCTTGCACATTCCTGGGGCACTCTAGCCAGAGGAGGTCTCACTCTTGCACACTGCTGCAGCACTCTAGCCAGAGGAGGTCTCACTCTTGCACATTCCTGGGGCACTCTAGCCAGAGGAGTTCTCACTCTTGCACATTCCTGGGGCACTCTAGCCAGAGGAGGTCTCACTCTTGCACATTCCTGGAGCACTCTAGCCAGAGGAGGTCTCACTCTTGCACATTCCTGCAGCACTCTAGCCAGAGGAGGTCTCACTCTTGCACATTCCTGCAGCACTCTAGCCAGAGGAAGTCTCGCTCTTGCACATTCCTGCAGCACTCTAGCCAGAGGAGGTCTCACTCTTGCACATGCCTGGGGCATTCTAGCCAGAGGACTTACTCTCTTGCACATGCCTGGGGCACTCTAGCCAGAGGACTTACTCTCTTGCACATGCCTGGGACACTAGTCTGAGGAGGTCTCACTCTTGCATATGCTTGGGGCGCTCTACTCGTCGGAGGTCTCAACTCTTGTACATTTCTGGGGCATTCTAGTCAGAAGAGGTCTCATTCTCGCATGCCCTGCAGCACTGTACCAGAGGAGGTCTCACTCTGCAATCTCATGCAGCACTCTAGACAGAATAGGTCTCATTCTCTTGCACATGCCTGGGGCACTCTAGATAGAGGAAGTCTTGCTGTTTTGCATATGCTGGGGCACTCTATAGTCAGAGAAGATCTCTCTTGCCCATTCCTGGGGCACTCTAGTCCGAGGGCTCACTTTCTTGCACTTTTCTGCTTCTAGCCATGCTCCCTAAATTGGGTGCCCGATGGAAATTTTAGAGCTGTGAGAGTCACTAGATTTGTAACTAAATTGTCCAAGAATAGCTAAATTATCTCCCTGTCTCCTTCACATTTCTAAAATCTCCTTTTGGTTCAAAGAGTCGCCAGATCTAGCTACAAAATCACAATTAGCAATATTGACATTCCCCACATCCTCAACGAGCTTTAAAAAAAAAAAAAAAAAAAAATCTTCTGTGATGTCATCATTATGCGTGCAGTGCAAGTCTCTTTTGCTTCCTGTGTGATGTCATCAGTCTGCGCCCAGCAGGAGGTGGAGCTGTTTTGCACTTTTGCAGCTGCTGAGAGTCCATTCTAAAGAAAACGAGACTCGTCTTCCATCGCTAAGCTCCAATTCTCAGTTTTACTCGTTCCCTCTAACAGAAAGAGATAAACACTAAGCTCTTCCCCAGCCCGAGAAGGAGCCCCCGATAGATTTCTAATTCTGAAAGCAACAGCAGAGAGGAAAATGCCTGCAGGAGCTTCTGCTCAGGTAGGAGATTGCCCCCAGCTTCCTGCCTTCTCTATATGAATACTAAAAAGAAGAAATGCCAGGCAGGGTCAGAGCAGTGGACCACTGAGCCCAGCATTCTGTCTCCACTAGGTGATCGGGATGTAGCCAGCAAAATACAAAAGTCTGTTTTATGTTGTTCTGTGGAAGAAATAAGAGATGGAGAAACTAATGAGTGTTTAGTTCCAAGGGCACACAAACTTATTTATTATCTTTGGGGCTGCTCCGATGGCTTGTACTCTGTCTCAGAGGGGGATTCTTTCTGTGGGGGGCAATTTCTCGCTTATGGCCCAGGCAGTGGCTGTGTTGCTCTCAGCTGCTGTATCCAAGGGGTGAGATGCTGGGACAGATCAAGCAGAAGAAGGCACTGGGTGTTAAATTATAATTTTACTGATTTGTTAAAAGTCAAATTAAAATTCATTTTATCCATAAGTATGAAGTTACAGTTGAATTCTGGTACAGAGATGTGCTTTTCTCCTGAGTAGGTACCCTTTGTTCAGACCTCTAAGCAGAGCTCCCCATGGTGATAGTTGAATGCACAAAAGCTCTCCCATTGACACACCGGGAATGCTAGTTGAGGGGTCCCCCCGAAAACAGTCCTACTCGAGTCTCACACTCATTCTCGAACACCCACCCCTGTGTCCTGGTCCCAACTAGGTGGAGATCCAGATGGATGTCTCCAGGTCTTACTTTGTCTCCTTAGTTGTTTAAATGGTGACTCCTCATGTTGAAAAGTCTTTAAATTCAGGTCCCTGCTATACCAGCCTGGCTCCCAGTGAGAATCACTTTGAATGCATATACAGTGTTGCTCCCAGCTTCTATGGCAGGGGGAAATGTGGAAAACAATGGTTTACATTCAGACAACAACCAACAAGGACTAAATTTAATAATCTGGGTAAACAAATAAGCGTGGGGGTAGCTTGCTTATTACGGCGGTTACTACCCGAAACCAATTAAGCCTGATACATCACTTTGAAAGCATATACAGCGTTGCTCTCTGCTTAAACAGCAGGGGAAAATGTAGAAAAGAGGATTTACATTCAGACAACATCCAACAAGGCAATGATCTGTGCAGTCAGGGTAAACAAGCATCAGGGTAACTTGCTTGATGCGGCGGTTACTACCCTTAACCATAAGCCTTATGCTCACCTTTGATGCAACTCCAACATTACTCTCTGCATCAATGACAGGGGATGGCAGGAAATTTGAATCAAACAGCAGCAAGGGCCCTGAATTTGGTGGTTGATGAATCAGAGAAGTATGGGAAAATAAGTGGAAGCTTGCTGGGCAGACAGGATGGGCCGATTGGTCTTTTTCTGCCGTCATTTCTGTGTTTCTATGTTAAGAATGGGGGGCTAAAAAACCTCAAAAACAGAGACATTTCTTCACTGAAGACAAAATCTTCCTTGACTGGGTGTTTTGATGTCACAGATGCTTTCCTCATTCACAGGGTGAATGAGCTCACTGATCTTCATCCCTTATTTATTTTATTTATCAGATTTTTATATTCCACTTTTCAAGGTGGATTACGTTCAGATACTGTGCTTATTTCTCTGTCCCCAGAGGGGGACAGACAATCTAAGTTTGTACCTAAGGTAATGGAGGGTAAAGTGACTTGCCCAAGGTCACAAGGAGGGGCAATGGGATTTGAACCCTGGTCTCCCTGGTTCAAAACCAGCTGCTCTACCCACTAGGCGGCTTACTCCTTTGACTGGCCAATGAGGATGATCTTCCCCAAAGAAGCAAGTTTTAAACACAGTCCCTTCTCAAAATAGATATCTTCTGGCTATCAGACCTCTAACACTGCCAAGCCTGACACAGGTGCTTGCCTCATTCAGGGAGGGAATGGGCTCAGGGGTCCTCTGCCTTGGAACAGGAGGCCCACAGGGGTTCTGACAAAAGTCTATCTTACTGCAACCAAAACCGAAAAGAGCCACTGGCAGGAAGTGCACGGTGGAGGTCCTCTTCAAAAGGTAAAAGCTTGATGAGGCAGGGAGGCCTGACTAGGAAGGAGAAAACAGACGTCTTTCTTGCTCTGTGTCTTATCAAACTCTAACCACCAGCTACACCTCGAATGACAAAATGGCTGGGTTAAAAAGGAAGTGAAGCATCCAATCCAGAACCTCCAGGTTGGGAGGGGCCAAAAGGGATGGATGGCTCATGATGAAATATCCAAACCTGGGACCTAGGGACAATTAGTGGTGACTGGGGGCGGAGGTCGTCCGGCCACATACGTATTTATGGACCTGTCCCACAGTGTTGTCTTTTTTTCACTTTCCTTCATGTCATTCCAGTGTCTCCCTTTAGTCTGCTTCCAGCCAACCAGTCCCTCCTCGCTCATTAATCTCCTTCCTCTCCTCTCTCTCTCTTGCCTGCTCACTCTCCCTATCCTGCCGTATAGCCTTCCTCTCATTTACTCCTCCAGCTCCCCAGTAAGTCCTCCCTGCTTTATTAGCTGCTACTTAATATTTCTAAAGTGCTGCACGAAATTTGCAGCACTGTACAAACATGCAAAAAGTCAGTCAGACCCTGCTGCATAGAGCTTACAATCTAATAAGACAAACATACAGGATAAGGGACTGCTGCTCCTGTGCCCCCCCCACCACCACCATGTCTGCTAAATCCACGCGTCTTCCTTTACTGTGAGCCACTGTTGTTAGCTACTTCTGGCAGGGCCAGGCAGGAGAGACTGGCGGCAGTAAGAAATAACCGATGGAAGCTGGCCTGTGGAGTTCTTACTCGGAGCAATGGGACCAACAGCAGCACAGAGGAAGAGCATCTGCAGTAGTGGTAGGAAGTGGGGCAAAGATCAGTCACACGGCTGCAGGCGTTGTGGGAAAAGCCATTACAGAGTGATATATTGGAAAAAGTGTGGGGGTATCGCGAAATACAGACATAAAAATGCTAAGGAGGTGGCAGCCTAGGAACTGCTTCCTGTGTGAAAAGGTGAAGTCTGGGAGCCGACAGATAGAAGGCAAGAGGATCAATGAGTGCTGAAGCTGATATTTTAAGGAAATGTATATATAGCTCAGTTTCTTTAAAATAAGCCTTCCTCTCCCAGTCTTATCATGGAACCCTTCACTGTATCTAATAAAGGTTAAAGAAACTACTACTGGGGATGATTATAACTGCCCACATATTATCATGCTATGCCTTTAATATCCTGTAATTACTAATCTTCAGAAGGATAGCCGAGTTAAGTCTGGTGTGGCAAACAATGACAGTCTGTAAGGTGCCACCCGACTCCTGTCGTCCTTTTTTTTTTTTTTTTAAATCTTTATTTAACACAAGAAAGAGACATTTACAAGTAAACGCTTGATGTACATTGTAAGCATATCTTTCAAATGTATAATGCCATGACTTTTTTTATATATATATAATTATCTGATCTTCATTTTCCTTCTTACTCCAAGTTATTGTTTCCCTGTTACATGTAACTGCTTTTCTGCACTATTGTTCAAATTGTAAAGTTTATTTTAATTGCACCCCTGTTTCTTGTGAACCTGCATGATGGGACTATCGTCTTGAATGTTGGTATATAAAAAAAACTTAAATAAATAAATAAATAAATGATGGTTGATTGTACATTAACCGTAAACATAATTAACAACATCTGGCTGTGCATGTGGTGGCAGGTTATAATAAATGCTTTTAATATACCACTCCTGCGTACATTTTTTAGTTTTTGGTGGGTTTTTTTTACACCATTCACACTAACCATTCATACCCTAATTCTCACATCCGCACTTGAATCATTCTTCCAGTCAAACCGGCTGAGCTCTGATGTCTTCTCCAAACAATGCGTGCAAAGCGCTTATTGTTCATTAGTGAATATGACAAGTCACGTGGTGAGTTGTGGTTGGAGCGTATATGTTAGACGTACACGCATTACCAGTCACTGGGGTAGTGACTGATTAAAAGTGACTGGCGGAGGGTTTCTGGCAATTGAGCGTGCGTCAAGTCCCAAAGCTTTAAGTACTCCCGTGATACCTTACGATTAGTACATGTGACATCCGATCTCTCAACTTGCATCCAATCCGCCAGCTTCCGGAACCACATAAGGGGCGTGGGACTGAGAGGCTTAATCCAGTTAACGAGGATACACGCTTTGGCCAAACAGGTCACCGTATGCATGTATTTCACGACGGCTTTCGTAGCGACAGATAGCCATTGCGTGGAGCCTAGCAATATAAAATCTCCAGTGAGAGGTGGTTTTTGCTGGATGGAGCCTTCTATGACTTGGAACATTGCACTCCAAAAGGGGAATACAGAAGGGCAAAACACGAAATTATGTCGCATTGTGCCTCTATCTCTGTGGCCCTTCAGACCTGTATCTGTAGTGGAAATGTGCATCTTGCAGGCACATACATTATCTATATGCAGTTTATGTAACGACTTAAATTGCATTTCCTGAATCTTGACATCCACTGCTGTGGAAAAGACATATCCAAAATATTTTAATATGTCCTTTTGGGATACCAAATGTCCCAGTAGGTTCGACCATGATTTGGCTGTTGGTGCACAGAGATGTTCAGTCTCTTTGCTAAATCGCAGTTTATAGCAAAATGACAATGAGTTATAATCTTTTTTTACCTTAGCAAATATGTTAATAACAGATATTGGGCCAAAAAGATTTGTGGGTGCAAGACAGTGGGGTAGATTTTAAAAGCCTTGCGTGCCGGCGTGCGCAAAGCCCCGGGACGTGCGTAAGTCCCGGGGCTTTGCTCGGGGGGGGCGTGGCGGCAGTCAGTGGGCGGGGCCGGAGGTGTGACGGTGGTCTGGGGGTGGGGCCGAGTGCTCCGGCACAGCGGCCTGTGCCGGGGCAGGGAGCCAGAGGCAGGCGTAACTCAACGAAAAAAGGTAGGGGAGGGGGATTTAGTTAGGGCTGGGGGGGGGATTAGATAGGGGAAGGGAGGGAAAGGTGGGGGTGACAAAAGAAAAGTTGCCTCGGAGGGAACGGAGGCAGGCTGCGTGGCTTGGCGCGCGCAGGCTGCCATTTTTACACAGCCTTGCACGCGCCGAACCTGGTTTTAAAAGATACTCACGGCTACGCACGTATCTTTTAAAATCCGGCGTACTTTGGTTCGCGTGCGCATACTTTTTAAAAATCTGCCCCCAGTGTGCGCAGCAGATAGTGTCTCGCTTCCAAAAAAATATAGAATGCTTAGGTGGTATTTGAAATTGGGGAGCTCAATTGATCGAAAGAAATGACTGTTTGGCTGGTTACACAGTATAAGTCCTCCAAAGATATTACGCCATTTGATGCCCATTTTTTTTTTTTGAATCTTTTTTATTAGGATTTTCATAATCAAACAACTTTCCAATTTACCTTGAACAGTGCAAGAAATGAAACTTTAACCCCCATAACCCCTTATTTCCCCCCCCCCCCCTTACCCCCCTTCCTCTGCAGCAGGACAAACAAACAGTAACATTTACAAAGACAAAGGTATCTCCCTCCATTTGAGTATCTACTAATTAGATGCTAGGCGCGTATTCTCCTGGTATTGATGTCTGGTGAGTTTTTGAATAATGTCTCTCTTGGAAGCTGGGAGTGACCACCAAAACTTATTCCATATGGAGAGGCACTCAGTCCGTTTCACCAATTTCTGCGTAGACGCCGTCCTAAGTTCGTGCTGACATAAAGTTCGAGTCTACCTTGCCACTGCTCCCTCGTAGGTCTCCTCCGTTGAGATCCACCTCGACAAAATAGCTTGAACAGCTACGAGCAGGGCTTTATGCAGAAACTGTTGATCATATTCTGACAGTGTTTGAAGTGAGTCATTTGCAAATGCAACAGACACAGTGTAAGATCCTTAGGTATCTGAATTCCCCAAATCCTTCCCAACCGTTCCAGTACCTCCTCCCAAAACAAAACCAGCGTGTCACACTCCCACAAACTGTGTAAATATGTACCCTTATGAGTCTGACATTTAATACACAAATCGGAATCAGCTAATTTGGGGTATATATATGCAATGCAGAATTTTGAACCTCATTTCGCATAGAATCACATTTTCTGACAACTTATAACTACTCTGCAAGAGGTGCATAATTAGACGGTAGTGATAAGTAAATATCAGCATGAACGACCCATTTATTTTGTATAGAAACCACCGCTGAAGTGAACTTCAACTCTTTTAAGGCTCGAGAGAACACAGAGCAAGAATGTCGTTTTTTACATCCTGGATCTATGACATTATCTAAATTTTCCCAATGAGCCCTATTTATCTGAAGCCCTGGGACACATAGTGCCTGATCTGCAAATAGGCATAGAAATCATGGTTATGTATCTCATACACTTCCTGGAGTTCCGTAAAGCTCCATAATATCCCTGTCCTGGGAGCATCTAGCTGGTATACGTTTTTCAGGCCCTTCATTCCCCAAGCCCGGAACACCGAACTCGAGATCCCTGGTATAAATTGGGGGTTTCCCCTCAGCGGAATATGTGGAGTCAAACATGTCCCCATTTTCAGTTTATTTAAGCATAAGAAACGCCAGGCTTTCCTACCCGAACATAGGATCATACTCCTTTTACAATGTGCTGGTACCAGTGATCCCGGCAGTTGTATAAGGGCGGCACCATTCCATTAGGAATTCAAGTGGTGTGTATAGGCCTGTCCCATCCAACCAGTCTCGAATATGTCGTAATAAGCATGCAAGATTATAATCTCTCCAGCTCGGGCATCCCAAACCTCCTTGATTTCTTTCTAGCCGTGAGGTATCAAGGGAGAGCCTAGCTTTGCGTCCCCTCCAAAGGAACTTCCGCACTATCTTCTTAATACTGTTTATATCTCCCGAGGTTAGCCAAAGTGGGATCTGTTGCAGAATGTAAAGCCACCGCAGCAGTTCTAGCATCTTTAATAAGGCTATTCTCCCTGTCAAGGACAACGGTAGGTTCTCCCACATTTTAAGTTTGTTAGTCAACATTTGATGCCCATTTTTCAAATATCTGGTGGTTCAGTCCTGGTAAGAACGCCGGATTTCCAGTCAAACTCATCAGTTTAGTGCCGAAAGGATTTACCATTGAACTCACGGCAAAAGTACTGCCAAGCCAGTCTAAGTGGTTTTATTAAAATATGATTTCTAATAACCGCAGGGAGATCAACCCTTCGACTGTGTAACACATTTATAGGTTTCAGGGGGCTCACAATATCTGTTATTAATTCTGGGACTTCAAACTTCTACTGTGCACGATACCATTCCCAACAAAAACGCAGCTGGCAGGCCGTGTTGTAGAAATAGAAATGTGGCAGTTTCAAGCCTCCATATTTTTTTGACAACATAAGTCCCGTACTTTATAGCTCACGCGGGCTTTCTTTCCTCGCCACGGAACTAGGATCAGCGCTGTACGTATCTGCAAGTAATCGGAGCGCCTAAGCCATACTGGAAGCATTTGCAGTTTGTAGAGCAATTTCGGCAAAAGGGCCATCTTGAATAGGGCGCTTCTACCAAGCAATGACAGGGGTAGGTCCTTCCAGATTGTCACTTGCTCCCTCCCGCATGCTTTCTATCAAAGTAGAGATATTCATATCATACAATTGAGAGAGATCTCGCGGGATCTGCAGCCCCAAATATTTGGAAGACCTTTTGGACCATGATAGAGGAAAGACGCCTTGCCATGTCGCTTATAATGAGGGTGATATAGGCAGTGCTTCGGATGTAGAAAAATGTGTTTTCAAGCCAGCGAACTGCCCGAACTGCTCGATAAGATTCATTAGTGCTGGTAGGGCAGTAGGGGGATTTCTTAAAAAGAGGTGCATGTCATCAGCAAATGAACCCATTTTATACTTTTTTGACCCTGGATGAAAGCCCTGAATATCCAGGGATTCTTTTATTTTGATAATCAGTGGCTCTACTGTCAGGATGTATAATATTTGTCCTTGTAATTTAATTTATATAGGGCAAACAACGCGTCCCATTCGTTGTCGTATTATTGAGCACCGGAGCCGCATTAAGGCACTACGTGAACATGCCCCTTTAGTAAGTCATTGGGTTGAAAGTAATCACACTGTGGAAGAAATTCGGTTCTTTGTGATTAAACAAGTCACTCTTCAGCATGGGGTAGACTTGTCTTTGATGTTAAGAAAGATTGAACAGCGATTCATTTACAGTTGGCGTACAATTGCCCCGGCAGGATTAAATGGACCAATAGAGTGGAGTGCATTTTATTAACAGATGTAATTTAGTATTGCCCTTGCAACATTTGTGATAATTGGCTTCGGTTGTTAAAAGATAATTGAATTGATTGTCGAAATGGCTATTGTTTCCTCTATATAAAGTTTTTGGATATGCTGGTAGTTCACATTTCAGCGGGTGACGACGTGTTTCGTCACTTCCGATTAACGTGAGTATCGGAAACCTTTCGTTTTGTGATGTAGGTAATCCTGTGGTTAACGGTAAGCGTTATTTTCAATTTAATGGTAACCCTCTGTTTATATTGTTGCAGAATATGTTTTCTTGAGATTGTAGGTCGGCGGTTCCATAATAGATGTGTAAACATGTGAAGTTTTAAAGGCATCATAATAGTTAAAGGGAACGCCGCGCTACACAGATGTTTGAAAAACGTGTTCAGTAAACAGAAGGGAACGCTGTATTGGATGAACTTTAAAGGACGTTTTGAGTCATATATATGACAAGTTTTCTATCTTTAGGTAGGTATGGCCTTTTAATAAATCAGATCTGAGTTTTCACTCAGGTGTTCAGTATAGGGTTAGGAGAAAAATTGTGTGATTTGATCATAAATAGATTTATTATACTTTATGGTTTAAAAATTAGGGGAAGGGAAATGACGTATTGTAGTTTGTAAGGTTTTGGGAATAGGGTTAAACTAGTTTTTATTTTTGGGTACTTATAAAACTTGCTTTCAATTTAGTGTAATTTATTGATAGCTGTTTACATGTGTTTTTCAGTGTATCAGCATATTTAAAATATATGAATAACATCAGTCCCTGAGGAAGCCCCTAACGATAGGGGTGAAACGAAGAGATCTTGTATCATCTTTTGTCAGACATACGAACGAACAAATGATCCTGGTCACGAAAATATGTGACATATGTAATTATTAATTGATTAATCTATAAGCATTTGTGAAATTAATTTACAATAAGAATTCATGCTAATGTTTGAAATTTGCATCTCAAAAAAACATATTTTTTAACTTGTGGGTATGAATGTGTGAGTGTGCTAGCTTAGTTTTATTGTCTATGTAGGTTTACATGTGTGATATTTTTGAATAAATTTTGTATGTTTTATATATACAGTTTGGCTCTCTTATATTTGTGTGAATTCATGACAGGATGTATAGTAGGGCAGACAATGGGCATCCTTGACTTGTACCACTTTCTAGGGAAAACAACTCAGATAATTCACCATTTATGTTTATACAGGCAGTGGGCATCATATACAATAGTTTGAGCCATGCTATAAATGTTGATGGAAAACCATCATATAGATCATATAGTCCCATTGGACGTCATCGAACGCTTTCTCAGCATCTAAGCTAGCAATTAAGCCATCAGGATTTTCTAAGGACCATAGCTTACGTATATTAGTAACTCCATTCCTGTTCTTTACAAAGCCAGCCTGGTCTGGAGCAATGAGATCAGGAGCAATTATTGGCTAATATTGAGGCTAAGATTTTAATATCCACATTAATCAGTGAAATGGGCCTATAGGAGCCTGCCTGTGTTAAGTCTTTGCCTGGCTGCCTGCCTGTGTTAAGTCTCATTTCTGGAGACCAGCAGCCTTTTTGGACCCAGGTCTGATATAGATTTTGCAAGGGGGTGACTACGTCCTCTTTCAGGAATTTATAAAATTCCGCCCCAAAGCCATCCAACCCCAGTGCCTTTGCCAGAGACGGCCGAGGAATTGCATATGATATTTCCGAGGTAGGGATGGGATTCGCTAATCTTTGAGGCCAACCTCTGAGATCTGTGGGAGCTGTAAATCCGCAAAAGAATTTTTTTGGGCGTTTTTATCTGTTTCCTTTTTGGAATATAATGTTTGTAAAACTTAAGCATTATTGCCGTGATGTTGGCTTGGGAGGTTTGAATGTTTCCACTAGAGTCAACCATATTCGTAATGAAGTGTTTAGGTTTGATGTTTTTGATTAACCGTGCTAACAGTTTGCCGGCCTTATTGCCTTGCCTAAAAGATTGGGTTTTAAATTGGAGAATGTGCTGCACCTCCCTTTGATATAGAAAGTGATTAAGTGTTTTGTAACCAAAGTTATTTCATCTTGCAGCGAGTTAGCCAAACTAGCGATATGCTTTTTTTTTTTTTTTAAGTCTCTGAGTCGACGTTGTAATGAGAGTATCTCTTGATCTCGGAGTTTATTTTTATGAGCTACATACGCTATTATTTGTCCTCGTAGTACAGCTTTAGCAGCGTTCCAGTAGGTATCACTTGCAACATCTGCTTCAGGATTGAATTCAGCATATTCTTCCCATTTATTTTGTAGGGATGTGACAAACTCTGTATCATGGTAAAGTAGGCGAAAGCCTCCACTGGTAGGGAGTTTTGGGCCGTGTCAGGATAGCTAAATCTATAGATATGTGCACATGGTCTGAAACCGCTAGAAGATCAATACTGGCATCTCGAAGCTTAGGGAGCATATATCAGTTGAGATTAGGAAAAAATCTATCCTTGAATAGGAATTATGGACCTTTGAGTAATATGTAAAATCTAATTCTGTTGGATGGAGAACTCGCCAAGCATCTATCAGTTGGAGCTCTTTCGTTAAAAAATATATCCCCTCTGTGCCTCTGCCGGGGGTTCCAGTTCTAATTGGGTTAGTATCTAATTTAGGGTCCAGCGGCAGGTTGAAATCTCCTCCCAGTATTACTTTATGCTGAAGATGGTGGCCTATTTCAGAGGTCAGACCCACAAAGAATTCGAGGCCACAGACATTAGGGGCATAAATATTGCACAACAGAATTTTCTGTTGGTCAATAGTGCCGCATAGGATTATGAAGCTACCATTTTAATCTTTTTCTTGGTGTTCCAAGACAAATGGACAATCCTTATGGATTACGATGGCAACTCCCCTACTTTTTGTAGAGTAGGATGCATAATAGCATTGACCTACCCAATCTTGTTTTAATTTTCCATGCTCCTTGTCATTCAAATGGGTTTCTTGCAAGGACCCTATTTGTGTTTTTGCCCTCTTTAAATGGTCCAAAATCTTTTTCGTTTAATAGGGGAATGTAATCCCCGCACATTGAGGGATACTAATTTCAGATCAGTTCAGCATTGCTACGCCAACGTAGTAAGCAGTGATAAGGTCTTGAAACCCCGCCCAGCCTCGAGGGTCCCAGTTCTAAACACATTATCAAGTACTTTTACATTATTTTTCCTAGAGTAAGACATCACAGCCAGTCAAACAACACCCGCACTCTGTCGATTATTTCTTGTTCTACATTTTACTACATTCATTCCCTCAGGCATACTTACGCTCTGAATCATACATTCAGTCACACAACACATCCACACCAAAAACCTTGCTCCTAATGCACATCCTCCCCAATTTGGTTCTGATCCGCTTCCTTCTGGGTGAAGATATGTCCGTCGGGCTTGCCCATTATAAAGCGATCTGTTGCAGACCAGTAGTTCGCAATCGGGTATAGACTGGAGGATTCGCTGTCCCATCGTTCCAGGGGGGCTTTGAATTGCTTTTAGTAACCATCACCACTGGTCACCCGGTCAGTGTTGGCTCTCAATAATTACTGGAATAGGAGGGAGAGCTGTCGCTATGCAATATGGAAAGTTGTAAAGCGTAACAGTCAATCGATCCAAATACTATTCTCAGCTATTTCGAGCTGCCTTTGGTTCACCGTGAGCAATAGGTCCTTCCTTCTTTCTGTTAGAAACGCTGCTGCGATGCCTACCATGAGTGGCAGGAAGGAAGGCCTTTAATGGGACGAATAGGCCCCAGTCCATTGCGTTTCCATTGTTTAGATTCAAATGGCGCAGGAGTTTAGGAATCCTGTTGGGCATGATTCTCGGAATATAATGATGCCATGAATTTTAGCGCTGATTCTTTAGATAAACATGTAGTCGTTTTCCCAGCGTGGGTAATTTTTAACTTGGCGGGATATTGCAGAGTGAATCTGATTCCTTTTTTATAACGTGCTGCACATATGCCTGAGAGGGCCCGTCGGTCCTCTGAGACTTTTGCTGAATAGTCATTGAACAGGAGGATCCGGGAATCTTCATATTTTAGGGGTTCTTGGCAAAGTTCAATATCCTAACTATCACCGGCCTCGGTTTAGTAGTGTTTTGGTTGGCTGTCCCCAATCGGTGGCTCTTTCCACTACCACCGGTTCCGTCGTCAAAGATAGGCCCAAAGTTTCTGGCAGCCACACTTGGACTAGCGGCACTAGACCGGGATCTTTCACCGATTCCGGGACGCCAAGGTTACGTAAATTGTTTTGCCATCCTCTATTCTCTTGATCTACGAGTTGATCTTTCAAGACCGCATTTTCTTTCTTTAAGGCTTGCAATTCTATCTCTGTACATCCATATGTGTTTCCTGTGTCACCATTCGGGACTCTAGTTCTTTGATTCTACGATTATGTGTCTCAAAAGATTCTTTTCTTTCGTCTGTTGACGATTGCAATTTGATTAATTTGTCTTCCAAAAGCGCTGATCCATGTTTGGAAATTTCTTTAATTAAATCAGCTTTGAGCTCTTGCATCGATTTTTCAAACTCCGACGCCATTTGCAAATCTCCAGCCTTTATCTTATCCTGCGTTTGTCATTGCGGTCTCGTCGTCATTCCTTCTCGCACCTCTCATTAGTCACGCTGCTGGTGGTCACTTGCCGTTTGTGAGAATTTTTCACAAATAACAACAAAATCGAGGTGCTCAAGGGGCAGCCCGAGCAGAGTTCTTCAGGTTCCCAACTTCACAGCTGCATGACGTCACCGGACGTCCCTCCTGTCATTCTTTATTAAGTTAGTGGTTCAAAAAGGGAGAGCTTCATAATGACAGGTATTAAACATTGCAATCCTGCCCTCTCTGTACAAACACTGCTGCAGGTTTGTAACCTGGGATACTGCAGTCAGCTCTGACTCTGATGGGACCCTGAGCATACCCGAGACACAGAAGAGGCAATTTGGGACCCTCCTGGGTGTGAGAAGAGAGAACAGGAGTCCCACAAAGAGAGATTCTGTGTCCCATGTTCTGGGTGTCACTGGTTTCCGGTTGCAGTAGTCCTGCTCCTGGACTGTGTGTTATGTGACTGTGAATTATATACACCAGGAAGCTCCCTCCTACCCTTCTGAGCCCTGGTACTGGGAGATGTAATGCAGAAGGTGCTGAGTGTTTCTGGTTTGTGTTTCAGGTCCCAGTAACCTTTCAGGACATCGCTGTCTATTTCTCCCAGGAGGAGTGGGAGGATTTAGAAGAATGGCAGAAGGAGCTTTACAAGGAGGTGATGAAGGAGAATTATCAGATGCTCAGCTCACTAGGTAAGGAGAGACGTTTTTAAGAAATTCATATTTTTAGGAGGGGAAAACAGAATGTTATTTGATTATTGAGTGAAGTTCAGCTTTCTGCATTGCCAGGGGCTGGGAATTCTACAGAGGCAGCATTCATTGCCCCAGTGGAGGACACAGAGTCGTCATTGCTCAGAGGTGACACCTAATGGTTGGATTCATATTCCATGATTGCAGGGCTCTGGAAGGTGCCTTGACATCTGCCCCCTCCCCTTCCAGCCCAGGGCCATCATTGCAATGAGCAGGCTCAGCGTTTTGGGAGGAATGTAAAATGGGGGGAGAAATTCCCAGGTAGCTGGGAATGAAAAATAAAGGTACCAGAACCAATGCTGGATCTGAATGAACTGGAAGTATAAAGCAGCAGGAGAAAACCACCAGGTCACAAGAAGAAAGAAAGGAAAAGTATTTCTTAGCAATTGTGTGAAAGAGGACGTCGATGGGGATAAATGACAGGAGGTATGAGGGAAAATATTTCTTAGTAATTACAATGATGAAGAGGAGGGGATGGGGATAAATGAGGGAGGGGAGGTGGGAGAGGAGTGTAACAGGATAGAAAGGGAAAGTATTTCTTAGTAATTGTAGTGAGGAAGAGGAGGGGATGGGGATAAATGAGGGAGGAGAGGTGGGAGAGGAGTGTAACAGGATAGAAAGGGAAAGTATTTCTTAGTAATTGTAGTGAGGAAGAGGAAGGGATGGGGATAAATGAGGGAGGGAGGTGGGAGAGGAGTGTAACAGGATAGAAAGGGAAAGTATTTCTTAGTAATTGTAGTGAGGAAGAGGAGGGGGATGGGGATAAATGAGGGAGGGGAGGTGGGCGAGGAGTGTAACAGGATAGAAAGGGAAAGTATTTCTTAGTAATTGTAGTGAGGAAGAGGAGGGGGGATGGGGATAAATGAGGGAGGGGAGGTAGGCGAGGAGTGTAACAGGATAGAAAGGGAAAGTATTTCTTAGTAATTGTGAGGAAGAGGAGGGGGATGGGGATAAATGAGGGGAGGGGAGTGTAACAGGATAGAAAGGGAAAGTATTTCTTAGTAATTGTAGTGAGGAAGAGGAGGGGGAGGGAGATAAATGAGGGAGGGGAGGTGGGAAAGGAGTGTAACAGGATAGAAAGGGAAAGTATTTCTTAGTAATTGTAGTGAGGAAGAGGAGAGGATGGGGATAAATGAGGGAGGGGAGGTGGGGGAGGAGTGTAACAGGATAGAAAGGGAAAGTATTTCTTAGTAATTGTAGTGAGGAAGAGGAGGGGATGGGGATAAATGAGGGAGGGGAGTGTAACAGGATGGAAAGGGAAAGTATTTCTTAGTAATTGTGAGGAAGAGGAGGGGGATGGGGATAAATGAGGGAGGGGAGTGTAACAGGATAGAAAGGGAAAGTATTTCTTAGTAATTGTAGTGAGGAAGAGCTTTCCTTGCATAAAGCCTCTTGTTTTTTCCCCGTGATGGAGGCCATTCAAGAATTGATTGATCTTGAGTGGGGCACCCCTGAGGCTAATTTCAAAGGGAGTCAGATTTTGGAAGGCCTGTACCCTCTGGATCCAGTCGTAAGAGAGCACTTATGTTGTCCTAAGGTGGATGCACTTGTGTGTGCAGTCTCCAAGTGGACCACTATTCCTGTGGAAGGAGGTGCAGCCTTGATGGATGTTCATGATAAAACGATTGATAGTATCCTTAAGGAAGCCTTTGAAGCCGTAGCAATGACTGCAGATTGATTCTTGTTGTCCCCTGGTGGCTCTTATTTGCTTCTCTCCCAGGAGGTCGATGATTCTGGGGTAAATTCCAGGGCAGTTATGGAACCAGCTGCTGCCTTTTTGGCACATTGTGGGCTGTGATTTGGTCTGCAACTCAGCCAGACTGGATGGCTTCGATAGTGGCGGCCAGGCGTCAATTATGGTTGAGAAATTGGTTGGCCGATGTGATTTCAAAGGCTGATCTCACCAAGTTGCCCTTTCAAGGCTCGCTTTTGTTTGGCAGCAAATTGGAGAAACTGGCCAGTAAGTGGGGAGAATCTTCGGTTCCTCGTTTGCCGGAAGATAAGTATCAGGTGCAGAGCTCCCCCAACATGAGAGGTCGTGCTAGGGGATCCAAGCGTTTTGATCCTATAGAGGAGCGACCTTTCAAAGGACTTGATCTTTTGGTAGGTCTCAGGCCTTTTGTCCCCGTCAACCCAGAAGAGGTGCAGGCTCGTATAGTGGAACTTCCTGAACCTCCCAATGAAGTTTTGCCGACCTTCCCCTGGGAACAGGAGATAGGGAGACGCCTCTCTCTCTTATCAGAGGTCGGTTGAAATCACATCGGATCAGTGGGTCCTGGAGGTGATACGAGAAGGGTATGCAATAGAGTTTCGCATTGTTCCATGCTACGTGTTCATGGAGTCTCCCTGCCACTCCCCGCAAAAGAAGTGGGCAGTGGAGGGTACATTGGCAAGTCTCCTTAGTCTGAAGGCTGTGGTCCCTGTGCCCACGTCGCAAGAAAACACGGGGCGATATTCCATTTATTTCATTGTGCCAAAGAAGGAGGGCTCCTTTCGTCCCATCCTGGGTCTCAAAGGCGTCAACTGTCATCTGCAAGTGAAGCGTTTTCGAATGGAGACCTTATGCTCAGTGATCATGGCCATTCAGTTGGGAGAATTTCTGACCCCTGTGGATCTGTCCAAGGCGTATCTTCCCATTCCCATCCAACTAGAACATCAACGCTTCCTGCGGTTCACCTTTCTGGGATGCCATTATCAGTTTCGGGCACTGCCCTTTGGTCTGGCCACCGCTCCCAGAACTTTTCCAAGGTAATGGTGGTGGTTGCGGCAGAGTTGAGAGAGGATGGAATCCTGGTACACCCATATTTGGACGACTGGCTGATTTGTGCCAAGTCGCTGGAAGAGAGCCGCCTGGTGACTCGCAAGCCGATTTCTCTGTTGCGGGAGCTCAGCTGGTTGGTGAACCTAGCCAAGAGCAGTCTTCAGCCTACTCAGTCGTTGGAATACCTGGGGGTTTGGTTCGACACGAAGCAGGGCAAGGTGTTCCTGCCAGAAGTTCTAATTCAGAAGTTGCTAGCTCAATTCCATCTGTTGTTGAACACTCTGATTCTGTGTGGTCTTGACTTAATGGCAGCGACCCTGGAAGTGGTACCATGGATGAGGGCGCATATGCATCCTCTTCAGCACTTCCTGCTATCTCGGTGGAATCCGCAGTCCCAGGACTATTCGATGCGGCTCCATCTGCCGATGGAGGTCTCCTCTCAACTGCAGTGGTGGCTGCAGGCAGATCATCTACGGAAGGGAGTTTCCCTATCCCCGCCGGACTGGCTAGTTCTGATGACAGATGCGAGTCTCCTGGGATGGGGAGCTCACTGTTAGGAACTGACAGCGCAAGGGCACTGGAATGCAGAAGAGTCTCTCTGGAACATCAATCAGCTGGAAGCCAGGGCGGTCCAGTTGGCATGTTTACAGTTTGGCGTCAAGCTGCAGGTTCAGTCGGTCTGAGTAATGTCGGACAATGCAACGACTGTGGCCTACATCAATCGGCAGGGAGGTACCAAGAGCCAGCAAGTGTTGCAGGAAATAGCTCAACTTGTGGAGTGGGCAGAAGTACATCTCCAGATGATATCAGCCTCAGATATTGAAGGCAAAGAAGACGTAAGAGCAGACTTTCTCAGCAGAGAGAGTCTAGACCCAGGAGAGTGGGCATTGTCAGACAAAGTGTTTCAGCTGATTTGGGATTGCTGGGGTCTCTTGTTCCTAGACCTGTTGGTGACCTCGCACAATGCGAAAGTTCTGTGATTCTTCAGCCGCAGAAGAGATCCAGAGTCATTGTGGATCGATGCCCTAGTGCAGGAGTGGCCGGAAGACAAGTTGCTGAATGCCTTTCCTCCATGGCCCATGTTGGGCAGACTGATTCGAAGAATTGAATGCCACAGAGGGATGGTGCTCTTGGTAGCTCCAGACTGGCCCAGGAATCCATGGTATGCGGATCTGCGGAGGCTCCTGGTGGAGTTGCCTCTTTGACTTCCAGCACACAGGACCCTGTTGTGGCAGGGACCTGTCCTTCACGAAGATCTGACTCGATTTTGTCTTACGGTATGGCCCTTGAAAGGACTCGCTTGCTGAAACGTGGATCCTCTGTGGCAGTGATCTCCACCTTGCTAAGAGCTAGAAAGTTCTCCACTTCCTTGGCCTATGTGCAGGTTTGGAGAGCGTTTGAGGCCTGGTATGAGGATCGAGGTACTCTTCCTTTCCTTGGTCAGGATTCTGCTTATTTTGGAATTTTTGCAGGCTGGCTTGAATAAAGGCTTGGCTTTCAGTTCCTTAAAGGTACAGGTAGCGGCTCTCACCTGTTTCAGGGGGTCAGGTAAATGGTGGATCCTTGTCGGCTCATCCTGATGTGGCCCATTTTCTGAAAGAAGTGAAATTGCTGCCTCCTTTGCAGTTTCCGGTTCCCCTATGGAGTCTTAATTTGGTTTTGGAGTTTCTGGCAGGCCCTACATTTAGACCACTATGTACTCTGTCCTTGTAGTTGCTGACCTTGAAGGTGTTTCTTGTGGCAATTTGTTCTGTGCGTAGGGTTTTCGAACCGCAGGCCTTGTCCTGCTGGGAGCCATTTCTCCAGGGCAGTCCAGCTGCGTACTGTTCCTTCCTTTTTACCAAAGTTTTACTTGAATCAATCCATCTTTCTGCCGTCTCTGGACAGAGAGGGAGATGCAGAGGTGCATCGTCTGTTGCGACCCTTGGATGTCAAGAGACGTATTGACAGGTAACTGGAAGTTATGCGGAAATCGGATCGCCTGTTTGTTCTGCATGGCGAGGCCGGCTAGACAGGGAGAGCCGGCCTCGTGAGCTACGATAGCTCGCTGGATTAAGGAGGCCGTGTCTGTGGATGCTGAGCAGCCATTGCCTAGTCAGATTAGGGCTCATTCCACTAGGGCTCAGGCAGTGTCATGGGCAGAGGTTAGACCGTTGTCTCCCATCGACATTTGCCGAGCTGCGATGTGGTCTGGATGTGCAGGCCCGGGAGGATGCGGCCTTTATGCGTGTGGTTTTGACTGGAGCGCGGGCAGCCTCCCACCCTCTTCGGGAGTAGCTTGGGTACATCCCACTGGTTCTGGATTCATCTGACCGGATGCTAAGAAATGAGAAATTACTACGTACCTGATAATTTCCTTATCTTCAGGACAGTCAGATGAATCCAGCTTCCTTCCCTCGGCTGCCAGATGATCCTTCTGTGTGCTGACGTTTTACAGGGCTTACTGGTCCCTAGCTTAGTGTTATTACTTTCTTTTCTGAGCTCAGTGTTGCCTGTTGGCTGAGTATTGAAATGGTTATCTGTTTTTTAATCAAGTCTTTTGCTAGTCTGTCCACTGTTGCTTTTGACGAGAATACTGGCGGGCCGAGGTCACTGCCGGGCTATATGTACTGTGACGTCTGCTGGCAGAGGTGCATAACCCACTTCTCCTGGATTCATCTGACTGAAGACAAGGAAATTCTCAGGTAAGTAGTCATTTCTCATTTTACCAGCAGTCTTGAGAGTATCAGAATTACCCTCCTTCCTTTGGCTTAGATAATGCCAACCATTTTATTACAGGTTTGCTTTACTCTGAGGGATTACTGTAGTAACTTTAGTAGCCAGGCAAAACATTTCTTACTAGGAAACGTGACAGCGGGATCTTAGCAGATTAAAGAATTAGCAACATTATGACATGACCCTAGCCTGGACTTGCATAGGAAGGTGGTAAAGAAGCCGAGCTGACTAATCCACTGACCAGAGCTGTTTCTCACCCCTGCTGTGACCTCTGACCAGGCTTCTCCCTTTGGAATCTCTGAGGCTGCATCTCGTGCTCTGATTGTCTCCACTCTCCTCCGGTCTCCTGAAATGCCTCCTGCTAAAAGGGAGCTCACCCTGTCACTTGCGAGCCGCGGAGCGGGTTCTCAGCACACTGCTGAGGGTTGTTTCAGCTTCTCTGGGATGGTCAGCGACCCATTGCTTTCACTCCCTGCTGTTTGCAAGGGCTTACTAATGTATTACCTATGCATTACATTGAGAATTGGATCAAGGATGAACGCTTGATGTGATTTTCTTGGATTTCAGCAAAGCTTTTGATACGGTCCGACGTAGGAGGCTCAGGAATAAAATGAGAAGCTTGGGACTTGACACCAAGGTGGTGGCGTGGATTACAAACTGTTTGACTGACCAGAGACAGCGTGTAAGGGGACACGGAACCCCACGCTGAAGAGAGAGCCGTGTTAAGCGGAGTGCCACAGGGATAGGTATTAAGACCTGTTCAATGTCTTCGTGAGCGACATTGCGGAAGGGATAGAAGGTAAAGTTTGTCTATTTGCAGATGATACTAAGATCTGCAACAGAGTGGACACGTCGGAAGGCATAGAGAGAATGAAAAGTGATTTAAGAAAGCTTGAAGAGTAGTGAAAGATTTGGCAGCTGGGATTCAGTGCCAAGAAGTGCAGAGTCCTGCATCTGGGATGCGGTAATCCAAAAGAGCTGTATGTGATGGGGGGTGAAGGGCTGTTGTACACGGAGCAAGAGAGGGACCTTGGGGTGATTGTGTCTGATGATCTGAAGATGGTGAAGCAACGTGACAAGGCGATAGCTAAAGCCAGAAGAATGCAGGGCTGCATAGAGAGAGAAATAACCAGTAAGGAAAAGGAGGTGATAATGCACTTGTACAGGTCCTTGGTGAGGCCTCACCTGGAGTACTGTGTTCGGTTCTGGAGACCGTATCTCAAAAAGGATAGAGACAGGATGGAGGCGGTCCAGAGAAGGGCGACCAAAATATTGTGGGGTCAGCATCGGAAGACTTATGAGGAGAGGTTGAAGGATCTTAATATCTATACTCTGGAAGAGAAGGGGGTACGGGGGATATGATACAGACCTTCAGAAACCTGAAAGGTTTTAATGAAGCAGAAACTTTGAACCTTTTCCATTAGAAAGAAATCAGTAGAACTAGGGGTCATGAAATTAAACTCCAGGAGGGTGACTCTTCATGGAGAGATTGATGGATGCCTGGAATGCCAGGAGGGTGACTCTTCATGGAGAGATTAATGGATGCCTGGAATGCCAGGAGGGTGACTCTTCATGGAGAGATTGATGGATGCCTGGAATGCCCTCCCGGAGGAGACAGTGAAGAAAAAAAACAGTAAATGGGTTCAAAAAGGCATGGGATAAACACTGTGGATCCTTAAAGCCTAGAGTTGGAAATTAAGAAACAAGGGGTATCCAGCATGGAGTGGCAACTACTCCCGCTAACAGAAGGCTTGGGCAGTTAGCTTACATGATTTTGACGCAACCTGCACAAAGCAGCAGTTACTACCCTTAACAGAAACAAGGGGGTAACATGCACGGAGCGGCAGTTACTACACTTAACAGAAACATGGGGGTAAACTGCATGGAGCGGCAGCTACTACCCTTAACAGAAACATGGGGGTAACCTGCACGGAGTGGCAGTTACTACCCTTACCAGAATGCATAGAGGTAACCTGCATGGAGCGGCAGTTACTACCCTTGACAGAAACATGGGGGTAACCTGCATGGAGCGGCAGTTACTACCCTTGACAGAAACATGGGAGTAACCTGGATGGAGCAGCAGTTACTACCCTTAACAGAAACGTGGGAGTAACCTGCATGGAGCGGCAGTTACTACCCTTAACAGAAACATGGGAGTAACCTGAATGGAGCGGCAGTTACTACCCTTAACAGAAACATGGGAGTAACCTGCATGGAGCGGCAGTTACTACCCTTACCAGAATGCATAGAGGTAACCTGCATGGAGCGGCAGTTACTACCCTTGACAGAAACATGGGGGTAACCTGCATGGAGCGGCAGTTACTACCCTTGACAGAAACATGGGAGTAACCTGCATGGAGCGGCAGTTACTACCCTTGACAGAAACATGGGGTAACCTGCATGGAGCGGCAGTTACTACCCTTGACAGAAACGTGGGGGTAACCTGCATGGAGCGGCAGTTACTACCCTTAACAGAAACATGGGAGTAACCTGCATGGAGCGGCAGTTACTACCCTTGACAGAAACATGGGTAACCTGCATGGAGCGGCAGTTACTACCCTTAACAGAAACATGGGAGTAACCTGCATGGAGCGGCAGTTACTACCCTTGACAGAAACATGGGGGTAACCTGCACGGAGCGGCAGTTACTACCCTTAACAGAAACATGGGAGTAACCTGCATGGAGCGGCAGTTACTACCCTTGACAGAAACATGGGGGTAACCTGCACGGAGCGGCAGTTACTACCCTTAACAGAAACATGGGAGTAACCTGCATGGAGCGGCAGTTACTACCCTTGACAGAAACGTGGGGGTAACCTGCACGGAGTGGCAGTTACTACCCTTAACAGAAACATGGGAGTAACCTGCACGGAGCGGCAGTTACTACCCTTAACAGAAACATGGGAGTAACCTGCATGGAGCAGCAGTTACTACCCTTAACAGAAACATGGGGTAACATGCACGGAGCGGCAGTTACTACCCTTGACAGAAACATGGGGTAACCTGCTGTTAAGTGGAATCCCAGACCCTTAGCAGAACACATGGAAGTAACCTGGATGGAGCGTCATTTACTACCCTTAACAGAAACCTAGGGGTAACCTGCATGGAGCGAGATTATTACTCCTAACGGAAAGCATTGGGGTAACCTGGACGGAGCGGCAGTTTCTACCATAAGAAAATGGGTGGACCATTTGGTCTTTTTCCTGCCGTTATTACTATGTTACTCTATATTATTGTGTGAGTTAATGCATACTAAGGTGAATGCACAATTAAAAGTCTGATTGGCTCATCTCTCGAGTGCTTCAAGTATTCTTTGTCTCCTTCTCCTGGTTCAGCTTCAGGCCAGGCTGGGACTAAGCAGCTGGCAGCGTCCGGCCCTGATTAGCCTGAGTCCTGTAAACCGGGGGCTCAGGGATGTTCTCTCTTTCACAGACACACAGCACCCGGTGTCCTTATGTTTTCTCTGCGCTTGGAGAGTCTTCGTGGTTGGCGCGGCTCTGTGAATCGGATAAGCTGCGCGCATTCACATCTTGACTAGAAAAGTCTCTCATCTCTTGCTCTCTGCGGCCGGATGCAAACAGGCCAATGTCCATTTTGCCAACGGCCGAGAATCCATCTTAGCCACATCTACAGTTGGTAAGAATTTGGGGTCTCCATACAATACTTGAAACCAGAAAGACTTCATAAAATTTACCCCCATCTTAAATCTGATGGCAGTTACGTGAGGGAGAGGGCTCCTTGTTTCATATCTGGTGGGCTTGTCCCCAGATCCAGAAGTTTTGGGATATGATTGTTTTTAATCTAATAAATAGTGAAGGTCCGGATACCCAAAAGACCCTGAATGTTTTCTGTTAAGTATTCCAATACCAAATGGGCCTACATCTCTCCAGATTTTAATTTTGCAAATATTCCTTGAGGCAGGAGTGTCCTCGGTGGCACATTGGAAACAACCGGAGCTCCCTTCACTTCTGCAGGTTCATCAACGCCTTCATAAGATTTTTTTTTCAGGGAAAATTGACTGCGATACGCCAGAATTCACTTGAGAAGTTTAATAGCGAATGGCAGCCTTGTATGAACTGGTCACAGCCTAATTCCTCGTGAATCAGTACGGCTTTATCTATCTCTTTTCCATCGGTTAGACTATGTAAGGTTATATTTATATGTTGTTTAGTGCTCGACGAGGCATCGGTCCCAGGACTGGAGGGGGAGGAACGAGTGGCAGGGTGTGTATTGCTTTATATTGCTTTGTTACTTTTATTCTGTTCCATCTTGGGCAGTTTGAAAGATTTGCGCCTTTACTATTGTACCACTGTAGTGTGTGAATAAACTTTAAAGTACAAAACGAGAATCTTCCACAGATGAAGTTGGTGCGAGAGCTCTTGAGACCCCCACAGGCCCCTTCGTCAGGTGCGAGCTCAGAGACTCCAGGGAACCCTCACCCCGGTAGGATTTCTGTGAGGCGGAGAGGCTGGAAATCTGGCTCTGCACGTTCGGAGGGAATTTCATGTAGAAATAGCTGGGACACGTGGAAGTAGCACGCACGTGGGCACAGGCTGTTTTGTAAACGTCGAGAGTACGCGTGTGGTTTTTGGTTTCCTGTCTCCATTTTACTGGGGGATGAAAGAGCTGAGAAGTTGCCATTTTGTACACATTGCCTGCGCTTTTACCCTGCTGACGCCTGCACGTGAGATCCGAATTGTCTGTTGCCGGCGGTTACTGGCTGGGAGATCTGGGTGAAGTGTTAGAGGGTTTGGGTGAACTGGTGCAGGTGTTGTGGAACCGGTGATTCCAAGTATTTTCAAACCGGTACACGCGCCCGCGTTAAAATATCCCGGCCTCCGCATTTAATTCTGGGTGTTTACCCATGCAGCGCCTGAGTTGTTTCACGGGTAAATAATACACGCGCGTGTTCGTAGGAGAGAGAAGGTCTGCATGCTCTTGCACTGGAAATATTTGCACGTTCTGAAATGTAAGCTTGCTTGCTTCTGGAGCAGAAGTATGTGCTGTTTACACTTCTGTGCAATACTGACATTAATCTCCACGCGTCGTCTTAAGGACACACAGGCTGTACCACGGAGAGGTTTGGGAGTTAGGCTTCCTGTGTACAGTGAACTCTCTTCATACGTGTCCCGAGCTGGAGGCACAGACGCTTACTGTGTTTCCTCTTTGTTTGCAGATTAAAAGAGATAAATGTTCTTGAGATACTTACACAGCAGCTTTTTTCAGTTTAGGACCTCCACACTATCACCGTCACCCCTGACCCTGCCTGACTCTGGTCTCCCTCACCAGTCCCCTCAGTATCTGCCCCTAACCTGCTCAATTTCTGTCACTCTTGTGCTTTCTTCTACCTCTGGTCGGCTCTCTCAGGCCTTCCCTGCCCTCTCAGTAAAGAAATATTTCCTCCTGATTCCTCTTGAGTCTCCCTCCTCCTATCTCTGTGCCCAGAGCCTTTTTCTATAGGAAATGCTCCATTCTTGTACACTGGTGCAGCCCATCTTTCCCTTCTTCATATTTTAGTTCATTGCAAGCCTTCTCCATAAATTAACCAATAATATTTTTCCGAGTGACTGTGAGAAACCTAATGCGGCTTTCTTACCTCAGGAACAGGCTCCCCGACCACCACCCCTGAGATTATCTCCCACATTGAACGAGGGGAAGAGCCGTACGTCAGGGATGAGCCGGGATCAGAGGAAGGAGGAACTGGGAGAAGCAGCTGCTCAGGTGAGTGCGGGAATAAGAGGGACCGGGGTAAAACTGCTGAGCTGGAGAGTGGAAGTGCAGAGACCCCTTCACAAGCTCCTCTGCAGATCTCTGTAATCACTCACAGGGTTTCCGTGACAGGCATTGGCTGTGTCTGGGTCATTTATTCATATTCAGATACCAAAAGGAGTAGAGTATGTGATTTACCTAATATGATCTGTCCCCAGATCATTTTTTCTCTGTGCTTAAAAGTAAGTGCAAAATCCAAACTTCTACATGAGCTGTTCCCCTGACAATTTTATAACACAATTTATGTGCATAAAACTTTGTTTCTTCTTCATCCAGTCAGGCCAGACCATACAAATGAGTTTTCCATGCCAGCCAGCAGATGGAGACAGAGATTACAGGCTCGCTGATGTCACTTCATGTACACTCCTGTGCTGCCGGTATTCTCTGTCTCCAGCAGATGGTGGACGTGCATCCTGTGCTGTGGGTAATGGCTTGTTAAGCTGAAGCAGGAAATGAATTGCTGGAGGCTTCAGAACTGACAAATTTGTCTCTGTCCCTGAGTTGAGCAAGGTCCTTGGTGGTACCAATTAAAAAAAAAAAAAAAAAAAGGTTGAAGCTCCTGGCTCCTGAGGAGACGGCTTGGTGCTCCCTCCCTCAGTTGAGGACTGATGGGATCCTTCCTTCTCCTTCTCCTTCCCTCCTCTCCCCACCCCCTCCACCTTATCTGCCAGCTTCTCCTCCCTTACTGGTTTGTTTTGTTTTTTTTAATTTATAATTTTTATTGGTTTAAACATTAGCAAACAAATCAATGTAAAATGTTGGTATGGAAACAAACCATAGCACGAATACTGAACAATAATAATAACAATATTGAAATCCCCCCCCCCCCCCTGGTCCCCCATCCCCCCATGAGCTCACTGAGTCGCATTTATAGAAAGAACTCTGATCGTCCCTATTGGGTAAGTGTCAGAAAGAGAGTAAGTATATATATATATATATATATAAACCACGCAATCCGGTCCCAAAGTACATGTGACACTCCTGTATGGCAGCCGCTTTCTCCCATTGCAGATGTGGTGTCCATATTGCCCTGAACAGAGATGTCATGTGATGTAGTTCCACCGTCACTGCAGCCATCCTGCAAAAGCGATGACCTTTTTTTGTGGTACGACACTCAGGGTTGGGATGTCGGTCTGTTTCCAACACTTTGCAATGGCCAAGCTGGGTGCAATAAAAACTTGTTTTTTCCAAAGATTATGCACATGATCACATGTGAGAAAGCGAGCCAACGTGCCCACACTTACGCCAGCAATAGTTCACTGACTTGAGGGTATCTGCGATGCAAGGCGTGTGGCGTTATGTACCAGCCTGTGATCACTTTATAGCAATTCTCTGGCAGCGCAGCAGAGGTCGGACATTTCCGTGCCGGCATGGACATCTGCGCCCCGTCCTCTGCCCTTACGGGGAGTCCCAGATCTTTTTCCCACCCAGCAGTGGGCGGAGGTTGATGCATCTCAGGGCTCAACAGCCTAGCATAACGTTTGGATACCATGCCCCCCTTTTTTTTTTTTTTTTATCTCTATCCTCACACAGAAGCGCAAATAGTGTTTTCCCCTTGTCTTAGGGAGGATACAATGTCGGGTGTTCTCAAAAAAATGTATAATTTGGGAACCTGCAAGGATGACAATTGATGAATTGGTTGCATCTCTTTCCACGGCATTACAGACCCCCCTGCTGATAACCTGCTCTGTCTTTGTTATACCTTTATTGTGCCGCTCCCTAAAAGTCTGGTTAAGGGTAAGCAGCTGGGAATCGGGTGCGATAAAAGAGGCGTGCGGAATCGAAATGTGCCCCTGCTGCCCACTGGTCGAATTTTCCATTTGGGCCGTCGTTTCACAGCGGTGGCCAGCGGCAATGGGCAATCTGCTCGTTGACAGCCGGGCGCTGCGAGGTTGCCACACCAAGGCAGCTGTTCCTCCAAAGTCCCCCAATGCTTCGCTGACGCCTGTCTGGGCACATCTGGAATCGCTGCGAGTTGCGCTGAGGCGTGGTTACCCGTTCCAGGTTCGGTACACCCAGCCCCCCCCCCCCTCCATCCCTTGGTTGGTATAGCAAGCGCCGAGATAGCCTGAGGGGGGCGCCTGCGCCAGATGAAATCAAATGGAATTTTTTTTTTGCCACAAATGCAGTACAGCGGAGCTTAAGAAAGCCGGTAAAGTGAGGAACAAATACAGGAGCCTGGGCAGCACGTTCATCTTTACCATGGCAATGCATCCAAACCAGCAAAACTGTTCCCTCTCCCACTTTTGAATGTCCCTCTGGATGGGCCTGAAGCCAATGGCTTGTTGTTAAGCTGAAAGAGATCACTCGCCTCCGGTCCGATGTGCACACCGAGATGTTTCATTGAATTTGAGGCTAATTTGAAGGGGTATTGTGTCTCAGCTCCTGTACCACTGCCTGGCCAGCGGATATATTGAGAAGTTCAGATGTATCCAAGTTAATCCTGAAACCGGATCCTGCGCTGAGAGCCTGCATCTCGGCGGTTGCACCTTGGAGGGATGCCTCGGGGTTTGGGATAGGCAGTAAAATGTCGTCTGCAAAGAGGGAGATTTTTAGATGTAGAGTTACCCAGCCGTATCCCCTCAATCTGATCAGAGTCCCTGACCTTCGTAGCGAAAGGCTCCAGAAAAAGGGCAGATAATAGAGGGGACAGCGGGCAGCCCCTGTCTCATCCCTCTTTGAACTGGAAATGGGTCACCGTGCCCCCCATTAACCTTAATCCGAGCTGCCAGATCCTGATAAAGACTTTTTACCCATTGGAGAAACATCGCACCAAATCTCAGCTTTTCCAAAGTGGCAAATAAAAAATCCCAGTGGACTGAGTCGAATGCTTTTTCAGCGTCGATAGCTAACAGCACAAGTGGTACGTTTTCTTTTTTAGCCCACCGTAGAATATCAGTGACTTGGCGCACATTCTCCGCTGCCATTCTCTGTGGTATAAATCCAACTTGATCCCTATTCACTAACGGGCTGATACAGTACAGTGCGCTCTGGCAACCCTCTATTGGAAGCGCGTTTTCAACGCGCTAGCTTTACCCCTTACTCAGTAAGGGGCCGAAAACGCATGTCCAACCCCCCCAACCTAATAGCGCCTGCAACATGCAAATGAATGTTGATGGCCCTATTAGTTATTCCCACGCGATTCAGTAAGTAAAATCTGCAGCCAAGCCGCACATTTTGCTTTCAGAAATTAGCGCCTACCCAAAGGTAGGCGCTAATTTCTTCAGGCACCGGGAAGGTGCACAGAAAAGCAGTAAAAACTGCTTTTCTGTGCACCCTCCGACTTAATATCATGGCAATATTAAGTCGGAGGTCCCGAAAGTTACCAAAAGTAAAAAAATAAAAATAAAAATTTGAAGTCGTCCCGCGGCTCACGAGGCGAAAACCAGACGCTCAATTTTGCCAGTTTCCGAGCACGTGGCTGTCAGCGGGCTCCAGAATCGACGCCGGCAAAATTGAGCGTCGGCTGTCAAACCCGCTGACAGCCGCTGCTCCTGTCCAAAAAGAGACGCTAGGGACACGCTAGTGTCCCTAGCGTCTCTTTTTGGACAAAAGGAGGTGCTAGTGTCCCTAGCGCCTCCTTTTGTCTGTTTTTACCGCCGGGCGTAATTTGAATAGTGAATCGCGCGCACAGGAGAGTGGTAGATTTGTTTTAGTGAAGGCTTCTTTTGCCTCTGCCAGATTTTTAACTCTGTATGTGGTACCATCAATGGTAAACATGAGGCCAAAAGGAAATGTCCATCCGTACCGTGTGTTGTGTTCCTGTAAGGCTGTGGTTGCTGCCCGCAGTTCATAACATTTGCGCAGAGTAACTGCTGCTAAATCATTATAAATATATATCTTGGGGCCTTTTGGGGTCAGTTTCACAGCGAGAGCGTCTCCCCTCTTCATAAGGAGCTTCCCTGGCTCCAGAGTTCCTTTTGGGGTCAGTTTCACAGTGAGAGCGTCTCCCCTCTTCATAAGGAGCTGCCCTGGCTCCAGAGTTCCTTTTGGGGTCAGTTTCACAGCGAGAGCGTCTCCCCTCTTCACAAGGAGCTGCCCTGGCTCCAGAGTTCCTTTTGGCGTCAGTTTCACAGTGAGAGCGTCTCCCCTCTTCACAAGGAGCTGCTTTGGCTCCAGAGTTCCTTTTGGCCTCAGTTTCACAGCGAGAGCGTCTCCCCTCTTCACAAGGAGCTGCCCTGGCTCCAGAGTTCCTTTTGGCGTCAGTTTCACAGCGAGAGCGTCTCCCCTCTTCATAAGGAGCTTCCCTGGCTCCAGAGTTCCTTTTGGCATCAGTTTCACAGCGAGAGCGTCTCCCCTGTTCACAAGGAGCTGCCCTGGCTCCAGAGTTCCTTTTGGCGTCAGTATCACAGTGAGAGCGTCTCCCCTCTTCACAAGGAGCTGCCCTGGCTCCAGAGTTCCTTTTGGCCTCAGTTTCACAGTGAGAGCGTCTCCCCTCTTCACAAGGAGCTGCCCTGGCTCCAGAGTTCCTTTTGGCCTCAGTTTCACAGTGAGAGCGTCTCCCCTCTTCACAAGGAGCTGCCCTGGCTCCAGAATTCCTTTTGGCGTCAGTTTCACAGCGAGAGCGTCTCCCCTCTTCACAAGGAGCTGCCCTGGCTCCAGAGTTCCTTTTGGCCTCAGTTTCACAGTGAGAGCGTCTCCCCTCTTCACAAGGAGCTGCCCTGGCTCCAGAGTTCCTTTTGGCGTCAGTTTCACAGTGAGAGCGTCTCCCCTCTTCACAAGGAGCTGCCCTGGCTCCAGAGTTCCTTTTGGCCTCAGTTTCACAGTGAGAGCATCTCCCCTCTTCACAAGGAGCTGCCCTGGCTCCAGAATTCCTTTTGGCGTCAGTTTCACAGCGAGAGCGTCTCCCCTCTTCACAAGGAGCTGCCCTGGCTCCAGAGTTCCTTTTGGCATCAGTTTCACAGCGAGAGCGTCTCCCCTCTTCACAAGGAGCTGCCCTGGCTCCAGAGTTCCTTTTGGCGTCAGTTTCACAGTGAGAGCGTCTCCCCTCTTCATAAGGAGCTTCCCTGGCTCCAGAGTTCCTTTTGGCGTCAGTTTCACAGCGAGAGCGTCTCCCCTCTTCACAAGGAGCTGCCCTGGCTCCAGAGTTCCTTTTGGCGTCAGTATCACAGTGAGAGCATCTCCCCTCTTCACAAGGAGCTGCCCTGGCTCCAGAGTTCCTTTTGGGGTCAGTTTCACAGTGAGAGCGTCTCCCCTCTTCACAAGGAGCTGCCCTGGCTCCAGAGTTCCTTTTGGCCTCAGTTTCACAGTGAGAGCGTCTCCCCTCTTCACAAGGAGCTGCCCTGGCTCCAGAGTTCCTTTTGGCGTCAGTTTCACAGTGAGAGCGTCTCCCCTCTTCACAAGGAGCTGCCCTGGCTCCAGAGTTCCTTTTGGCCTCAGTTTCACAGTGAGAGCGTCTCCCCTCTTCACAAGGAGCTGCCCTGGCTCCAGAGTTCCTTTTGGCGTCAGTATCACAGTGAGAGCGTCTCCCCCTCTTCACAAGGAGCTGCCCTGGCTCCAGAGTTCCTTTTGGCCTCAGTTTCACAGCGAGAGCGTCTCCCCTCTTCATAAGGAGCTGCCCTGGCTCCAGAGTTCCTTTTGGCGTCAGTATCACAGCGAGAGCGTCTCCCCTCTTCACAAGGAGCTGCCCTGGCTCCAGAGTTCCTTTTGGCCTCAGTTTCACAGCGAGAGCGTCTCCCCTCTTCACAAGGAGCTGCCCTGGCTCTAGAGTTCCTTTTGGCGTCAGTTTCACAGCGAGAGCGTCTCCCCTCTTCACAAGGAGCTGCCCTGGCTCCAGAGTTCCTTTTGGCCTCAGTTTCACAGTGAGAGCGTCTCCCCTCTTCACAAGGAGTTGCCCTGGCTCCAGAGTTCCTTTTAGCGTCAGTTTCACAGTGAGAGCGTCTCCCCTCTTCATAAGGAGCTGCCCTGGCTCCAGAGTTCCTTTTGGCCTCAGTTTCACAGTGAGAGCGTCTCCCCTCTTCATAAGGAGCTTCCCTGGCTCCAGAGTTCCTTTTGGCGTCAGTTTCACAGGGAGAGCGTCTCCCCTCTTCATAAGGAGCTTCCCTGGCTCCAGAGTTCCTTTTGGCGTCAGTTTCACAGCGAGAGCGTCTCCCCTCTTCATAAGGAGCTGCCCTGGCTCCAGAGTTCCTTTTGGCCTCAGTTTCACAGCGAGAGCGTCTCCCCTCTTCATAAGGAGCTGCCCTGGCTCCAGAGTTCCTTTTGGCCTCAGTTTCACAGCGAGAGCATCTCCCCTCTTCACAAGGAGCTGCCCTGGCTCCAGAGTTCCTTTTGGCCTCAGTTTCACAGCGAGAGCGTCTCCCCTCTTCATAAGGAGCTGCCCTGGCTCCAGAGTTCCTTTTGGCCTCAGTTTCACAGCGAGAGCGTCTCCCCTCTTCACAAGGAGCTGCCCTGGCTCCAGAGTTCCTTTTGGCCTCAGTTTCACAGCGAGAGCGTCTCCCCTCTTCATAAGGAGCTGCCCTGGCTCCAGAGTTCCTTTTGGCCTCAGTTTCACAGTGAGAGCGTCTCCCCTCTTCACAAGGAGCTGCCCTGGCTCCAGAGTTCCTTTTGGCCTCAGTTTCACAGTGAGAGCGTCTCCCCGCTTCACAAGGAGCTGCCCTGGCTCCAGAGTTCCTTTTGGCCTCAGTTTCACAGCGAGAGCGTCTCCCCTCTTCACAAGGAGTTGCCCTGGCTCCAGAGTTCCTTTTGGCGTCAGTTTCACAGCGAGAGCGTCTCCCCTCTTCATAAGGAGCTGCCCTGGCTCCAGAGTTCCTTTTGGCGTCAGTTTCACAGCGAGAGCGTCTCCCCTCTTCACAAGTAGCTGCCCTGGCTCCAGAGTTCCTTTTGGCGTCAGTTTCACAGCGAGAGCGTCTCCCCTCTTCACAAGGAGTTGCCCTGGCTCCAGAGTTCCTTTTGCCCCTCTTCATAAGGAGCTTCCCTGGCTCCAGAGTTCCTTTTGGGGTCAGTTTCACAGCGAGAGCGTCTCCCCTCTTCACAAGGAGCTGCCCTGGCTCCAGAGTTCCTTTTGGGGTCAGTTTCACAGCGAGAGCGTCTCCCCTCTTCATAAGGAGCTGCCCTGGCTCCAGAGTTCCTTTTGGCCTCAGTTTCACAGCGAGAGCGTCTCCCCTCTTCATAAGGAGCTGCCCTGGCTCCAGAGTTCCTTTTGGCGTCAGTTTCACAGTGAGAGCGTCTCCCCTCTTCACAAGGAGCTGCCCTGGCTCCAGAGTTCCTTTTGGCCTCAGTTTCACAGCGAGAGCATCTCCCCTCTTCACAAGGAGCTGCCCTGGCTCCAGAGTTCCTTTTGGCGTCAGTTTCACAGCGAGAGCGTCTCCCCTCTTCACAAGGAGCTGCCCTGGCTCCAGAGTTCCTTTTGGCGTCAGTTTCACAGCGAGAGCGTCTCCCCTCTTCACAAGGAGCTGCCCTGGCTCCAGAGTTCCTTTTGGCGTCAGTTTCACAGTGAGAGCGTCTCCCCTCTTCATAAGGAGCTACCCTGGCTCCAGAGTTCCTTTTGGCGTCAGTTTCACAGCGAGAGCGTCTCCCCTCTTCATAAGGAGCTGCCCTGGCTCCAGTGTTCCTTTTGGCCTCAGTTTCACAGCGAGAGCGTCTCCCCTCTTCATAAGGAGCTTCCCTGGCTCCAGATTTCCTTTTGGCGTCAGTATCACAGTGAGAGCGTCTCCCCTCTTCACAAGGAGCTGCCCTGGCTCCAGAGTTCCTTTTGGCGTCAGTTTCACAGCGAGAGCGTCTCCCCTCTTCATAAGGAGCTGCCCTGGCTCCAGAGTTCCTTTTGGCGTCAGTTTCACAGCGAGAGCGTCTCCCCTCTTCACAAGGAGCTGCCCTGGCTCCAGAGTTCCTTTTGGCGTCAGTTTCACAGCGAGAGCGTCTCCCCTCTTCACAAGGAGCTGCCCTGGCTCCAGAGTTCCTTTTGGCGTCAGTTTCACAGCGAGAGCGTCTCCCCTCTTCACAAGGAGCTGCCCTGGCTCCAGAGTTCCTTTTGGCGTCAGTTTCACAGCGAGAGCGTCTCCCCTCTTCACAAGGAGCTGCCCTGGCTCCAGAGTTCCTTTTGGCGTCAGTATCACAGTGAGAGCGTCTCCCCTCTTCATAAGGAGCTGCCCTGGCTCCAGAGTTCCTTTTGGCGTCAGTTTCACAGCGAGAGCGTCTCCCCTCTTCACAAGGAGCTGCCCTGGCTCCAGAGTTCCTTTTGGCGTCAGTTTCACAGCGAGAGCGTCTCCCCTCTTCATAAGGAGCTGCCCTGGCTCCAGAGTTCCTTTGGGACTCAGTTTCACAGTGAGAGCGTCTCCCCTCTTCACAAGGAGCTGCCCTGGCTCCAGAGTTCCTTTTGGGGTCAGTTTCACAGCGAGAGCGTCTCCCCTCTTCATAAGGAGCTGCCCTGGCTCCAGAGTTCCTTTTGGCGTCAGTTTCACAGCGAGAGCGTCTCCCCTCTTCACAAGGAGCTGCCCTGGCTCCAGAGTTCCTTTTGGCGTCAGTATCACAGTGAGAGCGTCTCCCCTCTTCATAAGGAGCTGCCCTGGCTCCAGAGTTCCTTTTGGGGTCAGTTTCACAGCGAGAGCGTCTCCCCTCTTCACAAGGAGCTGCCCTGGCTCCAGAGTTCCTTTTGGCCTCAGTTTCACAGTGAGAGCGTCTCCCCTCTTCACAAGGAGCTGCCCTGGCTCCAGAGTTCCTTTTGGCCTCAGTTTCACAGTGAGAGCGTCTCCCCTCTTCATAAGGAGCTGCCCTGGCTCCAGAGTTCCTTTTGGCGTCAGTTTCACAGCGAGAGCGTCTCCCCTCTTCACAAGGAGCTGCCCTGGCTCCAGAGTTCCTTTTGGCGTCAGTTTCACAGCGAGAGCGTCTCCCCTCTTCACAAGGAGCTGCCCTGGCTCCAGAGTTCCTTTTGGCGTCAGTTTCACAGCGAGAGCATCTCCCCTCTTCACAAGGAGCTGCCCTGGCTCCAGAGTTCCTTTGGGACTCAGTTTTGAAGGCCTTGCACAACCTTGGTCCTTACTTACGTTGATCAGTCCCAGTGAGATCTCTCCTTGGGAGCAGGGAGTGAAGGTTTGCTCTGAGTGCCGTCCGTGAAAGAAATCGGATTCCTAGGAGCCAGGAAACAGTCACCGCCCTTTCTACCTGGACGTTGTTGCCTAGAGACTGCGCCTCAGTGTACTTTGCATTTTTACTTAACTTTATTTTATTTATTGAAGCAGGGACTGATCATTTATTACCTTGGCGTCTAAGGAGGCAGGGTTTTTTATGAGAATTCTGATTGGCTGCTGACGCAGTCTCATGTCGAGCCTTTAACATTCAGCTGCGGCTGCTCCTCTCCCAGAGATCGGAGCTGGGCCCAATTGGAATGAAAAGGTCCACGGGGGTGCACAGGGAGAATTAATTTTAATAGAGCTACGCAGGGAGAGAGAAGGAGAGGGTTTTTTTTCCCAATCATGAACTTGTGGCTGGCTGGGAGGGAGAGTGGGGGGTTTTTTCCTCCCTGTGGATGATACTGTTGGCTGGTTGGGAGAGAAGAGGGGACTTTTTAAGAGTAACTATTTTCAAAAGAAAGTTAGAAAATTGGCTAGTTACCTCCTTAAAAAGACACAGACCAGCTGCCAGGCTGACTCATGACACTAAAGAGTGAGTGCGGGAGGGTGTATTTCTACCACCAGTCCTACCACCGGCCCACAGCATTTAAGGAAAGTAGCTAGCCGGCCCCTGGCATGTAACACGATTGAGAAACGCTGATCTAGTTCATCCTGGAATGACGTGACTGCTTTACACCCCGTTCCCTTTCACATGTGCATCCATGCTGAGTAAACCCTGACAATTATCACCGAGAGTCTCCCTCACATCAAGTAATGTCTGTCCTTTATTTTGTTATCCAGAGATCAATGAGTTGAAGAGAAGACACAAGGAGACGCATCCTGAGGAACCCACTAAACAGCTGGAAGTGACTAACACTGTAACAGGGGAAGAGGGAGGGGATACCTGTCCATGTTGTGACTGGGAGAGAAACAGCTGGGATCAATGTAAACCAGAGGAGAGTCCAAGAAACCCAGCAGGAGACTCCACTGAGAATGTGACTCCCCATGAGCAAAGTACCTGTGATATCCCTCACACTACGGAGCAACAGGAAAAACAGACAATAGGAGAAGAGTATGTGTGTAATGATTGTGGGAACTGCTACATGGATCAGGGATCTCTAAAATCACACCAGAGACTGCATGGAGGAGAGAGACCAAACACACGCACAGACCGTGGTAAGAGCTTCTATCTGGAACAGCAGCTCACAGCGCACCAGAAATTCCATACTAACCAAGATAAATCATTCCCCTGTCCTGAGTGTGGAATAAAATTCCTTCAGAAAAAATACCTGGAAAAACACCAGAGAATGCATCTGGAGGAAAAACCATTGCAGTCTACTAAATGTGAGAAAGTCTTGAGGCTCAAGAAATCTCTAATAAAATATCTGAGTGTTCAGAGTTCAGAGAGAGTCTTTCCTGGTAGTAAATGTGGAGTAAGCTTCAGATGGAAGCAATCTCTCGCACAACACCTGAGTATTCACACTGGAGAGAGACCCTTTCCTGGCATTAAATATGGGAAAAGCTTCAGGCTGAAACAATATCTTACAAAACACCCGAGAGTGCTTACTGGGATGAGACCCATTTCATACAGTGAATGTAGAAAAAGATTTGTAAATAAAGTAATATTAAAAGCTCACCAAATGAATCATATGAAAGAGAAACCATATCCATGTAGTGAGTGTCATAAAAGCTTCAGTGCAAGATCACAACTGAAAAGGCATCAAATGATTCACACAGAAGACAAACCATACCCATGTACTGAGTGTGATAGAAGCTTCTGTACGAGATCAGAACTGAAAAGTCATCAAATGATTCACACAGGAGAGAAACCATACTCATGTACCGTGTGTGATAAAAGCTTCAAAACGAGATCAGAACTGAAAAGGCATCAAGTGATCCATATGAGTGAGAAACCATATTCTTGTACTAAGTGTGATAAATGCTTCAGGTCACGATATCACCTAAAAATACATCAAATAGCCCACATAGCAGAGAGACCGTACAAATGTACTAAGTGTGATAAAAGCTTCAAAAGGAGATCAGAACTGAAAAGACATCAAGTGATCCACTTGAGAGCGAAACCATACACATGCACTGAGTGTGAAAAAACCTTCACACAGAAATCTTGCCTCAAAATTCATCAAATGATCCACATGGCTGTAAGACCATACTTATGTACAGAGTGTGATAAAAGCTTTGTAAGGAGATCACAACTGAAAAAGCATCAAGTGATCCACACAGGAGAGAAAAAATATGTATGTACTGAGTGTGATAGAAGCTTCTATTGGAAATCAGAACTGGAAAGGCATCAAGTGATCCACACAAGAGAGAAACCTTACACATGTACTGAGTGTGATAAATCCTTTACGCACAAATATTACCTGAAAATTCATAAGATGATGCACCTGGCTGAAAAACCATACTCATGTACTGAGTGTGATAAAAGCTTTATAAGGAGATCAGACCTTAAAAGGCATCAAGTGATGCATACAGAAGAGAAGCCATATAAATGTACTGAGTGTGAGAAAAGCTTTAAAAGGAGATCAGGACTGAATAGACATCAATTGATCCACACTGGACAGAAACCGTATACATGTACTGAGTGTGATAAAAGATTCACACACAAATGTTACCTGAAAATTCATCAAATGATCCACATGTCTGAAAAACCATACTCCTGTACTGAGTGCACTAAAAGCTATAAAATAAGATCAGAATTGAAAAAGCATCAAGTGATCCATACAGGAGAGAAACCATATACATGTACTGAGTGTGATAAAAAATTCACAGAAAACCGTAACTTGAAACTACATCAAATGATCCACCTGACTAAAAAACCATTTTCATGTACTGAGTGTGATAAAAGTTTCATAAGGAGATCAAAACTGGAAAGGCATAAAGTGAAACACATGGGGGAGAAACCATACATGTGTACTGAATGTGATAAAAGCTTTAAAAGAAGATCCGAACTGAAAAGACATCAAGTGATCCATACGGGAGAGAAACTGTACACATGTACTGAATGTGAAAAAACCTTCACACAGAAATCTTGCCTGAAAATGCATCAAATGATCCACATGGCTGAAAAACCATACTCATGTTCTGACTGTGATAAAAGCTTTATAAGGAGATCAGAACTGAAAAAGCATCAAGTGATCCACTCTGGTGAGAATCCATATAAATGTCCTGAGTGTGATAAAAACTTCTATTGGAAATCACAACTGGAAAGGCATCAAGTGAGCCACATGAGAGAGAAGCCATGCACATGTACTGAGAATGAAAACACCTTCATACAGAAATTGTGCCTAAAAACTCATCAAATGGTCCACATGGCTGAAAAAACATACTCATGTAATGAGTGTGATAAAAATTTCATAAGTATATCAGAACTGAAAAAGCATAAAATGATCCACAAGGGAAAGAACCCATATAAATGTACTGAATGTGATAAAAGCTTCTATTGCAGATCACAACTGGAAAGACATCAAATGATTCACACCAGAGAGAAACCGTACACATGTACTGAGTGTGATAAAAGCTTTAGACTGAAATCTGACCTAAAACTGCATCAAATGATCCACCTGGGTGAAAAGCCATACAAATGTACTGAGTGTGATAAAAGCTTCAAAAGAAGAGCAGAACTGAAAAAGCATCAAGTTATACACACAGGAGAGAAACCATATAAATGTACTGAGTGTGATAAAAGCTTCTATTGGAAATCAGAACTGAAAAGACATCAAGTGAGCCACATGAAAGATAAATCATACACATGTATTGAATGTGATAAAAGCTTCAAAAGGAGACAAGAACTGAAAAGACATCAAGGAATCCATACGAGAGAGAAATCATACACATGTACTGAGTGTAATAAAAGCTTCACACAGAAATCTTACCTGAAAAGTCATCAAATGATCCACCTGACTGAAAAAAAATACTCATGTACTGAGTGTGATAAAAGCTTCAAAACAAGATCAGAACAGAAAAAGCATCAAGTGATACATACAGGTGAGAAGCCATATAAATGTACTAAATGTGATAAAAGCTTCATACGGAGATCAGATCTGAAAAAGCATCAAATGATACACAGAGTGTGATAAAAGCTTCTGCCAGCTATCAGAACTGACAATGCACCACATAAGTCATGCAAGGGAGAAATGGTTTCCATCTACTAGGTATGATAGTAGCTTCAAACAGAAATCGGACTCAATAATGCAGCAGAGGATCCACATTGATCCTTAAGTATCAAGGGATGTAATCAGAGACCAATTAAGTGTGGCAGAAAAATACATGCATAGTCCCAGTTATATTGGGTGCCTGATTAAGAAGAGGTTTCATGTGCATCTTGTTCTATTACCTCTTTGGCACAATTAAAGTACTAACAAGGGCATTCATTGTAAAGCGGCTGACAAGTGAAGTTTATTCCTCTCCAGGTATGTGCAAAACAAACCCATTTGGAGACACCATGGACCTCTGAATACAAAACGGAGGTAATGCCCTGCTGTTTTCATGCTACAAATCCTATATTTAAATCAAGAGGTACATAAAGCATGCCAAAAATTGGAAGAAAGCAGAATAATAATAAGGAAAAGGAAACTGTATGATCTTTAATAAGAAAAAGAAGTGTGGAAGTGATGCCAGTCTGGAGCCCTTAAGAGCTGCTGCAGAAAGAGAAATACAGAGGAGAGCTGGAGTAAAGTGCTAGCAGGAGTGGGAAAGAGAGGGGAGCTTAGACCTGAAGGGGAGAGATTGATTATCGCAGCACAGGTCAGCGGATTACAGAGAAGATGGTTACAGCCAGCACAGAATGAAAAGGTAAATCAGCTAAAAGCAGATTCAGTAAACCAGAGCTAGAAACAGTTTCACACCTCGCTGCTGGACGCCAAGTGTTGATGTCAGAAGTCCTGGATACAGAAAGGCGTAGTAAGGTGTCTCGGCTCATCCCCTGGGAATTGTATAAACAGGAGAGCATCTCTGTACCAGAAAAGGACTGGGATCACAACCCTGAGAGAATGAAGAAGTTGTGATCACCTGGGACATCCCCATTCCATAGAAACATAGAAATGACGGCAGAAGAAGACCAACCGGTCCATCCAGTCTGCCCAGCAAGCTTCACACATTTGTTCTCATACTTAACTGTTTCTCTTGGCTCTTAGTAACCTTATGTTCTAATTCCCTTTTCACCCCCACCATTAATGTAGAGAGCAGTGCTGGAGCTGCTTCCAAGTGAAATATTAAGTTTGATTAGTTGGGTAAGCGGCAGCATAGCTCTCTGCCATGAAGCAGAGGGCAATGCTGGAAATGTGTGAAGTATCAGTTTTTCTTTTCCCCTGTCATTGAAGCAAGGAGTCATGCCGGACATGCACCGAAAGTGAAGAATGCCTTGAAAGTCACATTAACTATCATCAAATATTGAAAAGCCTAATAATTGGTAATACCTATAAGCCCATGAACCCATCCCTGTTTTTTTTTCTTTTTTTCTTTTCTTTTTTTAATTGGGAGATGGATGCCCTTCATCCTTCTACTCTGTGAAGGTGGACACCTACCACCGGCCACTGGCATCCCGCTCCGTTAATGCCTCTGTGGCTACTGCCGCTCCATGCAGTGTTTTACTACCTGCTCTTTATATGCGTCCTCTAGAACTGATGGATCCCATCCCTGGGTTTTTTTATTATTTATTTAATTGGGAGATGACAGCCCTCCATCCTTCCGCTCCGTGAAGGTGGACACCTACCACTGGCCACTGGCATCCCGCTCCGTGAATGCCTCTGTGGCTACTGCCGCTCTGTGCAGTATTTTACTACCTGCTCTTTATATGGACACCTACCACTGGCCACTGGCATCCCGCTCCGTGAATGCCAACAGACAAAAAGCTCAAAACCTGAAAAGCACAAGAACAGCATTGCTGACGGACGAGTCAGTACAAAGTGACTATTCTGTGCACCATAGAGACAGAGAGAGGAGAACCTCGAGTATCAAATGATGTAATCCAAGACCAAGAAATGTGACAGAAAGATCCAGAAATAGTCCCAATGGTATTGGGAGTCAGTGGCCTTCCAGCTCCATCTAGACATGCTGCATATGCATATAACATCTTATGAACCCCAGAAGGAAGCTTCTTTTGCACAAAGCAAGAATTATGAAGGGCATTAGCAGTGAGTTTGAGAGACTGAGATCAGATTTATTGTACTCTGGCTTAGGAGTGAGATTCATTTCTATCTGTGTAGTTTCTTAACTCACAAGCTAATTCTTAATTTTTTAACTCCCAAATCAGTAAGGTAATGTTGTTCTAATGCATCAGGAGTTAAAAAATGCACACTAACTAGAAAATGTGTGCACAGAAAAGGCTTAGCACACAGAAAACATGGTTTATGTGCACATAATCACGTTTTCCTTGCATAAAATAAAATTTACAAGCACAAAAAGTGCTTTCTGCCCAGAAATCATTTTATGCACGGAAAACATGCTTCCTGATCATCCAGTCAAACGAAGCCTGAAGAATGGGTTATGCCCTCCGACCAGCAGATGGAGACAGAGATCAGCAGACTTGCTGACATCACCCCCTTATATGCATCCATGCTGACCTCGGCCTGCCAGTGTTCTCTGTCACCAGCCCCGATTAGGCTGTTTTCATCCCGTGCTCTGTCTAAGCCCCGGTTAGGCTGGTTTAAGAGGAAAGACATTTTTAGAGGGCAACTCGTGTGATAAAAAGGCACGTCCTCCCTCGGGTGAGCAGAGCCCTGGGGAATACTTCCTCGATTCATAAGGCAGCTCCTGAGATGAAATAATTTTCTCCCTCCTGTGGTTAAGCAGGGCTTGAGCCAGGGGGACTTCAGTTCCTGGTATTAGGACTGGGCTAGTGTGGGGCTACTGTTCTCCCTCCTTCTCTCTCCTGTTTCCTCAGTAGATGAAGAGGAAAGGGGACACTTTCTTTGGGCTGTCCATAAAGTTAAAAAAAACCCAAAAACCAAGGATCAGAGCAGTGAATGAGGAGCCCGGAGGCACCGGCAGCAGGGCAGCCGTAGGGCAGGAGTCTTGGACTGGGTGGAGGTTGGTGTGTTGAGTTTGAAGGGTTCCCCATTGTGTGCCCTTGACCCCTGCGGGGAAGCCCATTGAAAGCGGGGAGCGATGGCTGCCTCAGCAGAGCGCAGGAGAAAGACCGCGGGGTTGGGGAGGACCAAATCTTTGCAGAGTGCCTGGACGGGAAGGGAGCGCAGGAAATTTCCGTCTGTTGACCGATGGACATAACCCCTGCGTTTGGACTGGGCTGGCTGGCTGTAGAGGAACGATCATTGCAGAAGAGGACAGTGGACGATGGTTCACGGAAAGCATAAAAAAAAGACGGCTGAAACGGACAAATTGAGATTCTGCGGGACAGAACTGGAAAGGGTTACACATCTCCTCGTTGCCGGATGCAATGTGCTGATGTCAGAAGCCTGTGTGCCTCAATTGATTATTTTATGAATGTTCGTTTGTTGTTTTTAAGTTTTTTTATTGCTCAATTTTGCAACAGTACAAAAAAAAAGTTACAGAAATTAAATATCTGGTATGCATTACATACAACAGAAAGCTCCATTATTAAGACTTGAACAAAAATAATGATAATAAAAGCATTGAAAAAGTAACTTCAGTAGTCTTGTGTCCTTATTGTGTTGCAACGCCTGGTAAGAATAGAAAACTCAGTATGTATAGAGAAACTCAACATTCCCCCATCCCTCACAAGCAGTATGACAATTTTTATTAATATAAAACCACATTAACAATCCATTGTCAACGAATAGTGCGATCACATACATAATGACAAATTTCAGAAAACAGTACGATAATATGAGCTACTAATGAATCACTGACTGCGGGAACTGGTCCTCCTAATTTGTCTGTTACATGGTCCTACCCTCCCCCCTTCCTGTCCTGCTCCCGCCCGCCAGCGTGGACCCACCGAGTACTCCAAGACCATTTTATTCCTGAAAATAATGGGTGTTCTGGGACCCTATTCTGCGAAATGTAGGGAGAGCATCCCTTCTGAATGCTGTCAGTTGTTCCAGCCTATGTAAGTGCCGTAGTTTTGCTAATAACCGTGTACGGGACGGAGCGGGGTTAACTTCCATTCCCTCGTGCTGCGGTGGCCACAGACTGAAACAGCATTTGCTGCTCCTCTCTGTACCTCTCGTAAGGACTTCCCAGCAGCCATAACTCTGCTGTCAACGGGACGGGGACTCCCAGGACGCTCTCCATCCATCCCTGACAGGGCCTTCCAGAAACACTGAATGTGGGGACAACTGCACCACATGTGGGGAAAAAAGAGCCTACTCGGGAGCAATTCCACCAGCCACGATGAGGGGCGGCCCCGAGACCACCTGCTTATGCGGGCCGGGGAATAATGCCAACGGTATGGAAGTTTGGATCTATTTTCCATCAATACGGCCGACGAGGAAACCCGTCCCAAATTGCAAAAACATTCCTCCCATTGGCCCCTGACCCATGAGACCCCCCCAGGTCTGACTCCCAAGCTGCAACATGGCTCCCTTGAGTACAATCTTGACCGATCAGTAATTGATACACCTTGGAGATAGGCTTTTGAACTTTACCTGCTGAAACGCAGTCCCCTTCAAAAAAAAAGGGACCGGCCCTGCTGTAGATCTGCCTCCACTGCTTTGGTACTAATAAACGGGCCGATACAGTAAAGTCCACGGGAGAGCGGGCGATTCAGTATTCAAATTAGGGTCAGCGGTAAAAATAGGTAAAAAGGCGCTAGGGACACTAGCGCGTCCCTAGCGCCTCTTTTTGGATAGGCACGGCGGCTGTCAGCGAGTTTGACAGCCGACGCTCAATTTTGCCGGCGGCGGTTCTCGAGCCCGCTGACAGCCACGGGTTCGGAAACCGGACGCCGGCAAAATTGAGCGTCCGGTTTTCAAGCCGTGGGCCGATTTCAAAAATTTTTTTTTTATTAACTTTTTTTTAACTTTCGGGACCTCCAACTTAATATCGCCATGATATTAAGTCGGAGGGTGCACAGAAAAGCAGTTTTTACTGCTTTTCTGTGCACTTTCCCTGGCGCCGGCAGAAATTAACTCCTACCTTTGGGTAGGCGCTAATTTCTGAAAGTAAAATGTGCGACTTGGCTGCACATTTTGTTTTCTGAATCACGCGGGAATACCTAATAGGGCCATGAACATGCATTTGCATGTTGCGGGCGCTGTTAGGTTCGGGAGGGTTGGACGCGCGTTTTTGACCCCTTACTGAATAAGGGGTAATGCTAGCGTGTTGAAAACGCGCGTCCAATCGCTGGTTAACTGCGCTCCACTGGAGCGCATTGTATTGTATCGGCCTGAAAGTGTTTCAGCTGGGCAAAGGCTAAAAAGTCAGACCAGGGGGAGGCCATACGTCCGTTGTAGTTGGTCAAATGCTATCACTCCATTGTGCCATATCTGCCCCAGACAAGTGAGCCCCAATTGTTCCCATCGGAGAAATACTGGATTTAATCTCCCAGCAACAAAGTGTCTGAGGTGTCGGATGGAGGAGAGCATCGAGTATGGTTTGCTCCGCACCGGTTTGGATTTCCAGCATCTCCGTAATCGATGGGTCCTTGTGTGGGTCTTTTAAACGGACTCTCAACCTGTAAAAGGGTCTCTTTAGAGTAATGGGTGAGGCTTTAATATCTGCTTTCTTTTAAGAAAGTGGGTTTTTTAAATTGAAGAAATTATCTAATTTGAAGTTCACTTTAATTCTCCTTAAATGTTTGCCCACAGATCTCAAGGACAGTAAAAGAAAAAAAAAAACAAAAAACGCCCCGTGTCTGGATGGTGCGTGTGGAAAGGGGAGTTTGAAGCTTAGTTTCTCAACAAGAACTCAGGGAAACGGGCGTAGGAGGGAGAAGTAATAATCTCCCTCTCATCAATGGCTCCCCCTTGGCAGCTCTGACCGTGGTTGAGAACGAGAAGAGCCTTTCTCTTCCCAAGGGGAGACCCAAGTAATGTCCCTAAAACCATCCAAAATAAGACCAAAGGTTCTCTGTATTGCTAACACCCAAGAAGCCAGCCAGGTGATCCTCCTAGACGTGAGGTGAAAATTCATGACGTAACGTGGCCAGGAGGCACTGAAGCGGAGCGAAGAGCGTCTCCTGCCATAATCATCGATCACCAAAGTGAATGATCTTTTCTCAGGGCTTCTGAATGCACTTGAAACTTAAGCTTCATAAATGTATAAGAACATAAGAAAATGCCATACTGGGTCAGACCAAGGGTCCATCAAGCCCAGCATCCTGTTTCCAACAGTGGCCAATTCAGGCTACAAGTACCTGGCAAGTACCCAAACACTGTGGGGTAGATTTTCTAAATTTGCGCGATCGCGTACTTTTGTTCGCGCACCCTGGCCCCAGAAGATGAACTGCCCATGGAGATCCCAATCCCCCCACAGGCAGGAAGAGGAATCCTTCACCAGTTTCCTGGCCCCAGAAGATGAACTGCCCATGGGGATCCCACATCCTGTGAGCCAGAAGAAAACAAAGTCAGGTGGGTTGGATGTGATTCTGAGCAAAGAGAAGGGGGGGGGGGGGAAGAAAGAGAAGGGGCGAGTGAGTGAGAAGGCATGGAAGGGAGGGGTTAGTGAGTGAGCAGGAAGTGAAGAGACAGAGTGATTGGGAAGGGAAGGAATAGAAGGGAAGGGGAGAAAATAGCTGGGGATTCAGAGGGCGATGGGATAGAAGAGGCAGGTGAGAGAAGAGAAAGGAATGGGGAGATGAGTGATGGGGAAGAGAATGAGCCAGTGAGAAGGGATGGAAGGGGGGGTGTGAATGAATGGAGATGGAAGAGAAGGTGGATAAGTGAGTGGGAAGGGAAGGGACGGTGCTGTTAGTGAGGTGAAAGAGTGGGAAGCTTCGTTGTATGGAGGGGTTTTGAGTGGGAGAGATTGCAGGGCCAGTGAAAGGATCGGGTGGCTGCCTACAAGCCCAGCTTTGAGGTGGCACAGTAACGGCAGGACTTCAACTATTTTACTCCTGTTCTCCTCTCCAGTGTGGATCTGGTTGAGGACGTTTTGTCGTGTGGGTGGTGAGCAGGAGGTGCAATCGCTGCAGCCAGAAGGAGCAGGAGCAGAGTCAGCCTGCGGAGGAGTCCTGTTGGCCGCGAGGGCTGAAGGTGGAGGCTGCTGCTTTTCTGTTCCAGAGGGAGAGAAGAGTGAGTGAATGTGAGTGAGTGAATGAGAGAGGGGGATAGTGTGTGTGTGAATGAGTGAAAGAGTGCATTTAAGTGAGCATATGAGAGTGAGCGAGTGTGTGTGGGAGAGAATGAACATGTGTGTACACAAGAGAGAGTGGACAAAGTCGGTGTACAGCCCCCCTCCCTCCAATAATGCAGGACAATCTCGGGGTGACTGGAAATCAAAAGATTCCAGATACGGAGTGTGGAGAATATTTTTATCTTTATTAGTTTAAATTATTATTTAATATGATTGCTGTTTTGAAATATTGAATTTTGAGAATGGTTTAAAATGTTTGTAATAGTTTAATTATTGAATGTTATTCTGTTCCTCAGCTGTTTGAAATATTTATTCTTATTATTAGTATGGTTTTATTATTGTGATTGATGTTTTATATTTCCTGATTTTATTGTTTTGTGAGGAATGGTGAGATTTCTGATTTTTCATTGTTGCACTGCATACAGAGTCGGGCATTTTGCGATTTCCAGTTCAGATTTTGTCTGCATTTTCTCTTTGGCCTTTAGGCCTTTTTTTTTATTCTGTATTTAGGGAGGGTTTGTCTGTATTCTGCATGTGGATCCGAGATGAGGAACCTTGCTACTGTGTAGTTTCTCAGGAGAGATCTCTAGTAGCCTGACTTGTTCTGTTTTCCTAATGGGAGCTGCATTGGTCTTTTAGGGCCTGCTGTAATATTTGCAGTGTTGTTGCTGTTTGAGGGCTGGCAGTTAGTGCTGTTTGATATGGGGGTGCTTACTCTATTGTAATATGTAGTTCATTTTTTTTCCTGGCTTAATACCTTACAGGGTCCAAGTTCCTTTATTGCTGTGTTTCCTCACTGGCACTAGAGCAGTGCACGTTAATAAAATATACATGTTGTGATATTTTTACCTCAGAAGATGGTACCATGAATGTTCTTTTCGATGTAAAATCCGTGGTTCTAATGCATTGTGTGTGGTAAGCACTGAGAGCGGGGACTCGAGGCTGTACTGTTCTCCCAAGGCACCTCATAACCTTGAACGACCCCCGAGAGTAAACATCGCCCACGGACCCACAACATTCTTCCACCTCCCACTTCCCCAGGGGGCATATCCTGGGAGGGCCAGCTTACGTAAAATAACGATGGTGGTAATGGCTGCCAAGCCTCCGGGAACCCTGACTCCTTAACCCCCCACCTCCTCAAATCACTGCACAGCGGAGGGAAAGTGCCTCGAGCCCCGCAGGAGGGGAGGGGCTGGAGCAGAGACTTGAGGGATGGTACCCACTCCCCTCAGTACTGTCCTACCTGTTGGTGTCCCACCACTACTGCAGCTGCTCTCGGTCTCTTTCCCCCCCTTGTAGCCTCCCCCAGAGTCCCAGCTTCCACCTCCACTCCTGCCGCTGGCCCTTACTGCCGCCAGTCTCTCCTGCCTGAGCCTGCTGCCGCTGCTGGCACAGTGACTGACTGTAAACACAGCCACGGGGTTTTGGCTGCCGTGTGTAGGGGCAGGGCCAGGTTTAGACAGAGACAACACAGGCACATGTCTAGGGTGCTGAATTATGAAGGCACCCAAATCCTGAGCCTCCCCCAATCCGCTGCAAAGGAGCACCCTAAGCTTAAATCCAGCCCTGGCTGGGGGGGTACAGCAGTTAGTAAAAAAGGGAGAGCTTACGGGGTAAGGGACACTGCAGGCAGTAAACAGGGGAGAGGAAGGAGAGACTGGTTGGGTGGGAGAATACAGGGGGAGACTGGATGGAGGAGATGGGAGAGGGAAGAGCATGGATTGGGGGACAGCTCCATAAACACTTTACTAGCCAGAGAGACAGACTTTGGGGTAGATTTTCAGAGCCCTGCTCGCCTAAATCCGCCCAAAACCGGGCGGATTTAGGCGAGCAGGGCCCTGCGCGCCGGGAAGCCTATTTTACATAGGCCTCCCGGCGCGCGCAGAGCCCCGGGACTCGCGTAAGTCCCGGGGTTCTCGGAGGGGGGCGTGTCGGGGGGCGGGCCCGGTCGTCGCGGCGTTCCGGGGGCGTGTCGGCAGCGTTTTGGGGGCGGGTACGGGGCGTGGCTACGGCCCGGGGGCGTGGCCGCGCCCTCCGTACCCGCCCCCAGGTCGCGGCCCGGCGCGCAGCAGGCCCGCTGGCGCGCGGGGATTTACGTCTCCCTCCGGGAGGCGTAAATCCCCGACAAAGGTAAGGGGGGGGTGTAGAAAGGGCCGGGCGGGTGGGTTAGGTAGGGGAAGGGAGGGGAAGGTGAGGGGAGGGCAAAGGAAAGTTCCCTCCAAGGCCGCTCCGATTTCGGAGCGGCCTTGGAGGGAACGGGGGGAGGCAGCGCGGCTCGGCGCGCGCAGGCTATACAAAATCGATAGCCTTGCGCGCGCCGATCCAGGATTTTAGTGGATACGCGCGGCTCCGCGCGTATCTACTAAAATCCAGCGTACTTTTGCTTGAGTCTGATGCGCAAGCAAAAGTAGGCTGATCGCGCTTCTTTTAAAATCTACCCCTTTGGTTTCTCCACCTCTCATTTCTGGTACAGAGCAGACTTTCATATTAGGATTTGCAGGATACGTCCAGGTGACCTGGACTGGTTCCTGCTGGGCTCGACGGACCATTGATCTGACCCGGCCTGGCATTTCTTATGTTCTTAGTGATTACAGAGGGCAGGAGGTTGATGGCAATTTCTCACCTGAGAAAGTTCTTTTTCACTCCACGCACAATTAAACTCTGGAATTTGTTGCCAGAGGATGTGGTTAGTGCAGTTAGTGTAGCTGTGTTTAAAAAAGGATTGGATAAGTTCTTGGAGGAGAAGTCCATTACCTGCTATTAAGTTCACTTAGGGGCGGATTTTCAGAGCCCTGCTCGCGTAAATCCGCCCAAAACCGGGCGGATTTACGCGAGCAGGGCCCTGCGCGCCGGGAAGCCTATTTTACATAGGCCTCCCGGCGCGCGCAGAGCCCCAGGACTCGCGTAAGTCCCGGGGTTCTCGGAGGGGGGCGTGTCGGGGGCGTGTCGGGGGGCGGGCCAGGTCGTCGCGGCGTTTCGGGGGCGTGCCGGCAGCGTTTTGGGGGCGGGTACGGGGGCGTGGCTACGGCCAGGGGGCGTGGCCGCGCCCTCCGTACCCGCCCCCAGGTCGCGGCCCGGCGCGCAGGAGGCCCGCTGGCGCGCGGGGATTTACGCCTCCCTCCGGGAGGCGTAAATCCCCCGACAAAGGTAAGGGGGGGTTTAGACAGGGCCGGGCGGGTGGGTTAGGTAGGGGAAGGGAGGGTAAGGTGAGGGGAGGGCAAAGGAAAGTTCCCTCCGAGGCCGCTCCGATTTCGGAGCGGCCTTGGAGGGAACGGGGGGAGGCAGCGCGGCTCGGCGCGCGCAGGCTATACAAAATCGATAGCCTTGCGCGCGCCGATCCAGGATTTTAGTGGATACGCGCGGCTCCGCGCGTATCTACTAAAATCCAGCGTACTTTTGTTTGCGCCTGGAGCGCAAACAAAAGTAGGCTATTCGCGCTCGTCTGAAAATCTACCCCTTAGAGAATAGCCACTGCCATTAGCAATGGTTACATGGAATAGACTTAGTTTTTGGGTACTTGCCAGGTTCTTATGGCCTGGATTGGCCACTGTTGGAAACAGGATGCTGGGCTTGATGGACCCTTGCTCTGACGCAGTATGGCATGTCCTTATGTACTGCGGCCATTTTCCTCTCTGCTGTTGCTGCTGGGGGCTCTTTCGTGGGCTGGGGACGAGCTGAGTGTTTGCCTCTTACTGTTACGGGGGGGGGGGGGGGGGCGAGGAAAGCTGAGAAGCAGAATATTTGGGAACTCTCCAAACGTGGGCCCCGAGACTCTGGGATTCTGGAGGAACCGCCGGGTCTCTGGGCCGACATCCAACAGCGCAGCCCTGGAAGAAGCCTGCAGGAGCTGCGCGGGCAGGAAGAAAGATTAGTAACAAAAAAATTAGTGTTAAATCTGACTCTTCTCATATAAAGAAGGCAGAATATTTGGAAAACACTCTAAGATATTCAAATCTGAGGGTTTTAAATTTTCCTTTTCAAAAAATAGTATCTGCAAAAGATATGTTCATAGAATATCTACAAAATGTATTGAAAATGTCAAGCCAAGCAATACCTGTATTTGCAAAAAGGTATTATGTACCTTTAAAAGATGTGATAGCAAAACAAAGGGGTATGATACAGCCTGAAGGTTCTCTAAATCTGACTGAGATACAAAACAAAGGGGTATGATACAGCCTGAAGGTTCTCTAAATCTGACCGAGATACAAAACAAAGGGGTATGATACAGCCTGAAGGTTCTCTAAATCTGACCGAGATACAAAACAAAGGGGTATGATACAGCCTGAAGGTTCTCTAAATCTGCCCGAGATACAAAACAAAGGGGTATGATACAGCCTGAAGGTTCTCTAAATCTGCCCGAGATACAAAACAAAGGGGTATGATACAGCATGAAGGTTCTCTAAATCTGACCGAGATACAAAACAAAGGGGTATGATACAGCCTGAAGGTTCTCTAAATCTGCCCGAGATACAAAACAAAGGGGTATGATACAGCCTGAAGGTTCTCTAAATCTGCCCGAGATACAAAACAAAGGGGTATGATACAGCATGAAGGTTCTCTAAATCTGACCGAGATACAAAACAAAGGGGTATGATACAGCCTGAAGGTTCTCTAAATCTGCCCGATATTAGGAACCTCGTGGCATACTGAGACTTCTTCAAGGGCTACACCATATGTCTCTTTCTTGTTCCAAACTGAAAGAGATGCGGTCCTAAGATTATTCTTAAGATATCGCACGGTAAAAATTCCCTGGGCAACAGAGCTGGAGTTATCCAGATCTAGTGACAGCGACTCAATTAAGGAGAAAGGAATTTTTCAAATTGAAACCTGAAGTGTCAGCAAGGGGAGCAAGATTTATTTTCAGGTACCCTTGTCAATGTGAGATAAATTGCAAGGAACATAAATAGGTTTCTTTTGAAATACCTCATTCACGGGCTCACCCCATTTGTTCAGCATTAGGTTAGGAGCAAAGAGAGGTTTTGACTCGGGTCTCAGATTAGGGAGAATGTTCCCCTATTATTTTTCGTGTTAAAGCTTTGCACATTTTCTTCAAATTGAACTCTCCCGAATTGCTGAAAGAGCCCGCAGAAAAAGAATGAGTTAAGTTTATTTCAATTCAAATTGTTTACATGTATGGTAAGGAAGTATTTCTGTATTACATGTGTACAACGTTGTTTGTTCTTGAATGTTTGAAATGCATAAATAAAAAATTTAAAAAAAAAACCTTAAGTCTACCAAAGAACGTACCCTCTCCATCGCTGGGCCCGCCCTTTGGAACAAGGTGCCCCCTGGTCTTCGCCAGGAAATGTGCCCAGAAAAATTCAAACAGAACCTCAAGACCTGGCTCTTTAAACAGGCCTACACACACCTGAACCAACTCTCTCTTTACCCTCCCTTTTTCCTCTCCGCCCCTTCGTAGTTTCACCTTTAATACATAACCTCGAAAACCCATAATGGCTTCCTCCCTGCTTGTTCATCCCCCCCTCAGGTCACAGTGAATTTCCTGAACATGTTTATCTTGCTGTACATATCCCCAGCAGGCCATTGCCACTCATTTTATGTTTGTATCGTACATTTTGCCATCCTCCTCCCATGCCTGTAATATATTCCCTTTCTACATAGTTCATTTTTACTGTCTTATTTTTATCCTGCTGCTACATTTTGTTACCTGTTCATTGTAAAGCCTCTTGCTGCATTAAGTTACCTGGAAACCGCGGTGATGTTCCCAATGTAACTCGGTATATAAAAATGCTTAAATAAAATACATAAAAATAAGATACCTCTCTCCGAACCGTGCGCTGCTGAGCGACTGTCGGCTTTCCCCTTTGTTCTAGTTTAAAAGCTGCTCTATCTCCTTTTTAAAGGTTAGCGCCAGCAGTCTGGTTCTACCCTGGTTAAGGTGGAGCCCATCCCTTCAGAAAAGACTCCCCCCATCACCAGTTCCCCCTTCCCTGCACCATCGTCTCATCCACGCATTGAGACTCCGGAGCTCTGCCTGCCTCTGGGGACCTGCGTGTGGAACAGGGAGTCTTTTAGAAAATGCTACATTGGAGGTTTTGGATTTCAAACTCCTTCTTATAAGAATAAATTTGGCTTCCACAACCATCATTTGTCATTGGTGCCTATGTGTACCACGACAGTCAGCTCCTCCCCAGCCCTGTCTAAAACCCTAGCTAGATGACGCATGAGGTCCACCACCTTCACGCCAGGCAGTCAAGTTACCAAGCAATCCCTACACCCAGCAGCCACCCAGCTATCTACATTCCTAACTACGATGGCCGACCTAACCCTTCCCTCCTGGGGCAGCAGCCCTGGGAGACTCGTCCTGAGAGTGAGATAATTCATCACCTGGAGAGCAGGTCCTTGCTACAGGATCACTTCCTGCTACACCAGAGTGATGGTCTCCAACCTGGTCACCGTCTTCCTCCAAGCCAGCACTGGGGGTTGCCAGACTGGATTTGGGACTTGGCTACTGTGTCCCTGAGGGTTCCTCAAGATACCTCTAACAAACAATTATCCCTACAGTCTGTCTCCCTCCTTTCCAAACCATTACCACTACACCCAGCCCACAAGCTTCTTTCAAAAGCAACGCCCACCCGATGCTACCAAGGACGACAATCAACAGATACTTCCCACCATTCCTTAAAAGGAAATAAATGCACTCCTATTAACTACTGGTGATAAGGAGTCAGGTACAAGTCCTTACCCCAAAGACCTTACAATATAAGTGGGTACCTGAGGCAATGGGAGATATTAACTGACTTACTCAAGGTTACAAGGGTCATTGGAAGAAGGGAAATTAGAGCCCTGGGTTCTTTGGTGCCAACCACTAGGCCCCCCTTCCTCCCAGCATTAGTGGTGGCTCTTAAACAGGTAGGAGGAGATGCTTTCTGAGGTCATGTGTAACTATGCATGCTTCCTCTTCTTAGCTTCAGCAGGAGCCACGGGCAGCAGGCAGGGCACGGATAGCTAGGCCCAGCTTTTTGCAGCGCACACATCACCTCCTCATTTTCCCCCTCCTTTGAATCCTTCCAGTCTCGGTCTTTGCTAACTCTCTTCATTTGTTTTACAATTTGGAAGCGAGACTGGTGGGGATTTCAGTGCTTCCCTGGCTCTTCTTTGGACCATATAAATCCTCGTCATGTCCACATTGCATAGTCAGTGGAGTCTGGTGTGTCACACAACATTTGTGTTAATCTAAGTTGTCCTTGAACTTGAAAAGGATAAGAAAGCCTGCATTAGATCCTACAGGGAGAAAAAAAATCTTTTCTTCCACTTTCAGGCAACAATCAGAATGATGAGTCCCTTTGCTTGTTTCTAATAAATTTAACATTTTATTGAGTCTCGATGTTGCAAAGCGAAGGGGAAGTTATCTACAAGAGGAATAAAATCTTAGAAACCAGGAATTACCAAATAAGCTCAGGTTTGTTACATGATTGCAAATGACAAGAAAATCAGATTATAAATGTATTTTATTGTAGGGCAATTTGCATAATAGAATTTATATAAAATATTCCCTTCACGATCGACCTGAGTTTATCACAGAATATCCCAATTCCTTTTATTTTAGATAATAGATATTTCATTAGAGGTTTCATTAAGGTTTATCAAATAAATGTTACAATTCCCGGTCTCAAGAAGCCTGTTCCCAACCTCCCAGCACCGGGCCCGGGCAGCAGCCCCTTCACCGCCGCAGTCCTGCCGCTTTCCGGCTCAGAGCTGCTCCTCGCACGGGCTGCCTCTCAGCTGCGGCGAAGGAATGACGCCATGCCGCCCTTGCCGTCGCAGTCGCCTTGCTTGGCCTTCTGTTCCGAGGTGCGCGTGCGCGCGCCGCCGGTCAGAATTTAAAGGGGCCGCGGCGGGAAAAGCTCCCACGGCCTCTAGTGATGACGCTGCCAGCCCTGAGTACATAAGGCAAGCTCTGACTTGACCACGCATTCTGCCGCCTGCCACTGACCCCCCTGGGCCAGGCCTGGCCACGCTCTCCGCCCCTCGCCTGGCCCACTGGACCGGATCTGATCCCGCTCTTGGCTTCGGCCTCAGGCCTCTCTCTCCTGGTTGCCACCGTGCTCCCTCGCCTACTCCCTGGGATCGTCCACGCAGAGGCCCAACCAAGACCAGCCGGCCCTGGTACCCAAGGGCTCAACCTGCGGGGAACGTGGGCCGGCAGTGGCGAAGCTCCAGCCGGCCTCTGCTTCCCATCCGGCCTCGCCACCCGACGGCGGGGACCTCAGGCCAAGGGTCCACGCACGCAACAATAAATCTCTCACAATAAGTCGAATGGTCGTCAGGTGTTTAGAGGAAACCATATCAGCAAATATCAAACAGAAAATATACTCTGGTTCTTATCATTAAGAATAAAAAGAAACTAAATGACTAAGGCACTATCACATCAAATTAACTTTAAACTTGCAGTTAAGATGATAAATTCTGACTACCCACAGATAGGAACATAAATGCCCAACTTTCCAACACGCAGTCTGTATTCGGGTCTCTTCCTGGCACTGCTGGGGGATGCCTCTGTGACCCGGGCTCGGTCTGAGGTCCCTGGATCAGCTCGGCCGTGTCTTCAGGGGGGCAGCAGCTTGTAGAGATGTGAATCGGAACTGATATCGGATCCGATTCTGGTTCCGATTCACATCTTAGAGTCCCCCGGGGACTCTCACAGCTTTATGAGAAGAACAGGATGGTTCAGCTCAAAGGCCAAGAGTCAGCAGGGGAGAGGAGCCCGACTTGTGGCCAAAAGCCTCAATTCATTGATCTCACCCCTTATAAACCGATTCATTTGCATTTCTTAGTTCATTAATGCAAACCAATGAGCTTCAAAGACCAGCAAGGTGATCAGACCAGTACTTCTGGTCTTGGTTTCAAACAGGCAGGTCAGCTCTGGCCAGAGAGACCCTGACCAGAGGTTTGTATCAAACATCTTTCTGATGAATCCACAGGTGCTGACAGGTTGTTTTTTGAGGTGAAGCCATAAAACGCAGTCTCGGTGGTGCCTCGCCAGCTCGGTTTTTGCAGGAAAAGAGTTCATTGTTTTTCTGTGTAGAAAATTGTCTTTCTTTGTTCAGAAAAAAGATGTCACGTGTTGAATAAGACATCCAAACAAAACAAAATAACCTCCCAGCCTACTCGCAGCTGCTGGAGGAGCTGGCTGAGCACCTTTTCACAGAGGAGAAAAGAAATGATAAGCAAGACTTCATCTTTCATTCTACATGGCCGTGCCACAGTTGCTCCATTCATCTGATCTGATCCCCTTGGCTCTGCTCTAGTATCTTTCCAATCGATGTTTCATTCCCTGACGACAAGCGTTCCTATTTGTGCCACCCCTAGGGGTTTAAATGCAGGATGTATAGCACCAGAGCAGCGGCCCAGCATCTCCATTCTATTTCCAGGACCCAAGTAAGTGAATCTCCTCCTGTTAAGCGCCTGGACAGCCGCTTGGGCTGCCTCCTGCTGCAGGGTCTCCCAGGGCCTTCTCTTTCTCACCTGCAGATCCCGCAGCGGCATTGCTAGCCCAAGTGCTGAGCTGGTGGCCCTTTGGATTGTAGCTTTTTATGTATTAAACCAGCAGACTTCATACGATGGACTTGCAGAAAATGTCTCGTATACAAGCCGCAGGGCACAGCGCTAGGCTGAAGTCTGAGGAACAACTGCCTAGGACTGTCCCTCTTGTGGCTCCTGAACCTCCAACGAAGGATTAGCGACCGATATCTGGCCCAGAGCTTTTCATGCACGGCCGTCTTCTTCTGCAATGTGAAGACGCGCTCCTCTATAAAGGCAATCCCACGCACGTGATGGTGCCAGCGCGCCACCCACGGAACTGATTTCCCCGCTGCTGCAATTGTGAACCCTGCCGGGCGGATTAACCGACCGCAGAATTTGCTCCGGGTAGAGGTTCATTTATTTAAAGCATTTTTATTCCGCACTTTCCAGAATCCATCTGTCCAATGCGGATTCCAATGCAACACACGCAGGAACATATGAAGCAGAATGAACAAAGCGCGGACTAAGAACGACATCAAATGCAACAACAACCTTCAATCCTATGCTTTGCTAAAAGAACAGGCCTTCAGGCCTTTTCTGAATTTCAGATACTCGCTCCCCCCACCAAGGACTAGTAGAAGAAAACTCCCATCCCTTGTCTCTTGGAGTTGATCCTTTTTACAATTTGGGACTGTTCACCGTTGCATAGTCCCAGTCAGTACAAATGCCCGAGGGCGGCATCCACTTCAGCTTCGATCTTGCCCCAGAAATCCTTAACTTGTTCACACATCCACCAGGGGTGTACACAGGATCCCTCGTCACCACCACCTCTCCAGCATGGTCAGGGGATGGAAGGATAAATCTTGGTGAAACACAGAGGGGGATCTCGATGTCCTGCACAGACACTCAATGCACCGCTGTCCTATTCTTTTCCAGCCTCCCTCCTGCTGGTCCTGTCCTAGATCCTCATTCCACTGAGCTCCCAGAGATAAAGGGGGTTCTCTTTCCCCATATGTCACTATATAAGGCTATCCTCCATCCAGACTCGCTTTTCAAGTGTCTAGATGTAATCCGCCCACCCTCATTCCATAACTGACCCAGAAATCCCAGCCCGGCCCTCCACCAGTCCCCCATTTCTGGATCTGCAGTAATACGACAGGGTCAGCATGCGAGGGTACCGGGCAGGCTCCACTCCAGATCTCTCTCGGGGCTCTGTCTCCACATGGGCTTGCTTTGTGCGCACCTTCACAGGTCCTTCGACTTTACTAACGCACTTCTTCATCCTTGCGTTGTGCCAATGAGAGCCTCCCTCTGCACTTCACAGAAGCCACAGATCAAGGTGCACTGGGAAATTCTTCTTAATCAGGCCCGTGGCACTCACTGTGATTGGGACTATTTCTGTAGCTTTCTGCCACATTTTCCTGGTCTCTGATTTCATCTTTGTCTTTAAAAACCTTTGCTTTCTCCATATAATCCACAGAATAGTCGCTGGGGCCCTTTATTAACAATGCAGCTCTTGGGGGGGGGGGGGGCAGAGACAAGATGGCCGCGTGAGAGGATACCACGTTTCTTCCTGGCTGAGCTTCTCTGATTCCTTTACTGCATATTTTCCTCGGTTTGGACTGCCATGCCTCATAAGAGAAAGGGAAAGATGAGGGTTTACCCTCCTGAACCCCCCATCCCTTCAGACCAGCGATTCATCTTTCTATAGGCAGATCCCAACCCAGAATCGAGGGCGTCCACTCTCGCTGGCGAGGCTGTGAGAGGAGTGCGGCTGTCACCGGGAGATGTTTCTCTGACCCCCTCCCGACCTGCGACTTCTCTCTCCGAGGCCGTCGGGGGTCGCTGGGATGCCGAGCGTGGATGAAGCCCTTGCTTGTCCAGCCGGAGGGGGCTGCCGGCGGATTGTCGGGAGTTGGAGGCAAGTTTGGACGGAACCCTGGCTCCGGGGATCCCTTGAGAGAGAGGAGGTACGGTCAGTGAGTCTCCTCTTGTTTCGCCGTTGGGAGAGAGTGGGTGCAAGTAGCTCTATCTCCCCAGCTTTGATACCTGCGAACGCCAAGTACCCTTGCCCCAAGATAGAGATTATAAAAACGGCGGTTGGAACCTTGGAGTCCCCTTTGGGATCTCATTGCGGGAATGGTGTCGACGTTCAATGTTCACTCTCAACACCCTAGATCAAGTATCAGGAAAACTGGAGCTCGTCGCTCCCGATCACCAGCGTATTCTTCAAGAGCATGCTTTATCTTTGCAGTCTGTTGGAGAGGATGTGAAAAATCTTCATTCTGCTAAGTTTGCAATAATGCGTGACTGCACTAGCACATCAAGAAGGCTTGAAACACTGGAACCTGAGGTTACTTAACTTTCCTAAAGTCCTTGGAGAAATACCCCCGATTACATTTAGAAAATATTTGTCTGAAGGGTTGAAAACGTCCTCTGATTCTATTCCCTCCACAAGAAAGATAATGTTTCTTCCTGGCAGGCAAAGAGCGTCACAATCTGATATACAACAGGAAAGGGGTAATATTACCAACCTTGTCTGAATATTTGGACAGTTCTGAGGCTGAATTGGTGGATAGATCAGTTTTGCTGGTTCTCTTTCTTTACTGAACAAGATGCAAGTTTGATTATGAAAAATTATTTTAGGAACTCGGAAACAGCATTTATGGGGGACAAGGTTCGAATATAGCCTGATCTAGCTAGGCCCACGCAATTACGTAGGAAAGCGTTTCTGAATATGCGCTCAGAAGTTGTTAACTTAGGAGCTGGTGTCACCCTTCGTTATCCATGGAAGTGTTTAATTAAGTATCAAAGCAATTCCTATATATTTTTTGTTCCTGAACAACTTCGTGAATCTTTGAATGTCAGAACCCCAGTTCCTGCTAATAACGTAGACAGCTCGGAAACGTATAAACCGGGAAGTCCCGTGTGATTACCGATATTTTTGAAATATTGCCTTATCTCCTTACCACACACCCCCCCTCCCCCCTATTTCCTTAGGAAGGATGAGAGCTTGATGATGGGAAATGATTGCCTAATCATGTTGAATGGGTCTGTAATGTTTCTTTGTTCTCTCAGTTTCCATTACAAAGTCATTGCTTTGTTAAACTTGAGAAATTCTTTAATAAAGAAAATAAAAAGCAGTGTGGCTCTTGTGGTTTTCTCCTTCATCACAGTATCTGGCTTTCCTGTACTGATCTTCCTGTCAGTTGGAATAACAATGTCCCAGGGGACCACAATTTTCTGCTTCTTTTGTATGCGAGTGTGGCTTTTTCGGAACATCAATGTTATATTTAGACAATTTGCAGTGGATGACCCGTGCCAGCGTGTTCTGCCTCTGTGTACCCAGGCTTCTGACAGCACATCACATCCAGCAACCAAGAGATGTGAAACCGTTTCCAGTTCCATCCTGCAGAATCCGCATTTGTCCGTTTCACCGTGAACCATCTCGTCCGCAGTCCTCTCTCCTGTGCCGCAATGACCGTTCCTCTCCAGCCAGCCAGACCAGTCGAAACGCATGGGTTATGTCCACCAAGCAACAGATGGACATTTCCTGCGCTCCCTTCACTTCCAGGCGCTCTGCAAAGATTCGCTGCTGCCCCACTCAGCTGCCTGCGGGTCCCACAGCTGCTACAGAACGTGATCTTCTTCCTGTGCTCTGCTGAGGCAGCCTTTGCCCCCTGCTACCAACAAGCTTTGTCACCAAGGCCAGGGAAAAAGAATGAGGAACCCCTGAACTCACCACACAAAGCCTCCGACCATGTTTTCTCTGCATAAACGTGTTTTTCTATGTGCACGTTATCTGATATGTACACATTTCCCAATACATTAGCATAGCATTAGCTTATTGCATTGGGAGTTAAAAAAAAATTTAGCTTGTGCATTAGGAAACTGTGCGCTAAATTTTAGCACAAGAGTTTTAATGCTCAGCTTTCTGCATTGGTTCCCTTTACAGGAATGAACCTCACTCGTAAGCCAGACTATGGTAGGATTTCAGCCTCTCAAATTCACTGCCAATGCCCTTTGTAATATTTGTCATGTGCCAAAGAGAGCTTATTTCTGGAGTTTGTAAGATGTTGTTACATGCACAGGCAACATGTCCAGATGAATCTCAAAGTCCCTTTTAATCAGGCCGGTGGCACCCAATACCATGGAATAAAATCGGGGGCGGCGCACGCAAAAGGGGGGGTGGGGTCAAATTTGGCTTTCGCACGGCGACGCATCAGGGCCTTCCCCAGTTCCCTCCCAGTCCGCTCCAATCAAGGAGTGGACCGGGAGGGTACTTTCCTACCCTAACCTCCCTTCCCCTCTCCTCCCCACCCTCTAAAACCTCTTTTTTTTTCCTTACCTTGTATTTCGCAAGTTACTTCAGGGCCTGACCTGAAGTAACTTGCTCACTGGCCGGCAGCCGGCCAGTGAGCAAGGCTCCAGGACAGCGAGGAATGGCGCTGTCTTGGCCCACCCCTCCCTGCCCCTTCACAGAGGTCTGGCTCTCGTGTGCATAACGGGGATTACACGCGTGGCCAGGCCTCTTCTAAAATGCGTGCAGCGCGCATAACCCCCGTTTTTTACGCGCCGGGAGGGGGGGGGGTGTTTTTTAAAATCCAGCCATTCATTTTTTTTAAATTAAATTCTGTGTCTCATCAGGAGCTACAGCAGATCCTTGAAGAAATCCAACAAGGCCTATAATTGTACCTAGATTGTTATCGCTATCTGAGGTCTTTGCACTATTGCTACCACCATCATTAGCCCTCGTGTTGAATTTAAGGGTGGGCACCTTTTTATCCTGAGTGGCGTGACCATTATGATTTTTTTTCTTTCCTGTCGTATTTTAATAATAGTGCTTTTGCTACTGTGTGAATCATTTGATGCCTTTTTAGTTCTGAGCTCCCACATAAGCATTTATTACACTCAGTACATGTGAATGGTTTCTCGGGGGGGGGGGGGGGGCAATATCTCCAAAGGGGGTTTGTTTTACATATACCCTGACAGGAATGAACTTCACTTGTAAGCAGCGGTTAATTTGTAGAGAGAAAGGAAGTGGAACTGTGGAGGGGTTGAGATGGGCGGGGCCAGAGCCAGATGTGAACTCTCTCACATGCACAAACACACACATAGGTAAATCAAAGCCATGTGACTGCCCCTTGTCTCAGGATAAGCAGTTCCAACACACTCTCAGGCCGGTGCAATACCGTGCGCTGCGGCCAGCTCATGGCTTAACGTGTAATTGGATACGTGTCCATATTCCCCTTTGCACTACGGGGATTAGTGTATCCAAAACGCGCTTCCAATCGAGCGCGTAGCTAATAGTGCTCATCACATGTAATTTCATGTACATGAGGCTATTAGCTAATCCCTACGATTTAAAAAATTTCCCATGTGGCCAATGTGCCCATTGCAACGCAGCAAATTTTACACCAGCCCGGGGATGGCGTAAAGGGAAAGCTGCACTGGATAAAGAAAACTTCCTGCTTTCTGCGATTCCCCCACTTAATATCGTCGCGATGCTAAGTAGAAGGACCCACATAAAGCAGACTGAAGAAAAGTCTTGAAAACAACAATTCTGGGCATCCAATACTTTCGTGCAAGTTAGATGGTCCAGGCCGTGTATCTTGTGTGTGTAAGAACATAAGAACTTGCCATGCTGGGTCAGACCAAGGGTCCATCAAGCCCAGCATCCTGTTTCCAACACACAAGACGCCAACACACAAGACGCCAGCGCCTCTTTTTAAATAATGCATCGCGCGCCCAGGAGAGGAGAGCGGGCGCTGAATCCTAGGCCCCTGTTTTATGCGAGCCGATATTGCGCATCGACCTGGCTGTTCCTCTCTGCTTCCTCCGAGGGCTGGGGCGCCACACGCGATCCGTGCAACCGCTGGCTCCATTCTGTTTCCTTAAGGGAGCCAGAACTGACGACCATTGCCGGCTCTGCTCCGTTTTCTCAGGTCCCAGAAAGAAAGGAGGCAGAACGTCTTTCTGGGTGGTTCTGCCAGAAATGAAGCCCAGGGTAATGGACCGAAAAGGGATTGGATTAGCCTAAGATTGAAAGTAGGGAGCAGAAGTGCCATTCATCAAGTCCAAGGCTGAGGCCTTGATAGTTGCTCACAACTTTCAAACTTGTGCTAACTCTGCAGTGTCAGAAGAACATAAGAACATGCCATACTGGGTCAGACCAAGGGTCCATCAAGCCCATCAAGGAGCGGAGGAGTAGCCCAGTGGTAAAGAAGTGGTCTGCCAACCAGAGAAACCAGGGGTTCAGATCCTGCACTGCCTCAGGTACAGACTTAGATTGTAAGCCCACCGGGGACAGGGAAATACACACAGTACCTGAATGCAATCCACTTTGAACTGCCTAAAAAAACAGAATATAAATGTAAATAAATAATCAGTATCCTGTTTCCAACAGTAGCCAACACAGGTCACAAGTACCTGGCAGGATCCCAAGGCTTAGATAGATTACAGACTGTTTTATCCCAGGAATAAGGAATGGATTTCTGCAATTCTACCAAACTGTTTTTAATTGCTAACATCTTTCACCACATCCTCTGGCAAGGAATTCCAGAGCTTAATTATTAATTAGTCTTAAATGTATCACCTAGTAACTTCATTGTGTGCCCCCTGGACTTTGTACTCTTTGAAAGAGTTAACAACTGATTAACGTTTACTCATTCTACTCCAGTCACTATTTCATAGATCTCTTTCATATCTCCCCTCAGCCGTCTCTTCACCAAGTTGAAGAGTCCTAACCTATTTAGCTTTTCCTTGTCTGCTTCAGTATCACCCCTTTCCCTTCTGTTCCCTGCAATACAGGAAGAGTAAGTAAGTGAATGAGTGTGTGTGTGTGTGAGTGTGTGTAAAAAACAAGATAGGAGGGGCTGGATTAGAGAGCAGAATGGCTCTCCTGTTCTATGTGCTTCAAGTTCAGCCCTTCTCCTCCCTGTAGGCTGCCTGAAGCAGAATGCCCCTGCATCTCCGCCTCTTAAACCTGAAAAGAAGTGCGGGAACTACGTTCCGCCCCATTCCCCCACAAAATAAGCCCTGTTTGTAAGCCAGGGCATATAGGGAATGATCTCAGTTTCACAATTTTAGTGCTAATGCTCATCATAGTACTCACATGGTGCCAAAAAGAGCCTCCTTCTAGAGTTCATAAGACATAATTTTTACAGGCATCAGATCAAGGTGCACTTGGAAATTATTCTTAATCAGGTAAAAAAAACCCCAATATAATTGGAAATATTTCTGCATATTTCTGCTACATCTACTTGATCTCTGATTGCATTTCTTAGTACTTAAGGTTCAGTGTAGATCACTTGGTGCATTATCAGATCTGATTTCTGGCTGAAGCTTTTATCACAGTCAGTACATGCAATTAATCTCTCTCCTGCATGCATTTGGTGGATAGCCAGCAGAAGCATATGGATTATCTCAGTGTGTGGACCCTTTGGTGCTTTTTCAGGTCTGATCTCCTTATGTAGCTTTTATCACACTCAGTACATGAATATGGTTTCTCAGCCATGTGGATCTTTCGATGAACTTTCAGATAAGATTTGTGTGTGAAGCTTTTATCACACTCAGTACATGTATATGTTTTCTCTCTCATGTGGACCCTTTGATGCTTTTTCAGGTCTGATCTCCTTATGAAGCTTTTATCACACTCAGTACATGAGTATGGCTTCTCTCCCCTGTGGATCACTTGATGCTTTTTCACTTCTGATCTTGTTTTGAAACTTTTATCACACTCATTACATGAGTATGGTTTCTCAACCATGTGGATCCTTTGATGACTTTTCAGGTTAGATTTCAGTGCAAAACTTTTATCACATTCGATACATGTATATGGTTTCTCTCCAGTGTGGGTCATCTGATGATTTTTTAGGTTTGATATCCAATAGAAGCTTTTATCACATGCATTACATGTATATGTTTTCTCTCCTGTGTGGGTCATTTGATGCCTTTTCAGGTTTGACCTCCAATAGAAGCTTTTATCACACTCAGTACATTTGTATGGTTTCTCTCTCACATGGATCATTTGATGACTTTTTATTTCAGATCTCCCATGGAAGGTTTTATCACACTCACTACACGTGTATGTTTTCTGTCTCATGTGAAGCCTTTGATGCTTTTTCAGGTCTGATCTCCTTATGAAGCCTTTATCACACTCAGTACATGAATACGGTTTCTCAGCCATGTGGATCACTTGATGAATTTTTAGATAAGAATTCTGTCTGAACGTTTTATCGCATTCAGTACATGCATATGGTTTCTCTTCTGTGTGGATCACTTGATGCCTTTTCAGGTTTGAACTCCAATAGAAGCTTTTATCACACTCAGTACATTTGTATGGTTTCTCCCTCATGTGGATCATTTGATGACTTTTCAGGTTTGAACTTGAAAAGAAGCTTTTATCACACTCAGTACATTTGTATGGTTTCTCACTCATGTGGATCCTTTGATGACTTTTCATTTCTGATTTCCCCTTGAAGGTTTTATAACATTCAATACAAGTGTATGTTTTCTCTCCCATGTGGCTTATTTGATGCCTTTTCAGTGTTGATCTCCAGTAAAAACTTTTATCACACTCATTGCATGTATACCGTTTCTCTCCCATGTGGAGCATTTGATGCATTTTTAGATATGATCTCCAACGGAAGCTTTTATTACACTCAGAACATGAGTGTGGTTTTTTTCCTGTGTGGGTCATCTCATGCTTTTCTAGGTGTGATCTCCAATAGAAGCTTATATCACACTCAGTACATTTGTATGGTTTCTCTCTCAAGTGAATCATTTGATGACTTTTCAGTTTTGATCTTACACGGAATCTTTTATCACACTCAGTACATGTGTATGGTTTCTCTCCCATGTGGATCAGTTGATGCTTTTTCAATTTTGATCGTACACGGAAGCTTTTATCACACTCAGTACATGAATATGGCTTTTCTCCGGTATGGATCCTTTGATGCTGTTTCAGTTGTGATCTCTCGCGGAAGCTTTTATCACACTCAGAACATCTGTATGGTTTCTCTCCTGTATGGATCATTTTATGCCTTTTCAGTTGTGATCTCTCACAGAAGCTTTTATCACACTCAGTACATTTATATGGATTCTCTTCCATGTGGATCACGTGATGCCTTTTCAGTTCAGATCTTGTTTTGAAGCTTTTATCACACTCAGAACATGGGTATGGTTTCTTACCCGAGTGGTTCATTTGATGTATTTTCAATTCTGATCTCCAACGGAAGCTTTTATCACATTCAGCACATGCAAATCTTTTTTCTCCCATATGGGCCTTTTTACACTTTTTCAGCTCAGAACATGTAAATGATTTTTCTCCTGTGTGACTCTTTTGGTGGTTTTTCAGTTCTGTTGGAAAAATGAAGCTTTTATTTGATTCACTAGATGGAAATTGTCTCTCGCTCATATGGTTGTTCTGGTGAGCTTTTAATATCATTTTATTTGTAAAACCTTTTCCACATTCACTGCATGAAAAAGGCCTTATCCCAGTAAGCACTGTCAGGCGTTTTGTAAGATATTGTTTCAGCCTGACGCTTTTCCCACATCTAGTGCCAGGAAAGAGTCTCTCTCCAGTGAGAATACTCAGGTGTTGTGTGAGAGATTGCTTCCACCTGAAGCTTACTCCACATTTACTACTGGGAAAGCCTCTCCCTGAACTGTGAACACTCAGATGTTTTGTTAGAGATTCTTTGAGCCTGAAGATTTTCCCACATTCAGTACACTGAAATGGTCTTTCTTCCAAGTGCATTTTCTGTTGCATTTCCAGGTGTTTTTTCTGAAGGAATTTTATTCCACACTCAGGACAGGGGAATGATTTATCTTGGTTAGTGTGGAATTTCTGGTGCGCTGTGAGCTGCTGTTCCTGATAGAAGATCTTACCACAGTCTGTACGTGTATATGGTCTCTCTCCTCCATGCAGTATCTGGTGTGATTTTAGAGATCCCTGATCCATGTAGCAGTTCCCACAATCATTACACACATACTCTTCTCCTATTGTCTGTTTTTCCTGTTGCTCCGTAGTGTGAGGGATATCACAGGTACTTTGCTCACGGGGAGTCACATTCTCAGTGGAGTCTCCTGCTGGGTTTCTTGGACTCTCCTGTGGTTTACATTGAGCCCAGCTGTTTCTCTCCCAGTCACAACATGGACAGGTATCCCCTCCCTCTTCTCCTGTTACAGTGTTAGTCACTTCCAGCTGTTTAGTGGGTTCCTCAGGATGTGGCTCCTCGTGTCTTATCTTGCACACATCAATCTCTGGATAAAAAGAAAACAAAGGACAGACATTACTTGATGTGAGGGAGACTCACAGTGACAATGGTCAGGATTTACCCAGCATTGGGTACAGGGGTGTAAAGCATCCACGTCACTTCCTCTCTGCAGCATTCCAGGATGAACTAGACCAGTGTTTCTCAATTCTTTTGTGTGCCAGGGACCGGCTAGCTACTTTCCTTAAATGCTGTGAAAGGACTGTAGCACTGATGGGGGAGGGACTCCTGACAATTTAAGAGGAAGGAGTGGTGGACATACTCCCACCCACCCACTCTTTTATCTCATGGATCAGCCCTGCAGCTGACCTGTGTCCTTTTAAGAAGGTAACCAGCCAATGTAAGAAAACTGATTTTTTTTTTTTAAATAAAAACAATAATTGCTCTAATTTAAAAAAGTAAAAACAAAAACTCTTTGCCTCTTCCCCACAACCAGGCAAACGTATTGACCATAGAAAAGAAAAATATATACTTCTTTCCCTCGCAGCTAATCACCAGTTTGTGACTGGAAAAAAAATCTTTCCCTCTCTTGTTCCAACCCCTCTGCCATCCCGCCATACTATTAAAACGAATACCTGCCCCACCCCATGGGGCAGGTTCTGATCGCTAGGCGGGGAGCAGCTGCAGCTGAACATTAAAGAGCAGAAATGAGACTGCGCCAGTGTCTGCTCCACTCGCAGGGCCCAGAGTGGCCCTGACCCCCCCCCCCCTGGATTCTCTATTGGAGATGGGATCTGAGAGCAGAGCAGATGCTGACTCAGTCTCACACTGGCTCATTAACTTTTGGATTTCCTCCCTGAGTTTGGGCTTCAGTGACAGTCCCACCTGGATAAAAAAGGGCAGAGCAGGACAGGGTTGACAGCGGGACCTAGGAAGAGGATCTGCTGGCTGGGATGCAGGATGCAGTGCAGTGGGTGCAGCTGCAGAGCAGGTCTTGCTTCCTCCTTGTTCTCCTGCAGGGTTGAGGGTGGGACTTAGGAAGAGGATCTGCTGGCTGGGATGCAGGATGCAGTGCAGTGGGTACAGCTGCACAGCAGGTCTTGCTTCCTCCTTGTCCTCCTGCAGGGTTGAGGGTGGGACTTAGGAAGAGGATCTGCTGGCTGGGATGCAGTGCAGTGCAGTGGGTGCTGCTGCAGTGCAGGTCTTGCTTCCTCCTTGTCCTCCTGCAGGGTTGAGGGTGGGACCTAGGAAGAGGATCTGCTGGCTGGGATACAGTGCAGTGGGTGCAGCTGCAGAGCAGGTCTTGCTTCCTCCTTGTCCTCCTGCAGGGTTGAGGGTGGGAGTTAGGAAGAGGATCTGCTGGCTGGGATGCAGGATGCAGTGCAGTGGGTGCAGCTGCAGAGCAGGTCTTGCTTCCTCCTTGTCCTCCTGCAGGGTTGAGGGTGGGAGTTAGGAAGAGGATCTGCTGGCTGGGATACAGTGCAGTGGGTGCAGCTGCAGAGCAGGTCTTGCTTCCTCTTTGTCCTCCTGCAGGGTTGAGGGTGGGACTTAGGAAGAGGATCTGCTGGCTGGGATGCAGGATGCAGAGCAGTGGATATAACTGCAGAGCAGTTCCCTGGGGCATTCTCTGCCCCCACCCTCTCTGTGGTCTCCTGCTCCGATCCTCCAGGAGCCTTAGTGGTTTGGTTTCCAGAGTCTTCACGAGAGACTCTAGGTCCTCTCCAAAGAACAATTTTCCTTTGAGTGAGAGTTTTACTCAGCTCGGTCTTGCATGCTGAATCTGCTGCCCAGCTGTTTAACCGCAGGAGGCGCCCAGCCATCACGCTTGTCTTGGCCCGATTGGCTGAGCTCCTAAACAAATCATAGAGGGCATCGGCCGCATACGCTGCTGTGGTCTCTGCTTGCGCCATCTCCTGGTCGCTGGCACCTTCCGCCTGCCCTGCGAGTGGCTGTAAAGTGCAGAGCAGAGCCCTTGCCACGTAGCCCCCACAGATTGCTGAGCACAGAGCTAGGCCAGACCGCTCAGTGTCCTTCCTAAAAAGCGTCTCAAACCTTCGATCCTGCAGGTCCCTAAGGGCCGCACCTCCCTCAACCAGGACGGTAGTTTTCCTGGAGACCGCCAACATCGCTGCGTGCGACTTGGGGAGGGCCAGGAGGCTGTCTCTCTCCGCCTGGGCCATTGCATACAAGCTTTCCGTATTCTTTCTGCTCCGCAGCCTTAAGTCTGGCTTGGCCCACTCCGCTGAAATCATATCCTGAACTGCAGCACGGCTGGGGAACACTTTTGCTGGCTTTTTAATGCCCAGGAGGCTAGGGTTACCTCTTGCTTTACTGTCTCTGGGCAGCTCCTCCGCAAGCCTGGGGACTTGGGAGACCTCGGAAATGTGGGCGTCCCAACTCCTGTGCCCTAAACAGTCAGGCCGCCGAGTCATCCTGAGCAGGCCCCGGGGCCTCTTCCTCCTCGGTCTCCTCCAGGGAATCCCCCTGGGACAAATCGTCCGGTTCATCCGAAAATGGCTCGGGAGATGGGACTGGGCCTCTCCCTTTCCTTCTCACGAGGGGGACTCAGGGATTTTACCCTTGGGGCTCTGAGCCCATTGGTTTACCCTTCATTTCCCTGTAGGCCTTGTGCATTAAGAGCACGAAATTGGAAGAGAACTCCACCCCCAGCTTTCTCTTCCGACGCCATTGGGGAGGAGGCGGCAGCTTGAGCGGCGGCAACGTCGGGCGTCGGTGACGGGCATTTTGGGGCTGGCTGGGGGGAAGGAACTCGACGGGCCTCTCTCCCCAGCCTCTGCCGGGCCCCCAATGGCGCGCCGTCGCAACTGTGAAAAGAACGAGCCTGCCCGCATCGGGCCGCGCCGCAGGCACTGCCTGCCTCTCTCTATCTTACCTGCCGGCGCAGGGGTTCGGGGGACTTAGGGCCGGGTCCCGCGGCCTTAGGCTCGAGGCCTACTTATCGCTGCCACTGCTGAACCTTCCTTCCATCACCAGGAAATGCAAGGCCAGGGGAGGGAAAGGCGACACCAGGAGGGCAGTCGTCCCCCGATCCGGTCCAGGCACTTCCCAGGGAGGCTGTCGCCCCTGCCTATACCCCCTGCCAAGCCATCTACCGGAGGAAGAGAAGCACTGCCGCCTTCCCTGCTGAACTGCCTGTATAGCAGAGGCCTCAGGAAAGAGATCTGGAACTCTGCCTCCATCTGCTGGTAGGGGTGTGAAACCCACTGTGAAGACTGGTCTGGCAGCACAAAGAGGAATCCAGTTTTAGTTTGTAATTTGAGTGGAATACTGAGTGCAAATCTTCTAAATACCAACCAACCTGCTTTGGGAGGGTAAGAAGGGCACGGCTTTGAGTTGTAAAAGGATATGGGGCCCTGTGCTGCACTTTTCCTATTCAAGATTGTTATCAGATGTACTGTTTGCCTGTCTTGTACCGGGGGGGGGGGGGGTCAGCTTCCTGTTATATCGGATTGTTTTGCTTGAAATTTTAATAAACAAGTTTGAATGAAAGAACTGCACTTCTGTGATGGGAGCTGAGCTAAGCTGCTGCCACCGAGCTCGCAGCATGATCGGCAATCCTCCTCCACACCTTTCAGTCATTGTGACCTGTCCACTATCTCTGTCCCATCCTCTGGGCTGTCTCCTTCTCTCTCCCTGCCCCCTCTGCTCTCTCTTGTCATTGATGTCATCCATTCTATTTTCTCTCAAGCTTTTATTTCAGGAAATATAATGGAAAAATGGCTTTGTTTATTATAAACTTTTATTCAGTTTATAATGAAATAATATTCTATTCCTCCCCTCCCAAAAATAACTTAATACAAATATCCCTTTACCCAGTGAGCCAAGGGTCTGAAAATTCTCCTTCATCACATCACAATAAAGCTCTTTCTGCCATTCTGTTAAATACTTCCACTCCTCCTGGGAGAAATAGACAGCGATGTCCTCAAAGGTTACTGGGACCTGAAACACAAACCAGAAACACTCAGCACCTTCTGCATCAGGAGACTTTGCAGCTCTGGGGCTGAAAAGGGCAGGGGAGGGGTTTCTGGGTGGATATAATTCATACTCCCACACCACACAGTCCTAAAGCAGGATTACAGCAAATAAAACCAGTTACACACAGAACCTGGGACACAAAATCTCACTTTGTGGGACTCCTGATCTCTCTCCTTACACTCAGGAGGGTCTGCTTGGTGTCCAATTAAAGTCAGAACTGACTCTGCAGTGCCAAAGGTTAGAAAGCTGTAGTGTAGTAGTGGGGGTATCTACTGATGGTGGAAACAGATGAGGACATCAAACAAGCTGGCAACATGGGGACACAATAATAATGGAGGACATTAATTACCCGACCATCAATTGGGTGAAAGTCTCTTCTGGTCACACAAGAGAGGTGAAATTCCAGGATACTGTGAATGACTGCTCCTTGAGGTAGTCAGTCCCAGAGCCCAGAACATGACTGAATTTGAAATACATACTGCAATAAAAGTCCAGTACAAAACTGAAGTGGTTTACCTTAATTTCAAGAAGAGAGAGTATGAAAGAACGAGGAAGCTGATTAGAAGGAAATTGAAGAGAACCAACAGAAGGGTTAAAGGTGTGCATGAGGAATGGAGAAATTACTTACCTGATAATTTCGTTTTCCTTAGTGTAGACAGATGGACTCAGAACCAATGGGTATAGTGTGCTCCTGTTAGCAGTTGGAGACGGATCAGATTTCAATCTGACGTCAGCCCTAGTACATATACCCCTGCAGGAAGTGCAGCTCCTCAGTATTCTTCCTTGCAAAGCATTGTGGATATATGTGTGACTGACTAATTTGAATGACTTGTATAACTTCATAACTTGAAGAACTTGATTAACTTCAGTTATCATGTTGTGTTTTTTGTGATTATTTTTCAGATATGATGTAACAGTCTGTATGTTTTATGAGTAATGGGTAGTTTTAATTGGAGGTCCCCTGAAGAAGACGAGTGGGGTCGTCAAAACTAGGTCCTAGCTGGGATAATTTTTAGGGTTGATGTATAAGGGTGTGATATTTTATGATTAGGTGATGTATATTGTAATAAAACAATTAACACTGTAAACGCCATTTTTTTGGTTGCACTTTGGTATTGATTGGTAAATTGTGTAATAACTTGTTACCCCTTGGCTAGAACTAATAGGCTATGACAAGGGAAGGCAACTCTGGTCCTAGAGTGCCCTAAACAGGTCTGCTTTTCTAAACATTCACAATGAATATGCATGAGATATATTTGCATATCAATGAAGGCAGTGCATGCAGATCTCCCTCATGCATATTCATTGTAGACATCCTGAAAACCAGACTTGTTTGTGGCACTCCAGGACTGGAGCTGCCTACCCCTGCATTATGGAATAGGGAGAAACATATATTCATGGATTAATAAGTGGCTAAATGAAAGGAGGAAGCAAGTAGGATTGAATAACCAGTTCTAAAACTGGAGAGGGCTACATAGTGGAATGCCCCAAGGGTCAGTAGTAGGTCCAGAATTATTCAGTTTGTTTATAAATGATCTAGAAGATGGAATAATGAGTTTGTGAAATTCACAGGAGATACCAAAGCTTTATTGTGTAAAACTGCAGGAGGATCTAGAAAAATTGGAAACTTGGGCATTGCATATAATACAGAGAAGTGCAAACTGATGCACGTTGAGAGAAAGAATCCAAACTATTAATAAACACTGCTTGGGTCCACTGCTATCAAGAGAGGGATCTTGGATTAATACATCTGCACAGTGTGCAGCAGTGACCAAAAAAGCCAAACACATATTAGGAATAATTTGGAAAGGCATCAATGACTGATCCAAAGATATCATGCTTCTATATAGAGCTCTGGTGCACCACACCTGGAGTACTGTGTACAGATCTGGTCACTTCATTTCCAAAAGGATGTGGTGGCGCTTGAGAAGATACAGAGCAGGGCAACTAGAATGGTGAGAGGTTTGGGGCATCTCTCATATAAAGAAAGGCTACAACATGTTTAGCTTCAGAAAGAAAACATTAAAGTGGGATATGATAGAGATCTACAAAATTATGAATGAAAAATAACAAATCATAAGCAAGCAGTTGTTTATGCTGCCAAAATACTAGGTCCAGGGGGCATCCAATGAAACTGTGTGGTAGCAATTTCAAGATGAACACAATAAAGTATTTCTTTAATCAAGGGGTAACTAAACATGAGAATCTGACTGCACCAAATCTAGTCACAGGAGCACAGAGCATTGCTTGAAGGCAAGGACATAAACGGATATTGGGGAATGGGAGGAGGCCAAGCGGCTTCAAAGGTTTACAGATCTACAGGAAGCAATTAAATGAGCTCTAGTTCTCATCTGGTGACTCTGAGGCCACCTTTGGATGCTGGGCTGGATGGAGCACTGCTCTGACCCAGCCTGGCACTTCTTATGTTCTTAGTGTTTATAGAGAGGGGGCAGGAAGTCGGGGGCAGCCTCCTACCTGAGCAGAAGCTCCTGCAGGCATTTCCCTCTCTGTTTCTGTTGCTTTCAGGATTAGAAATGACACTGGGAGGCTCTTTCTCGGGCTGGGGAAGAGCTGAGTGTTTGCCTCTTGCTCCTCTTCCCGGAATCTGACGTTCAGCAGAGTTACGCTCCCAGAGCAGCTCCACTTCCTACTGGACGCAGGCTGATGACATCACTTAGGGGGAGTTTTAGGCTGAGAGCACATTCTAATGACATCACACAGGAGGCGGGAGAGCTTTGCACTGAGCGCATAGTGATGGCGTCACGGAGGAGTTTTAAGTAGCAGGTGATAGGGCGGTGTATAGAGGTTTCTTTTCTCAGAGAGCACAAGGAGATGATCTTCAGACAGTAATCGTTTGTTTCCTTATTATTAAGCTCATAAGAATGGCCAAGTTAAGTCAGAGCAGATTATTAGGGACTTGGCAGCAGAGCTGCCAATTTTCAGCAATTTTTAAAGGAGGAGATTTTCAGCTCATGGTCACCCTCCCCCATACTAAGTGTCAATTTATCAAAGATATATATATATATATATATATGCCTTAACAACTATCACTTTTACAAACAAGTTAGTTAAGCAATTTATGTTTACTTACAGCTTATGGATGTATAAAGTCAACATGATATATTACATGAAAAAACTGATGAAAACATTCTAGTGGAGTGCATCTGCCACAGTTTGGATATTGTCTACATCAGTGGTCCCCAACCTTTTTTGCACCAGGGACCGGCTTCAAGCAAGACCATTTTTCCATGGCCCGGCAGGGTGGGGCAGGGGCGGGGCTTTGGTCATATGAGGGCGGGGTTATGGAGGGGGTTGGATTTTAGTGCACACTTATCATTTAATTATGACATTTATAATGTGAATGTGACTCAACTCACCATAGGTTCTCATATGCATGGCACACTGACCCATGATCGTCATGGGGCTAGATGTAAAAGTACAGTTTGTTTCCACGGGAACCCCCCTGACCCACAATAATGGATGTAAAGCAGAATTATGACATTCCCCATACAACTCACCCTACAAAAAAGATATTCTGGTTCTCAGTAACAGCAACTCAAACTCCTTCTACTTCCAGGCTCAATAGCCCTACTTATGAAAAGACAGCAGTTTACCACCAATGCATGTCCTCTTGAGAAAACACAACAAATAAGACCGATACAAACGCTTACATGCTAGCAAAATATTTCATCTCGGTAACAGACACAGAACCGACCTAACATACTCCCAGGATCTGTAGTAATGCACATAAACTAATCTGCACTCAGTTACACCTGTATTATGCAATACACTCAAACAGGAGCAACCCTATCTATGAAAAGGCAACACTACACATATTAAATCAGGTCCTAAAAACAAATACACCTCTTATTAGGAAAACAGAACTAGCAAGCAGCTATTGATCCCCACACAGAAATAATTGTAAAACTATACTAATAAGCAGAATAAATGTTTCACAACAGCTATGAACAGAATAACATCCAACAATTAAAAACTCATAAAAACTATTAAACATTCTCCAAACACCAATAAAATATTTCAAAAAAGCAGACATCACACAATTAAAATGGCAGTCAAGAAAAATAAACTTAAAAAGCCACTTTTACTTACCCCCTCCAGCAGCTCTCCTACTCCTCTTCCATGCAGGCCGTGGCACTCACCAGAAGCAGCAGTAGAAGCTAAGCTCTATACTTATGGTCCTCTTCCTTAGTGCCCATGTCTCTCACACACACACCATACCAGTCATGCCCCCATGACCAGTTTCTGTCTCTCACACACCAATCATCTCCCAAACAGTCTTTGGCACACACACACCAGTCACCTTCCTGAACAGTTTCTCTCATGCCATACACACACACACAGGCTTCCCACTCCCGTGTTCTACTTACATATACGGGCTTCTCACTCTCATAATCACTTTCTCTGTCTCTCTCTCACACACACACTCACCAGTCTCTCACTCCCATGTTCTCTTTCAGATATACAGGCTTCTTCCTCCTAAGATGTGTCTCACACACACCCAGGTTTCTCACTCCCATGCTCACTCTTCACATGCACAGGCTTCTCATTCCCATAATCACTTTATTTCTCTCTCTCTCTCTCACACACACACACACACACACACACACACACACACACACACCAGTCACCTGATCTCGCTCATGCATACACACACACAGGCTTCCCACTCCCGTGTTCTACTTACATATATGGGCTTCTCACTCTCATAATCACTTTCTCTGTCTCTCTCTCTCTCTCTCACACACACACACACACACACTCACCAGTCTCTCACTCCCATTTCTCTTTCAGATATACAGGCTTCTCCCTCCTATGCTGTGTCTCACACACACCCAGGTTTCTCACGCCCATGCTCACTTCTCTTCACATGCACAGGCTTCTCATTCCCATAATCACTTTCTCTCTGTTACACACACACCAGTCTCTCTCATTTCTATACTCACTCTCCACGTGCACAGGCTTCTCATTCCCTGAATCACATTCTCTCACATTCACACACACCAGTCTTTTTCTCTCACACACACAGTCACCTTACCAAGCAGTCTCTCTCTCTCATGCATGAACACTCACCCAGGTTTCTCACTCCCATGCTTTCTTTCACCTCCACAACACCAGGCTTCTTACGCCCATGCTTTCTCACATACCCAGACTTCTCACTTCCATGCTTTTTCTCTCTCACACACACACATCAGTCACCTCTCTGACTAATGTCTCACACTCTCACATACACATCAGTCATCTCCCTGAGCAATCACTTTCATTGTCTCTCACACACACACACACACACACACACACACACACACACACACATCAGCTCTCTGACCAGTCAATCACACACATGCTGGCTGCCTGCTTCTCTCTCTTTCTCTCACTCACTTCCTCTCCCCCCCGAGCACAAACGGTAGCTGCACCACCTCCTCCTCCAGCCCCCGCAGGCCAAGAAAGAAGAATCCCATCGGCCGCGGGAGGCTCACGTTGCTGTCTCCTTTACCTATTATCAGCTGCTTCGATTGCTCGGGAGCCGATGCTGCTGTCGCCGCTGCTATTTTGTCATGCGGCACGGCTCTTTCTCCTTCCCGCGCACCGCAATTCACTTCCTGTTCCGGGTCAGAGGGAGGGGGGGGCGAGAAGAAGAAAAGGCCAGCCGTGGATGCCACAGCTTTTTTTTTTTTTTTGCACCGCTGCCGTTCCCGCTGGGCTT